>NC_080021.1:98973728-99598728 GCF_030020395.1 Manis pentadactyla
TGTTCATTAAACCCTAGAGAAGCTTTGAACAATTTTCACTGAATTTAACTTTAGTTTGACAATATTTGTGCAAGCTCTTTATTTTACACATTTGAAAGCACAGCAAAGCATTAGAACTGGCAATTATCATTCATCCATTCAACAAATACACACCCATCAAGCAACTCCTATTACCAGGCATGCTCCAGGGGCTGCACTCCAAGGACAGGCCAAAGAGGTAAGTCCCTGCCCTCAGAGAGCATATGTGCAAGTTGTGCAGAGGACTATGAAGGCAGTTAGCACCAGGCAAAGGCAACTGCCATGATTTGTGGTGGGGCAGAACCAAGAAGGCAAGAATTCCAGCAGGAACAAAGGTGCCTTGTGCTTGCAGTGGGAGACAGGCAGAGGATGGAGTGGGCAAGGTCAGAGGAACAGAGGAGTCTCCTTGCACAGCGCCTTTGAGATTACAGTAAGGACTCTGGATTTATTTCACTTAACTGCAAAGTACAGGAGGAGAGTAATATGATCTGCCGTCTCTTATAAAAAGTCCACTTTGATGGGGAATTGGACTTAGATTGTGTAATAACTAATGATGGTAACAATAACAGCTAATTAATAGTAATAGCTAATAGTCATTAAGCACTAACCATGTATCAGCCACTGTTCAAAAGCTGTACACACAGCACTTAGCAACAGGCATAAAACATAGGTCACTACTATTATTCTCATGTTACAGATGAGAAAACTGAGGCAAGGATGAATTTGCCCAAGGGCTCTAGCTAGTAAGCAGCAGATGCAGAATTCAAACCCAGAGTCGATTCCAGAGCCTCCACTCTCTACTCCTGCAATGTAATGTACTGTGACGAAGAAACGGGAAGAGGTTGCTTCTAGTGTGTATCTTAAGGTAAGGTCCACACACTGCTCATGGGATAGATGTGAACTGTGAGGGAGGAGTAGAGCAAGGGATGACTTTGGATTTAAAGACAGCAGCAGACAGACACTACTCAGTAATGGCTGCCATGACTCACATTGTTCTTGTATCTTTTTATAATAAAGACATTTTATGATGTATGGACAAATTACTTTAAGTGATAATCCAAACTTTAAATGCTGGCCACTGAGAAAACCTTTCTTTGTTTATGAAGGTTGTATGTGAAATAATCTGAAGCAGTCCAGCTCAGGCTCTGACTAGTCTCCTATGAAATATCTAAAGATAAGATGTAAGTAAGGACTCTGACTCACATGCCCAAGGCAAGAACATTCACAAGTAGTTATTTAATCTACTGGGCTTAAAACTACAGCAAAAATAAAACTGACATCTATCTAGTAGCCCCAAAAAGTTTTCATCAGCTTTACAAATATGCATCCATTTAGTCCCGGATAAACATATGAATTCCTTCCTCTCTGTAGACAAATAATGCCAACAAAAATAAATTATCAAGAAGATAAAGCCCTATATAACAGGAAAGCTGAATTTATGAATTTCCTTTTGGTCCTCACTCTTGACAGTGTTCTAACGGCACAACACAGAACTCTGAATGGCTAATTCAATGGCTAGTTGACATTCCATCAGAAAATACCAGCCAATCATCAAAACACCCTTTTCAGATTGCTGAGTAGGAACCTGATGAAAAACATAACCATTAAAAAGAAAAGGAAAAGAGTGGCACCCAGAGAGTGGTTAATTCATGCCTGCAAGACTGCTGTTAAAGGGACGAAATTGGATTAGTTGCAGAGATTCTCACGCTGTGCCCTTTAAGCTGCCCCACTTCTCCACCTCTCAGTGGCTTTTGGCAGCGCACAGACAGCCACCAACACTTTAGTGCATGAAACAATTTAATGTTTTTAAAATTCTCTATAACAGTATCTAAAAAAGGGGGGAACATTTCAAAATGAACTGTGGGTCCAACTTGCACATGTGTTCCCTGAACATCACTCCATCAGTAAAAGCTTCAAATCCTCCTCAGCTCAGACTGTGGACACTCAGATCCTATTTTCCATGTTTCAATCTATATCAGCTCACAACTCATGAAAATCAAAGTCACTGGAAATCAGGTTTTTAAAAAGTTAGCCACATGCTATAGACTAAATGCTTGTGTCTCCCCCAAATTCCTATGCTGACGCTCCCAAGTGTTACCCCAATGGGCTGGTATTTAGAGATGGGTTTGGGAGATAATTAGGCCATGAGGATGGAGCCCTCATAATGGGATTAGTAACCCTGCCTCTCTCCGGAAGGAGTAATGGATGGGCCACAAAGGGAGGTGTGATCTGCCCTTTTTTTCATCTCCCCCTCTGCAAAGGCTTCTAAAAAAGCAGGCCTCCTGCACCACAGTGACTATAGCCTATGGGCTCCTCGAAGTTGTGGGCAATCGTGGAGTGAGGAGTGGCCCCTGGCAGAGCAGGCAGGGACACCCCACTGGAGAAGTAGCGGTCAGGGCGCTCTGGACCACACGGAGACAACCAGCTCTTTCTGCCACACCTTCCCCAGCACGCCTGAGAGAGGGAAGGAAGACTGACCCTCAGTTAATATCTGTGACATCCTGGCAGCACCTGGCACAGTTGGGCCTCGGAAAGAGCTGCACGTCTTTGGTCCTGTCACTAGAGTGTGCAGTGGCTCACCAGGGAACAAATGTGCTTTTTCTCTTCTGCAGCAAGTTCTGTGCCTAAAGCCACTTCACTGTTATAGACTGAACTGTGCCCCCTCAGAATTCATGTTGAAGCCCTCACCCCTAACACTTAAGAGTATTTAGAGACAAGATGTTTACAGAGGTCATTAAGGTTAAATGAAGTCATTGGAGTGGGTCTCTAATCCAATGTGACTGGTGTCCTTATGAGAAGAGGTGATGAAGACACAGACCGGTACGAGGGAAGACCATGAGAAGACTGCCGTCTGCAGCCAAGGAGAGAAGAAACCAGCCCAGCCCATACTTTGATCTTGGACTCCCAGAGTTCAGAGTGTGAAACAATAAATGTCTGTTGTTCAGGCCTCTCAGTCTGTGGTACTTTTATCACAGCAGCCCAAACTAACCCAGAATCCATCACTAGGTCCACATCCTACATCTCAAAACTGATCTGCTTTACTAAATAAAGATCTTATGGATTGCCTTTTCTGGTAGTAAAAGTCATATATTATTTATTATCATCTACTTTTATGGTCCTAGCACATTTTCAATGTGAAATATTAATGAAACCAACTACAGTAATTAACATTTATTTTACATAATCATACCAAAAAGACAACACACAAAAGTAGAAGGTGGATACAGGCCATGATGGACCCACAGGGGTAACCAGAGTTCCATTACTGTGCACATTCCTGCATGTCATTTTATGTGTCTGTGGTCACCAAGTGACTGCCAGGACTGGTCACTTTGGGGTTGGCATCCATAGTTTCCCATAGACCTTTAGCTACGGCTACTTACAGATGACAATGAAGGTGAAAGGGCACCTTTGTAAATGTGAGACCCACAATTTAAGCAATAGTCTGGGTTTGGACTCAATAAGGAGAATGGGGTTTAATAAGGGACCAAAGTGGTGAAAGGGATTAAAATAATGCACTTCAGAGGGGGAATAGAAGGAAGAAACTGGGGAAAGCAGAGAAAATTGAACATCCTAGGGGAAAAACAATGCCATAGCAGAGACATTCCTATATTCTAATACCCATAGATCTTCATTCTGAAATTCTTTAGATACATAAAAGGCCCATATTGGTAAAGACTACAGGACACATAGTAAAATGCAGGATTATGGATAATACAGAATGTATTTCTCAGAAGGAATAAAAAAATTGAGAAGGAAGTAATGGAGAGACTGAGGTGGTAATTTCATATATGAAACAAAATGGAAAGTATGTGTCATACATATGTGGGAGGCTTAATTTTTCAATATAAAGGGTAAGAAAAGTATTCACCTTATACTTAACACTACTCTACATTCAAGTCAATACAGAAACTTCTCTCAGGAAAAGACATTAACATTCTGTGCATCTACATATCACATTGGAATGAAAACTTTCACATTTCAGCAAATGTTCCAGTCACTGAATGGGCAAGAGCCCAAAATCCACTCAGAAAAAAAATTCTGGGTCATTTAAAATATCCAAAAAGTGGCATGTTAAAGTCCCTTCATGGTAGCCCATAATAAATTTCCCTTCCCCTTAGTAAATGATAACCTGCTTAAAGTAACTTCTACTACTATATTCTTTCCTACAGTACCTAAAATAGTAACACAATCACAAGTAAGATGTTGACAAAATGCTCATTCATTCACAAATCGTTAATACGAATCAGCAGAATGACACATTGTTATATAAACAGTACAGAAACATAATGATCCAAACCCAAGATCTACATAGCTAAGAAACTAGGTGCAGCAGGGTTTGGAGAAAAAAAAATCCAGTGTGGACAAAATGACAATGTATCTAATTAACTCTTAAATGGCAATCTCTCATTAAGAGCTGGGACTCCGTAAGAGGTATGTGGTGAAGACATCAAATGTACAAAGACATTTAGAGGACACTGCCTCTCTGCCCACACAGGACTTCCAATAAACATGGAAGAACGTTAAGAAACTTGCAAGGCAGTAGACAGAGATATGAGAGCCTCCCAAAATTTAAGTACTTAAGAAGCCCCACTCCTTCCAATTTTAAAGACAGTGATGCAAGTTAGGCTAGCAGGCCTTGCACAGAGGGGTAAGGATACTTGTAGGCACCTGGGCCTTACTGAAGGTTGGGATGTACTTAATGGAAAATAGTGTCCTGCCAAAGCTGACTTTCTACCATGGTTTGTGACCAGGGAGCATGGTCATTTGAAAGCACAGCAAAGCATTAGAACTGGCAATTATCATTCATCCATTCAACAAATACACACCCATCAAGCAACTCCTACTACCAGGCATGCTCCAGGGGCTGCACTCCAAGACTGAAGAGTGAGCTGATACATGACTCACAGTCCCAGCAACATCTACCTCCATAAATATTTGTTGACTGATAACACTGATGGATTATGCCATGTCCAAGTTATTCCCATAACCAACTGTACACCTCTGACAGTGCAAAAGTCCCAGTAATTCGACAATCAAACATACATGTTTTCTGCACTGCAGCAAAAGCCCTCAGGGGCCCTCAGGGAGACATTGTCTGGAGGAGGGCTGTGTCTCTCCAGAGAAGGACTGAGAAGAGGTGGAAAGAAGCAACCAGAGAACAAAGGAAGGAGAAAGAAGGAAGGAGAGGGGCGCAGCAGGGAGAGCAGGTAGGGGTCACGGAAAGGGCCAGAAAGGGAAGGAGGTAGGTGAAGGGCAGCAGGGACTGGTGGGTAGGAAATGCAGCTGGGTGCAACACCCACATCTGAGTGTGGACTTGCTCCTGTTCCACAAAAACAAAGGTGGAGGCCACTCAACTCCCATAACGGTACCAAAACAATGGGCTCTGTGTCCAGAAAAACTGACCTAATTATGAAATTAGGAAGAAAAACCTATTTGACTCTGTTACAAAGGTGAGTCTTTTTGAAGATTATTCAACTTTCATAAGCTAAAAATATACCTTGTCTTCTTTATCCATTCATCCACAATGGAATATTATTCAGCCATAAGAAGAAAACAAATCCTACCATTTGCAACAACATGGATGGAGCTAGAGGGTATTATGCTCAGTGAAATAAGCCAGGCAGAGAAAGACAAGTACCAAATGATTTCACTCATATGTGGAGTATAAGAACAAAGAAAAACTGAAGGAACAAAGCAGCAGAATCACAGAACCCAAGAATGGACTAACAGTTACTAAAGGGAAAGGGACTTGGGAGGATGGGTGGGAAGGGAGGGATAAGGGTGGGGAAAAAGAAAGGGGGCATTACGATTAGCATGTATAATGTGGGGGGGCGGGCATAGGGAGGGCTGTGCAACACAGAGAAGACAAGTAGTGATTCTACAGCATCTTACTATGCTGATGGACAGTGACTATAATGGGGTTTGTGGGGGGGACTTGGTGAAGGCGGGAGCCTAGTAAACAATGTTCTTCATGTAATTGTAGATTAATGATAACAAAATAAATGAATAAATGAATGAATAAATATAAATAAATATATATATACACATACACTGTGTAGACCCTTTAAGAAGGACAAATGCCATTCCCAGTAGTGTTTTCATATGCTAATAAATATTCTGTGCCTTTTTCCATAAAAGTAGATCCACATAAGCATTAAACTTTCTGTCAATGTCTTCTAAGATCTACTTCAACCCACTTAAACACACACACACAAATACTGCTGTTCTCTGTACTTGGTTTAACTACTTCAGTTCAGCCCTAAGCAATTGCGTGTAACAAAGACTGAGGCATAACGGACGTCAGAGAACATGGCTTTAACTAGGCAGTAAGTATTAATATTTAGTGTCCATACTTTCATTCTAGAATTCTTTTCAACAAACGTAATTTTGTTTTCGCTCACCCCACTATAGCTCATGCCTAAAATTTTATCCTTCCCTTTTTCCCTCTAAGGACAGAGGAATTTAGATGGATTATTGTCCCTCTCCTTAAAGGGTAGGAAAGCAAGACAAATCCTGTCATATATAACAGGGGCGCCTTTGTAAAACTATCCCATTAATGATATTTTTCACCTTTATTCCATCACGTAAGTGGTATTTTTATGCCAGTGCCAACAAATAGAATATTCTGCTTGAAAAAGGAAACATAATTTTATATATTTCCAAATAAAGGCAAAAAATATTTATTAGTTGCTTCTTAAATAACATTTTTTTCTTAAAAAAAGAAAATCAATAGAAAAAATAGCCATCCCTAAAAAACGAAGGCCCTCTGAAATCCTTCAGGCTGGCTCATCTTTGATCTTACTGAGGTCTCTGCCACCACCCAGTGGACACAACACTCAACTGCAATCTTAGCAGATCAATTGCCTAAAAGGCATTAATTAACATCTTTCTGCACCAAAAGACATGTGATTACAGGGAAGTGTTCTACAGTGCTTTCTTTTGAGAGCAACATTTAAATTTGAGCAACAGAATATTTGTACACTGACTGTTCTAAGAGTTTTCGGTAAGAAGTGGTAGGGGCTGTTGTAAGGAAAATTATTCTGGGTCATCTCTTCCAGACAAACATTAAGTCCGGGTGGTTGATAAAATACTGTCACAAAACTTTTTATTTCAAATTTATATCTGAAAAATCAAATGGTTTTATTTATTTTTAATGTACCATTAGCCAGAAGAATATACAATTGAACTGTTATTATGGCCTTCAACAAGATTATCAAAAGAAATAGTTTGCTTTGTAAATTACAGCTATTATAGTAAAAAAACAAAACAAAACAAAAAACTATCATAATTAGGCTCACATCACAGGCTTGACTTTTTTCCCCATCAGATTAAACTCGATAGATAAGGGAAGCAGAAAGGAGGCAATTATTTAAACACATTTATCATTACAAACCTATTTAATGCCACATAAATTCAGTAGATCTTTGTGAAATAACTTAATTTTTAAAATCTGAACTTTGTTTACTATTATTTCAATTCACATACACATACATAAAAATTATAGAGCATGTGTGAGTAACATCAGTTTCCATTACATAAACAGGTAAAAGTGAAAACTCACTCACACCCTCAAAGAATAAATCAGTCATTTTTTTTTAAACATATTATGTTTGGTTACATGTATGCAATCAGAATACAAAATGATTCCTTCACCTTGAAAAACTGCCTCAAACTGATCTTTTGTAGAGAGATCTTAACTATTTTTTAGATAATAAAAACATTTGTTCATTAAAAAATATTGACTGGGAACCAAGGCGGAAGATGGCGGCGTGAGTAGAGCAGCGGAAATCTCCTCCCAAAACAACATATATCTATGAAAATATAACAAAGACAACCCTTCCTAGAATAAAGACCAGAGGACACAGGACAATATCCAGACCACATCCACACCTGAGAGAACCCAGCGCCTCGCGAAGGGGGTAAGATACAAGCCCCGGCCCCGCGGGAGCCGAGCGCCCCTCCCCCCAGCTCCCGGCGGGAGAAGAGCAGGCAGAGCGGGAGGGAGACGGAGCCCAGGGCTGCCGAACACCCAGCCCCAGCCATCCGGGCCAGAGTGCAGGGCCCTCGATACTGGGAAAAAAGGGCAGCAAGAACAGTGAGCAGGCACTGGAGGCTGGGCGACAGAGGACATAAGAAAAGCGCGCGACCATTTTTTTTTTTTTTGCTTTTTTGCTGCTTTGTTTTGGCGAGCGCTTTTTGGAAGTCTTAAAGGGACAGGGACCCCAATATTAGGGAAACAGGGCAGAAAGACCGGTGAGCAGAGGCCTGAGGCTGGCACCGGAGAATAAAGAAAAACGAACGACCACCTTTTTTTTTTTAATTAAAAATTTTTTTTTTTTTAATTAAAAAAATTTTTTTTTTCTTGTTTTTTTTTTGTGGTCGTTGTTTTGTTTTGGCGGGTGCTTTTTGGAAGTCTTAAAGGGGCAGGGCGGGCCACTTAATCCAGAGGTAGGGAATCCGGGATCTCTGGGCACCCTAACCCCTGGGCTGCAGGGAGCAGGGAGGCCCCTTACGGAGATAAATAGCCTCCCAGCAGCTCCTGCTCCAACGCGACTCCACCATTTTGGAGTAGCTGCCCGAGCCAGGCCACGCCCACAGCAACAGCGGAGATTAACTCCATAGCAGCCGGGCAGGAAGCAGAAACCCTGTCTGCGCGCAGCTGCGCAGCACAAGCCACTAGAGGCCGCTGTTCTCCCAGGAGAGGAGGGCCACAAACCAACAAGAAAGGAAGTCCTTCCAGCCATCACTCGTCCCAGTTCTGCAGACTATTCCTATCACCATGAAAAGGCAAAGCTACAGGCAGACAAAGATCACAGAGACAACACCAGAGAAGGAGACAGACCTAACCAGTCTTCCTGACAAAGAATTCAAAATAAGAATCATAAACATGCTGACAGAGATGCAGAGAAATACGCAAGAAAAATGGGATGAAGTCCGGAAAGAGATCACAGATGCCAGAAAGGAGATCGCAGAAATGAAACAAACTCTGGAAGGGTTTATAAGCAGAATGGATAGAATGCAAGAGGCCATTGATGGAATTGAAATCAGAGAACAGGAACGCATAGAAGCTGACATAGAGAGAGACAAAAGGATCTCCAGGAATGAAACAATATTAAGAGAACTGTGTGACCAATCTAAAAGGAGCAATATCCGTATTATAGGGGTCCCAGAAGAAGAAGAGAGAGGCAAAGAGATGGAAAGTATCTTAGAAGAAATAATTGCTGAAAACTTCCCCACACTGGGGGAGGAAGTAATCAAACAGACCACGGAAATACACAGAACCCCCAACAGAAAGGATCCAAGAAGGGCAACACCAAGACACATAATAATTAAAATGGCAAAGATCAAGGACAAGGAAAGAGTGTTAAAGGCAGCTAGAGAGAAAAAGGTCACCTATAAAGGGAAACCCATCAGGCTAACGTCAGATTTCTCAACAGAAACCCTACAGGCCAGAAGAGAATGGCATGATATATTTAATACAATGAAACAGAAGGGCCTTGAACCAAGGATACTGTATCCAGCACGACTATCATTCAAATATGACGGTGGGATTAAACAATTCCAAGACAAACAAAAGCTGAGGGAATTTGCTTTCCACAAACCACCTCTACAGAACATCTTACAGGGACTGCTCTAGATGGGAGCACTCCTAGAAAGAGCACAGCACAAAACACCCAACATATGAAGAATCGAGGAGGAGGAACAAGAAGGGAGAGAAGAAAAGAATCTCCAGACAGTGTATATAACAGCTCAATAAGCGAGCTAAGTTAGGCAGTAAGATACTAAAGAGGCTAACCTTGAACCTTTGGTAACCACGAATTTAAAGCCTGCAATGGCAATAAGTACATATCTTTCAATAGTCACCCTAAATGTTAATGGGTTGAATGCACCAATCAAAAGACACAGAGTAACAGAATGGATAAAAAAGCAAGACCCATCTATATGCTGCTTACAAGAAACTCACCTCAAACCCAAAGACATGTACAGACTAAAAGTCAAGGGATGGAAAAACATATTTCAAGCAAACAACAGTGAGAAGAAAGCAGGGGTTGCAGTACTAATATCAGACAAAATAGACTTCAAAACAAAGAAAGTAACAAGAGATAAAGAAGGACACTACATAATGATAAAGGGCTCAGTCAAACAAGAGGATATAACCATTCTAAATATATATGCACCCAACACAGGAGCACCAGCATATGTGAAACAAATACTAACAGAACTAAAGGGGGATATAGACTGCAATGCATTCATTCTAGGAGACTTCAACACACCACTCACCCCAAAGGATAGATCCACTGGGCAGAAAATAAGTAAGGACACGGAAGCACTGAACAACACAGTAGAGCAGATGGACCTAATAGACATCTATAGAACTCTACATCCAAAAGCAGCGGGATATACATTCTTCTCAAGTGCACATGGAACATTCTCCAGAATAGACCACATACTAGGCCACAAAAAGAGCCTCAGTAAATTCCAAAAGACTGAAATCCTACCAACCAACTTTTCAGACCACAAAGGCATAAAACTAGAAATAAACTGTACAAAGAAAGCAAAGAGGCTCACGAACACATGGAGGCTTAACAACACGCTCCTAAATAATCAATGGATCAATGACCAAATCAAAATGGAGATCCAGCAATATATGGAAACAAATGACAACAACAACACTAAGCCCCAACTTCTGTGGGACGCAGCAAAAGCAGTCTTAAGAGGAAAGTATATAGCAATCCAAGCATATTTAAAAAAGGAAGAGCAATCCCAAATGAATGGTCTAATGTCACAATTATCGAAATTGGAAAAAGAAGAACAGATGAGGCCTAAGGTCAGCAGAAGGAGGGACATAATAAAGATCAGAGAAGAAATAAATAAAATTGAGAAGAATAAAACAATAGCAAAAATCAATGAAACCAAGAGCTGGTTCTTCGAGAAAATAAACAAAATAGATAAGCCTCTAGCCAGACTTATTAAGAAGAAAAGAGAGTCAACACAAATCAACAGTATCAGAAACGAGAAAGGAAAAATCACGACGGACCCCACGGAAATGCAAAGAATTATTGGAGAATACTATGAAAACCTATATGCTAACAAGCTGGGAAACCTAGGAGAAATGGACAACTTCCTAGAAAAATATAACCTTCCAAGATTGACCCAGGAAGAAACAGAAAATCTAAACAGACCAATTACCAGCAACGAAATTGAAGAGGTAATCAAAAAACTACCAAAGAACAAAACCCCCGGGCCAGATGGATTTACCTCGGAATTTTATCAGACATACAGGGAAGACATAATACCCATTCTCCTTAAAGTTTTCCAAAAAATAGAGGAGGAGGGGATACTCCCAAACTCATTCTATGAAGCTAACATCACCCTAATACCAAAACCAGGCAAAGACCCCACCAAAAAAGAAAACTACAGACCAATATCCCTGATGAACGTAGATGCAAAAATACTCAACAAAATATTAGCAAACCGAATTCAAAAATACATAAAAAGGATCATACACCATGACCAAGTGGGATTCATTCCAGGGATGCAAGGATGGTACAACATTCGAAAGTCCATCAACATCATCCACCACATCAACAAAAAGAAAGACAAAAACCACATGATCATCTCCATAGATGCTGAAAAAGCATTTGACAAAGTTCAACATCCATTCATGTTAAAAACTCTCAGCAAAATGGGAATAGAGGGCAAGTACCTCAACATAATAAAGGCCATCTATGATAAACCCACAGCCAACATTATATTGAACAGCGAGAAGCTGAAAGCATTTCCTCTGAGATCGGGAACTAGACAGGGATGCCCACTCTCTCCACTGTTATTTAACATAGTACTGGAGGTCCTAGCCACGGCAATCAGACAAAATAAAGAAATACAAGGAATCCAGATTGGTAAAGAAGAAGTTAAACTGTCACTATTTGCAGATGACATGATACTGTACATAAAAAACCCTAAAGATTCCACCCCAAAACTACTAGAACTGATATCGGAATACAGCAAAGTTGCAGGATACAGAATCAACACACAGAAATCTGTGGCTTTCCTATATACTAACAATGAACCAACAGAGAGAGAAATCAGGAAAACAACTCCATTCACAATTGCATCAAAAAAAATAAAATACCTAGGAATAAACCTAACCAAAGAAGTGAAAGACTTATACTCTGAAAACTACAAGTCACTCTTAAGAGAAATTAAAGGGGACACTAACAGATGGAAACTCATCCCATGCTCGTGGCTAGGAAGAATTAATATCGTTAAAATGGCCATCCTGCCCAAAGCAATATACAGATTTGATGCAATCCCTATGAAACTACCAGCAACATTCTTCAATGAACTGGAACAAATAATTCAAAAATTCATATGGAAACACCAAAGACCCCGAATAGCCAAAGCAATCCTGAGAAAGAAGAATAAAGTAGGGGGGATCTCACTCCCCAACTTCAAGCTCTACTATAAAGCCATAGTAATCAAGACAATTTGGTACTGGCACAAGAGCAGAGCCACAGACCAATGGAACAGACTAGAGAATCCAGACATTAACCCAGACATATATGGTCAATTAATATTTGATAAAGGAGCCATGGACATACAATGGCGAAATGACAGTCTCTTCAACAGGTGGTGCTGGCAAAACTGGACAGCTACATGTAGGAGAATGAAACTGGACCATTGTCTAACCCCATATACAAAAGTAAACTCAAAATGGATCAAAGACCTGAATGTAAGCCATGAAACCATTAAACTCTTGGAAGAAAACATAGGCGAAAACCTCTTAGACATAAACATGAGTGACCTCTTCTTGAACATATCTCCCCGGGCAAGGAAAACAACAGCAAAAATGAGTAAGTGGGACTATATTAAGCTGAAAAGCTTCTGTACAGCAAAAGACACCATCAATAGAACAAGAAGGATCCCTACAGTATGGGAGAATATATTTGAAAATGACACATCCGATAAAGGCTTGACGTCCAGAATATATAAGGAGCTCTCACGCCTCAACAAACAAAAAACAAATAACCCAATTAAAAAATGGGCAGAGGAACTGAACAGACAGTTCTCCAAAAAAGAAATACAGATGGCCAACAGACACATGAAAAGATGCTCCACATCGCTAATTATCAGAGAAATGCAAATAAAAACTACAATGAGGTATCACCTCACACCAGTAAGGATGGCTGCCATCCAAAAGACAAACAACAACAAATGTTGGCGAGGCTGTGGAGAAAGGGGAACCCTCCTACACTGCTGGTGGGAATGTAAGTTAGTTCAACCATTGTGGAAAGCAGTATGGAGGTACATCAAAATGCTCAAAACAGACTTACCATTTGACCCAGGAATTCCACTCCTAGGAATTTACCCTAAGAATGCAGCAATCAAGTTTGAGAAAGACAGATGCACCCCTATGTTTATTGCAGCACTATTTACAATAGCCAAGAATTGGAAGCAACCTAAATGTCCATCAATAGATGAATGGATAAAGAAGATGTGGTACATATACACAATGGAATACTACTCAGCTATAAGAAAAGGGCAAATCCAATCATTTGCAGCAACATGGATGGAGCTGGAGGGTATTATGCTCAGTGAAACAAGCCAAGCGGAGAAAGAGAAATACCAAATGATTTCACTTATCTGTGGAATATAAGAACAAAGGAAAAACTGAAGGAACAAAACAGCAGCAGAATCACAGAACTCAAGAATGGACTAACAGGTACCAAAGGGAAAGGGACTGGGGAGGATGGGTGGGTAGGGAGGGATAAGGGGGGGAGAAGTAGGGGGGTATTAAGATTAACATGCATGGGGGGGTAGGAGAAAAGGGAGGGCTGTACAACACAGAGAAGGCAAGTAGTGATTATACAACATTTTGCTATGCTGATGGACAGTGACTGTAAAGGGGTTTATAGGGGGGACCTGGTATAGGGGAGAGCCTAGTAAACATAATATTTGTCATGTAAGTGTAGATTAGTGATAGCAAAAAAAAAAAAAAAGGGAAGTTCCTGTGTGGTAACCTCCAACGAGTTCTACACAAGGGTATAAAGGGCATATAAAAGTGTAGGCAAAGGGTCTGTTTGTGTTTATACAGAGGATCAAAGCCTAATTGGGCTACCCCGAAAATGAACTAAGATACGATATGAAAAAGAACTTCCAACATCTGCACCCTCTGGAAGACTCATGCCAGAAGATGATCATCAAAAAACCCCAACAAAGATCCACGCACTGCTACAGCTGTAGATGCACTCATCCCACCAGTTCCTGGACCTGCCATGGGAATGAGGAAGGAGATATCTAAGCTGGCCTGTGCATACAGTAAAACAACAAAATTGGACTGGATCTATACTGTTGGAACTCAACCAAGAATTTGGAGAAGTGCAAATTGTAGCGCTCCAAAGTCTTACAACTACAAACTATTTATTGTTAAAAGAACATATGGCATGTGAACAGTCCCCAGGAATGGGTTGTTTTAATTTGTCTGATTTCTCTCAGACTGTTCAAGTTCATTTGGACAATATCCACCATATCATAGATAAGTTTTCACAAATGCCTAAGGTGCCTAACTGGTTTTCTTGGTTTCACTGCAGATGGCTGGTAATTACAGATATGCTTTGGTTATGTAACTATACTCCTATTATGTTAATGTGTGTGTGCAATTTAAGTAGTAGCTTAAAACCTATACATGCTGAAGTTACTCTACAAGAAGATATATCAAAGAAATAATCAATCTTCCTATGTTTTCTTCCGCCTGCTACTTCTATAGCTTTTCTTCTTCCTTCCTAATTACAACCCTTAAATAGAATTCGTGCCTCATATCAAATTTACCGAGTATCATAATTCTTCCAAGTGGTAAAGATACCTCAAGACAAATGCTGGGCATAGAAGCCACAGGGCATAAATATGCAAAGAAGTAAAAAGCTAACTTTTTCAAACAATAAGGCTTCTCTCTCACTTACCAACTTCACATTTCCCTGTATGGCCCCGGAAGATGACTGGTTAGCCAGAGACGGGTAAGATTCCTCAAGGGAGGAACAACCTAAGACAGGCACAGTCGCAGGGGGGCCATCAGGTGAGAAATTGGGGATCAACAGAGGTGAGGCTTAGAACCTCACCCCCCCGTTCTGAGAGAAATCTTCTGCATACGTGGATGTTTTATTGCCCTGGTCTAGCTTGGATTAACACATAGTCTACAGGCACACACCTGATCATCTACATGTGCTCTCTTACAACACTAAACTATGTTTTCTACCTTTATCTTGTATCTACCTACCACTTCAGCATTTTATTAAATATAATAATAATAAAGAGAGAAATGTGGTATCCACATATAAATCAAGTATAAAAACCAATTGAGTATTCATATTTGAACTGACTGTTTATAGTTCATAATGCATGAGCAAAACCGAAAGTTTCTGTGATGACTGACCTTGTACTGTTCACTATGTAACTTATTCATTATGTAAGAATTTGTTCTACATGTAAAAACTTGTTTGTTATGCCTCAGAAGATTGGAGACTGACAAAAATTAGGCTTGGGGTGGAATAATGATTGTGCATTGAGCATTCACTCCCCTATACAGAATTTTATTGTCGTTAACAACCATTTGATCAATAAATATGAGAGATGCCCTCACAAAAAAAAAAAAAAAAAAAAAAAAAAAAATATTGACTGATTGCCCACTATACGGTAGGGACTATACTAAGTGCAAGTAATACAGGCATGGATACTGTCCCCAAGGACCTTACTATCTAAGGCAGGCGTCTCACTAATACAAATTAGGGTAAAGCACTGTGAGTGGGGGACAGAAGCATGCATGGCATATATAATTGCAGTGATGAAATTCTGTGGACTTAGGGAAAAAGTTGATGATTGGCTGAGAAGGCTTCAGGAAAGAAGCAATCCTTGAGCCACACCATGAAAACTAAGCAGAATGGAAGTGGATAGACTTTTCTGGAGAATTATCTGAGACATCTTTGGAGGAGAAGCAAATCCGAAGGCAAAGAAATGTAAGAGCAAGACACTTAGCCTTGTGAGCACTGAGCTAGCATCAGTCACTTGAGTATAACACAGCACAGGCTTTGGCATTAGGCCTGCCTTTGATTGTCAGACCAGCTGTATGACTTTGGGCAAACACTGAAGCATGCAGCCTAAGTTTCCTCATCTATAAGCTACTGCTAACAACACATTGGCAGATCAGTGTTTGAAAGCTATTCAAAACTAAAACAAATGTTATTTAACGTTAAGAGTTATGGCCCTTCCAGAAAAGAAATAAATAAGAACATAGGCTTCTATCATGTTCAGAGATCTTTAAGAGTGAAGAAGGTAAAGAACCAAAGGAATGCAGAATCCAAACCTACTGGGTGGGAAGATGAAGACTTCCTCCAGGAGAAAGAAGGGTTAGATAGTGTGCCACTGGGATCTATGGCTTCTGGACCACATGACTAAGCCATCTGATAGGCTTCAACTTCCCATGAGAAATACTAAAAAGCAGTTGGGCCTGAGAGTTGGGCCACTGGCAAGAATTCAGTTGGAATCCTAGGTCATATTTCAACTAGATGAGAAAGTACCTTCCCAATTCATCTGAAAATATATCTTTTTTTAATTCTTAAAGATCTAAGATCTAGAACCAAGTACGGAAAAATTTAAGAGAATTAAACACGTGATTAATTCTGCATTTTTTGCATTAAAGAATTTGTTCTTATTTACTATTTCATGTATTTACATTTAAGATAATTTGACCAAATTGGCCTTTGTGTGTCAATTAAAAATATGTAAAGGAGCCATTTCTTTGAACTTGTGATTCAAAACTTACAAACTACATTGAAACATTTAAGGGCTTAAGGTTCAGCATATTCTTAAGTTTGAGTCACTCAGATTTATAAACTATTTTAGAATAAGGGAAGGTTCTATTTTTAAATTTAAAATTTGATATGTTCAAAGGAAATTGGGTATATTAAATTTATAAATGCAATTTAAAATATTTTTAGGAGTTTATGTTTGTAAAGGAAAAAGACAGACTGAAAGTGAAGATACGGAAAAAGATATTCCATGCAAACAGTAACCAAGAGAGTGGGGGTAGCTCTACTAAATCAAGACAAAATAGATTATAAATCTTAAAAGGTTATAAGAGACAAAGAAAGACATTCTATATTAACAAATGGTTCAATACAGAAAGAAGACATAATAATTATAAATTTTATGCACCTAGTAACAGACCATCAAAATATATGAAGCAAAAACAGGCAGAATTGAAGGGAGAAATAAACAGTTCTACAATAATAGTTGAGACTTCAATACCCCATTCTCAGTAATGAGTAGAACAACCAGATAAATCCATAAGGGAACAGAACTTAATAAACTGAAGAATCTAACACACAGAAAACTGTACTCAACAATAGCATACATGTTCTTCTCAAATACACATGGAGCATTTTCTAAGCTGGACTATACATTAGGCACAAATTCCCAACAGATTCTGAAAGATAGATTTTATACAAAGTATCTTTTCTGACCACAATGGGAAGAAGTTAGAAATCAAAAACAGAAGTAAAGCTGAAAAATTTGTCTACAAATTTGTAGACATTAAATAACATATCCTTAAAGCAATCAATGGATCAAAGAAGAAATCACATGGGAAATTAAATTAGAAAATAGTTAGAGACAGTAGAAAATGAAAATAGAACATACCAAAACTTATGGGGACAGATAGGTAGGGGGGAAATTTATAAGCTAGTAATACTTGTATTAAAAAACAAGAAATTTCAAATAAACAACTTAAATTTACAACATAAGAAACTATAAAAACAAGAACTAAACCCAACTCTACCAGAACAAAGGAAATAATAAAAATTGGAGCAGAGTTTAATGAAAGTGTATACTGAAAAAGGGTTTAAGATAGCAATTTTATGTTATGTGTGTTTTAACATAATTTTTAAAAAATTGAAAAAAAAAAAACTCCACCAGTTTTCCTAACCAGTTAGAAAAATGGGAAGAAAGAGCCAACTTTTAATAAGTTAATAAATATAACTTATTTATAAATTATAACTATATTCTTATAATACATATTATACATTATAATATATTATAATAACTTATAAGAAAGATAAAATTACCTATGGGAGTGAGGATTGGGATGGATGGATAAGAAATTAACAGTTATATGAAGGAAACAAATCTTACTGAGGGCTACTAAAGTAAACTTAAAACAACTGTGAAGTAAAAGCTTGTACTTAGAAAAACCCATTCTCTGAAATACCCATTTTCTCTCAATAACTTTTAAACATAATTCAATCTTCATTAAAATACTAGTGGGTTCTTTTTCAGTAACGACAAAATAATGAGGGGAAATATATTTTAAAAATATCTATTAAAATTGTAGCTGGAAAAATAGAGATCAATGGAACAAAATGAGGATACAGATGTAGACTTTTGGGAACTTTAGTACATGATAAAGACGGCATCTCAAATCAGAAGAGTGTTAAGCCACACAGCATTTGGAATACAAGCAAAGCTGAGTCCCTACCTCTTCCCATAAACAAAAAGTAATTCTAGATGAGCTAAAGATTAAAGCATAAAAAATAAAAACATGAAAGTTATAAGAGAAGACAAGGTAATTAAAACATTTTTTATCCTGCATGTGGAAAAATCTTTATATTAGACACAAAAATGAGACACCATAAAGAAAATGACTTACTAAAAATTTTTTAATCCTGTATGAAAAATATCTACAGCACATATAATAAACTGGCTAATCATCTTAATTTACCAGAAATGTGTAAGAAAAGACCAACAGAAAAATGGACAAAAGATAAACAGGGAAATTTACAGAAAAAGAAATTAAAGTGCCCAATAAATACAAAACAAAGATACCCAACTTAATGCAAATCAAAACAATGGGAAACTTCATCCAACCAGAAAAAAAAGAACAATACCATGCATGTGTTTGTGCCGGTCTAGGAGACAGCCCCCCTCACACATTTCAAGTGGGTGTGCAAACTGAGGCAGTGGGTAAGGGGCCAAAGAAAAGTGTCATGCTCATGTATGCTTTTAAAATAAGGAATATGATATTAAAATTACTTGCTTAAATGTTCATTTAATTATCTTGATGTTCCATAGCTTACAGTAATTTAAAAAGGAAAACAAGGAGCAAAAAGTCTGGAAAGTAAATGTAGTAGAAATACAGACGAAGTCAGATTATTGTCCTAGAAAATGCAGAGCCACCTTCTCACATTCTACCTTAACCACCAGTGTGAGAACACACTTCAGCCAGCGTTCCTGGCATTATTTATTTATCCCTCTCCCTTTATCCACCTGCCCAACTCTCCATTGCCTTCCTACCATTTCCTAGTAAAAATATCTTACTACTATTGCCAAGTTTCTTCATGTGAAAAATGCTGATGAGTACTTTTTCTGAGCTATTTTTAGGGATTAAATGAGATAATGCACTTAGTATATGGCACACAATAAGCATTCAATAAGTAATAGCTACTAGTCAGTCACTAAATCATCTGTTCCATTACAGTTTTTTGATATTTATTCTCATGTTTAAATAGTTCTACTATATATGTTTTTTCCCTATGTATTTTTCCTAAAACTTGTCTTCAACTCTTTTCAAAAGCAGGCAAGATATTTAAAGATAAATGTTAAAGTAGCAAGAATATAGTTGGTCACCGCTGTTCCAAATGCATTCCCTGCTGCAGAAAAGAACTAGTAGAAATGAACATTACATGGAACAAGAGGGCTGACTTCACTTCACAAAGGCAATGGTTTCACAAGGCCTATGACCACACTCAATTACTGTGTGACAGTCTGTTTTCTAGTGAATTCTGACATCCCAGAACAAACCTCAGAGAACACTGATTAAACCCCTCACAGTTAAATAAATAAAAGCAGAGTATCCTGGTTTTTACCAAAGGAGAAAAAATGTGTTTTCCATGCATGTATGTCTGCTTGTTCTTCTGCACAGACATATCCAAGAAGACATCAAAGCATGTGTCACACTGGCTGGGAAAGGCTAAACCCAGCTCTACATGAAGGCACAAATAACAGACCTTTTCGAGTTCTCCTCTCACTCATGATCTTCCACTGCCCGCTCCCTTACCACACCCAGCCGCTGCAACCAAGGCAAGAAAGGAAAAGGGAGAAAAATACCTTTTTCTCAGGAAACCATATGTTGTCAAGTAATATCAAAACTCTGCTCAAAACTCTGAAAAGTTATTCCTACTGTGATCTTTCTATGTTCTCTTTCTTCTTCCCTCTTCTCCTACTCTTCCTCTGATCCTTCTCCATTTACCCTGTGGCTAGCTCTACTGTCACTCATTTACTCTCTATTTACATTTGCATAAATGCTCCCTCTCCTGTGTGCACCCTGAGAACACAAACTTTTTCAGTTGTTAAATCCTCTGCAAAGCACAGAGCAGAAAACCTAGTAGGAGGTGCTGGAAGGTGTTTCCAAATCAGAGAATAAAACACATTATCAACACTGCAGCATATTGCAACGAACCCTGGATTAGTAGTTAGAAAATGCGGACTCTACTGCAGTAGTGCTATATGCTGGTTCTGTAGCTTCGTATTTAAGCCTTTAAGTATTAGTTTCCTCTTCTATGAAATGGGGCTTGTACTTGCTCTTATATGGCATATGGTTTTACAAAATGAGATGATGGAAGTAAAAAGTGCTTATTGTCATACTACCTTAAAGCACCAGGTTTAGTTCTGTTGAACAGTATTATTCGTCAACCAAACTTTAAAATTAGGTACTACAGTTACTCTATTAGGCAAGGCAGATTTAATTAGTAGTTATTTATTTTTCCTTAAAATAAGAGTAAAGCCATATGCAGCTGCTAAAACACTGATTCACATTGTCATTACAAGTATATAGAATGTTTATGTTTTGAAACAGAAATTGCCCATGTTATTTGTGCTATGTTTTCTAATCATAGTTCTAATCTAGATATAAAGTATTTCGATATTTCTTACCAGGTTCTGGAAGGTCTAATTTTGCCCGCTTTAGTTCTGCCATAGAAATCTGAAGTTGCTCTATTACAAAATCATCTTCAAAGAAAAAATCCTTTGCCAGGGTCTCCTGAAGAAATTCTACAAGTTCTTCCATAGACAATTTCATTAGATGTTCTAAGAAAGGATGAGAGAAAGAAAGAAAAATACTGAGTCAACAGCTACTTTAGAGAAGATAATGTATTCTATTCTGGTGTAGTGTTTTTTAAAAGGCTATATAGCATACAACTTCATTATATAGCATTGTGAGTATCAATGAAACTCAGTAGGACAAAAACATTTTTTGATATTATAGCAGTCACAAGGAAAAGAAAGCAGGTACTCTGGTGGGGGTAGGTGAATACTGCTAAACACATTCTCGGTGACTTAAGAATAACCATATCTAGCCATTAATATTAACCTAGAGCAAAAGTTTCTTGGAAATAATAGAAATAGCAAGACCCTCCAGAATGACATGAAGATGTTCTGTTTTATATTGACATGGAGCTCCAATTACCATAGGCAAATCCACTTGCAGGTCTTTCATTGTTTCAAAATTTCCCAAAAAACCTTGATTATTAATATTATTTGTATTTCTACTTATGAAATTAGTTTTACTGAAAAAAATTCAAATTACAGATATAAAGCAGAAAGTAAAATTCAGCTCAAATCCCACTAGCCAAGAGCAAATAGTTCTAAAATTCATATGAAATGACAAAAGACCCCGAACAGAAAAAGCAATCCTGAGAAGGAAGAATAAAGCGGGGGGGGAATTGTGCTCCCTGATTTCAAGCTCTATTACGAAGTCACAGTAATCAAGACAATTTGGTACTGCCATAAGAACAGACCCATAAACCAGTGGAACAGAATAGAGTCCAGATATAAACCCAAGCATATATGGTCAATTAATATACAATAAAGGAACCATTGATATACAGTGGGGAAATGACAGCCTCTTCAACAGCTGGTGTTGGCAAAACTGGACAGCTACATGTAAGAGAATGAAACTGGATCATTGCCTAACCCCATACACAAAAGTAAACTCAAAATGGATCAAAGACCTGAATGTAAATCATGAAACCATACAACTCTTAGAAAAAAATATAGGCAAAAATCTCTTGGACATAAACATGAGCAACTTCTTCATGAACATATCTCCCCAGGCAAGGGAAACAAAAGCAAAAATGAACTAGTAGGACTATATCAAACTAAAAACCTTCTGTACAGCAAAGGATACCATCAGTAGAACAAAAAGACATTCTACAGTATGGGAGAATATATTTATAAATGACATATCTGATAAGGGGTTGACATCCAAATTATATAAAGAGTTCACGCACCTCAACAAACAAAAAACAAATAAGCCAATTAAAAAATGGGCAGAGGAGCTGAACAGACACTTCTCCAAAGAAGAAATTCAGATGGTTAACAGGCACATGAAAAGATGCTCCACATTGCTAGTCATCAGAGAAATGTAACTTAAAACCACAATGACATATCACCTCACACCAGTTAGGATGGCCAACATCCAAAAGACAAACAACAACAAATGTTGGCGAGGATGTGGAGAAAGGGGAACGAACCCTCCTACACTGCTGGTGGGAATGTAAACTAATTCAATCGCTGTGGAAAGCAGTATGGAGTTTCCTCAAAAAGCTCAAAATAGAAATACCATTTGACCCAGGAATTCCACTCCTGGGAATTTACCCTAAGAATGCAGCAGCCCAGTTTGAAAAAGATATATGCACTCCTATGTTTATCGTAGCACTATTTACAACAGCCAAGAAACGGAAGCAATCTAAGCGTCCATCAGTAGATGAATGGATAAAGAAGATTTGGCACATATACACAATGGAATATTATTCAGCCATAAGAAGAAACAAATCCTACCATTTGTAATAACATGGATGGAGCTACAGGGCATTATGCTCAGTGAAATAAGCCAGGCTGAGAAAGACAAGTATCAAATGATTTCACTTATCTGTGGAGTATAACAACAAAGAAAAAACTGAAGCAACAAAACAGCAGCAGACTCACAGAACCCAAGAATGGACTAACAGTTATCAAAGGGAAAGGGACTAGGGAGGATGGGTGGGAAGGGAAGGATAAGGGGGAAAATAGGGCATTACGATTAGCACACATAATGTAGCTGTGGGGGGGACAAGGGAAAGGCAGTATATACAGAGAAGACAAGTAATGATTCTATAGCATCTTACTATGCTGATGGACAGTGACTGTAATGGGGTATGTGGAGGGGACTTGGTGATGGGGGGAGTCTAGTAACCATAATGTTGTTCAAGTAATTGTACATTAATGATATTAAAAAAAAAATCCCACTAGCCACTGCCCTAAAAGTAAATGTGTGTGCATGCTTATCACTTTAAAAAATAAGTTATAATTCCCACATTAGTCGCCTCTTGTTTTTTGCCCACTCAGTAGTGTATACCACTGATATCTCTCACTTCAACAACTATGATTTCACACCATCACTATTAATAACCATGTAGAGTCCACTGTAGGTGTGTGTTATCATTTACTTAATCAGTCATCTACTACTGGACTTTTAAATTGTTGCTAATTTTTTTTACTATTTAAACCACTGTGCAATGACTCTCTAGCAAAAATGTCTCTAGTGTTAAGACGATCAGGAAAAAAACAAGAAAAAAATCTCAGGAGCTTCAGCTACCTATTATTGGTTAAGGTGCCCAGAAAGTTTTTGAAAGTTTATATGGTGATGAAGTAAGTTTATTTTAGAGTCCTTGCATTTGTCTTCCTAACTAAGAAAAAATGAGCAGCAACAAGCTAGCCTTCTCCGACAGCTTGTTTAGTTTAATGATATGGTAGGACAGAAAGTAATTGTTAGCTTAAAGTTCATTTACAAAGGGTGAAGAAACTTTTCACTTGTCAAAATTAATAAAAAATCATGTAAATGAAAAATAACTTAAGAGGGAGAACAGAGCTAAGGAGAAATATAACATCATGTTTCTATATTCTCACTGTTTAGGGAACACTGAACTAGTAAGTATGTACCTTAATAAAAAATAAGACTTTTGTTCCATATCTTGGTCAATTCATAATCGAGAAAATGAGAAAAGAAGTAAAGAGGAAGGGAGGGGAGTAGAGAGAGTGGGAAACAGATGGGGAGAGGGAGAGAGAGAGAGAGAGAGAGAGAGAGAGAGAAATTTCCTGTGGTTCTAGGACAGCCCCCAAGTTCTGGGAGACAATTCATTGCCAATTGTTTGATATGGTGCTGTGGTTCATGGGCTGGGGGAGTAAGGACTGGGTGTAAGGGAAACAAACCACCACACCTCTGAATCCTTTTTTTTAGGAGTCAACAACACAAACGTGATTTTAAAGGAAGTTTTCATTCCCATCTAAAGTTTGGATAATTTGAAGCCATGCCATTTAAGTAAACAATCAGACAATCTTATATTAAAGTATCCAACAGGACTTAGAACAATGTCAAGCACAGCTGGTAGGAAAACTAAACGGGACTCCAAGTACTCAACTCAACTAGCTTTTAATTCAGTTGGGAAGCTGAACAGATGGATCATTGAAGAAGAAAAACATAAGAGAGCAGAATCATCAGTAAACATGACACTACTTTGTGTGACCCAGAGCAGAAGCACTGTATGTAGTTCTGTGGCTCTCCAAGATTCTCTTATCTACAGAGTCAGAGGACTAATTATGAGGAGCTACAATTTTTAAGATTGAACTGAGGCTTTAAAATGCATAAAGTTCTTTATATTCATGACGAAAAACTCATTTCTTGATTTTTAAAGTAAGGTATAGCATCAAGTTTACAAAGCCCTTGAAGTATTGCAACTGAAGACTCCTTAAAGCCTTGCTACATTTAGGCAACAGAGATATTGCACTTGCCCCAGAGGCCTCAATGCAGTCAACAGAGACAGAGCTGGAGGTTCCTTATCTCTGGTCTAGAGCCTGGAGCTGGATGCTTTTTGCCTGGATGAAGGAAACAGCAATGGAAAATGTCCCCTCTGGAACTTTAAGCGGCCTGGTTTCTCTCCTCTGTTACAAATCCGAGAGTCATACTGATGAAAAGGAATAAGGGGACCCATCAGAAACAAATAATTAGTAAGAATAGTAATATTAGTGGAACCAACACATTGGTTTCTTCTGCTTAAGCATGAAATAAAACTGATACAGTGGAAAGAGCAAAGACTTCTGTAATGCAGTTAGCTGCTAGTCATGAGAAAGAAGCTATGAAGGTTAAATAACCAACTGATTTCCTCACTGATTTTCAATAATTTTTTAAAACCACTATTAAAAGAAAAGCATTTGAAGTTGACTGAGGAATGAGAAATGAGAGTTAAAGTAAACCTCGACCTTTATGAAATCTTTACAGTTAAGCATAGTCTTACTTTTATGTAATTTTAAGATTGTATAAGACATAGCAGTAAGGACTCGTTCTCCTTCAAAGATGTAGATATCCCATATTCTGAGGTTCAGTGTAAAGGGAATCTACATTAAAAACAAAACAGAAATAAGATTAACAGTTTGCCCTCCTCTAGCATTTAGAACTCTATGATTGGGTTTTGTAAATAAAATACTCACACGATCAAGGAAACATTGAAAAAACCATTTCATTGTGTAAAAACTTGTGTAGATTTCTTGAGAATCCTGAAAAAAATAAAGACTTCACAATTTCTGAATGGCAGCAAAGAAAATACTACAATATAATACTGAAAATTAAGAATGCTGTTGGAGGGAGCTGTCAAAGCTAAATATAAAACCATTTCATTACAAATCATTTTCCTGCTGGAGTATTTCTATTTTTTCTCTTCTTACTCCCTCACTGTACTTTGGAAACGTCACCCTAAGGATAAATCCTTCATATAGAGGGCTGTGATATAACATTTTGATTCTCTTTAATATACTTTTTATAGTGAAGCTGTCTTTGCTTTACTGAATAACTATATTTTTATAGAAGAGCATATACACGGTTCATGAAGGACGAGTTTGAATAACCTTTAAAATACTTTTTGCCCAATAAAAAAGCCTCCAAAATTACTGAGAAATCATGTATTTTAAAAACTATCTTGTTTATATATTTCATCTTCAAAGAAGTCATCTGACTCTATGAGTTAAGCCTGTGAAAGTTCATCAATAATAAATTTCACAAATCTAAAGCTCTTTAAACAACTGGGAATTATAACTACATAGTAAATAAAATGGTCAACACTATAAATCAATAAGGTGATTAGGACCAAAGGTTGCACTCAATTCTTCTAGCTTCATTCTTGGTATAAGTGGATGTAAGTCAATGTCACATCTACCTACCAAATGTTGCTTAAGCTTGGACAGAAACTTATTCAGTATTTTTTCATGATGTTCTTGAAACCTCAAGAGTTTAGGAAAACCTTGGACAAAAAAGCCTAGAATACAAACATAAAAACAATACTTCATAAACAATAACAATAAAAATCCCTATTTTAAAATGCAACATCTTTCTTTTATTTCAAACTATCAATAACAAAAACAAATCCAGTAGTTTACCAAAACATTTTCCTCTCCACAAAGGAAATAAGCTTTGTATATGTTTTAGGTCATGAAACTTGTAATCCAGTTTAGTGGTGGTGTTTTCTTTTTCTTTTCTTTTTTTTTTTTGCTAAAGATCCCCTATAACCTTGTAATATATAAAAGAGAACAGATTATTTCTGAATTAAAAGGGCAACTAAGAAGCTAAGAAAAAAATGGAAACTGAAGCTATTTATCAGGATTATCTGTTCTTGTAAAGTATCTTAAAACATTCCTTAAATGCACAAATTTTTATAGGTTATTCTAATATTGATTACTCTGTTTTACTGTTATATATTACCTAACAAACATTTTATTACCTTTTTCAGGTTTACTCTAATAATTTCATTAGTATCATGCTGCTAAAATTTTTATACTTTTTAATCCTGTGATACTTAATATCAGCTAAAACATACTGACACCATATGATCAATGCTGTATCAAAAATTACATTTCATCCCAACTGATTGTACAGTATAATCTACGAGATTTCTAGAAAGTAGCTAATAAATGGTAAGTTATTATTAATTTTGTGTATTTAACTCACAGAAGTTTCCATCTATTTTAATTCACAACTTTTCTTTCAGATATTCTACACAATCTAATAAAGGGCATATACTCAATGGATTTATGATTTCTCCCAGCCTGCATTTTATGTAACTTTGAAATTTAAGTTAATAGATGTCCAATGTTTTCAAGAAGAATCCAGGGGAAATAGCAGATTTCTTCCATATTCATGATGCATATAAGCTTCTTAATATTTCTAAAATGTAGCACAACTAAAGAAACTCTTTGTTGTTGTTAACTTAGTCTCCCAGACTTATTTGATCTTGGAATAAATTTTTTTCTGACACAGAACATCTATTTCCAAAAAGTGAAACTATGTTTCTCCAAGAACCCAAGGAACACACTGTTGGGAATCATTGCTCTGTGATCTCTGGGGAAGGACTGTTTCTTAACTAATTCTGTTTCCTAAGGTACGAGTAAAAAATTTCCAGAGACAGAGATTCTATTCCTCCCTCACAGCATTTTTCTCACAGTGAAATGATTTCATAAAAAACAATAGATACGCATCTGTGCCACTTTCATGGCCAATTTGATAGAAATGGGAATTGGAAGAATTTCAGGAAATAGTCTGATTTTGGAAAAGGCAGTGGCCCTCAGGAATCAACACCAGCTCATGGACGCTGAGAGAGCTAACATTTCACTTTACAGTGACAGCCCAGACTTGATACTTTAAACCTTATTTTCTTCCGCTCCCACTTCTTTTATACATTTACAAGTGATACCACTTTCAGAAAGGAGATGCAAGGAACTGAGGTAACAGTTATAAAATTCCATAGGCAAACCTAGAAACAAATGATCTCTAAATACAAACTTGCCCATAATAATTACCTAAACATTTATGTAAACATAAATGTTAGGACAAAAAAAAATTAATATTTCTTTATAGATAGATGGATGACAATAATTGCAAAAAGTACACTACCAGGTAGATTTAAAAGAAATGACTTTTCTAAAATTGGACAGTCTTCCACATAATTACATACTATTTAAATTATAACATTCCATTATACTTCAACATATACCAGCAACACCATCTCATGGCAAAGTAAAATAAAGACAAATAAGGAAGAGTTATTTTTCTTCAAGATACCTTTTTAAATGATACTGTCCATTGGATGATAGTTCAAAACAATGTATGTTACTTTTGTGGAATCTATTTATGGGATGCAAAGTATCCAAAAACAGTTACCATGCAGACAGTATTTATCTTTTAAAAATTTCACAAGGAACACTGAAGGAGATAGCCAACACACACACACACACACACACACACACACACACACACACACACACACACACACACACACACACACACACACACACACACACACACACACACACACACACACACACACACACACACACACACACACACACACACACACACTATGCAAAGTATCCAAAAACAGTTACCATGCAGACAGTATTTATCTTTTAAAAATTTCACAAGGAACACTGAAGGAGATAGCCAACACACACACACACACACACACACACACACACACACACACACACACACACACACACACACACACACACACACACACACACACACACACACACACACACACACACACACACTATGCAAAGTATCCAAAAACAGTTACCATGCAGACAGTATTTATCTTTTAAAAATTTCACAAGGAACACTGAAGGAGATAGCCAACACACACACACACACACACACACACACACACACACACACACACACACACACACACACACACACACACACACACACACACACACACACACACACACACACACACACACACACACACACACACACACACACACACACCATACACCAAGTACCGCTGCAAAAACCACATGGTTAAGAATGTGAAATTGAATAAACTACGTCATGATTTTGAAAATGTTAAAATATCACTTTAAACATGGGGCAGGTTCCCTGCCACACAGACATAAATATTCACAAACAGAACTTAGACGATCCATTCTCAGAGTGATTAGTATTAAAATTTGTTTTTAATTTTGTATTATCACATGCATGGCACTAAAAAAAGAATTTTGCATTATATGGACAAATACTACTTTTATTACCAAGAGTAATAAAACTCTTTTATAACTCTCTTAGAGTGTACTGTATATGCTTAGCAAATGTAAGGAAAAGGCTATTAAAAACTTGAAAACCAAAAAATTATGCAAGTTTTGAAATGTTAAATAATAAAGTGCCCAGAATGTATTATCAACCTTTTACTGTAAAATGGAATCAATCTTAACAGCCAACAGATCTAAAACACACCTTTGAAATACAAAACGACTATGTATCTTTCCTTTAAAAACCTAAATGTCATCTCAGTTAATATTCTTTGACAAACACATAGCACAGTATCTACTCAATAAACATTTCACTGAAATGATAACTACATGACTGTCTAAAAGTTTTGATCAAAAGGCATCTTTTATTGCTCCCCCTAATACAGATTTTCCTATATTCCTCCAAACCTAAATTAGTTTCTTCTGACTAGGGGTAAGGAAAGAATTTTAAAATGCCAACAGTGTACTTGGAGTAAACATAAAGGAATATAAATGTGAACAGAAAAATGTAGCAAAGTTCAATATAGAAGAATGAAATGAGAAATTAGTAACAAACACTAGTTAACTGAACAAATCCCTAGACATTAAGTTTTTGTACTTTACCAGGCATTTTCCAAAATTTGACTTTGTTTTGATTTACCTTTTTCTCCCTCCCTTGTTTACTTATGGTTCATGATAAAACTAAGGGTTTTTCTTACCATGCATGGCATGTTTGGGGCCTGAGAAGAGTTTGACGAGGGCCCAGAAGGCATCTTCTTCATTCATATACATTAGGAGTAAAGCTGTGATCTGGCTCATCCCCTGACAGTATCCAACTTCCTGAAGAGTAAATGAGAACAAAGAAACTGGGGGTTTTTAAATCATATTAAATGTATATGCACATATTAAAAAACTGATCTATAAAATATCGAGAAAACGCCTAAACACATTATTTAATGGGCAATTCTACAAATACTATAATCTTTATAGCACTAAGCTATATACTATAAATAAAAGAAAATAAATCTGTGTTCAAGAATAAATGTAGAAGTGTGGACAAACTCTGAAGCTACATGGATTCTTATTGTTCCCTTCTCAGTCCCATTATACCTTCTGTAAAGAGTGGTAATAGTTTATTTTTCTTTTTTATATATTATTGTCAACTCAAAATTCCTCCTCTTTGCTCAAATGCTAGCAAATTTCTCTCCCCCTACAGTTCCCAACTGCTCTTTTCTCCTGGATTTCTTGGCCCTTTTACAGACACATTTTGAGATACTCTTGCAGCTTATGTCCCTCTCTGAGAACGGCCCATTCTCTCCATATTCCCTGCTTTTCATGTGGCATTAGGGATTCATGTAATCATATGAACTAAAGCGGATGGAGCAGAAGACACCTGACCCCAGAGGAACACTTAATCAGTTATTCTCTCTAGGAAATCTGAATAAAGCCATAGAGACTATAATTAGATGTGGTGTGGACTTGAACAGAATGATCACAGTAAGTTTATGGGTGTAATTTTAGCCATGGAAAAACTGATAAGGAGGCAAAAAAAGCAATCTGGAGAGGGAAACTGTAAAAAAAAAAAAAAAAACCGTTTACAGAGACAATTAGTGTTACCATGTGGCCCCAGAGAAGAAGACAGAGTAAGCATAGCTATCTTTCTTACTGAAGGCTTCCTACTTATGCAGCTCCAGTTCCCATGAGGCCCAGCCATTGCTTCATTTCTATGAGAAGTCTCTTTAATCAATGACTTTTAACTTTCCCAGTCTGAGTGAATTTCTTGCAACTTAATGATTTAATTACAATAAATTATATATCTCAAGGTTCAAGGTTGTCATCCCTGGAACCTAGTCAAGAAGCATTTATTTAACATCGGTAACAAAAATTGATCACCAAATTACCACCTCCCACAATGACAAATCCTTAAGAACAGCACATTCTATTACCCAAAGTTGAGTTTTAGCCTAGTCCTGGGAATAGCAAGTAGGCACATATGGTCTCCTGTTTGTACCTCACCAAGAGGATAAAATGTGACCCTCAAAGAAAACCTCCCAGGGGTAATGAAGAGTGAAGAAAAATCAAGGAAAAATTATAGTCACCAACTTCCTGTCTTCTGGCACTGCTCATTCCCAGTCCTACTGCTTAAACAGAAAAGACAACACAAAATGTAACAAACCAAAGCAGTGTAGGGGAAAGAAGAGAGATTCACAGGCATCCTGTGGTTTTTTTTCCTACTTCCAGATCAGCTCTGCTCTGGGGCCCCAGGGTTTCTGTAGCAGCCTTGGGAAGATCTGCTGAGCTAAGACACTGCAGAGACCATCTAGCCCTGAGATGAAGAAATGCTGGGCAGCAAGGGCCAGAAGACTTCCTCCAGTTCCTCAGATTGTAACTCAAAGAGCTGCGGGCAGGCCGCTCCCACTTACCGTGTTATAAATAGAATATGCAGCCAGAACATGGAATAAGGATTGTTGCCTAGAGAAAAGAAAATTGACATTAACACAATTCAGTTATTTCACTTAGTTTTACTTTATAAACTTAAAAAAATTAAACAGGCTACTACAGGAAAAGAAATAGGTAATCCTATTTATTAAATAGGATAAAATGACTACTGTAATAAAGAACTGATCCCAAGCTCAAATTTAAACAATACACAGTGTAAATTTGAGACTAGATAGCATTTACTCTGATAGATTTTATACCAAAAAACATAAAGGGTTTCACAGTATCTTAAATTTGTTGCCCTCTTTTATCAAGCTGTGGTCACCATAAAACCCTCCCCAAAGAAGCAGCTAGCCTGAGAGAACTACGGGATGGCCTGTGGAAGCCTCAGTCAACAGCGCCAGCCAGGTGCAATACCTCACTGGGCTGGGGTGACATTCTTCAGGAGCCTGTGCGTGCTCTCAATCTGCCTCCAGTAAATGGTGCTGTCTCGCCAGAGCCAGGATCCAGGGGTCCAAGATTCAAGGGGTGTGAATGAAAGTGGTTTCATCCACTGTTGTCCCCAGTAATTCATTAGCAAAAGGTTTGCTTCCCATCCTGTCAACCTCATGCTCTACTGGTCTAGAGGTCTTAGTTCCAAGGGGAGGAATGCTTCCACCAGGATAAACAGCAATGATTCCATGGAGCTAGAAGTCAGGACTACCATCCAACCACTTAGGGCCCTAAAGCCTCTGAATCAGCAGGCAAAGAATGAGTGACCATGTTGGCTGGAGTGATTGATCTTGGTTACTAAGGGGAAACTGAGTCACCACTACACAATGGACATGAGGAAGAGAATGTCTAGCACACAGAATACCTAGGGTGTCTCTTAGTATAACTGAACCTTGCATTAAAGACCATGGAAAAGTGTAACCATCTGATTCAGGCAGGACTGCTATTGGTCCAGACCTTTCAGGAATAAAGGTTTAGGTCACTGCACCAGGTGAAGAACCGTGACCAGCTGAGGTACTTGCTGAGGGTAAAAGGGATATGGAAGGGGTAGTGGAAAGGGAGCTATAACTCAACTATGACAATGTGCCTAGATGCAGAAATGACAATTATAACTGTTATGAGCATTTCTTCCTTATTCCTTATTCTGGTATGAATCTATTTGTATACACAGTAAAAATATTTTCTTTTCCTCCTCTTTCCCCTTTTAACCTATTAGTTATATAAGTCATATATATTAATAATAGTTAACTTTATATCAATATTTAGGTTATAGAGTATCAAAGCAGAAGAGTGAACATCATGCAAAGACTTTGTATTTTCCTGTGAGAAAAAGGTTAGTGTATTTTCAGTCCCAGGCATAAGAGTTGTATCATGTTAGGCAGAAGTATGACTTTTTACTGTCTTTATTTGGCAATTAAGCTGATAAGCATGTATTGTGATGGCAGCTTTATGCATCAACTTGGCTAGGCTATAATACTCAGTTGATTAAAAACACTGATCTAGGTGTTGATATAAAGCAAGTATTTTGTAGATGTGATTAAAACCCAAAATCAGGTGACTCTAAGTCAGGGAGGTTATACTAGATAATCTAGGTAGGCATGATTCAACCAGTTATAAGGTTGTAAGGGCAGATCTGAGGCTTCCCTGAAGAAGACATTCCTCTGTGGTCAGCCGCCCAGCTCGCACCTAGAGCTGCAGCCTGCCCCTCCCGGTGGCCTAACCCACAGAACTTGCACTTGCCTAGTCAGCCCCCTCAACTGAGTGAGCCGATTCCTCACAAAAAATACCTTAATAGGTATCTCTTACTGATTCCACTTCTCTGGTTGAATCCTAAATAATAGAGGTTAACAAAATTGTCCCTTTCATTCATACACTGCCATAGTCATTTCATTCATTCATTTCTCATTTTTTTGTTTCATTTATGCATGAGGTCGTTTTAAGGGTTACTGACATGGTTCTCAAAAAGTAATATCTCTAATTTCTTTTCTAAGACTTTTAATAAAAGTATAGACTATATTTTAAAGAATTCCCACATCATGAGATGATTCTTTACCAATTTTATAGCACCTATCATATCAAAGTTTAAAAAAATGTAAGTTACCTTATAGCCTAAGTTTCACAAAACGTGGGTCAAATGATCTGCAAAAGGTTAAACTTTTAGGACTTGAATTAAAATCACATGACACATTCTAAACACTCACATTTTAAGTTAACAAAGACTTTGATAAAGACTATTTATAAATGCTATTTACATTTCATAATATTACACTTTACTTACTTAACACCGTATCTGTCTCTAAACATAATGTGGTCCCTAAATGTACGGTTGACATCAAGGTCTATTTGTCTGATATCAGGTGAACAACCCCATGCTCTGTGTTTTAATTTCTGAAGAGGAAAAAGAGGGAAAGAAAACACATTTTTATGAAAGATCAGTTGTTGAAATGTCTACGGCATATAGTAAAATAATTCTCATTAAAAACTTTTTTCTGGTTTAGGAAAATCATTCCCATGGTTCAAAAATAGAAATAACATAGAAAGGCACAGTATGAAAAGTTTCTCTCCCAGCCATGCCTGCATCCCTCCTATACCCATTCTCTCCCTCTTCCCACCTCCTATCTTCCCTCCTATCCTATCAGTATAGATTTTAATTTTAAATACAGGAGTTTTTGGAGTTTGCATTGCTAAGACTATGTAAAACCTCTTCACAGCTAGGCCACACAGCCCACTATGATTTTCTTCTTCCCAGCATATTTTTGTTTTCCGTGGAGCTAATCATTGCCTTGTCTCTTGATTTGCTTCATTTTCTACAGACTTGTCACTAATTTAACCCCAAACTCATTTTAAATTGCATAAATCTCCTCTGGTGACACTGACAGAGAACAGGGATTCTCCCAAGTTCAGCTCATTGCAGGCCTCTCTCCCAGTGCTTTCTGACCTGTGGGGGTCTTGGGATCTCCCCTCACCATCTGCTAGATCTTCCTTTGCTCGGGTCCCCTGCTTCCCAGATCCCACATCTTTCTTGGTGTATTCCCTCGTTCTTGAGGAGCACATGCTCCAATAGATCCTGTGAAAGGGTGTATGGAAGATAAATCTTTGAAACTTCGAATGTCTAATAATTCTATCTTTTTACTTAAGTGTTTAGTTGTTTCAGAATTCCAAACTAGAAAATATTTTTGCTCAAAGGCATTGCCTTCACTGTCTTCTAGTTTCTGGTGCTGCTATTCTAAGTCTGGTTTCCTCGTATGAAATCTGCTTTTTCTCTCTAGAAGCTTGTATGTGTTTCTCTCCACATTCTGGAACTTCACATTGTTGTGCCCGGTGTGGATCTATCTTTATCCAGAGAGTTGGGCACTTGATAGATCTTTTCAATCTTAAAAACTCATACGTCTCTCAGTTCTGAGTAATTTTCTCCAGTAATTCCTTCATTGGCTTCTTCATCTTCCCCTCCCACATTCCTGTTTTTTCTCTCTGGAACTCTTATTATTACAGTTTAGGATCTCCTAGGCTGTCACTTAATTTTCTTGTATTTTTTCTATTATTTTCCATCTATTTGGCTTGATAATGTACTTTCTGGAAAATTCCTTCGATTGTTACTTGCAAAGTCTCCTCTAGCACCTTTCATTTCTATTGTAATTTGTTATAATTCATAAGGTCTTTGTTGTACTGAACGTTCCTTGCTATAGCCTTCAGTACTTGTGTTAAGGATGCGCTATCTCTATTTCAATCCTTCTGAAGATATTGATAGTTTTTCTAAGTTTTTTTTCTTGTTCTAGAGATGTTTTTTACAAGTTGCTTTGACCCATTTATTCTCATTTATCTTTCAAGTGAGCTCTTTTCCTCAAATGAATAGTGACTCGTCATTGTCTGCTTGTATTTAAAAGTAGAACACTAAAAGCTGATGGAGAACTGTGTGTGCAGAGGTGGGGCTTCACAACGTTGTCTTCACTGCAGAGTGACCTGGCTGGACGGTTTCACTGGGGTTCCCCTGAAGACAGCATCTCTGGGTTTATTTTCACAGCTGGTTATATTCCCCAAAGAAGGTTCTTCCGATCTCCCGTCAGGAAGACAGCACCAGGTTGCCAACATTCTAGGAATGGAGTGGAACAAAAGGCTGGAATGCCCCAAATTCATACACAATTTCCCCATGCTATCATTACGACAACACACTGTCAGCGTGCCTGTGTTCTCTCCAGTCCTGAGGCCCTCCGTTTTATCCTCTCCAAAGAGTAAGCCTCCAGTCTCATTCTAGGAGTATAGAGGGACTTAATAGTTTTACTTGGTTCTGCAACACACTTTGACCACTTCTAGTCTTTAGAGCATCACCTCCATTTCCAGAGGTACTGGAGTTAACAACTGCCGTATCTTTGGGGAGATTCTGAAATATAAATCAGGTTGCTTCTCCAATTTCCCTGCCAGGCTAGGATTCAGTTTTCTCAGATTCACTAAGCCTACTACATGTTTGTCTGAATTCTGGTTTCCAAAAACTGGCAGTAGTTATCTCTTTTCCGTTTTCCTATTCTTGTGGGGTTTGCCTTTTAAAAAACTCTGCTATCAGCCAGGCAGGAAGCAGAAACCCTGACTGCGCACAGCTGCGCAGCACAAGCCACTAGAGGTCGCTGTTCTCCCAGGAGAGGAGGGCCACAAACCCACAAGAAAGGAAGTCCTTCCAGCCGTCACTCGTCCCAGCTCTGCAGACTATTCCTATCACCATGAAAAGGCAAAGCTACAGGCAGACAAAGATCACAGAGACAACACCAGAGAAGGAGACAGACCTAACCAGTCTTCCTGAAAAAGAATTCAAAATAAGAATCATAAACATACTGACAGAGATGCAGAGAAGTACGCAAGAGAAATGGGATGAAGTCCGGAGGGAGATCACAGATGCCAGAAAGGGGATCGCAGAAATGAAACAAACTCTGGAAGGGTTTATAAGCAGGATGGATAGAATGCAAGAGGCCATTGATGGAATTGAAATCAGAGAACAGGAACGCATAGAAGCTGACATAGAGAGAGACAAAAGGATCTCCAGGAATGAAACAATATTAAGAGAACTGTGTGACCAATCCAAACGGAACAATATCCGTATTATAGGGGTCCCAGAAGAAGAAGAGGGAGGAAAAGAGATGGAAAGTATCTTAGAAGAAATAATTGCTGAAAACTTCCCCAAACTGGGGGAGGAAATAATCGAACAGACCACGGAAATACACAGAACCCCCAACAGAAAGGATCCAAGAAGGACAACACCAAGACACATAATAATTAAAATGGCAAAGATCAAGGACAAGGAAAGAGTGTTAAAGGCAGCTAGAGAGAAAAAGGTCACCTATAAAGGGAAACCCATCAGGCTAACGTCAGATTTCTCAACAGAAACCCTACAGGCCAGAAGAGAATGGCATGATATATTTAATACAATGAAACAGAAGGGCCTTGAACCAAGGATACTGAATCCAGCAAGACTATCATTCAAATATGACGGTGGGATTAAACAATTCCTAGACAAACAAAAGCTGAGGGAATTTGCTTCCCACAAACCACCTCTACAGAACATCTTACAGGGACTGCTCTAGATGGGAGCACTCCTAGAAAGAGCACAGCAAAAAACACCCAACATATGAAGAATCGAGGAGGAGGAACAAGAAGGGAGAGAAGAAAAGAATCTCCAGACAGTGTATATAACAGCTCAATAAGCGAGCTAAGTTAGGCAGTAAGATACTAAAGAGGCTAACCTTGAACCTTTGGTAACCACGAATTTAAAGCCTGCAATGGCAATAAGTACATATCTTTCAATAGTCACCCTAAATGTTAATGGGTTGAATGCACCAATCAAAAGACACAGAGTAACAGAATGGATAAAAAAGCAAGACCCATCTATATGCTGCTTACAAGAAACTCACCTCAAACCCAAAGACATGTACAGACTAAAAGTCAAGGGATGGAAAAACATATTTCAAGCAAACAACAGTGAGAAGAAAGCAGGGGTTGCAGTACTAATATCAGACAAAATAGACTTCAAAACAAAGAAAGTAACAAGAGATAAAGAAGGACACTACATAATGATAAAGGGCTCAGTCAAACAAGAGGATATAACCATTCTAAATATATACGCACCCAACACAGGAGCACCAGCATATGTGAAACAAATACTAACAGAACTAAAGGGGGATATAGACTGCAATGCATTCATTCTAGGAGACTTCAACATACCACTCACCCCAAAGGATAGATCCACTGGGCAGAAAATAAGTAAGGACACGGAAGCACTGAACAACACAGTAGAGCAGATGGACCTAATAGACATCTATAGAACTCTACATCCAAAAGCAGCGGGATATACATTCTTCTCAAGTGCACATGGAACATTCTCCAGAATAGACCACATACTAGGCCACAAAAAGAGCCTCAGAAAATTCCAAAAGATTGAAATCCTACCAACCAACTTTTCAGACCACAAAGGCATAAAACTAGAAATAAACTGTACAAAGAAAGCAAAGAGGCTCACAAACACATGGAGGCTTAACAACACGCTCCTAAATAATCAATGGATCAATGACCAAATCAAAATGGAGATCCAGCAATATATGAAAACAAATGACAACAACAACACTAAGCCCCAACTTCTGTGGGACACAGCAAAAGCAGTCTTAAGAGGAAATTATATAGCAATCCAAGCATATTTACAAAAGGAAGAGCAATCCCAAATGAATGGTCTAATGTCACAATTATCGAAATTGGAAAAAGAAGAACAGATGAGGCCTAAGGTCAGCAGAAGGAGGGACATAATAAAGATCAGAGAAGAAATAAATAAACTTGAGAAGAATAAAACAATAGCAAAAATCAATGAAACCAAGAGAAGGTTCTTCGAGAAAATTAACAAAATAGATAAGCCTCTAGCCAGACTTATTAAGAAGAAAAGAGAGTCAACACAAATCAACAGTATCAGAAACGAGAGAGGAAAAATCACGACGGACCCCACAGAAATACAAAGAATTATTAGAGAATACTATGAAAACCTATACGCTAACAAGCTGGGAAACCTAGGAGAAATGGACAACTTCCTAGAAAAATACAACCTTCCACGATTGACCCAGAAAGAAACAGAAAATCTAAACAGACCAATTACCAGCAACGAAATTGAAGCGGTAATCAAAAAACTACCAAAGAACAAAACCCCCGGGCCAGATGGATTTACCTCGGAATTTTATCAGACATACAGGGAAGACATAAGACCCATTCTCCTTAAAGTTTTCCAAAAAATAGAGGAGGAGGGGATACACCCAAACTCATTCTATGAAGCCAACATCACCCTAATACCAAAACCAGGCAAAGACCCCACCAAAAAAGAAAACTACAGACCAATATCCCTGATGAACGTAGATGCAAAAATACTCAACAAAATATTAGCAAACCGAATTCAAAAATACATCAAAAGGATCATACACCATGACCAAGTGGGATTCATCCCAGGGATGCAAGGATGGTACAACATTCGAAAGTCCATCAACATCATCCACCACATCAACAAAAAGAAAGACAAAAACCACATGATCATCTCCATAGATGCTGAAAAAGCATTTGACAAAGTTCAGCATCCATTCATGATAAAAACTCTCAGCAAAATGGGAATAGAGGGCAAGTACCTCAACATAATAAAGGCCATCTATGATAAACCCACAGCCAACATTATATTGAACAGCGAGAAGCTGAAAGCATTTCCTCTGAGATCGGGAACTAGACAGGGATGCCCACTCTCTCCACTGTTATTTAACATAGTACTGGAGGTCCTAGCCACGGCAATCAGACAAAACAAAGAAATACAAGGAATCCAGATTGGTAAAGAAGAAGTTAAACTGTCACTATTTGCAGATGACATGATACTGTATATAAAAAACCCTAAAGACTCCACCCCAAAACTACTAGAACTGATATCGGAATACAGCAAAGTTGCAGGATACAAAATCAACACACAGAAATCTGCGGCTTTCCTATATACTAACAATGAACCAACAGAAAGAGAAATCAGGAAAACAACTCCATTCACAATTGCATCAAAAAAAATAAAATACCTAGGAATAAACCTAACCAAGGAAGTGAAAGACTTATACTCTGAAAACTACAAGTCACTCTTAAGAGAAATTAAAGGGGACACTAACAGATGGAAACTCATCCCATGCTTGTGGCTAGGAAGAATTAATATCGTCAAAATGGCCATCCTGCCCAAAGCAATATACAGATTTGATGCAATCCCTATGAAACTACCAGCAACATTCTTCAATGAACTGGAACAAATAATTCAAAAGTTCATATGGAAACACCAAAGACCCCGAATAGCCAAAGCAATCCTGAGAAAGAAGAATAAAGTAGGGGGGATCTCACTCCCCAACTTCAAACTCTACTATAAAGCCATAGTAATCAAGACAATTTGGTACTGGCACAAGAGCAGAGCCACAGACCAATGGAACAGACTAGAGAATCCAGACATTAACCCAGACATATATGGTCAATTAATATTTGATAAAGGAGCCATGGACATACAATGGCGAAATGACAGTCTCTTCAACAGGTGGTGCTGGCAAAACTGGACAGCTACATGTAGGAGAATGAAACTGGACCATTGTCTAACCCCATATACAAAAGTAAACTCAAAATGGATCAAAGACCTGAATGTAAGTCATGAAACCATTAAACTCTTGGAAGAAAACATAGGCAAAAACCTCTTAGACATAAACATGAGTGACCTCTTCTTGAACATATCTCCCTGGACAAGGAAAACAACAGCAAAAATGAGTAAGTGGGACTATATTAAGCTGAAAAGCTTCTGTACAGCAAAAGACACCATCAATAGAACAAGAAGGATCCCTACAGTATGGGAGAATATATTTGAAAATGACACATCCGATAAAGGCTTGACGTCCAGAACATATAAGGAGCTCACACGCCTCAACAAACAAAAAACAAATAACCCAATTAAAAAATGGGCAGAGGAACTGAACAGACAGTTCTCCAAAAAAGAAATACAGATGGCCAACAGACACATGAAAAGATGCTCCACATCGCTAATTATCAGAGAAATGCAAATTAAAACTACAATGAGGTATCACCTCACACCAGTAAGGATGGCTGCCATCCTAAAGACAAACAACAACAAATGTTGGCGAGGCTGTGGAGAAAGGGGAACCCTCCTACACTGCTGGTGGGAATGTAAGTTAGTTCAACCATTGTGGAAAGCAGTATGGAGGTACATCAAAATGCTCAAAACAGACTTACCATTTGACCCAGGAATTGCACTCCTAGGAATTTACCCTAAGAATGCAGCAATCAAGTCTGAGAAAGACCAATGCACCCCTATGTTTATTGCAGCACTATTTACAATTGCCAAGAATTGGAAGCAATGTAAATGTCCATTGATAGATGAATGGATACAGAAGATGTGGTACATATACACAATGGAATACTACTCAGCCATAAGAAAAGGGCAAATCCAATCATTTGCAGCAACATGGATGGAGCTGGAGGGTATTATGCTCAGTGAAACAAGCCAAGCAGAGAAAGAGAAATACCAAATGATTTCACTTATCTGTGGAATATAAGAACAAAGGAAAAACTGAAGGAACAAAACAGCAGCAGAATCACAGAACTCAAGAATGGACTAACAGGTACCAAAGGGAAAGGGACTGGGGAGGATGGGTGGGTAGGGAGGGAAAAGGGGGGGAAGAAATAGGGGGTTATTAAGATTAACATGCATGGGGGGTAGGAGAAAAGGGAGGGCTGTACAACACAGAGAAGGCAAGTAGTGATTCTACAAAATTTTGCTATGCTGATGGACAGTGACTGTAAAGGGGTTTATAGGGGGGACCTGATATAGGGGAGAGCCTAGTAAACATAATATTCGTCATGTAAGTGTAGATTAGTGATACCAAAAACAAAACAAAACAAAAAAAAAGGGCAGTTCCTGTGTGGTAACCTCCAATGAGTTCTACACAAGGGTATAAAGGGCATATCAAAGTGTAGGCAAAGGGTCTGTTTGCGTTTATACAGAAGATCAAAGCCTAATTGGGCTACCCCGAAAATGAACCAAGATACGATATGAAAGAGAACTTCCAACATCAGCACTCTCTGGAAGACTCATGCCAGAAGATGATCATCAAAAAACCCCAACAAAGATTCACGCACTGCTACAGCTGTAGATGCACTCATCCCACCAGCTCCTGGACTTGCCATGGGAATGAAGGAGATATCTAAGCTGGCCTGTGCATACAGTAAAACAACAAATTTGACTGGATCTATACTGTTGGAACTCAACCAAGAATTAGGAGAAGTGCAAATTGTAGCATTCCAAAATCTTACAACTACAGACTATTTACTGTTAAAAGAACATAAGGGATGTGAACATTCCCCAGGAATGGGTTGTTTTAATTTGTCTGATTTCTCTCAGACTGTTCAAGTTCAGTTGGACAATATCCACCATATCATAGATAAGTTTTCACAAATGCCTAAGGTGCCTAACTGGTTTTCTTGGTTTCACTGCAGATGGCTGGTAATTACAGATGCTTTGGTTATGTAACTATACTCCTATTATGTTAATGTGTGTGCACAATTTAAGTAGTAGCTTAAAACCTATACATGCTGAAGTTACTCTACAAGAAGATACGTCAAAGAAATAATCAATCTTCCCATGTTTTCTTCCGCCTGCTACTTCTATAGCTTTTCTTCTTCCTTCCTAATTACAACCCTTAAATAGAATTCGTGCCTCATATCAAATTTACCGAGTATCATAATTCTTCCAAGTGGTAAAGATACCTCAAGACAAATGCTGGGCATAGAAGCTACAGGGCATAAATATGCAAAGAAATAAAAAGCTAACCATTTCAAACAATAAGGCTTCTCTCTCACTTACCAACTTTACATTTCCCTGTATGGCCCCGGAAGATGACTGGTTAGCCAGAGATGGGTAAGATTCCTCAAGGGAGGAACAACCTAAGACAGGCACAGTCGCAGGGGGGTCATCAGGTGAGAAATTGGGGATCAACAGAGGTGAGGCTTAGAACCTCATCCCCCCATTCTGAGAGAAATCTTGTGCACACGTAGATGTTTTATTGCCCTTGTCTAGCTTGGATTAACACATAGGCTACAGGCACACACCTGATCATCTACATTTGCTCTCTTACAACACTAAACTATGTTTTCTACCTTTATCTTGTATCTACCTACCACTTCAGCATTTCATTAAAAATAATAATAATAAAGAGAGAAATGTGGTATCCACATATAAATCAAGTATAAAAACCAAATGAGTATTCATATTTGAACTGACTGTTTATAGTTCATAATGCATGAGCAAAACCGGAAGTTCCTGTGATGGCTGCCCTTGTACTGTTCACTATGTAACATATTCATTATGTAAGAATTTGTTTTCCATGTAAGAACTTGTTTGTTATGCCTCAGAAGCTTGGAGACTGATGAAAATTAGGCTTGGGGTGGATTAATGATTGTGCATTGAGCATTGACTCCCCTATACAGAATTTTATTGTTGTTAACAACCATTTGATCAATAAATATGAGAGATGCCCTCACAAAAAAAAAAAAAAAAAAAAAAGGGACAGACTTCCAATGGCAAAATAAATAAGTAACCAGGATGTAATGTATAGCATAAGGAATATAGTCAAGATATTGTAACAGCTTGGTAGGGTGATAGCTGGAACCTAGAATTATGTATATCAATGTTTTATCACTGTGTTGTACACTTGAAACTAATGTAATGTCATACTGTGTGTCAACTACCCTTCAATAAAAAATAATTATCTAAAAAAAACAAAAAAACAAAAAAACTCTGCTATCCAGCTGCAGACTCACAGAACCCAAGAATGGACTAGCGGTTACCGAAGAGAAAGGGGTTGGTGAGGGTGGGTGGGTGGGAAGGAAGGGAGAAAGGGAATAAGGGGCATTACGATTAGCACACATAATATAGGGGGGGCACAGAAAAGGAAGTATAGCACAGAGAAGACAAGTAGTGACTCTATAGCATCTTACTATGCTGATGGACAGTGACTATAATGGGGTATGTGGTGGGGACTTGATAAGAGGGGGCAATGTAGTAACCACAATGTTGCTCATGTGAAACCTGACCATAAGATTGTATACCAGTGATACCTTAATAAAAAAAAAAACAAAAAAAAAACTCTGTTGTCAATTTAGTGGCATTTCAGGGGAAAAGGCGCTAACGAGTGGATTTAATCTTCCAAGTTTAACTAGATGGGAGATCAAAATTTCTATTTATCTGTATTTAACTATACTTAAGTATAATTAAGCATCTATATATATGTTACATTGACTCACTTACCATGTACTAGTAATACATACTTCTTGCCTTAATTCCAATAAATATATATAAATACCTTAGTACTGTAATTCATGACTTAAGCTATAAGTGGAAAGAAGTAGGCTACTGGGAATATGTGCGTGTATATTAAGTGTTTTGTGAGTATGTGAATTTTTCTTTTTTGAGGTGGGAGCTCAGAGAAGGGCAGCTTCTGTAGCTTTTTACAACATGAAGAGTAACCACAGGGCACCTCAGATTTCTGAGGACAGAGAAAAATATTTATAGTGTATCAGAACCATACAACCACCAAAATATTACTGTATACTATCTTTCATAAAAGTGGTCCAGAAGACATGACAAAAATTTAGCATTAAAAATAATCTGTACATATTTGTTCTTCTAAATTTTTTTTAAAGGTAATGGGCAAGTAAAGAGGTTTCAATTTTTGTCCTACAGGCCTCCTGGTAAAAGATGAGATGTTAGAACACAGGAAATAAAATGTTGGACAAGACATGACATAATGTGCTTTAAAATAAATTTAGTTAAAAGGGAGAGAAACACCCAAACAATCTATAATATCAGTTTCTGTGAAAATCCATCATAAAGAAGATTTTGTGACAGAAGCAAAGCCCAGTTAAAGCAGTAAAAAATAAGAGGTCAGAAAGATTATCTGTGTTCTAAAATACCTACAAGCTAATGTGCAGAATACAGGAAAGCAAGAATATTTCTTATCTTAATGGAAGGAGGTAAGCAGCTTCTACAGTTATCTCTGAAACTGGGTGGTTTCAGAGCCATGAGTGTCACAGTGATACAAGAGTAAACATTTTATTTAGAAGAAGCAGGATCTAATGAACCAATAAACCTGAGGGCAGAAGTACCATGGAAAGCATTTAGGTGAAAACTCAGCAGCATCTCTGTGGGTTTGGCCTACAAGACTATTAAACCCTGATAAGGCTGTACATGAGGTTGTTAACGATGGTGGACTGAACCGCTATCATCTGTACGTTGTATCAATAGATGTGAGAGAGAGAAATAATGACATACAATTACAAGAATAGGAGAAAGGAATAGATGAGCACAAGCAGCATAGATGCCAGGACAATTCCACCCATCTGAGAAAAATCTTAGTAGATAAGAAAAGATAGTTTTATTCCTACTTTAGTTGAATTTCCAACTTGAGGAGAGCAATTTATATCATCTTTGGAGAGAGAGAGTAAGAAAGTGACTGGGAAAGGAAGACTATTAAGTAATTATGTTGGGAAAACTCAAGTAGTAAAAACAGTTTATGACAGTATTGAAAAGAATAAGCTTGCAAGAATTGGTGGGAAGTCATGTCCTTTGTTCTTGTTATTGCTACAATTGGTTTTTACTAACCAGTACTTTTGTGATTTTATTCTATGTAGAAAAAGTCTAAAATAGAACTGAAACCACAGTTCTATTACCATGAGTACAGGGTTGAATAGTGCACCCCCTGAAATTCATATTTACCCAGAAACTGTCAATGTGACCTGATTTGTGATGACACCTTTGCAGATATGATCAAGTTAAGATGAGATCATACTTGATAGGGAGAATCTTACATCCAAAGACTGGTGTTCCTATCAGGTGAGACTCAGAGACACACAGACACACACAAGGACAAAGGCCATGTGGAGATGAAGAGAGAGGGGGGAGTGAGGCAGCTTCAGGCCAGGGAGTGCCAGGGATTGCTGGCAACCACTAGGAGCTAGGAAGAGGCAAGGAAGGGTTCTTCCCTAGAGTCTTGGGAGAGCAGAAGCCTGCTGACACCTTGACTTCACACTTCTAACTACTAGACTGTTTCTGTTGTTTTGAGCCACTCAGTGTGTGGTACTTTGTTACAACAGCCTGACAAATAAACAGTATATGGAACAGAAAAGTAATTTTCTTTTGTTAATTAATAAACAAAATATTTATTGAGCATTTACTATATGCAAGGCACAGTTTACTAACGCTGCATTAGATTTTATGTATGTTCCCTCAGACATCATTTTCAACACTAGCTCTAAAACTATGACACTAAAAGCAAATATCTAATCAATAGTGTAAAATAATTTGAGACTCCAAAATCCTAAGATATAAACTTAAGGTCTGTATAAGGTCCAAATAGCTAATTTAAAAATCTTTTAGTCACACAAAATACATAATTCTTTAACCAGTATTATTCCATCACATCTGGGTAAAATTTTACATATATATGAAAAAGAAAAAATATAAAGAGTATTTCAAAACCCCTTCTACAACTAGCAATAGGTTTCAATTATAAATAACATTTTAATCCATTTTATTCTATTTTTTTAATCGAGGTATCACTGATATATAATCTTCTGAAGGTTTCACATGAGCAATATCATGGTTACAACATTCACCCACATTATTGAGTCACCCCAAACACACCACTGCAGTCACTGTCCCTCAGCGTAGTAAGATGTTACAAAGCCACTACTTGTCTTCTCTGTGCTATACTGCCTTTCCCGTGACCCACATACATTATGTGCGCTAATCATAATGCCCCTTAATCCACTTCTCCCTCCCTCCCCACCCACCCTCCACAACCCCTGCTCTTTGATAACCGCTAGTCCCTTCTTGGAGTCTGTGAGTCTGCTGCTGTTTTGTTCCTTCAGTTTTGCTTTGTTGTTATACTCCACAAAAGAATGAAATCACTTGGTACTTGTCTTTTTCCACCTGGCTTATTTTACTGAGCATAATACCCTCTAGCTCCATCCATGTTGTTGCAAATGGTAGGATTTGTTTTCTTCTTATGGCTGAATAATACTCCATTGCATATATGTACCACATCTTCTTTATCCATTCATCTACTGATGGACACTTAGAAGTTGCTTCCATATCTTGGCTATTGTAAATAGTGCTACAATAAACATAGGGGAGCATATGTCTTTTTGAATCAGGGATCTTGTCTTCGGGTAAATCCCTAGCAGTGGAATGACTGGATCAAATGGTATTTCTATTTTCAGTTTTTTGAGGAACCTCTATATTGCTTTCCAAAATGAATTAGTCTACATTTCCACCAGCAGTATAGGAGGGTTCCGCTTTCTCCGCATCCTCACCAGCATTTGTTGTTCTTAGTCTTTTGATGCTGGCCATCCTAACTGGTGTGAGATTATATCTCATTGTGGTTTTAATTTGCATTTCCCTGATAATTAGTGATGTGGAGCATCTTTTCATGTGCCTGTTGGCCATCTGAATTTTTTCTTTGGAGACGTGTCTGTTCAAATCTGCCACCCATCTTTTAATCAGGTTATTTGCTTTTTGGGTGTGAAGGTGTGTGATTTCTTTATATATTTTGGATATGAACCCCTTGTTGGATATGTCATTTTCAAATATATTCTCCCATACTGTAGGATGCCTTTTTGTTCTGCTGATGGGGTCCTTTGCCATATAGAAGCTTTTTAGTTTGATGTACTACCAACAGTTAATTTTTGCTTTTGTTTCCCTTGCCTGAGGATATGTATTCAGGAAAAAGTTGCTCATGTTTATATTCAAGAGATTTTTGCCTGTGTTTTCATCTAAGAGTTTTATACTTTCATGACTTACATTTAGGTCTTTGATCCATTTCAAGTTTACTTTTGTATATGGGGATAGACAACAATCCAGTTTCATTGTCTTGCATGTAGCTGTCCAGTTTTGCCAATACCAGTTGTTGAAGAGGCAGGCATTTCCCCACTGTATATCCATGGCTCCTTTATCATATATTAATTGGACATATATGTGTGAGTTTACATCTGGACTCTCTATTCTGTTTCATTGGTCTATGGCTCTGTTCTTGTGCCAGTACCAAATCGTTTTGATTACTGAGACTTTGTAGTAGAACTTGAAGTTGGGGAGTGTAATCCTCCCAGTTTTGTACTTCCTTCTCAGGATTGCTTTAGCTATGCAGGGTCTTTTGTGGTTCCATATGAATTTTAGAATTATTTGTTCTAGTTCATGAAGAATGCTATTGGTATTTTGATAGGGATTGCACTGAATCTGGAGATTGCTTTAGGCAGATTGCCATTTTGACAATATTGATTCTTCCCATCCAAGAGCATGGTATGAATTTACATTTGTTAGTGTCCTCTTTAATTTCTCTTAAGAGTGTCTTGTAGTTTTCAGGGTATAGGTCTTTCACTTCCTTGGTTTGGTTTACTCCTAGGTATTTTATTCTTTTTGATGCAATTGTGAATGGACTTGTTTTTCTGATTTCTCTTTCTGCTAGTTCATTGTTAGTGTATAGGAATGCAACAGATTTCCATGTATTAATCTTGTATCCTGCAACTTTGATGAATTCAATTATTAGTTCTAGTAATTTGGGGTGGATTCTTTAGGGTTTTTTATGTACAGTATCAAGTCATATGTGAACAGCGACAGTTTAAACTTCTTCCTTACCAATCTGGATGCCTTTATTTATTTGTGTAGTGTGATTGCTGTGGCTAGGACCTCCAGTACTATGTTGAATAAAACATAGAGAGTGGTCATCGTCTTGTTTCTGATCTTAGAGGAAAAGCTTTCAGCTTTTCACTGTTAAGTATGATGTTGGCTCTGGGTTTGTCATATACAGCTTGTATTATGTGGAGATACTTGCCCTCTAAACCCATTTTGTTCAGAGTTTTTATCATGAATGGATGTTGATTACTGTCAAATACTTTTTCAGCATCTATTCAGATGATGTGATTTTTGTCCTTTTTGTTCATGTGGTGGATGATGTTGATGGATTTTTGAATTCTGTACCATCCTTGCATCCCTAGAATAAATCTCAAGGAACCAGCTCCTGGTTTCATTGATTTTATTGTTTAATTCTTCTCAATTTTATTTATTTCCTCTCTGATCTTTATTATGCCCCTCCTTCTACTGACTTTGGACCTCATTTTTTCTTCTTTTTCTAGTTTCCTTAATTGTAACTTTAGACTGTTCACTTGGTATTGTTCTTTATTCTTGAGGTAAGCCTGTATTGCAATATACTTTCCTTTCAGAATTCTCAACAGGTTTTGGGGTATTGAGTTGCTATTTTCATTTGTCTCTGTACATTGCTTGATCTCTGTTTTTATTTGGTCATTGAACCATTGATTATTTAGAACTATGTTGTTATGCCTCCATGCGTTTGAGGGTTTTTTTGTTTTCTTTGCATAACTTATTTTTAGTTTCCTACCTTTGTGGTCTGAGAAGCTGGATGGCACAATTTCAATCCTTCTGAAATTATTGAGGCTCTTTTTGTTGCCTAATATGGGATCTATTCTGAAAAATGTTCCAATTACACTTCAGAAGAATGTGTATCCTGCTGCTTTTGGATGGAGTGTTCTTTAGTTGTCTGTTAGGTCCATCTGTTCTCAAGTGTTGTTCAGTACCTCTGTCTCTTTACTTATTTTCTGTCTGGTTGATCTGTCCTTTGGAGTGAGTGGTGTGTTGAAGTCTCCTAAAATGAGTGTATTGCATTGTTTCCCCTGCAATTCTGTTGGTATTTGTTTCACATATTTAGGTGCTCCTATATTGGGTGAATTAGCATTTGTAATGGTTATATCCTCTTGTTGGACTGATCCCTTTATCATGATGTAATGTCCTTTGTCTCTTGTTACTTTCTTTGTTTTGAAGTCTATTTTGTCTGATACAAGTATTTTTTTCTCCCTTTTAGTTGCATGAAATATCTTTTTACATCCCTTCACTTTTAGTCTGTGTATGTTTTTGGGTTTGAAGTGAGTCTCTTGTAGGCAGCATATAGATGGGTCTTGTTTTTTTTATCGAATCTGTAACTCTGTGTCTTTTGATTGGTGTATTCAGACCGTTTACATTTAGGGTGATTATCGATAGATATGTATTATTGCCATAGCAGGCTTTAGATGCATGGTTACCAAAGGCTCAAGGGCAGCTTCTTTACTATTTAACAGTCTAACTTAACTCAGTTGGCTATTTCAAACACAATCTGAAGGGTTTTTTTTCTCCCTTCTTTTTCTCCCTCCTCCACTCTTTATATATTAGGTGTCATATTCTGTACTTTCTTTACTGTGGTTTTATTTTCTCTGGTGAAAGCTACTTAGCCTTAGGAACACGTCCATCTATACCAGTTCCTCCAAAATAGGCTGTAGAGACAGTTTGGGGGAAGTAAATTCTTTCAACTTTTACTTATCTGGAAATTGTTTAATCCCTCCTTCAAATTTAAATGATAATCTTTCTGGGTAGAGTATTCTTGGTTCAAGGCCCTTCTGTTTCATTGCATTAAGTATATCATGCCACTCCCTTCCAGCCTGTAGGGTTTCTGCTAAGAACTCTGATGATGGCCTGATGGGCTTTCCTTTGTATGTGATCTTTTTTCTCTCTCTGGTTGCTTTTAATATTCTCTCCTTGTCCTTGATCTTTGCCATTTTAATTATATGTCTTGGTGTTGTCTTCCTAGGGTCCCTTGTGTTGGTAGATCTCTGAACTTCCATGACCTGAGAGACTATTTCTTTCCCCAGATTGGGAAAATTTTCAGCAATTATTTCCTCAAAGAGATTTTCTATCCCTTTTTCTCTCTCTTCTTCTTCTGATACATGTATAATGTGAATATTGTTCCGTTTGGATGGTTGCACATTTCTTTTATTATTCTTTCATTCCTAGAGATCCTTTTTTCTCTCTGTGCCTCAGCTTCTTTGTATTCCTGTTCTCTAATTCCTACTTCATTTATCATCTCCTCTACCTCATCTAATCTACTTTTAAATCACTCCATTGTATGTTTCATTTCAGATATTGTACTTTTCAAAGTTTCTATCTCTTTCTTGAAGTCTTCCTTGAGATCGAATATTGTTCTGTAGCACCATGAGCATGTTTATGATTTCTATTTTGAAATCTTTATCAAGAAGATTGGTGATTCCAGTTTCACTTAGCCCTCTTTCTGGCATTTGAATTCTTATCTGTATAAAATTTTTTTGCCATTTCATTCTATTGATTCCAATGGAATAATAACTTTGAGTAGATGGCGCCCTCTAGGGTCCAGAAGCTCTACTCTCTGGAGCTGTGGAGCACCTGGAGCAATGGTGGGGTTTGCAGGCAAGCAGCACAGCACCTGCCAGGAGGAAAGAGCTTTCTCCTGTTTCAAAGCTGCAGTGCCTGCCTCCACTGCCAGGGCCAGTGGGCCTAGTGCGCAGGGAGGAGCCTCTGCGTTACACGCCTTATAAGCATGGCCACCCTCTGGCTGGCCTGGTGCGATGGCAGGGGCAGCAGGTGTGTGGACTGGTACCTGCCGGAAGTAGCAGCATTCTGTGTATTGCAGTGGGGTCCTCAGCACTGCATTGTCAGCCAGGGGGATGGAGCATCTGAAGCATGTGAAAGTTCCCAACCTGGTGGGCTGAGTCTGCCAGGATGATTTTGCCCGTCCTTTCTCATGAGAGTAGGAAGCTCTGTGTAATCTTTGCCCCTTTAGCACCCCTCTCACTGCTGGGACGTCTTTCCAAGTATCCACCTTTCTTTTGTACCAGAGCAGCCAGTTGTGCATACCTGTTCTCCACAGCCAGCTGGAATCTCAGTTTCTCTTGAGTATTCTGCCTGTCTTTGCTATCCAACCCCTCTAATATCCAGAGCACCGTGTAATGTGGATTCGTGCCTCCAGAGATCTCTAGGGATGGGTGTTTAGCAGTCCTGGGCTTCTACTCCCTCCTCACTCTGTTTCTCTTCCTCCCACCTGTGAGCTGGGGTTGGAGTAGGGCTTGGATCCCACAGATTCATGGCTTTGCTACTTTACCCTTTCCTGTGAGGTTTTCTCTTTTCCCCAGATGTAGGCAGTCTGTTCTACAGTCTTTGGGTTACTCTTTCAGGATTAGTTCTATTTGCTGTATTTTCATGTTATATGTGGTTTTGGGAGGAGGTTTCTGCCTCACTTCTCAGTCTACCATCTTTTCCCCCCTCCCATTTTATTCTATATTAATTTATTCTATTTATATACAATTCTGAAAGAAAATTTCTAAATGATATTTAGATATGTTTCTTATTCCTTTCAAAGGTATAAAATTTACATCTCGAAAGGGTATTGCTGAGATGACAAGGAGGTTAATTTAATACATTAGGTAATTTAAGGAAAGCATTACTTATCACTAAGCCAAAAGTTTAACTTTTTATAAATAAATAAAACCTAGAGATACCTAATACTCTTGGGGGGAAATTCTTCTTTTTTCACACTTAGAAGGAAACAGCCAATCTTAAACAGGCAGCTGTTGGATAAATTGAGTTCTGCTGTTATTTTCCAATAAACCCTAAAAGTGACACTGTAAATCTTTTTATTAATAATTCTACATTGCAAAGAAGCATCTACAATCAGGTGCTAGTCATTTCTCCTTACAATATGTTCCAACACTGATTGATCATTTCAAGTATTTGCAAAATACTGACTGCTATATAAAATAACATTTTCACTGTAATATTTGTTTGAAATTCAGGAAGTAGATTGCAATAAACAAAACAATCAAGAAAACAGGTAACAGGCCTATAAAACTCAGTGTAATACATTTTGATATAACTTCAAATGATATGAATTTTACATCACTTTAAAAGTTAAAATAAATGAATTTCAGTTTTCAATTTCAAAATAAGAGGCTGGCTTTAGGTACTCACACTGTAAAGGTCTCTTGTTTCTTCTTTCATTTTAGGAATCTCCAGAAGTAGAGCCCAGACTTCACCTCTGAGCTGGAGTGGGATTCCTTTGTAAATTCTCCTATGAAACTTATTAAGAGAAAAATAAATTAAAGTTTACAAACTGAAAAGGCTTAGACTAGTCCTTTAAACCAAACTAATTAGTATTTAGTAGTCCTTTATCTTCAAAGTATCCATGCTAACATATTTTAACATGGCACATTTGGTTCTTACTATCCAAGCAAACACACACACACACACACACAGAAAGGCAGAGTAAACAAGTAAGGCAATAAATAGTAAGTGTGTCTAGCACATTGCTATTTTCATAGCATTACTAAGATGTTCCTTGAATAGCAGGAAAGCATGATCAATGTTCATTTTAAAGTTGTGAACATCTGTATTACACATTCCCTATTGATGTAATTAAGTGGTTACAAACTTTCTTCCTTTTCCAGGCTCCAGATAGCAAAAGAGGTTGCCTTGCATTAAAGCTGTCTTCACAGACTGTACAAAGTTGTAACCCCTAATCTATTTCCCAGCACCTTCCCTCAGGGGCTCTCTACAACATGCCAAACTGTTCCCCTTCTATCTCATCAATCAGTTAATTCCATCTACAATCTTCAGTTGCCTCCTTTCCTTCCTCCCAGTTTTCCTTTCTGTCTTACACACACACACAACACTCCCACTTTCCTCTCTTTTCAATTCTTGATAGTTCCTTCAGGAAAACCTTTGTCCTTTTCTAATGACACTGATCCTATCTGATCAGACAAAAACAGGAATAACTCTCTACCAAGAAAGAACACCATTACTTTGGAATGAAATGAGGCATAAATCATCAGCTCCTTGGGTCTTTGAAAGTACTGCTATTCTCTAAGGCTCTTAAGACTCAACATAATTCTCCATCTTCTTATAATTGCATCTTTTTCCTTAAGGCTAATTATTCAAAATAACATACAAAGCTATTATACCCATTACAAAGCTGTGCATAATAAAACTTCAAAACTTAAAACATGTCCAAACAAGGAAATGATTAGACAAATTATGACAGAAACCTTAGGGAATGAGGTAAGAATAGGTACATAATTACAAATAACATAAAAAACAGTATAGCTAAGAAAGTAAGATGCAAGTTCTACTAACTGCAATGCTGACAAGCTAAGAACTAATAAGCAGAGTTTCAGCTTCTAATGCTAATACTACTTAGATTCTTTTAAAAAACTAACGCTTTAGTAAATAAGTCATGATATAGCTTTAAGAAATTTGGTCATGTGCTTTAAAATGAGTGACACTGTAGAACAACTTTTATTGTGAAATAGTGATTACATGAAGTTGATTCAATTGGATAATGACATACATAATTTCAGTTTCATTCTTTTGGTATAAATGTAATATACCTCAGATTGGAAATTTCAGCAGATAGTAACTAAAACCATTGAAGTTTTAACTCATGCAGCAGCTCTAACTGGAAGAGTATTTACAGAAAGGTTGTGTGCTAGATGGCTACTTGCAGCATTTCCCATGTTCTAAACATTTACCACCATTAATTGCAAATGAAGTGTGGTTAAAAAAAGTGAATTTAAGATTTTCCTAAAGAAAGTTTGTAGTCCTTTTATAGATATTTTAAAGGGATATCATCCATTATAAGTTAACTATAAATTTTCTTCTAAATTTCAGAGTGAAAATACTGTACTGTAAGCATTGGATATGAATATCAGAAAGTGTGGAAATTATTGCAAATGTGTAAAGTGAAATTTTAAGAGTCAAGTAGAATATGATGGCAGGTAAACAGATTAACTTTGATAGACTTGAATCTCCATTCAACTGATGTTTTTCAATAAGTAAAAAAGAACTCTAACATGTATTTTGTAAACTATATTACTGGAAAAGACTTTATACATAACTTTACTGGTTTTACTCAATTCTGTACTCAACAATTACACATAAAATACTGTATATTATTCATCTTAAAGTAAATGTAAATAAAAAAGTATAAATTAAAAAAAATCAAATTACCATGATTAAGAAGAAATAATAGAGAAATTTCAGATAGAAGTAAAAAATTGTCTCAGTGCTCCTGTGGGGTAAATGACAGAACTTCCAGAACCTCCCACCTAGCTTTAGTTCATTTACATATCAACAGATATTTAACACTGCAGAGCCTCTCATGGATCTGGATCAAGAGGTAGAAAGAAAACAGCCATTCTCTCCTCCCTTCCATTCCTGGTACATAATTAATCTGGCGCTTGCCAGTCACCAAGGACCTGCCAATGGAGTTCCTTCCAAAGTGGCAGGCGGGAAGCAGAGAGTGCACTAGGGTGGCAGAGTGGGAACCACAGTCAGAGGAGACGGACAGGGCTGAGCCTAGCCAGCAAACTCCAACAAGCTGTGAACAATAAAATGTTAGAGCATCTTTAACACAAGTCTCAGGATGAGAGCCATTTATCCTGAGATTAAAAAAGTCCCAACTTACCCTTTCCCTTGCTTATTTTGGTTTCACTAGTTTCATAGGGGATTCACCCCAGGCTGGGAATACCCTTCCCCCAGGAGCTACACTACTCTAGGGCTAAAATTAAAAACATGCAGAAAAGATTGAAAAGGAAACACTGATAAGCTCATTATCATAATCAACCATAAAATTAAAAACTAACTTTTACTGAACACTTACTGTGTGCACGAAATGATTTTAAGCTACTTACAGGTATTTATCTCATTTAATCACATTAACAAATATATGAGTTATTATTACCCAATTTTATAGATACTAAAAACAAATCACACAGAGGTTAAATAACTTGACTAAACACACACAAGATGTTACCAGTTAATAAAAGATACTGATTTCACATTTTACAAAAAACAAAGATCATCTTTCTAAGACCAAAAGTGCCTGAAGGACCCAATATTCTGCTTAACTGGACTTATGAAAATACATGAAACAGAAAATAATAAGGAAATCCAAGAACAAAAAAAGCATTAAAATAATGATAATAAAATTGTACTTGAAAGGAATATATAAAATGATGTATCTAGAATTCAAGCTGTAGGAGGTAATGCAGTTTATGTTGTCAGACAGTAACTACACCAGTTGGGGTGAGGATTTAATAATGTATATAACTGTTGAATCACTATATTATATATTTGAAACCAATGTAATATTGTACATAAACTATACATCCATGTTAAAAAACCTTAAAAGAAACTTCAAAAAAGGAATTAAACATGTACACAAAGTCACATATAGCAGAATAATAATTAAACTATGAGACACTAAAATAAGAATTTTAAATTATGCATACTGTTTTTTAAATATTTGCACTGCTACATGACAGACTGGCGTTATGGTAACATATCTTCCCTCCCAAATTTTCAATTATTGTAGAAATTTTGGCAATCTTGTAAAACAAAGTAGGAATTACACCAAAGCACAACAGTTCTAATAAAATTTGCTTATTTTCCAGAACAACAAACCTAATACTCCTACTTCAGGGTATTTCTGCCAAGTAACACTGCTCTTAGAAACGACAGCTTTATTAAAGTAGTAGAATTTATCAGCAGAATGTGACAGCTGTTCATCATGCCTTCTAAATGAACATCATTCATTTTTCTAAAAAGAAACTTTGTAACAACTGCCTGCTTTGTGGCTAACACTTAATAGGTACTATGGCTATAAACATGAACAAGTTCTTTGAAGCTCATGGGGTAATGAAGATAAATATGTAAGCAGATAATTATAACATAAACAGATAACCTTTATAATAAAATAAACTCACATACTCTAACTGCTATGAGAGCTGAGCATCAAAGATGATGGGAGAAGTCGTGACAGAGGCACACTCCCCAGAGGTGGGCCAGGGTGGGAAAAGGAGAATGGGAGGCATGACACTGTTCAGGTCTGCAGGAGTGACATCAGACCTTGTGCCATGGGACTCATGAGATTATAAGGGGAACCAGAAAAATCTTAGGGATAAAGGTATTCGGGGTGAGGCCAGTGAACCTGCTGTTGGCCACTTCTTAATGGTCTAACACAATGGCTCTCATCCTGAGATTTGTGTTAAAGATGCTCTAATGGATAAGGGTTACAGTAGAGGGTTTGCGAGAGATGTTCTCTGAGCAGATGACAATAAGCTCACTATTGAAGGATACAGAGACTTGTCAGGGAGGGGAAATGAGGGTAGGGAAGAGAGTGAGAATAAGGAAGAATCAAGAAGTAATAACAATGTCAATAACAACAATTACGCTAACATTTCCCGATAATTTATTAAGAGCGGGAATACGTGATTCTAGATCAACTAGTTCCTTGTAATACTATTATAATCCTAAAAAAGCAGGTAGGGGTAGGTACTATTATTATCATCCCATTTTACACATGACAAAATTAGATGTAGTAAGGTCAAGTAACTAGCTCAAAGTTGTACAACTAACTGATCTGTAGAATACCTGAAATTCAGTAGTCTTGACATCAAAGACCAGTCTTAACAACCGCATTATAAAGCATCTATAAAAGTTTAATAGCATTTCAATATTCCAATTTGAAAAATACTACCTGCAAAATTTGCTACAAATTTATTTTATGGATGTGATGTATAAAATCTTTAAGAAAAAATAAGTAAGGTTGCCAGAAATCTAACTTTTGCTTCCAGTGTGTTTGTTCACTTGCCAATAGGGTCCAGCAGTCTAATTCAGTCACACAGATACATTTAAAAAACCACAAACTAAGGGAGAGGAGACAAGATGGCAGTATGAGTAGGGCAGCAGAAATCTTCTCCCAAAACCATAAATACAACAATTTTTGAAAATACAACAAATAAAACTATTCCTGAAAGAGAGACCAGAAGATACAGTACAACACTCGGGCTACATCTACATCTGCGAGAACTCAGCACCTCACAAAGAGGGTAAGATATAAGCCATGACCCGGAGGGACCCCAGCACTCCACCCCACCCTAGTACACCAGCAGGAGGAAAGGAGCTGGAGGGGGAGGGAGTGGGCACCCAGGACTGCTAAACACCCAGTCCTAGTCATCCACACCGGGAACGCAGACACAGTGCATGGTGTGCTGGATATTAGGGAAACGGAACAGTAAAACCTGCGAGAGGGACCACGCAGCCAGCACCCCTGGGACAAAAGAAAATCGAGTCCTTTTTGAAAATCTTAAAGGGACAGGGGCCCCACAGTTGGATGGTATTGTCCCGGCACACACAAACCAGCAGGCTGGGAATCCTGGGGAACTTTGGGCGCCATAACACCTTGGGTGGGAGCATAGCTCTGAAGCACCTCATAGTGATAAAGAGCCTCCCGTCCATTCCCCCTCCAGCGCAGCCCCGCCACAGCAGGGCAGCAGCCTGAGAGCAGCTGTGAACAGAGCCTCCTCCGCAGCGGCCCGGGCCAGACTCACAGGCCATGCTGGCAAGCGGCTGCCCGGCACAGACAGAGGAAGCTGGGACAAGGTGCGAAGGTTCACCGTTCTCGCAGGAGAGAACACCAGGCACGTCTGCCACTTCCTGCAGTGCTTTGGGCTTCCCAAATGGCTACCGCACCCATGGCGGCTGAGGAAATAAAACCGGAAGATACAATCCGTGTGCAGTTAACCGGCACAGGCAGTGGAAAAGAGCAGGGTGACGAGCAAGAAGGAAGGGACTTTGTTCTCCCAGCTGACACACGAGCCAACTGCCAAAGACTACCTCTATCGCCGTGAAAAGACAGAAGAATTTGATCCACTCCAGAATTATAAAGACAACACCCGAGAGGGAGTCTGGGGAGACAGATTTAACCAATCTTCCTGAAAAAGAATTCAAAATAAAGGTCATATCCATGCTGATGGAGCTGCAGAGAAAAATGCAAGAGCTAACGGATAAAGTTGGGAGGGAGAATACAGAAATAAAACAATCTCTGGAAGGACTTAAAAGCAGAATAGATGAGGTGCAAGAGGCTGTTAATGGAATAGAAATCAGAGAACAGGAATGCAGAGAAGCTGATACAGAAAGAGATAAAAGGATCTCCAGGAATGAAAGAATATTAAGAGAACTATGTGACCAATCAAAATGGAACAATATCCGCATTACAGGGGTACCAGAAGAAGAAAAGAGAGAAAAAGGGATAGAAAGTGTCTTTGAAGAAATAATTGCTGAAAACTTCCCCAAACTGAGGGGGGAAATAGCCGCTCAGACAATGGAAGCACACAGAACTCCCAACAGAAGGGACCCAAGGAGGACAACACCAAGACACATAATAATTAAAATGGCAAAGATTAAGAAAAAGGACAGAATATTAAAGGCAGCCAGAGAAAGAAAAAAGGTCACCTACAAAGGAAAACCCATCAGGATATCATCAGACTTCTCAACAGAAACCTCACAGGCCAGAAGAGAATGGCATGATATATTTAATGCAATGAAACAGAAGGGCCTTGAACCAAGAATACTGTATCCAGGATGATTATCATATAAATATGAAGGAGGGATGAAAGAAATCCCAGACAAGCAAAAGTTGAGGAAATTTGCCTCCCACAAATCACCTCTACGGGATATTTTAGAGGGACTGCTCTAGATGGAAGCACTTGTAAGGCAAAATAGATGTCACCAGAGAAAATAAAATCACAGCAAAGAAAGCAGACCAACCAAATACTAACTAAAGGCAAAAAATAAAATCAAATACTCTCAAAAGCAGTCAAAGGAAACACAAAAGAGTACAGAATAAAACACCTAACATATAAAGAATGGGGGAGGAGGAATAACAAGGTAAAGAAATGAAAGAATCATCAGACTGTGTTTGTTATAGCTTAATAAGTGAGTTAAGTTAGACAGTTAGACAGTAAAGAAGCTACCCTTGAACCTTTGGTAACCACGAATCTAAAGCCTGAAATGGCAATAAGTACATATTTTAAAATAATCACCCTAAATGTAAATGGACTGAATGCACCAATCAAAAGACACAGAGTAACAGAATGGATAAAAAAGCAAGACCCCTCTATATGCTGCTTACAAGAGAATCACCTCAAACCCAAAGACATGCACAGACTAAAAGTCAATAGATGGAAAAAGATATTTCATGCAAACAACAGGGAGAAAAAAGCAGGTGTTGCAGTACTAGTATCAGACAAAATAGACTTCAAAACAAAGAAAGTAACAAGAGATAAAGGTCATTACATGATGATAAAGGGGTCAGTCCAACAAGAGGATATAACCATTATAAATACAAATGCACCCAATACAGGAGCACCAACATATGTGAAATAAATACTAACAGAATTAAAGAAGGAAATAGAATGCAATGCATTCATTTTGGGAGACTTCAACACACCACTCACTACAAAGGACAGATCCACCAGACAGATAATAAATAAGGACACAGAGGCACTGAACAACACACTAGAACAGATGGACCTAACAGACATCTAGAGAACTCTACACCCAAAAGCAGCAGGATACACATTCTTCTCAAGTGCACATGGAATACTCTCCAGAATAGACCACATACTAGGCCACACAAAGAGCATCAGTAAATTGAAAGAGACTGAAATTCTACCAACCAACTTCACAGACCACAAAGGCATGAAACTAGAAATAAATTGTACAAAGAAAACAAAAAGGCAAACAAACACATGGAGGCTTAACAACATGCTCCTAAATAATCAATGGATCAATGACCAAATTAAAATAGAGATCAAGCAATATATGAAGACAAATGACAACAACAGTACTAAGCCCCAACTTCTGTGAGATGCAGCAAAGGCAGTTCTAAGAGGACAGTATGTAGCAATCCAGGAACTTTTAAAGAAGGAAGAACAATCCCAAATTAATAGTCTAAAGCCACAATTATTGAAATTGGGAAAAGAAGAACAATAAGGCCCAAAGTCAGCAGAAGGAGGGACATAATAAAGATCAGAGAAGAAATTCATAAAATTGAGAAGAATAAAACACTACAAAAAAAATCAATGAAACCAAGAGCTGATTCTTTGAGAAAATAAACAAAATAGGTAAGTCCCTAGCCAGACTTATTAAGACAAAAAGAGAATCTACACACATCAACAGAATCAGAAACAAGAAAGGAAAAATCACAAGGGACCCCCCAGAAATACAAAGAATCATTAGAGAATACTATGAGAATCTGTATGTTAACAAGCTGGAAAACACAGAAGAAATGGACAACTTCCTAGAAAAATTCAACCTTCCAAGACTGACCTAGGAAGAAACACAGAGTCTAAACAGACCAATTAAAAGCAACTAAATTGAAATGGTAATCAAAAAACTACTTAAGAGCAAAATCCCCAGGCCAGATGGATTTACCATGGAATTTTATCAGACATATAGAGAAGACATAATACCCATTCTCCTTAAAATTTTCCAAAAAATAGAAGAGGAGGGAATACTTCTAAACTCATTCTATGAAGCCAGGATCACTCTAAGGCAAAGACCCCACCAAAAAAGAATATTTCAGACAGATATCCCTGATGAACACAGATGCAAAAACACTCAACAAAATATTAGCAAACCAAATTCAGAAATACATCAAGAAGAACATACACCATGATCAAGTGGGATTCATCTCAGGGATGCAAGGATGGTACAACATTCAAAAATCCATCAACATCATCGACCACAAAAACAAAAAGAAGGACAAAAACCACATGATCATCTCCACAGATGCTGAAAAAGCATTTGACAAAATTCAACATCCATTCATGATAAAAACTCTCAACAAAATGAGTATAGAGGGCAAGTACCTTAACATAATAAAGGCCATATATGACAAAGCCACAGCCAACATCACATTTAACAGTGAGAAGCTGAAAGCTTTTCCTCTAAGATCGGAAACAAGGCAGGGATGCCCACTCTCCCCACTGTTATTGAACATAGTACTGGAGGTCCCAACCACAGCAATCAGACAAAACAAAGAAATACAAGGAATCCAGACTGGTAAAGAAGACGTTAAACTGTCACTATTTGCAGATGACATGATATTGTACATAAAAAACCCTAAAGACTCCACTCCAAAACTACTAGAACTAATAACAGAATTCAGCAAAGTTGCCGGATACAAAATTAACACACAGAAATCTGTGGCTTTTCTATACAATAACAATGAACTAACAGAAAGAGAAATCAGGAAAACAATTCCATTCACAATAGCATCAAAAAGAATAAAATACCTAGGAATAAACCTAACCAAGGAAGTGAAAGATCTATACTCTGAAAACTACAAGTAACTCTTAAGAGAAATTAAAGAGGACGCTAACAAATGGAAACTCATCCCATGCTCTTGGCTAGGAAGAATTAATATCTGCTGCATGCTGCCCAAAGCAATCTACAGATTCAGTGTAATCCCTATCAAATTACCAAAAGCATTCTTCAACAAACTGGAACAAATAGTTCAAAAATTCATATGGAACCACCAAAGACCCCAAATAGCCAAAGCAATCCTGAGAAGAAAGAATAAAGTGGGGGGGATCTCGCTCCCCAACTTCAAGCTCTACTACAAAGCCACATTAATCAAAACAATTTGGCATTGGCATAAGAACAGAGCCACAGACCAGTGGAACACAATAAAGACCCCCAATATTAACCCAAACATATATGGTCAATTAATAGGCAATAAAGGAGCCATGGACATACAATGGGGAAATGACAGCCTCTTCAACCAGTTGGTGTTGGCAAAACTGAACAGCTACATGTAAGAGAATGAAACTGGATCATTGTCTAATCCCACACACAAAAATAAATTCAAAATGAATCAAAGACCTGAATATAAGTCATGAAACCATAAAACTCTAAGAAAAAAAACATAGGCAAAAATATCTTGAACATAAACATGAACGACTTCTTCATGAACATATCTCCCCGGGCAAAGGAAACAAAAGCAAAAATGAACAAGTAGGACTACATCATGCTGAAAAGCTTCTGTACAGCAAAGGACACCATCAATAGAACAAAAAGGCATCCTACAGTATGGGAGAATATATTCATAAATGACAGACCCGATGAAGGGAAGACATTCAAAATATATAAAGAGCTCACACACTTCAACAACCAAAAAGCAAATAATCCAATTAAAAAATGAGCAGAGGATCTGAAGAGACACTTCCCCAAAGAAGAAATTCAGATGGCCAACAGACACATGAAAAGATGCTCCACATCGCTAGTCATTAGAGAAATGCAAATTAAAACCACAATAAGATATCACCTCACAACAGTAAGGATCGCCACCATCCAAAAAACAACAACAAATGTTGGCAAGGTTGTGGAGAAAGGGGAACCCTCCTATACTGCTGGTGGGAAGGTAAACTAATTCATCCATTATGAAAAGCAGTATGGAGGTTCCTCATAAAGCTCAAAATAGAAATACCATTTGACCCAGGAATTCCACTTCTAGGAATTTACCCTAAGAATGCAGCAGCCAAGTTTGAAAAAGACATATACACCCCTATGTTTATTGCAGCACTATTTACAATAGCCAAGAAATGGAAGCAACCTAAGTGTCCATCAGTAGATGAATGGATAAAGAAGAGGTGGTACAGATACACAATGGAATATTATTCAGCCGTAAGAAGAAAACAAATCCCACCATTTGCAACAACATGGATGGAACTAGAGGGTATTATGCTCAGTGAAATAAGCCAGGCAGAAGAAGACAAGTACCAAATGATTTCACTCATGTGTGGAGTATAAGAACAAAGAAAAACTGAAGGAACAAAACAGCAGCAGACTCACAGAACCCAAGAATGGACTAACAGTTACCAAAGGGAAAGGGACTGGAGAGGATCTGTGGGAAGGGATGAATGGAGGGGGACAAGAAAGGGGGCATTACGATTAGCATGTATAATGTGGGGGGAGGCAAGGGAAGGGCTGTGCAATACAGAGAAGAGAAATAGTGATTCTATAGCATGTTACTATGCTGATGGACACTGACTGTAATGGGGGTTTTGGGGGGAACTTAGTGAAGAGAACCTAGTAAACATAATGTTCCTCATGTAATTGTAGATTTATGATACCAAAAAAACAAAAACAAAAACAAAAAAAACCTTCTTTTGTTCCAATCTAATATAAACACACAGTTAATGTAATAAACAATCCAAAATATGCACTCACTACTGATGAAAAAATAATAAAAGAAGTCTAACAGACCTTAAGTAAAGATATTCAGAATGCTCAAAAAAGAAAAGTGACATTAGTCCTGGGAGACACCCAGTTACAAAAAGATTTCTGTGGTTGAATAGGTTTCACCCAATTTAAGGTCCCTCTTAAAACTTCCCATTATACATTATATATAATATTAAAGACTCTGAGGAGTCCTATAGTAAAGAAACCTTGCTTAACTTTGTTTAAAGCTCTGATGTTCCCAACTTTATTAACCATTTTTCATGTGAAAATCAGCAGCACTTAATGACTACATATTAAGTATCGGGCACTATTCTATGTGCTTTATATGAATTAACTTATTTAAGCCTGAACACAACTGTGAGATAGGTGTTATTATCATCCCCATTTTACAGATGAGCAAACTAAGGCAGAAAAAAGGTTGACTACCTTCCCCAGGTCACAGTCAGTAAAGTGGCAGAGCAGGACTTTGGTTGGCCCTTGGATGTTCTGGCCCCAGCATCCTTGCTTAGATTTAAGGCAATACTGCTTCTATGGAATACCCATTAGAACCCAAAGCACTGACACTCCTGGGCTCTTGTTGGCAAATGCAACTTATATCTACGCAAAAAGGAAAAAGAAATATTACATAGAGAAAAAGTATAAGGAAGTAGACAAAAATACCAACAGTTAACTGGGTTGTGTTTTGCTGTAGGACTATGGAGGATTTCTTTTTTCCTTTAAAATTATTTTACTGTCCAACCCGCCTTTAAAAAACTAATAGTGGTAGTTAACATTCACTGAATATTTACTCTGTTATGCAAGGTACTATGCTAAGGGTTTTACATGCATTAAATCATTAAATCTTCATCCTTTTGAAATGGGTGGTATTATCTCCATTTTATAGATGAGGAAACTGAGGCTGAGATGTCAGCAGTTCTCAAAACATGGCCCATGAGATCACAACTCTTTCCTATTAAAATACTATTTGCCTTTTTCACTATGTTGACTTTTGCACTGATAGTAAAATAGCAATGGTGGTAAAACTACTGGCACCTTGGCACAAATCAAGTGTGCTAACAGTCACTGTATTCTTCACTCAGTTTCTTTAAAAAGTCAGTTTTGCTTAAGAATGCCCTGAAGAAGCAGTAGAAATTATTTTTTATTCAATCTCAAGTCATGAATACAGTCTCGTTAATATTCTTAGTATTGAAATGGGATACACACACAGAGCATCTTTGCTATATACCAAAACACAATGCTGGCCTCAAGGAAAAGCACTTACGAAATTGTTTGAATCATGATATGAATCAACCACTTTATTTGTGGAACATTATTATTTACTCGAAAGAATGGCTGTAATTGTTCGCATTTGGGTGTTTTAAAAGGGACATCTTCCCTGCTAAATAAACGAAGTAAGCCTGTCACTTTAAGGAAAATAATTGATAGTATTTGTTGCCTCTGGTAACATTTGACCTCTCAAAGCAATAATGAGAATTTTGGAAAACTTCTACCACCATGAACATCACAGCCTCCCAATATATAAAGGCCCTTCCGATGAGATCAGTGATGCTATTAATAGACGTATTTTTTTTTTAATTGGTTTAAAACTTAGCGCAAACTCAATGCAGGGTGAAAACATTAAAGGGGAGGTTTGCTAGAAGCTTTTGGAAAAGGAAACTGCTCTTGCTTCAGGGAAAGCTTTCAGAGGCCAGCCCTCTCTTTCTGAGCACTGTGATAGGGCATCTGAAGCCTGGAAGTGATGCAATGGTTTTGACCTCCAAGGGAAGCCAACCTGAAGATAAAGCTGACACTGCAGAAGGCAGAAAAGAGAGATGGAAAAAAACAAAGTCACAGGCAACATAATTCAGATGTGGGTAATTCAGGTATTTAGCAGCTGGATTAAGTCACTCCAGAAGCCCATCCTGCCTCTGGGCTACCTAAACACACCTCTTCATTGTTGAAACCACAATTTAAATTTACAGCATATAGACTCCTAATCTGAGGCATTCCACTAAATTTAATTAACCTAAAATTTTTTAAAGAATATGAGAGCAATGTTCTTATTATTCAAGAGAAACTACTTTTATGAGAAGATCCACATTGGATTTGTAGCACTTCATGTGGAAGTAACACTATTTTTAATTACCTTTTCAGTGTTCTTGTATTTTTCCCATCCTTTTAGCATTTTCAACCATTTAGTAGTTCTTTCAATTTCCAGATGTTTTTGCTAAAATAAAATGGAAATTTATTGTTACTGTTTGTTTGAGGCTTCTTTATTTACAAATAATAAAAAATTTTAAAGAAAATGCTGCTTAAAAAAGGACTACCAGAAAGGTATGCTATATTAGATAGCAAATATCCTATCTAAAAAGTTTGATAATCAGTTATAGTTGTATCAATAGTATTCCATAGCTAAAGTTAAGATACACAGGAGATGCTCCACTGGAATAAGTTAAGGGAATAGAATTGTTCAAATTTCCTAATTCTTTTAAATTAATCACTGAAAACCCTGTACATTCTACAAATTTAAACCAAAAGGAAACTTTACATTTTGAACTGTTTTCATGAATCACCCAAAACACAACTTCAAAATTCCATTCTCTTCCTTCACATTTTACTGAATTCTACTATCTTTATGTTTTCAGTGACAGAGATGGTTTTTTAAAGGAAAATTGGGTATTTATTTGCAGAGAGATTAAATATATAACTAGCACTCTGCTAGTAAGCAATTTTCCAAAAAGAAGTAACAGTTGCTGACCTAAAGAAAGTTCACTGTCTGCTAAGGGCAACTGACATGGAAACTGAAGAACAGTGACAGGTTCCACAACATATGGAGAGTAATAGCAGGTCATGATGGAAGGAGCAGTCAAATCCAGCTTGGGATTTGATAGGTTCTACATGAAGAATTGAAAGATTAGGATTATTATCAAGTGCAATGTGGGAATGAATATCCTGAGAACATAGACAGACATAGTTCTGAGATAATTCAGCACCATTAGGAGGCTGACGGTAGTTTTAAGGGCTGGAAAAGGAAGCATCAAAAACAGGCAGGGGTCTTGGATGTCATATTAAATTGGGATTTGGGGCAAAGCTGGAAATGGGGAAGGTGGTACAGAAAATGCTTCTTCCTCACTTGATTTTTGGGAGAAGGGATATTTTTTTCCCTAGTTGTCAGTCCTGCTGTCTGATCTTATGCACTCCTAAAATGACAGTGACTTACCTGATTAGTAAATGTAACAAAAAAGCTGGACAAGTACAGCTCCTCTGTCCCTTTGATTAGGGAGCCCGACTACCCTCAGCAAGCACATGTGTGCTCCATCCTTTCAGGCAGGAAAAAACATCCTCTTCAGCCAAGAAGTCTGTGGTGCCCTCTTTGCTCATAAGTTTGTCTCCCTCCGGGGCTGAGGGCCTGGAAGCCCTGCTGTGGCACATGCAGCCACCCTCTTTCTGGGATGGTGCTCCAGGAGGGCTGGGACAGTGGCCATTTCCCCACTGCCCAGAACAGCACCAGACACAGAGTAGGCAGCTCACAATTACTTCATTTTCATTAAAACAAAATCCAACATAATTGTTTCTTATGAGTGAGCTGGGATGCTACTCTTTTGTTAGTTCTCAATCCCCACATTTTCTCTTCTGGGGGCCTCTGTGATTATAATAAATGTGTGGTAGAAAAAAAAAGGAAAGCAAAGACTGCATTGGAAAGAAAATAGTTCTGAGTATACATTTTATGTTCATACAACCCTAGAGGCAAGTATAATCATCCCCACCTGACAGATAAGGTAACAGAGGCATAAAGCGGTTAACCAACTTATCCAAAGTCCCCTATCTAGTAGTTTGCAGGGGAGTTCCAAGCCAGGCAGCTGGGCTTCACGACCTGTACTCCTAGCCACCACATTCATGTCTCTTGCTTCTATTAAGTCCTCTACCTTAGCTCAGACAATCATAGTTTTGAATAAAAGCAATAGCTCCTTACTGACGTCTTCAATCCAGTCTCAAACAGGTAGATGGTGTATGCCTTCCAACAATATTTTTACATTTAAAAGAAGCATAAAACCCCAAAGAAAATCTGGATTTAGGAAAAGATTCTCACCAATAAGAGTATTTTTAGAGAATTATATTTTTAGGCTTATTCTTAAAAGTCTTTAATTACTTCTTAACTCTTTCTAAAAATTTGAATGGATTTTTCATAAGATGATCATTCATGATAAAACCTATTCTGTTATAATTCCCATTTTTCAAAAGACTAAGCACATTCTTCATTATATTATTAGTGATAAAATGTTGCAGATGGTTCTGGAAATATGTTTAATTTTAAAACTCAGTGGGGCACTAAAATCTAATTAATGTTTCTGCTAAATGTGACATTAGAGAAGGCCAAGCTGTGAAAAATTAAGATTGATCTAAGTTGCCATTTGGTATTTTTGTTCTTCATTTCCTCCCCTAACTTCTTCAAAGCCTAATTCCTTTCTCCACCAACAGGAAAACACCAAATAATTCAAGTCAGCCCAAGAGTGTAACAGACACTTTGCCAGGAACAACCCTGCTGAGATCCAGCAGATCTCTTGCTATCTTTCATTTTTATGACTATGAATTATCAATTAATTACTTTAGGAAGTATTCCTTTTTTTTAAGGGCAGAGTTTTTTACTCTAATGCTTATCATATATATAACTTAAAAAGCTACACATTCTAAATGTAAGGACAACACGCACATACATACACACTTACACAATTTTAAGAACCAGTATGCTTTTCTTTCCACAACAACAACAAAAAAAGTACTTTGGGAAAATCTCTCAGCCTGTAGAATTTAAAAATTATGTATTAATAGTTCCATTAGGTTTAAATGTTAACTCCATATTCTGTCGGTTCAACAACACCAGACTTGAATGTATATGAATGTGTTTTCCCCCCGACTCATGAATCTATAATTAATGGATTAAAATATACTTTATCACCAAACATGCTACAACTAACTATTCGAGAATTTATTCTGAAGAAGTAACTGAAAACACATGTGAGAAATGTGACTTTATAAAATGCTCTAGAAAAAACAGGGTAAGGAACATCACCTTGCTGTGGACTCAGTAACACCAAGACTACTAGAATATGACATCAAGTTAGAATCTCAACCTACAAGTTCAACAGACACTCAAGATACCCAAAGCGACTTCCCTAGCCATGCTGCTAGTACCCTTCCCTTACCCTAACACGAACGAACAGCGTCACTTCCACTAAGGCAAACTAGAACTATAAGCTGTCTTTGATCTTTTTCCTTCCCTCCCACACCCAAACTACAGTGTGCTGGTGCCACCCATGTCTCTTGCCTCCATCCTCTGCCCTAGTTCAGGCAATCCTAATTCCTAGAGGAAAGCAGTAACTTACTGCTTTCCGTAACTGACTGCCTTCAATCCAGCCTCAACATTGCTACAAAAAGTTCTTAAATGCATCCCAGTTTAAAATCCTTCAGTGCCTACCCATTATCTACAAATAAAGTTCAAACAGCTGCGTGGATGGCCCTTCACAATAATGGCCCCAACTCACCTTCCAGTTTCACTTACGGTTACTTTTACGATCTGGCCACTTGAACTATCTGTCATTCCCAACAAACAAGGTATTTTCATGCCTCTTTGCCCGTTTGTTATTTGTCTGCCTCTGATGCTCTTCCTCACCATCATTGTAGCAAAATGCATTCCCGTCAAAACTCAGTCAAATGTCAAAGGTCTGGAACCTTTCTCAAATGCCCCATGCTCCAGGCAAAATTAACTATTTACTTACCATTCCATGGCATGGACTAATCACCCTGCTAACCTGGGTTCAAATGTGAGTTCTGCCCCCTCCTACCTGTTTCATTTAGGGCAAGTTACTTATCTTTCTGTATCTACTTTTCTTGTCTATGAAATGAGAAGTACTATGATTATTGTGAGAGCACCTAATAGCTGTGTTTTAGTTGGCCTAAATGCCCATATCATGTTATTATTATTAAACTATGAATTCATTGAGTATAGGAACCATATTATAGTCTCCTTTTAATTTCATCATCTAAAACAGTGATTGTTACATAAGAAAAGTTCAATAAACATTTTGAAGTTAAACATAATTTACATTAAAAAAAGGACAGGTAAACAGCACTATGAAGCAATTCATAGCATCCTTGGTCCCAGAGGTAGAGGGGAGGAAAGGAGAAAGAATATGAATAGACAGACCAAAATCATAAGTACTTTTGATAGCAGTTCAATCGGTATAAAAATAGAAATGACCAGAGTGAAGTGTAATAGTATCTCTTGTGTAATATAATGGTAGAAATGGTATTATTCCATCATATTGGCAACACTTTTCAAAGAATTGCTAGAAGCAGAAGCACTGATGTTAGAAGTTTACACAAAATTGATAGTGAATAACTGCTGACTTCATACCAAGACATCTTACTTCTCATTTTTATTTTGAAGTATTTCAAACCTACAGAAAAGTTGGAAGAATAGTGTACCACACATTTATGCTTTACCAAAGTCCACCAATTATTAACATTTTGCCAGATTTCATCTATTTACATTGGGTCCTTTGGCGGGGGTGGGGGAGTGATCTATTGGAAAACCACACACACCATGAATACTTCATCCCCAAATATTTTCAAATATATATCACCTAAACAATAGATATTTTCCCACATAATCACAGTACCACTCTTACACCCAAGAAACTCAAAACTCATTCATTATTTTGTAATAAACAGTCCATATTCTGACTTCCCACTGGTCCCCAAAGTGCTCCTTATAAATGTTTTTCTTTGGGTGGGGTAGGGAGGGAGTTACAGAATCCAATCACAAATCACATAATGCCATTACTGGCATATCTCTTTAATTTCCTTTCCTCTAGAACAGTGCCCTGGCCTTTTTCTGTCTTTCATGGCACTGAAATTTTTCAAAAGTACAGCCCACATGATCTGGCTTTGTCTGACTGCTTCCTCTAGATTTAGGATATCACACAGGTGATGTTGTGTCCTTCCCACAGTATCACAACAGGAAACATCATGTCAATTTGTACCATTACCACTGATGTAACATTTGATCCCTTGATTAAGTGGTATTTGCCCAATTTCTCCACTAACTAATAGAGAAATTTCCTTTTGTAACTATTAAGTGATCTGTGTGGTACACTTTGAGACTGTGGATATCCTGCTCCTTAACAACTCTACCCAATGGTCTTATATTCACTGATAATCCCTGTCTGAATCTATTCTGTTTCTGATGGTGGTAAAATCGTTTTTTTTCCAATTCTGTGATTCTTTCTATATTATCAACTGACACTCTGCTTGAAAAAGATTTTTCTTTGTAACCCCCCCTTTTTAATATCACCATGGTGTAAAGGATTATTTTATTAAATTGTTATAATTCATTATTGTCATTATTATTTTGAAGCTCAAATTGACCCAAATTTGGCCACACTGCCTCTTATTTGGTGGGAGATTTCCCCCTGCAGATGGGTTCTTTAGACATACCTTATCTAGCACAAAATAATTCAGATTCACTTTATGCTTTTTCTACCCTAAACCTAGATCAGACATCTCTTTACAAAACAGCTCATATTAATGGAAAATTGTGATATAATGAGTTATAAAAAATACATACTTGGTCATTCATATGACCAAATACGTATTTCAGGTACATTTGTTTTTCATCCATAGCTCCTGAAAACCCTGTAATCTTAAAAGTGAAACAAGTGTTTTGTCATGTTAATAAGAGACTTTGGGACCCCACCCAAGGGCAGGGGCTGAAACAGCCAATGGCCAATAATCCAGCCAATCCTAACTATGCAGTGAAGCCCTCACAAAAACCCCTGAGAAGAGCTTTTTGGTCTCTCTCTATGCTCTGCTCGGTTTGATCCTGCTACTTAGTAAGGGAGAGCTTCTATGCTTGGGGAACCAGAACACCTCCACATGCCACTGAATAGGCCCCAGGCTCCATGAGTAGAGAAGCTCCTTTATTTGAGACCTTGCCCTATGTCTCTCCTCATCTGGCTGTTAATTTGTATCCTTTATGGTGTCTTTTATTAAACTAGTAAACTTAAGTGTTTTTCTGAGTTCTGTGAGCCACTCTAACAAATTAATCAAACCTAAGGGGGAGGTTGCAGGAACCTCCAAGCTGTAAGCCAGTAGGTCAGAAGCACAGCTAACTGCCTGCGGCCTGCGACTAGCATCTGGAGTGGAGGGTGGAGGGCAGTCTTTTAAGACACAACCCCTAACCTGAAAATCTAGTGCTGTCTCTGAGCAGATAGCTTCAAAATTAAGTTGAGTTATCCAACACCCTGCTAGTATTCATGAACTGCTTATTGTTGATATATGTGAGAAGACCCCCTCCCACATACTTACATTAGAATCGGGTCTGGTTACCCAAACAAAGTTGTACTAGTATTACTGCTGTGTATAATATTGTTACTGTTATACATATATGTAGAGAAAAAATACACTATTGCATTTAGTGTCACAAGAGTGAGAATTGTAGAAATGGTACTTAAAAACTAAGGTCTGGTTACTAGCTGTGCTCATCATTGCAATTTTTACAGTCACAGAGGAGACCTAGAAAATTCTATTCCCCTGAGAATGTCAGAACTACATGTACCAAACGGGAAGTGATATAGAGGTCATAATTTCCATCCTATATTCCCTTTGCTACTGTTACTTACCACCAATGACCACGAAAATTATACGTTATTTCTTCCCATGAGCTGTTTTCAGAAAAGGACTAAACTTCCATTTGAAGCCTGAAACCTGATACCCAACTGTCTTAAGTTGATGACCCCCCTCAGTCAGGACTGGCTCACTTACTGGGGCAAAAAGGGTGTAAGGATTAAAACTAGGACCAGTATCTTCCTTGTTGCCTCACAATTTCCAGTGATCTGAGACTACATTTTCAACTCTAGGCAGGACTAATTGAATAGAAAGTATCTACCAACTGCTGAATTACCCACATAGTATTAACCAGTCTTCTATCTGGTCCAAGGCTCTTCCCCCTAACATGGTTAATAATCCATACAGTAAAGGCCAAACATACACACAATGCATGGATGGATGTTTAAAAGCTTCCTCTTCTAGAATAAGAAATTTTAGAACCTAACTGGAAGTTGAAACCTTAAATCTTTTATCACTCCTATTTGAGTATTAGGATACGTGACTGAGGATGAGTGTGCCCAAGTCACACACACCTAGACCTCACCAGCAGAGGTCAGGAGAGGACAGGAAGAACAAGAAGGAAAGAAGTGTTTTGACAGTAACAACATGGAAGTTTACTAGTCGTGTGTGAGTAAGATTTCAAACCACATAAAATTAAGATACAGTTCTTAAAGATATGAATAGGCTGCCACAGTAATCAAGACAATTTGGTACTGGCACAAGAACAGACCCATAGACCAGTGGAACAGAATAGAGAGTCCAGACATAAACCCAAGCATATATGGTGAATTAATATATGATAAAGAAGCCATGGACATACAATGGGGAAATGACAGCCTCTTCAACAGCTGGTGTTGGCAAAACTGGACAGCTACATGTAAAAGAATGAAACTGGATCATTGTCTAACCCCATACACAAAAGTAAACTCAAAATGGATCAAAGACCTGAATGCAAGTCATGAAAACATAAAACTCTTAGAAAAAAATATAGGCAAAAATCTCTTGGACATAATCATGAACACCTCTCCCCGGGCAAGGGAAACAAAAGCAAAAATGAACAAATGGGACTATATCAAACTAAAAAAGCTTCTGTACAGCAAAGGACACCATCAGCAGAATAAAAAGGCATCCTGCAGTATGGGAGAATATATTCATAAATGACATGTCCGATAAAGGGTTGTCATCCAAAATATATAAAGAGTTCACACACCTCAACAAACAAAAAAGCAAATAAGCCAATTAAAAAATGGGCAGTGGATCTGAAGAGACACTTCCCCAAAGAAGAAATTCAGATGGCCAACAGGCACATGAAAAGATGCTCCACATCGCTAAACATCAGGGAAATGCAAATTAAAACCACAATGAGATATCACCTCACACCAGTTAGGATGGCCAACATCCAAAAGACAAACAACAACAAATGTTGGCGAGGATGTGGAGAAAGGGGAACCCTCCTACACTGCTGGTGGGAATGTAAACTAGTTCAACCACTGTGTAAAGTAGTATGGAGGTTGCTCAAAAAACTAAAAATAGAAATACCATTTAACCCAGGAATTCCACTTCTAGGAATTTACCCTAAGAATGCAGCAGCCCAGTTTGAAAAAGACATATGCACCCCTATGTTTATTGTAGCACTATTTATAATAGCTAAGAAATGGAAGCAACCTAAGTGTCCATCAGTAGATGAATGGATAAAGAAGATGTGGTACATATACACAATGGAATATTATTCAGCCGTAAGAAGAAAACAAATCCTACCATTTGCAACAACATGGATGGAGCTAGAGGGCATTATGCTGAGTGACATAAGCCAGGCAGAGAAAGACAAGTACCAAATGATTTCACTCATATGTGGAGTATAAGAGCAAAGAAAAAACTGAAGAAACAAACAGCAGCAGACTCACAGAACCCAAGAATGGACTAACAGTTACCAAAGGGAAAGGGACTGGGGAGGATGGGTGGGAAGGGAGGGATATGGTGGAAAACGGGGCATTAGCACACATAATGTAGGGGGGTGGGGGGACACAGGAAAGGCAGTATATACAAAGAAGACAAGTAGTGATTCTATAGCGTCTTACTACGCTGATGGACAGTGACTGTAATGGGGTATGTGGGGGGGACTTGATAATGGGGGGAGTCTAGTAACCATAATGTTCAAATAATTGTACATTAATGATCTCAAAATTAAAAAATAAAAAATAAAAAAAGATATGAGTAGGCTCCAATATTCTGTAAGCCATGCAAAATACTGCATTACATAAAGAGAAGAATTCATGAAAATTCATAGTTTAACATATCCTTTCCTCCTTATTAAAAACATCAATAAGCTCAAAGAGAGAATATAATCTATAATTAATATTGTTCTCTGCAGAGTAAATAAAATGAGTGTGTTTGTTTATTTGTTTAAATGTCTGTTTGGGGGAATCCAGAGCACTTTGAAAACATCAACACTTAATCCTCTTATGAGGGACTGCCTACTACTAACTCTATTTTAAACAGAATTGCCTTTTGTAAAGTAATACATTGGCAAAACTGGAACTAAAGCCATGATTACCTGACTATGCATTAGTGTACAAGCCTTCCCAAATAGCAATAAGTACATGCTTTATAAAGATTAATACTTGTAGTCTTCAGCAAGGCTGTCATTTCCATTGATTTTATTCAACGAAGTAAGAATGTAGAATTTTTCATTAGTTTCCTAGAAATGGCAAAGCTTGACTATTAGAACTAGGCAATCACAGAAGAATACCTGAACTAAACTTGCACCAGGAAAATCAGGAGAAATCCTGATAAACTAAGAAGGCTCTAGCCTTAAACTGCTCCCCATGTGTCTAAAATTCTCGTTCCATACTAAAGAAACCAAAATGGTAAAAGTCAGGTTGTGCAATATAAGCACAGTTTATGTACAAAAGGCATAATGGAATCTCACTGAGCAGCCTCAGAACTCTGTTGCTTTCCCAGTAAAAGACTGGAAAATGAGTATAAAACTATGTCTTATGTTAAATTATTAAGGTGTGCAGAGATCATTTCTTGGTGATTTCCTATTTCATTAAAGTCTTTAGAGCAACCAATTAACTATAAGCTTAACTACACCGAGTAGGAGGTCTTCTTTTATTGCATAGGTAAGTCTCTTAAAAAAAAAATTCAAACAATCTCCCTCAAGCATGCATTCTCCACTAGGTTTTGTTTTGTATGTCTTCTTTTCTTCACTGTCACCTTTCTTGAATCACCTGTATCACTGTTTCTCAGATTTGGGGACTTTCTGGACCAGGAGATTTTTTTAAAGGGTGTGATGGGGGCATGGAACAGAGAAATGTATACTGGTTGCCAGTCTTTAAACCAACAGTGTTATAAAGTAGTCATTTCACTCCTGGTTGCCCACTCAGCCACCACTCCCTGAGCATATACTATGCTCACTGTTCCAGGGTCTGGGGATATAGCAGAGAACAAAGCAGATAAAAGCCCCCTCACAGAGATCACACCCTATGAGGAAACAAACAAAATAAAGATACAAGTAAAATATTTAGTATGTGAAGGAGTGTTAAGTGCTAAAGAGAAAAATGAAGGTAGAAAGAGGGTAATTAGAATGGAGGGAAGGGGTTCTCAACTTTAGAAATGATGACCAGAGAGGATCTTATTCTGAAGGTGACACTGGAGTAAATACCAAAGGAAATGAGGGACTGTGACTTGTAGCTATTGGGAGGGAAGTAACCAGTACAAAAGGCTCCAAAGAAGGAATATGGCAGGCATGCTCAAGAACCCCTAAGGAGGCCAGTGGGTGAGGAAGAGAAGGCCATAGGAGATGAGACAGGAAACTTACAGAACCAGGTCATACAAGCTTTGCAGGCCACTTTCCCTTTCACTGTGTATAAGGTGGGAAGCCACGACCATGTTCTGATAAGAGAGTAGCATGCCCCTTCTTATAACAGGATCACTCTGGATCTTCTGGTGAACAGACAGATATGGGGAGCATGGGGGACAATGGTAGAAGCAGGAGAAAGGAAGCTCCAGGGAAGAGATTACAGTGGATCAGGGTGGCAGAAGTGGAGCCCGTAAATCATCAGATTCTAAGTACATTTTGAAGGCAGAGCTCACAGAATTGCTGACATACAATTGTGGGGTATAAAAGAAAGAAAGTCAGAGATAACCCAGAAGTTTTTTGACTGAACAACTAGAAGAGTAAAGTTCCCATTTACTTAGATAGGTTAGTCTGTTGACTGAATGGATCTGAAGAGAATAACATAAACTCCAGCTTGGACATCTATTAGACATCTAAATGTAGAGAGTAACTCAGACGTCTAAGTCTAGACATCTAGACATACATACAAGGATATACAAGTCTGAATTCAGGGAGCCAAGTCATCAACATACAGTTGGAATTTAAAGCCAAATGACTAGATAAGATTACTGAGAAAGAAATTCAAATAGGAAAGAGCAGCTCAGGGCCTGAGTCACGGGGTGCCTGAAAATACAGCGTCTGAAGATATGAAGGAGCAAGCAAAGGAAGCTGAAAAAGAGCCATCAGTGAGAAAAGAAGAACAGTCGAGGAGTGTGGGGTCCTAAAGGCCTTGAAAAGAGAATGTGTAAGAAATGATACAGCAACCGACCGCACCAAATGCTGCTGGAGGTCGACCGGAAGCCTGCCTCCTGACTAGCTGGTGTAACAGTGTAAAGGTAATTAAAGACCCTGAGAGAGGTGGGGAGGAGCGGGTGCAGCAATGTCGGGGAAAGAAAAATATGACTGGAATGGATGCAGGACAGAAATGAAAACAACAGGACAGAGATGCTTCTTTCAAGGAGTTTTACTGTAAGAGCTACCATCAGGGCAGCTGAGGAGGCAATGAGGTCAAAAGATTAGTGGTGGGTTTTTTTTTTGATGGAAATAAAAATAAATTTTACTCTGAAGAAAACAATAGAGTAGAAAGAGAAAGACTTCAGGAGAAAGAGGGAAGACGAGCTCGACTGATGTCCCTGAACAAGCAATGTGTACATGCACAGTGACTGGAGCCTTTAAACACAGATGAAGGTGGGTGTGGTGTGTAAGTCTGTGCAAGTTCTCTTCTGATTTTCTTTTTTTTCTCATAAGGAATATGAAGCAAGAATATCAGTTGAGAGAAGATGGAGAGGAAAGCATTGGTGGTTTGAGAAGGGAAGAGAAAGTACCAATAATTTAAATAAGAGCTCAGATTCACTAGAAAAAGAACGCATGATTTCTACACAGCAGTAATGTCCAGCTGGGGTTTGTGACCATGTACTCAATGTAAATCCAGTTGGCAGTCTTGAGTCTTTCCTCAGTTGCACTTAGACAAGCAGGTGGGGGCACTGCAGGGGCAGAAAGCTGGCTTTCACCAGGGTTGTGTAGTTCAGCTCAGAAGTAAGAGAGGTGACAGAGGTGATGTGCACGTGAGTGACTGTACCAACCTCTAGTAAGATTTCAGCAGGGAAGAGAGGATGAAGACTTGAGTGTTGTGACGGATAATCCAACAATCGTGGGATCTGGGGGGTCAAAGGTTTAGTGAAGTCAGGGCACCAAAGAGATAATGGTCAAAGGTGGGAACAGACCTCTATGTTTCCATTTCAAAGTGGACTGACAGAAGCCACCAATAATCCTCCACCTATTGTCTTACTTGACCTTCCTCTAGTCATTGGATGTACAGTGAGCTTCCCAAAGGCAGAAGCTATGTCTTATTTGATCCTAGTATTCTAAGCAGTAACCTAGCTTGACACACAGTTGCTACTCAGTAATGTAGCTGTTACAAGAAATAAATTCCTTTGCCAAAACAGAAGGTTATGATACTGGAGATAAAATCAGGCAGTTACAAGAGAATTCAACTGCAGGAAGTACCTATAGGGCTCAATTCTGTCTACATCTGAAAGTTATACTACAGTTTTTATTTTCAGAGAATTTTGATTTTAGAAAAGTTTTCTAAAATATTTTTCAAGTTCTAACATAACTACAATATCTGAAACTCAGCCTCCTTTCCCTTCAAAAACAAGCAAAGTAGAAACAATCCCAGTCAACAGTCTCACTTTCATTTTACAATTCATTTTTGGTACAGAAAAAAACAGAAGGGGAGCGAGATTCTGACCAACCTTAAAACATTCAATTCCAAATTCTCTTGGAACCAGCTCCCTAACCAATATAATGAATAAAAGGGAAAATTCTGTTTTTTTTAAATGATAGGTTTACTATATAAAAGATTTCTCTAAGTCCTTAAGAGCTAATATACTTATTTGACAACTGCTAACTTTTGCTGTTTGTAGGAAATTTGATAAAAAACCTCATGGAACCGTTTTGTTCCAAAGGGCTACCAGTCAAGAATAGTGGCTTTATTAGCCACAGAATGCAAGACAATCACTTGTGAAGCTTTTTACAAATTACCTACCCAGGATCCTGCCATGACCTTACAGGTGAGGTGCGTCCCAAGCAACTGTGCTCTTCAGAGGCCCTGCCTTCAGAAGCACTCCTAGATTAAGAACAGCCTGTCTATAACACAACTCTCTGAAAACTGCTACCATTCCTTCTTTTCAAGGACCTATAAGAAGTTCCATAAAATCTCCTAAAATTGTGTCATCATCAATTTAATTACTTTCTTAAAGTGATGTACTTAGGATTAAATTCTAAGCATGACCACACCAGTTACCTATAAACATAGTACTCAAAATCACAAAGGTGGTAGTTTTTTCTTTGGATAAAAGTAATCATCAGTGACATTAAATGAACACAGAGCTGGACTTACCCGTTCCACAGCTGCATTATGATATGGGAGCTCCTCCTCGCTGCAGAAGAAAAACAGTGCATGTGAAATAGTTGAAATCACAGTGAACTTCTTAAAAATTATAAACCTATAGGTAGATATGATATACAACCATTTATTTGTCAACACAAGAGTTACATAAGCTTCCATTCACTAAATCCAATATAAAACAATTGGCTATTCTGTAACGACAATGGCCCCTATTTTCAAAATCTCTAGACCAGCACATCCAATTCAGTAATCTCTACCACATGTGACTACTGAATTTTAAATGTAAATTCAAATAAGCAAAGTTAAAAGTCCAGTTACTTGGTCTCACTAGCCAAAGTTCAAATACACAAAGGTCATACAGACACAGGAGGCCACCATATGGGACAAGGTAGCTGTAGAAAGAATGTTTCCACCATTGCAAAAGTCCTCCTGGACAACACTGCTGTAGACAGCTAGCCCACAACCTTTTTCTGTAAAGGTAAATATTTAAGTAGTAAATATTTTAGGCTTTGCAGACCATACAGTCTTTTCCTTAACTACTCAATGCTGACATTGAATTGTGAAGACAGACACAGATAATATGTAAATTAAGTGTGCTTTTATTCCCATAAAACATTTTCAAAACCTGTTGAATTTGGTTTGCAGGCCACAGTTTGCCAACCTCTATTCTAGACCATCATCTCCACTCACTGGTTCCAACCATGGCCAATGATAAAGGATTGTTTAAAAAAAAAAAAAAGTGGAAGGAAATAAAACTTCTTCAAGTAGATTTATGAATTAAAAAGAAAATTCTTAACCTTCATTCTGTACATAAGAAAAGCTTCATTTCTCAAAACTTCAATGAGGATGATTTTTTTTATGCACAGCATTAAGATGGAATTCATTTCTCTGACACAGTAATTTTGTGACATCACCTCTTAAAACACTGAGACTCTTGTATTAACAGTATTATAAAAATAATGTGTTGTCCACAAATTATATGCTTGAATTGCTTTCCCAGTAGTACCAAAGTTTTAGTAATGATATGTACTTATTCTTGCTTTCGTTTCTCAAGGCCACAGAATACCACCTGTAATTAAGACTACCTTAGTATTCAAGACTATAGTATTTTTTTTAAGGTATGATTGACATACACTCTTATGAAGGTGACACATGAAAAAAGAATGTGGTTACTACATTTAACCGTATTATCAAGTCCCCACACATACCCCAATGCAGTCACTGTCCATCAGTGCAGCAAGATGCCACAGTTCAACTATGTGCTACACACTGTTCTCTCCAAGATCCCCCACATCATGGGTACTAAACGTAATACCCCTCAAAACCCTTCTCCCGCCATCCCCACACACCCTCCCACACCCCTCCCCTTTGGTAACCACTAGTTCATTCTTGGAGTCTCTGAGTGTGCTATTTTGTTCCTTCAATTTTGCTTCATTGTTATACTCCACAAATGAGGGAAATCATATGGTATTTGTCTTTCTCTGCCTGGCTTATGTCACTGAGCATAATGTCCTCCAGCTACATCCATGTTGTTGCAAATGGTAGGAATTGTTCCTTTCTTATGGTCGAATAGTATTCCATTGTGTATCTGTACCACCTCTTCTTTATCCATTCATCTACTGATGGACACTTAGGTTGCTTCCATATCTTGGCTATTGTAAAAAGTGCTGCAATAAACATAGGGGTGCATACGTCTTTTTGAACCTGAGAAGTTGTATCCTTTGGGTAAATTCCAAGGAGTGGGATTCACGGGTCAAATGGTATTTCTATTTTTAGTTTTTTGAGGAACCTCCATATTGCTTTCCACAATGGCTGAACTAGCTTACATTCCCACCAGCAGTGTAGGTGGGTTCCCCTTTCTCCACATCCTCACCAGCATTTGTTGTTCTTAGTTTTTTTGATGCTGGCCATCCTTAGTGGTGTGAGGTGATATCTCATTGTGGTTTTAATTTGCATTTCCCTGATGATTAGTGATGTGGAGCATCTTTTCATGTGTCTGTTGGCCATCTGAATTTCTTCTTTGGAGAACTGTCTCCTCATATCCTCTGCCCATTTGTTAATCAGGTTATGTACTTTTTGGGTGTTGAGGAATGTCAGTTCTTAATATATTTTGGATGTTAACCCCTTGTCAGATATGTCATGTACAAATATATACTCCCATACTGTAGGATGCCTTTTTGTTCTGTTGATAGTGTCCTTTACATACAGAAACTTTTTAGTTTGATGTAGTCCCATGAGTTCATTTTTGCTTTTGTTTCCCTTGCTCGAGGAGATGTGTTCAGGAAGAGGTTGCTGATGCTTATATTCAGGAGATGTTTGCCTATGTTACCTTCTAAGAGTTTTATGGTTTCATGACTTACATACTAGTTTTTAATCCATTTCGAGCTTACTTTTGTGTATGTGGTTAAACAATAATGCAGTTTAATTCTGTGGCATGTAGCTGTCCAGATTTGCCAACACCAGCTGTTGAAGAGGCTGTCTTTTTCCCATTGTATATCCATGGCTCCATTATCGTGTATTAACTGACCATATATGGTTGCATTTATATAAGGGCTCTCTAGTCTGCCTCATTGGTCTATGGGTCTGTTCTTGGCCAGTACCAAATTGTCTTGATTACTGTGGCTTTGTAGTAGAGCTTGAAGTTGGGGAGTGTAGTGCCTCCAGCTTCTCTATCCCTTCTCAGAATTGCTTTGGCTATTCGGGGTCTTTTGTGGTTGCACATGAATTTTAGAATGATTTTCTCTAGTTCACTGAAGAATGCTGTTGGTATTTTGATAGGAACTACATTGAATCTATAGATTGCTTTAGGGAGGATGGCCATTTTGACAATATTAATTCTTCCTATCCATGAGCATGGGATGAGTTTCCATTTATTGCTAACTTCCTTAATTTCTCTTAAGAGTGTCTTGTAGTTTTCAGGGTATAGGTCTTTCACATCCTTGGTTAGGTTTTTTCCTAGGTATTTTATTATTTTTGATGCAACTGTGAATGGTATTGTTACCCTGATTTCTCTCTCTGCTAGTTCATTGTTAGTGTACAGGAATGCCACAGATTTATGTGTATTAATTTTGTATTCTGAAACATTGCTGAATTCAGATATTAGATCTAGTAGTTTTGGAGTGGATTCTTTAGGGTTTTTTAATGTACAATATCATGTCATCTACAAACAGGGACAGTTAAACTTCTTCCTTGCCAATCTGGATGCCTTTTATTTCTTTGTGTTGTCTGATTGCCATGGCTAGGACCTCCAGTACTATGTTGAATAGAAGTGGGGAGAGTGGGCATCCTTGTCTTGTTCCTGATCTTAGGTGAAAAGCTTTCAGCTTCTCGCTATTAAGAATGATGTTGGCTGTGGGTTTATCATATATGGCCTTTATTATGTTGAGGTACTTGCCCTCTATACCCATTTTGTGAAGAGTTTTTATCATGAATGGATGTTGAATTATTTCAAATGCTCTTTCAGCATCTATGGAGATGACCATGTGGTTTTTGTCCTTCTTTGTGTTGATGTGGTGGATGATGTTGATGGATTTTCGAATGTTGTACCATCCTTGCATCCTTGAGATGAATCCCACCTGATCATGATGTATGATCTTTTTGATGTATTTTTTAATTCAGTTGGCTAATATTTTGTTGAGTATTTTTGTGTCTATGTTCATCAGGGATATTGGTCTGTAATTTTCTTTTTCTGAGGTATCTTTGCCTGGTTTTGGTATTAAAGTGTTGATGGCCTCATAGAATAAGTTTGGAAGTATTCCCTCTTCTTCTACTCTCTGGAAAACTTTAAGGAGGATGGGTATTAGGTCCTCACTAAATGTGTGAAAGAATTCAGCAGTGAAGCCATCTGGTCCAGGCGTTTAGTTCTTAGTTTTTTGGTTACCAGTTTGATTTTGTTGCTGGTAATTGGTCTGTTCAGATTTTCTGTTTCTTCCTTGATCAGCCTTGGAAGGTTGTATTTTTCTAGAAAGTTGTCCATTTCTTCTAGGTTATCCAGCTTGTTAGCATATAATTTTTCATAGTACTCTCTAATAATTCTTTGTATTTCTGTGGTGTCCATAGTGATTTTTCCTTTCTCATTTCTGATTCTGTTTATTTGTGTAAGACTTTATTTTTTCCTTGTTAAGTCTGGCTAGGGCATTATCTATTTTATTTTCTCGAAGAACCAGCTCTTGCTTTCATTGATTCTTTCTATTGTTTTATTCTTCTTGATTTTATTTATTTCTGCTCTAATCTTTATTATGTCCCTCCTTCTACTGACTTTGGGCCTCATTTGTTCTTCTTTTTCTAGTTTCGTTAATTTTGAGTTTAGACTGCTTATATGGGATTGTTCTTCTTTCCTGAGGTAGGCCTGTATTGCAGTATACTTTCCTCTTAGCACAGCCTTCGCTGCACCCCACAGATTTTGCAGTGTTGAATTATTTTTGTCATTGGTCCCCATATATTGCTTGATCTCTGTTTTATTTGGTCATTGATCCATTGGGTATTTAGGAGCACGCTGTGAAGCCTCCATGTGTTTGTGGGATTTTTCATTTTCTTTGCGTAATTTATTTCTAGTTTCATACCTTTGTGGTCTGAGAAACTGGTTGGTACAATTTCAATCTTTTTAAATTTACTGAGGCTCTTTTTGTGGCCTAGTATATGATCTATTCTTGAAAATGTTCCGTGTGCATTCTGCTACTTTTGGGTGTAGAGTTCTGTAGATGTCTGTTAGGTCCATCTGTTCTAATGTGTTGCTCAATGCCTCTGTCTCCTTACTTATTTTCTGTCTGGTTGATCTGTCCTTCAGAATGAGTGGAGTGTTGAAGTCTCCTAGAATGAATGCATTGCATTCTATTTCCCCTTTTAATTCTGTTAGTGTTTGTTTCATGTATGTAGCTGCTCCTGTATTGGGTGCATAGGTTTTTATAATGATTATATCTTCTTGTTGGATTGACCCGTTTATCATTATGTAATGTCCTTCTTTGTCTCTTGTGACTTTCTTTGTTTTGAAGTCTATTTTGTGTGATACAAGTACTGCAACTACTGCTTTTTTCTCTCTATTAGTTTCCTGAAATATCTTTTTCCATCCCTTCACTTTTAGTCTGTGTATGTTTTTGGGTTTAAATTGAGTCTCTTCTAGACAGCATATAGATGGGTCTTGTTTTTTAGCAATTCAGTGACTCTATGTTGTTTGATTGGTGCATTCAGTCCATGTACATTTAGGACGATTATCAATAGGTATGTACTTACTGCCATTGCAGACTTTAGATTCATGGTTACCAAAGGTTCAAGGTTAACTTCCTTATTACCTAAGAGTCTAACTTAACTCACTTAATATGCTATTACAATCACAATTTAAGGGTTCTTTTCTTTTTGTCCTCCTTTTTCTTCCTCCTCTATTGTTTATACATTAGGTATCATATTTTGTACTCTTTGTCTATCCCTTGATTGACTTTGTGGATAGTTAATTTAATTTTGCTTTTGCCTAGTAATTAGCTATTCTTTCTTTACTGTGGTTTTATTACCTCTGGTGACAGCTATTAAACCTTAGGAACACTTCCATCTATAGCAGTTTCTCCAAAATAGGCCATAGAGTTGGTTTGTGGGAGGTAATTTCCCTCAGCTTTTGCTTATCTGGAAATTGTTTAATCCCTCCTTCAAATTTAAATGATAATCTTGCCAGATAAAATAATCTTGGTTCCAGGCCCTTCTGCTTCATTGCATTAAATACATCATGCCACTCCCTTCTGGCCTGTAAGGTTTCTGCTGAGAAGTCTGATATTAGCCTGATGGGCTTTCCTTTGTACGTGATCTTATTTCTCTCTCTGGCTGCTTTTAATATTCTGTCCTTATCCTTGATCTTTGCCATTTTAATTACTGTATGTCTTGGTGTTGTCTTCCTTGGGCCCCTTGTGTTGGTAGATCTGTGGATCTCCATGGCCTGAAAGAGTATCTCCTTCTCCAGATTCGGGAAGTTTTCAGCAATTACCTCCTCAAAGACACTTTCTATCCCTTCTCTGTCTCTTCTTTTTGTTGTACCCCTGTAATGCGAATATTGTTCCGTTTGGATTGGTCACACATTTCTCTCAATAGTCTTTCATTCTTATAGATCCTTTTTCCTCTCTGTGCCTCAGCTTCTTTGTATTCCTCTTCTCTAGTTTCTATTTATCACCTCCTCCACCATATCCAATCTTCTTTTAATACCCTCCATTGTGCTCTTCAACAATTGAATCTCTGACCGGAATTCATTCCTGAGTTCTTGAATATCTTTCCATACCTCCATGAGCATGTTAATGATTTTTATTTTGAACTCCCTTTCAGGAAGAGTCATGAGGTCCATGTCATTTTTCTCAGGGGTTATATTAATTTTACTCTGTACCAGGTTCCTTTGGCGTTTCATATTTTTGTATGGCGCCCTCTAGCGTCCAGAAGCTCTACTCTCTGGAGATGCTCAGCCCCTGAAGCAATGTCCGGGGTCACAGGGGTGTGGTATTGGTGCCTCTGGGGAGGAAAGAGCTGTTTCCTGCTTCCCAGCTGCTATGCCTGTCTCTACTGCCTGAACCAGTGGGCCAATCACACAGGTATAAGCTTTTGTCCCAGAGCTGCCAGATATGGATCCCTGCTTTCCACAAGCAGCTGGAATCTCAGTCTCTCCAGGAATTCTGCCTGTATTTGCTTTCCAACCCCGTAATCACGTATCATGAAAGCACCATGAAATGTAGGTTTTTGCTCCCAGAGCAGATCTCCAGAGCTAGGTATTCAGCAGTTCCAGGCCTCCACTCCCTCCCTGCTCAGTTTCTCTTTCTCCCACTGGTGAGCTGGGGTGGGGGAAGGGCTCAGGTCCCGCGGAGCCACAGCTTTGGTACGTTACCCTTTCCGTGAGGTCTGCTCTTTTCTCCAGGTGTATGCAGTCTGACACAGTCCTCTTTCCTGTTACTCTCTCAGGATTAGTTGTATTAATTATGTTTTTGTATTATATGCGGTTTTAGGAGGAAGCCTCTGTCTCACCTCTCACACCGCCATCTTTAATCCTCCTGTAATATTTTCAAATGCACTGTTTTGCTACTCTGGAGTCCTTAGTTGAAGCATTAAGCTACAGCCATAGAGCTGCCAAAAAGTGTAATAGCCAAAAGAGATCTTTGAGAGACAGTCCAAACTCCTTGTTCCACAGATAAGAAAACCAACATTTTCACTTAGTCACAGACACTTAGCCTAATACAGAGATGTTCGATACTATCTAACCCAGTGGGTTCAGTTACAAACATGATCTTCAGACTGTTTGGGAGTGTATAAAGAAAAGGCTGAGAAACCAGTTCGCAAGAAGAAAAGAAACTATGAGGATTAAACATAAGTCTTTTTTTACTGTAAAGTGTCCACTAATCTTCACTGCAGGTGACATCTTGGTTTTTCTGTAGCTTTCATTATGCTCTTAGTCTCAATTTCCTTGCTGATTTATAATTTCGATTACTAAGCCTAAAAATGTGTGAATCACAGACTTCTGGTTTAAAAGTACACCTATCCCCCTTCAGCCCTGCCCAGGCAAGTGAGGGTTACAGGAAAGCAGCCGCATCCCGGGGCTTGGATCACAGAGGTGAGCAACTGCCCAACCTGGTGAGGGGGGAGCACAGGCCCGATAGGGCCATGGGCGACACTGAACTACACCAGGCACGTAGCAGGCCCAGGCCGCAGCTGGAAGAAACACACTGTAGCCCTGCTCAGCCCCTGGGCACAGCCTCGGTCAGCCCAGACCCCTCCAGTGACAAGTTCCGGAATGGCCTGGGTTCCTTGGCCCATGCAGCACGGGGTTAGAGTGGAGGGTAGCTCACAACAAATCTTTTAATTAAAACATGTAATATGGAAAACAACAAAAAGCTTCGGCCAGTACTTCAGAATCATCTGAAAACTCTCCTGGCAGCTCTGTCACATGGCTCTCGCAGGCTGCCTACCCCTGCATGCAGAAGCATGTGTCTGATCTGTGCAGTGGCAGGACCTCAAGCCAATCTGAGAGTTCCTGTTTAGCTGAAACGCCAAGCATTATTTTTGACGACTATTTACTACTGAATGCTCAGTTGGTGAAACTGAAGGTCTTTTACTCAGAAGAAATGAATCAAGAAGAAACTGAGGCACCAGTAATCCTGAGCTGCTGTGGATGGCCTCAACTCTCCTGACCACTCTTCCAAGTAGGATGTCCATGAGCTCCCTCAGACAAAGCTCCTGCTGCTGTCACTCCTCAGTCTCCCCCTTGATGTGGCACCTCAGCCTCCCCCACTACAATACGATAGAATGCATAATCTGGATGTACTTCTGTGACTATGAGCCAATGTGGACTGTGGCTTCCACACTTTGACAGCATTCAAACTGTTCTCATCAAAACCCATTTCTTATCATCTTGGTGACCTTACACTCCTCAGATGTGAAAGCCAGAGAGGCCATTAGAGTAACTTGGGGTGAAAAAAACTTTTGGTGGGACATGAGGTTCTTACATTTCTCTTATTACGCCAACAGTCTGAAAGGGACAACAAAGGGCTAGCACTATCCTTAGAGGATGAACACCTTCTTAATGGTGACATAATACAACAAGATTTTTTAAACACAAGTAATAACTTGACCTTGAAAACAGTTATGGCGTTCAGGTGGGTGAGTTTTGCCCCAATGACAAGTATATGAAGACAGACACTGATGTTTCCATCAATACTGGCAATTTAGTGAAATCTTTTGAATTTAAACCACTCAGAGAAGTTTTTCACAGGTTATCCTCTAATTAATAATTACTCCTATAGAGGACTGTTCCAAAAACCCCACATTTCATACCAGAGGTATCCCTTCAAGGTGTTTCCTCGCAAGTGCAGTGGGTTGGGTTATATAATGTCCAGAGATTTGGTGCCAAAAATCTCTGAAATGATGAGTACATAAAATCAGTTAAGTTTGAAGATATTTATGTTGAGATTTGTTTGAATTTATTAAAAGTGGATTCATATTCCTGAAGACACAAACCTTTTCTTTTTATATAAGATACATTTGGATGTCTTTCAACTCAGACATGTGACTGCAGCCCATGGCTTTTCTTCCAAAGAAATTATCACATTTGGGCAGGTTATGCTAAGGAACACTACATGCCATTATTAATTTGACATTCTTCCAAAAGCCTCAAGAAGGACAAGACACTTTGTGGGAAGTGTTAAAGTTGGTACTGCAAAATCCCCAGTGGAAAACTCATGGAAAGGTCCCTGTGCTGGACTATACTGATCTGAAACCCATGAAGAACCTATAAACTGGAGACTGGAGAGTTAGACTTTACTTGTAAGTTATTTAGACAGAAATCAAGTCAGGCCCTTTAAAAATAATATGCAAAGGAATTAAACATCTTATAAATGAATTGGTTTTTATTAATAAAACAAATAGGACCAAACAATTTGAACATGTCATTCTATGGACTAGAACTTCTTAAAAGGATTTCACTGAATTATAAGCTCATTAATCCATAACAACAAGGCAGTGTGGAGTTCTATTCATTGAACAATATATGTCAGTTAAGGGTTTTGTGTATATGTTACATGGATTACCAGTTTTTAAAAATAATGGAGTTCTATGTAAAAAAACTCATGAAGTTATACTGAGCAAAATTTCATGTGTTTTTGGTCATTTCAGAAGGTACTTTAAAATGCTGCAACTATTTCATATCAACTATTTTTCAATATCACTTATTACTTTCTGGTGTTTGTATCAACTGTTATTTAATATCACTTAGTAATTTCTGGTGATTGAATGTTATGGTTGTTCAATACTGTATAAATGGATTAGTGAATTAAAAAAACGTACACCTACCGTTCTTCATTTGTTGGCAGAAGAGGGCTTGTCAACACCACTGGAATGTACTTCCTAGGTGATTAGGTCAGCAGGGACATCATGAAAGAATAAGAACATCTGACACCCTTTATGCACACCAAGAATGGTATTTCTGGAGTGAGTAGCTGCTCTGGACAAAAGCAACATTTTGCACAGCTGATGTGAGCAGATCATGACAACTGTTTATGTGAATGTTCCTAACTGCAAATGAAGTGCTCACTATGGTTGCCTATCACAAGACCCGTTCTTTGAAGTTGCTGCATACATTTCTTTGTGTCCTCCTATTTACTAAACAAGTAACAGGCCTAATTGTGCCTATTCTCAATACTAAATCAGAACCCATTCTGCACTTACTCATGGAGTGATCCTAATCACCTGCTTGGGCCTCATGGTCTGTGTTGGAAGGTCCTGTAGAAAGAACTGCTTTGTGAAATACAAGATGAATTCAAGACTGCACACAGCACTCACCACACCTTATCCTTAAACCATGCCACTGAAAACCCTGGGAGAGCGGGATGCAGGAACATACATAAAGCCAAGGTCAAGGTCAGCCTGGAATAGACAATCCAGCAAATCCTGGAATAGACAAACTTGGACTTGAATTTCCCCCCACCTCAATATTTTACATTATTTCCTTTAGCCCTGTCACAATTCCACCAGGATCTGTTTGCCTACACAGCCCGAGTTTAGAATCCCCAAATAGGTACTGAATTCCCAATAACCAAACCTTTTTTAATATGCATCATTTTACCTATTTTTTAATGTTTAAAATTGAGATATCACTGATATAACATTGCATTAGTTTTCAGCATACAACTTAATGATTTGATATATGTATACTGCAAAATGATTACTACATTAAGTTTCATTAATATCCATCATCACTCATAGTTATAAATTGCTTTTTTCCTTGTGATGAGAACTTTAAGATCTACTCCCTTAGCAACTTACACACAATACAGTGTTGTGTCCATGCTTTTTTATGGCTGATTAATATTCCATTGTGTGTGCATGACAGAGAGAGAGAACATATATATATATGATCACATTTTCTTTATCCATCAGTGGACACTTAAGCTGTTACCATGTTTTGGCTACTGTAAATAACACTGCAGTGAACACACAGGTAGAGATATCTTTTCAACAGAGTGATTTTGTTTCCTTTGGATAAATACCTGGAAGTGAAATTGCTGGATCATATATAGGATAGTCCTATTTTTTATTTTTTGAGAAGTCTCTATACTGTCATCAAAGTGGCTGTGCCAATTTACATTCTTACCAGTAGTGCACCAGAGTTCCCCTTTCTCCACACCCTTGCCAACATTTATCTCTTGTTTTTATAATAGCCATTTAATAAGTGTGAAGTGATACCTCATTATTAATGGTTTTGATTTGCATTTCCCTGATTATTAATGATGTTGAGCAGCTTTTTGTGAACCTGTTGGTACCATCTGTATGTCTTCTTTGGAAAAATGTCTACCCATTTTTAAATCAGAATGTCTGGGTTTTTTTTTTTTTTTGGCTATTGAGTTGTATGAGTTCTTTATATTTTTTATTATTAACCACTTACCAGATACAACTTTCTCCTATTCAGTGGGTGGTATTTCATCTTGTCAATGACTCCCTTTACTGTGCAAAAGCTTTTTAGTTTGATGTGGTTCCATTTGTTTACTTTTGTTTTTGCTGCCTTGCTTTTGGTCAAATCCAAAAAGTCATAGCTAAAACCAATGTCAAGGACTTACTGCCTATGTTTTATTCTAGGAGTTTTATGGTTTCGTGTTTTACATTCAAATCTTTAACCGACTTTGAGTTGATTTTTATGTGTGGTGTAAGATACTGGTCCAATTTCATTCTTTCACATGTGCTCTTCAGTGTTCCTAGCACCATTTACTGAAGAACCTGTCCTTTCCCTATTGTACATTCTTGGCTCCTTTATCATAGATTAATTGATCATATATATGTAGGTTTATTTCTGGACTCTTGATTCTGTTCCACTGGTAACATACTGTTTTGGTTACCATACCTTTGTAATATACTTTGAAATCAGGAAGTGTGATGCCTCCAGATTTGTTCTTCTTGTCAAAGATTGTTTTAGCTATTGAGGGACTTTTGTGGTTCCATACAAATTTTAGGATTGTTTATTCTACTGCTGCGATATGTGCCACTGGAATTTTGATAGGGATGCATTGAATCTGTAGGTCAATTAGAGCAGAAGGAACATTTTAACAATATTTAATTCTTCCAATCCATGGAATCTTGGAGCATGGAATCTTGCCATTTATTTATGTCTTCTTCCGTTTCTTTCAACAGTGTCTTATAGTTTTCAACGTACAGGTCTTTCCCTCCTTAGTTAAGTTGATTTGTAGGTATTTTATTCTTTTTTGATGCAATTGTAACTGGGATTGTTTTCTTAATTTCTCTTTCCAATAGTTTCTTACCAGTTTGTAGAAATGCAACTGATTTTGTATCCTACTACATTACTGAATTTGTTTATTAATTGCAACAGCTGTTTGGTGTAGTCTTGAAGGTATTCTATATATAAGATCATATCATCTGCAAATAGAAACAGTTTTACTTCTTCCATTCCAATTTGGATGCCTTTTATTTGTTCTTCTTGCATAATTGTTCTGGCTGGGACTTCCAGTACTATGTTGAGTAAAAGTGGCAAGAATGAGCATCTTTGTTTTATTCCTGTTCTTAAAGGAAAAGGTTTCAATTTTTTCACCATTGAGAATGTTAGCTGTGGGCTTCTCATATATGGCCTTTATTATGTTAGAGATATATTCCCTCTATACCCCATTTTGTTAAAAAAACTTTTTATGATGAATGGATGTTGAATTTTGTAAAATGTCTTGAGACTTAATAGATAGATGATAAAGCAAGAATGCAGTCAACTTTCTTATGTGGATTTTCTTGCTTATTATTCCACACCTAAAAACTTTTATAAAAAATCTGCTGTGTGCACAAGAATGACCTCCATAGAACCTTTCCCCCTCAAATCTCTGTGTTGGCATCCATTAATTTTCACAGCCATCCAAGGAGAAAGTAAGGGATTGTTGTCTTATCAAGAACTACAATGTCTAGAATATGCATATAAAGCACTGCATCTGCCTCATACATGTGGCTGGAATGTTGAAGGCATGCAATAATGTTTCTGAATGATGTATGAAGGGCAGGATGAACACATGCCTGCAGACATGTATGCATCTTTACCTTGCCACCTACATATTCTTCAAGTAAAAGAAAAGAAGGACCAAAATCTGGAGGAGTCCATGGATCAGATCTGGCCCACTGCCTGTTTTTGTGAATAAAGTTTTAATGGAACACTGCCAAATTCATTCAGTGAAGTACTGTCTGTGGTTTTCTACATGCTACAATGGTAGAGTTGAACAGTTGTGACAAAGATCATATGGTCCATAAAGCCAAAAATATTTAATATCTGGCTCTTTACAGAAAATGTTCACTTACCTCGCTTTAGAAAAGTTTTCCTCTAGGGAAATAGGCCCCTAAAGGGCACTTACAGAAAACTCCAATCTGACAGCAAGAAAACACGCCTCGAAGAAACACAGTAAGTGAAAACAACAACATAGGCATTGCTGGAAAGAGAGGGACCATAACTGGATCTATTTTTATCATCTGCTATTAAACTTGAAAGAATTACTAATTGAAGTATACATGGCTGTAATTTTCTGGTAGTTCAGATGGACTATTTCTGTAACTGTGGGATCAGCTTTCACGTGGAAACTTAAAATTGCACATTAAAATCACTAAACTGGATACACTGACTAAATTTTATTTCTTTCTGTAGTAAATTTTGCCTAAATTTAGATTTATCATAGTCAAAATTATTAGATGGGTAGAAAAAGTTCTGAAGCTCTTGTTATTAAAGCAGATATTCTTTAAAAATAGAAACACCTTATTCTGGCTTTCAAATATTTATATAGTCACAGTAAACTACAGACAACCTGCTAGGTTTTAAAAACATAGGTATTTTGATAATTAGTTGAAAATCTGAAGCTTGGTATTAATTTAATCTTTATTTTTGATACAATTTCCTTCCAATTCTTCTATTAATAACTTGTGACCTCAATGCACTATCTATCATTATCCAAATACCAAGCATTCTTTGTTGAACAGACTAACAGTGACTATTTTTGATAAAAATGCTGGAAGCGCTCTAATTCTTAAGTAAGATCAGTTACTCCCTTCTCCAGATGTCAGTCCATTGCAGGCACCCAGACCGGGACAACTCCCCGTCTCTGAATACTAAATAAAGGCTTCCGCATTCCGGCATCAAGCCAGGCTGGTTTGGCAACAGTTTTTATATTTATTGTGAAATCTGTTATAACACCACATTAGTCCTGTACCATATTTGCCAATTACTGTCATCCGCCTTCCCATATCATAACAAGTAATTTAAGTTACTAAAACTGTAATTAGATATGAAGACAGCAGCCTTCAGAGAAGGCTAGAAAGCTACTTTCTGCCATTTTATTGTATTGACACTGACACTTAAAAGCCAATTTCCTTGCAGAACCAATCAAAAAGTGCAAAGAATTAAGGCAGAAGAAGGAAATGCTCTTTTGATCAAGGTGACAGGGAGCAATATCAAAGCATCAACTCTGCAGGAAGTGTTTTACTTAAATTAGGCATTGTAATAAAAATCAATGACTTTGATGAAATTTAACAAAGCCTAATATTATACTAAAATCCATTTCTATGCTTCATTATATTCATTTTTGCTGCCTGCTTTAGGATTGTATCACAGAGTAAATTTTAAAAACTGCTGTGATAATATGAGAATTGGCTCCAGTTGACTTCATTTTCAAAGAAGTGGCAAGCATAGTGATCTGAGTATACCTCAATGGAAGTGATCACTTAAAACAGTATCCTTCTCTTTAGACCTCTTTCTCCCCACCTTTAATTTTCTTTGTAGGTATTTTAACACACTTCTGTGTTTCTCTTATTAAACATACAGCAGAGTAGTACCAGGTAGTACAGTGCCAAAGTTCAGAACACAGGCTCTGCTGTGAGGCTGCCCAGGTCCCCATCCCAGAGCTGACATAGTGGTCAGCACTCAGGCCACTTGCTTGACCTCTCAGTGTTTCAGTTTCCCCTAAAAAAAGATAAGAAGCATACCTACCCCCCAAAGAGTTTTGAGAAGAATAAATGAGTTAAGCCACATAAAGAGCTTAGAATGGTGCCTGGCATATATTATAAATACTCAGTAAATACTAGCTAATATTATTAAGATAAATTATTAGCTGACATTTTCCCCACAAGAGCCAAATGGACTTCAGCACAGAGGGTAAAAAACGCAAAGTAACAGTGTAATTTTTAAATTGCCAAATATAGGCTAGGCTCTTGGGCCACAACCTAGCTCACATTGTTTCAAGCAATGAGAAAAGAGAATTTAGGAAATTATTAGAACTTTTTGGAGTGCACAAGTTTTTCCTATGTATTCTGCACTAATTATACCATTTTATACAAAAACATCTTTTCTAATGGTTCATTCCCACTACACAAACCTAGGGAGGTAAAAATTAGCTGAGTTGTATTCCACCTTCAGAATCAAAATCTGGGACAAAACCCAGAAACCTAGTTTTTTTTTAAGAAAACAACAAACATTTACCATTCTAATGTGCAGGAAAGTTTGGGACCCACTGATCTTGACAATGCTAAATGCTCAAATTGTCCTTCAAAATTTCATTCACATACCTCAGATCTGCACATTAACCCGGACAAATGTTTAATCATTTCCTGCCACATTTGTGACCAAGTTTGATTTACTTAGGGAAAAAAAAAGTCAAAGTAAGGGTTTAAGAACAGTATTCTTATCATAGCAGTTAAAATACTGCTCAGTGAGTCTGCTGAAATTCAAAATCATCTAATTATAACTACTCAGGAGAACATTCTAGATGTGCTAATGTTAACAGGTATAACAATAACATGTTATATTTGTCCAGACCTTACATAGTATTCTATCATTTTATTTCCTCAAAGCTTCAGCTATACTGTAAGGTACATAGAGCACTTAACGATTTCTGTTTTACAGATGAGGCATGAAATGGCTAACTAAGATCAGCAAAACCACAGGAAGAGCATCCATTCACTGACTCCCAGAACCGTTTCTGTTTGTTTGCTGGTTTGACCCTGAGAAAACCATGATACAACAAAATACTTTCTAAATGCAAGAACGCTGAACAGAAGGAGAAAACAAAGTCTGAGCACTCTAAGTTACTGCTATGAGCTATCAAGAAATTGTATTTTTCCTTAAAAATGTGATCATACATCATAAAATAGAAATCCCTGGATTTTTCCTATTTATAATAAATGAGACTGGAGAAGAATAAATTTGAATGAGAAATTAGTCACTAAATTGTATGGAACCAAATAAACTATAGAGAGGAAGAAAAGTCTCCAGCCTATGGGAAGCTGACTAGGCAATGCCAGAACCAGAACAGGGAGATTCACATCATTTGCAGGATGCTTTTAAGAGTCAGTATCACTTTAACCACTTTACAGTGTCCTAGGCCTTTCTCAACTCTTTCTATAACATACTTAGGATAAATGGAATTAATTTTGAGAAGCAATAACATGAATACATTTACAAGTATAAGGAAGATCAATGGTATTTCTTTTCATTGCTCATTTTTACGCTGCATAACACTGAAGTTCTAATTGCTAATTATTTTAAAAATGCATTTATATAAAATGAAATGTTTTGTAATTATTTTTGAGTTACAAAGTGTTATTCTTTTCCATTTAATTCTGCTAAATTATTAATACAACTCATTTATTGCCTTAATGTTCTTACTGAAATACAACGAATATTAAAGACTATATTCTTAAAAACTATAGTTCAACTTCAACCACAGAGGTTAAAAATGCTAGGAGTTTAATAACAAAGAGTACATTGCAGGATCAGTTCTGGAATGTTATTCATCGCAATGCTATTAGAAATAAAATCAATATAATAGCTGACCATAGAAATATTGTAACAAAAAAGTTAGCTTGCAAACTATGCAACTTACTGTAAAAAGCCAAATCTATCCGTGACTTTGTAGACAAGGTAATCAGCATCTTCCCAAGGTTCAATCTCTGCACCTTCTCGTCCCTGTAAGAGGGGACAAAGAAAGTGTTATTGGGAAGAAAAGACTGAAAAACAATAATTATTTTTTATATATGAACAGTAAGACCTAGAAATAAGGCATTATTAACATTAACTTTAAAACAAACAGCTTTAGGCAATATAATCACTATTTCCTAGTTACAGACTTTGGAAGTTCCTATGCCAGCAACAACGGCCACGTAACTAAGCCTTGATCAGGCGTGGGGTTCCTTTTAGAAGCCAACTGGGGAAGAGGGTAAGATAATCATCCAAGACCCAACTGCTGAACGTTAACATTTCAGAATGAACATGTCTTTGAAAAAAGGTATTTCTTGCCTTTTCATCCAAACTTCTCAGAAGAGTAGGCCATCTACCTTGTTCTCGACTTCTCTACTTCACAGCTGCATCAGCTTTGATACTGATTCTTGCCAAAGTCAAAAATGATCTCCCACTGTCAAACCTAGTGGATCCCCTTCTGTCCTGATCTGCTGCAAGTGTCTGGTGACTATCAGTGTTGCCACTCCCTGTTCCTCAGCCTCCATGATGCCATTCCTCTCTTGGTTCTCTCATACCTTTCCAACTCGTCTTTTGATGGCTTCTTCCTGGGTACATCTTAATTGTCGGTGTGCCCACAGCTCTATCCTCAGCCCACTGTTCTTCTCACTCTACTGTGAGGCTGTTAAGTAGCAATGATTGGAGAAGAAACCCCAAATGTACAGTCTATACCAGTCACTCAAATTTCAGACTCAATACCCAACTGCCTTGTGGAGCCTTCCATCTGAGTGTATTCTATCACTTTCTGCTTATGAGTTTTCTTCTGGGTAGCTGTAAACATCATTGGCAAGGAGGGCTGTACTCATTCATGGCTGTACTGTAAATCCTCTAAGGCCTAGCACAATGGTCACTAAGTGTTAACTGCATGGGAAAAAATGCAAGCAAGCATGATTGAATGACAGTTTATGGGTTTTAAATTAGTTAAGTAGTTAAGTTAGTTGATGAGGTCTTTCATGAACTACACTAAATTCAAACTTCTCAGAAAGTTTTGAATTTTCCTAATCACAATAACAGGAAACTGTCTGATATTCCAACCAACCAACCAACTTAAAACTGAACTCTGGGAACATGACTGTGAAGTTGAGCACTGCTTGTATGCTTCCCTAGAAGCAGGGCACAGCCCAGATGGCTTTCTATAATTTCATGCTCCTGTTCTTCTCTCAAATAATCAAAAATAGCAGATATGAAATTACATGCAAGTGATATAAATATAAAACATGACATTTATAAAGCAATGCTACAACTCATTATAGACCTCAAGAGGTAAGATAATACTCAGGAAACATCTAAATCGTCAACAATTGTGATTTCTACGGCATCAAAAACCAGATTCTATCACTAACGTTAGGATAAAATGCTAACAGATTTTACATTGTATAAATTCAAAATTTCAGATTCATGTTAAATTATGTAAATTATGAATCAAATGGGTATTTAATTCTATATGCTAACATATTCAAATATTTACTGAATACCCAGGATGAGTCAGGAACTGTTCTAGGTTTTCAGGTTACAAGAGTAAATCCACAAAAGAAATTTTCACCCTCAGAGTTTACATTCTAGGAGTGAATGCAGATGACAAATAGAGTATAAAGTATACATATACAGTAAGTGCTAGTGAAAAATAAAGTAGAGAAAGAAGATACAGAGAGTCAAGGTGGAGGGCTATTAAACAATGTGTTCAGAGCAGACCTCATTGGGGAGCATGTGGGGAAGAGATGAAGAGGTGAGGCAAGAAGCATGAGGACACCCAGGGGAAAAGTGTATTGGGCAAAAGAGACACACCACAGCCAGAGGCACGAGCAAGCCTGGGGTATGGGAAGAAGAGCTAGAGAGCAGAGTGGCTGGAGGAGGGGACAGGAAGGAGAGACAATCTGGAGATGCAGTCAGAGAAAAAAGATGACTTCAGTGGTCACATGAAGTAAACAAACTGATTCTGTAATTTAAGCTCTCTGAAAAGCAAATCCATTTCTATTTTTGTTTTTTCTAATAAAACATACTCAAAAAGCAAATACTGAATACTTACTCTGTCATACTTAGCAACAATTTCAGCTCGCTCCTGGGCAAGTTTGAGTGCTACATCCTGATCTGAATCTGTGGAGAGATCAAATTTAGATGAACTGTTGATTAAATGTAATAGTAAGACAAAACAAATAAAAATAAAATAATAAATCAATATTGCCTAACATGACAAACTAGTAATATACAACCTCAAAAGGATGAGTTAAGTATCTATAACTTTGAAATATCAACTTTTCTACTATTTCAATATTACAGATGACAGATATTCAAAAGGAAGCCTGTTTATTAACATGGCATTAAGTTAGGGGATATGATAAATCATATGCCCAAGAATCAATTTTGGATCTAATTTCATAAAAACAAGTATTAAAGGAGAAACTGAAACTAAAGCTCTGTTTTTGGTGAAATCTACTTGGGTAGATAAGAACATCCAAAAAGGCCTTTAAAATTAAATCCTTTTAAAAACTAAGGCTTTTAAAAATCTTTCCACAAAATAAACTAGTGTAAGATTTATTTCAGGAATTTTTTTAAAAAGTTATTTCTCTTACATGATTAAAACAACCATTTCTTCATTTAGTCTCTCAGGTCCCCCTTACCAGCTGCCCCAATACTCTAATAATCCCCAGTCTCACACACACACACACACACCCTTCTTATCCCCCTTACCAGCTGCCCCAATACTCTAATAAACCCCAGTCTTACACACACACACACACACACACACACACACACACACACACACACACACACCCTTCTTATCCCCCTTACCAGCTGCCCCAATACTCTAATAATCCCCAGTCTTACACACACACACACACACACACACACCCTTCTTATCCCCCTTACCAGCTGCCCCAATACTTTAATAATCCCCAGTCTTAACACACACACACACACACACACACACACACACACACACACACACACAACTTCTTTTTATGACCAGCAGTTATCTTTCAAACACAAATCTGACAACAAAAGTAGAAATCTTAACACAAAATAGTACACATACGATTACACATCCATCCCAAGTGCCATAAATAAAAACAAAAGACCAATGACAGACTGTTTAAAAGGCACCTTTGATGAAGAGGGAAAAGACAGCATTCCTCTGGAACACTGGGCAAAGTCACGAGCAAAAAACTCACAATAGTAACAACAGCAGCCACAACTGTACTTGTGTTTACAAAGTGCCTCCAAACAGTAAGATATTGTGCAGACACTATGAGCAGTACTTTACATGCCTTATCACGTTTAAGTCTCATAACACTCCAAGATAAGTATCATAGTAATTCTATTAGAGATTTTTTTAAATTAGGTTTAGAGATTTTAAACAACTTGTCTAAGGTCACAAATCTAGGATTCAAATCCAGACAGTCTTGACTAAATACAGCCTATAATTTTAACCATTACTCTATAAAAATAACTGCTAAAGACACCAAAAAGAACTCCCAGTTAAAGATCACAGATGAAACACACCCTTTTCTTATCCATTCCTCCTAAAACCCCACTAAAATGACAATACAGGGATTCTTTAAGTCCCCTTCTTCTAAGGCCCAGCAAATGGTGGTTCCTGGAGAGAGGGAGGGTGGGGTAAAAACGGGGCCTAGGGGTCAACTCCTGGGTCTGAAGGGGTATGTACTATAGAGGAGTCTGGGAGCAGGGAAGAAGACCAAATCCTCGCCCTCCAAAGCAGGAATCCAGTAGGTAACACCTCAAACAGCAGAGGCAGGAAATGGCAATACAGGCACCTCACCTAGTGCTATGGGTGTGAACAGAAAGAATCAGCTGGGGGGAGTGGAAGCAGCTTCTGCTACAGGATGGGCAGTGAACAGGTGGGGGGGGGGGGGGGAGTACGAGGTTGGCTGTTTTCCAAAATTAATCTCACAGATTGTTGAATCTTTAAACCAAGTACAGCTACCCTTGAACACATCAGGGGTTACGGGTGGCATCCTCTGCACAGCCCAAAGTCCTGGTGTAACTTTTAATCTCCCAAAACTTAATAACTGAGAGCATACTGCTGACCGGAACTTACTGGTAACAGAAACAGTCAACAAACACATATTTTGTATGTTACATGTATTAAATACTATGTTCTTATAAAAAAGTAAGCTAGAGAAAAATTTGTTTTTTTCAAATTATTGCAAAATCTCCCCAAAAATTTACCATGTATCTACTGAAAAAATTCTGTGTATATGTGGACCAGTGCTATTCAAACCCATGTTGTTCAAGGGTGAACTATATAGGTCCGATAAAAATAAAATCTGAACTTAAAAGCCCACTGTAAGTCCGGGGAAAGGAAATCCCGGGGCAAAATACCCCTAAAAACCAAAACCAGTCAAAGGGAGAAATAAAGTTTAAAACCCGTTTATTGCTCACAAACTGCAGTACCAGGCCCAAGCAGCCCCAACACCAGCCCTCCCCCTCACCTCTCAGGTACACGTAAGCCCTCTGTTGCCCAGGTAATTACCCATTGATCTGGAGATGACTTCTCCACCCCTGAGGAAAGATGCAAATGCACTAAAAGCCTACTTGTTTACACCTCTGAACGCCTGTTGATATGCAGATGAACCAAAGCCAGGCGAGAAATTCTGGAAATGTTTCAATTTTACCCATACCCACACAGAGAAAAGAAATGAAACTTACTAGAACCCAAAGAAATGCAAGTTTTAAAATATCACTGCACCCATCTCAGACTGACAGTCTAGCACTGATATTCCTCAGTGTTGACAACAGTTGGAAAAATCAGCACTACCTTACTCTGAGGGTATACATAAAATCTATAAAATCTTTCTGGAAGGCAGTTTGATTAATATATGTCAAAAACCTGAAAACAGCATATCTTTTCCCCAACAATCCCACCTCTACAGATTATACCAATGAGATAATCAAACAAGTACAAGGGTGTTTATAATTGTAAAAGCAAAATGAGAATTTGTAAATTTTTTAAAGTTTACTTGGGAAAAAACGTTTACATCATTGCTTTTCTCAGACTACAAAGTGTCAATATGTTATTCTTTGGGGAAATATGAGTAAATAATAGAATGGTTCAATAATGTAACAAAAATACAGATTTTCATGGGAAACTAGGACCATTAAAGTCTAGGATAATTAGCTCTATGCTCACACTTCTACAGAAGGGTAGGGAAAGCAAATTAAAGAAGTTTAACTTAAACTAACCATTAAATTTCATTTCCATTATCAGAAAAGCTAAGCATAAATTTCTATGGTGATTAGGCCATATTCAACGGACGATTGCTTTCTTTGTATTATATAATGTATATAATGCAAAATATACTTCATACTAGCCTTTTATTCCTGCTGCTGGTCCTAGGAGTCTCAAGTGTATTTCCAACTTAACAATAAGAAGTTTAAAAGTATAATGGCAAGAACTAGAAATGGTATGGAACTGGAAACTAAAGATACCAAGTACCCCAAGAAAATGTCACTGTGGCAAACTTTAAGATATAAAGCTTCACATGGATCATCTCCAGCCTAGAGATTTCCAGAAAGGAAAACCTAACAATATAATAGAGGTATTACTGGAAATTGAATGAAACTGTATCCTAATTTTATGGGGGAAAGATAGTATACATTAACATGATTAGAATAGTTGACAATTCTAAATCAAACAAAATTGAGTTTTGAATCTTTAAATTTGTTTAGAAATTTCTTATCCTTGTATTTCTGCACAGGGAGAAAATTCTATAATACTGCTGAATTCTTTTCTTCAAAAAGAGAGTGAAGTTAAAAGTCAAACTAATTTTATAAAAAATAGCCAAACCTGCTTCTTTGAAGAGACTAAATAGAAATGCCAGTTTTTCCCAACACTGAGTTGAGACACTATTTAATAATCACCCTTGTGAGGCAATCATCTTTAGAGTAAGAAATAGTATCCTTATGCAGAATTTGCTATATTTACTTTATGTTTCTACTGTCTGATCTAAAGTTGAGAAATTAATTAAAATTTACATTAGTATACTCCCTTTGCTTTCATTCTGATTGTTTATTTAGAAATTCCATTGCAAGAACAGAAAGTTTGTGCTAAAACATCGACCACGAAGGGTCTCAACAGCTGTCTGTGTTTGTGTGCAAGCCCGCACAAAGTTTCAGGCACCTAGTAAATAAACAACGGCAGCTGTGTCACTTAGTACTTAAATCACATGTCATTATCAAATTTTAAAAACCTATTACATTATCTAGACCAAATTAAATTACTTTTATTGACTTTACATTTATTATAACAATGTTTCAAAGTGTAAGAGGCACATTTAGAACAGTAAGAATTAAAAAACATTTGGTTTTAATACTAAAAGAATACAGGGAAACATTTCTGGGCACAAATTTACAAAAGAAAATGACAACTATAGCATTTTAAGAAGCATTTTATAAACTGACAATTACAATATTTTAAGAAGACCTCTGGATTAATTTAAACATAACAATCTTTTCAAAATCAAGTATCCTCCTGAATTACATTTTTTAAAAGCAGGTGTTATAACTTAGTATCACTAAGTTAACCTCAAATAGTAATGAACAATTCATCCAAAGTATTAAATGTCACATTCAATCCAATAACAAAAAAAACCTGATAATAGACTATTTTCCCTAATATATATTTTGACAGCTGAATGTTAAATATATATAAATCAATTACTTCAATTTAAAAAGTACTTTACCCTTTGTTAGATAATCAATCTGGCCTTGGGCACTAACAACAGCTTCAGTCCTCATAGAGTAAACTTATCTATTTCAAGTTTTCATTATTATATCACAGTTTTCAGGCACACCAAGAGTGTTAGGTGGTACCTCACACATTCTGCAACAAACTGCAAGAGGAAGGCAGAAGGCAGCTCTGGTTAAAACTATTTATGAAATAAGCACAAGAAAGAAACCGTTTGAGATACATTCTGAGGGAGAAAAAAAGACCTTGCTATGGTTACATGGGACTGATCTTCAAACAAAGATGTTATTTATTGAGGGTAAAAACATGTCTTTCAGGCTAGGTCCCAAGTATGAACCACACCAGCCTACACCCAGCATTCCATCTAATAACAAACAGGGGCTTTAAACAAGCTTCAGAATATGCCTTCATCTTATACTTCAAAATTAGCCACATTCTTACTACTTCTAAAAAAACATGGAGCAACAAAGAAAATTTTTATGTAAAACATTAAACATTAAAGCTAAATAATTAAACATTAAAGGAGAAATGTTCTTCTCAATACATTTTTTATCTCCACATAATTTTTATGTGAAAACTTCAGCCTCTGTTTCAGACACTAAGTGAATACATTCTAAATTCTGGCAGGTTCTAGAAAATTTTAACACACCACATATACAAAGAAAACAAATGTTTCATGAAACAGTATGTTTATCTACTGTAGGATGGCTCTGTGAGTTTTCTGTTCTACTTATTCTTTCCTACTTCTTTTCTTTGCTTCTTTCTTTTTTCTTTTAAATGGGTACTATAATTAGGAAACTACTTTCTAAACATAACAGCCACATTAGAGACATGCTTTATAAACATTAGGTATACACACTCCACTTAATCCAGTTGTTAAAATTTAATGTAAGCAGAAGATCTCAGAAATTCAGAGAAAGGGAAAATTTTCAAGTCATATCCCAAGGAATGAGAATCAGACTGACATTGAACTTCTTATCAGCTAGAAGATGATGGAGCTCTATTTTCAAAGTTCTGAGAAAAAAATATTACCATGAACTTGGAATTCTATACCAAACCAGATTATCAATTAATTAAACATTAGGTACACTTAGGACGTGAGGGCGAAAAAAAGATATACAACAACAAAAAAAATTTCAGATACTACAAAGTATGGCAAGCTAAAGAATGATCCCCCACAAAATATCCACATCCAATCTCTGGAACCTGTGAATGCACCCTACATGGCAAAAGGAATTTGCTAATATGATTAAGAATCATGAGAATGAGATGGGGAGATTATTCTCAATCATGCAGGTGGGCCCAATATAGTCACACGTCACCTTATCAAATAGGTCAAAGGAGAAAGTAGGAGATACAACAACAGAAGAAAGCAGTTGGAATCATGTGAGGAAAGGATCATGAACCAAGGAGAGGAGACAACCACCAAAACATAGAAGATGCAAGGAAAAGGATTCTCCCCAAGTGGCTCCAGAAGGAACCAGCGGCGTTAACACTTTGACTTTAGCCCAAGGAAACTGATTCCAGACTCTTGGCCTGCAGAACTAAGAGAATGAATTCATGTTGTTTAAAACCTCCAAGTTATGTGATGACTTGTTATAGCAACCACACGAAGCTAATACAGTGATCCAAAGTTTACTGCATATGCAATGTTTCTTTTAAAAAGAATTTGAAGGAGGAAGGGATTAAAGATGGTGGTGTGAGAGGTGAGACAGAAGCTTCCTCCTAATACTGCATATAATAGGAAAATATAATTGATACAACTAAACCTGAAAGAGCATCAGGAAAGAGGACTGCGCCAGACTGCATACACCTGGAGAAAAGAGCAGACCTCAAGGAAAAGGGTAACGTACCAAATCTGTGGCCCGGAAGGACCCAAGCCCTTCCCCCACACCAGCTCACCAGCGGGAGGAAGAGAAACTGAGCGGGGAGGGAGCAGAAGCCTGGGACTGCTGAATACCTAACTCTGGAGACCTGCTCTGGGAGCACAAATCTACATTTTATGGTGCTTTCATGATACTCTCACGAATAAGGGGTAGGAAAACTAAGAAAGGCAGAATTCCTGGAGAGATTGAGATTTCAGGTGCTTCTGGAAAGCAGGGATCCTTATCCGGCGGCTCTGGGACAAAAGCTTATACCTCTGTGCTCAGCCAACTGGTTCAGGCAGTGGAGACCGTCATAGCAGCCAGGAAGCAGGAAAAAGATCTTTCCCCCCTCCAGGCACCAATACCACTCCCCTGTGACCCTGGACATTGCTTCAGGGGCTCAGCAACTCCAGAGAATAGAGCTTCTCGACACTAGAGAGTGCCACACACAAATATGAAACGCCAAAGAAACCTGGTTCAGAGTAAAATTAATATAACTCCTGAGTAAGATGACATGGACCTCATCAAGCTTCCTGAAAGGGAGGTCAAAATAAAAATCATTAACATGCTCATGGAGGAACAGAAAGATATTCAAGAACTCAGGAATGAATTCCAGAAGGAGATCCAGTCCTTGAAGAGCACAATGCATGGTATTAAAAGCAGATTAGACATGGTGAAGATGATAAACGAAACATGAACTAGAGAAGAGGAGTAAAAAGAAGCTGAGGTACACAGAGAAAAAGGATCTTTAAGAATGAAACAATAAAGAGAGAACTGTGTGACCAAACCAAACAGAACAATATTTGCATTATAGGGGTACAAGAAAAAGAAGAGACAGAGAAAGGGATAGAAAGTGTCCTTGAGGAGGTAATTGCTGAATACTTCCCCAATCTGGGGAAGGAGATACTCTCTAAGGCCATGGAGATCCACATATCTACGAACACAAGGGGACCAAGGAAGACAAAACCAACACATACAGTAATTAAAATGGCAAAGATCAAGGATAAGGACAGACTGCTAAAAACAGCCAGAGAGAGAAATAAGATCACATACAAAGGAAAGCCCATCAGACAATCATCAGTCTTCTCAGCAGAAACTTTACAGGCCAGAAGGGAGTGGCAAGAAGTATTTAATGCAATGAAGCAGAAGGGCCGGGAACCAAGATTACTTTATCCAGCAAGATCATCATTTAAATTTGAAGGAGGGATTAAACAATTTTCAGATAAGCAAAAGCTGAGAGAATTTACCTCCCAAAAACCATCTCTACAGACTATTTTGGAGGAACTGCTATAGATGGAGGTATTCCTAAGGCTTAATAGCTGTCACAAGAGGTAATAAAACCACAGTAAAGAAAGGAGAACAGCTAATTACTAAGCAAATGCAAAATTAAATCAGCTATCCCCAAAGTCAATCAAGGGATAGACAAAGAGTACAGAATATGATACCTAATATATGAACAATGGAAGAGGAAGAAAAAGGTAGAGAAAAAGAAAAGAACTTTTAGATTGTGCTTGTAATAGCATATTAAGTTAGTTAAGTGAGACTCTTAGATAGTAAGGAAGTTAACCTTGAACCTTTGGTAACCAAGAATCTAAAGTCTGGAATGGCAATAAGTACATATCTATCAATAATCACCCTAAATGCAAATGGATTGAATGAACCAATCAAAAGATATAGAGTCAATGAATGGATAAAAAAACAAGACCCATCTATATGCTGCCTACAAGGGACTCACTTTAAACCCAAAGACATACACAGACTAAAAGTGAAAGGATGGAAAAAGATATTTCAGGCAACTAATAGAGAGAAAAAAGCAGTAGTTGCAGTACTTGTATCACACAAAATAGACTTCAAAACAAAGAAAGTCACAAGAGACAAAGAAGGACATTACATAATGATAAACGGGTCAATCCAACAAGAAGATATAATCATTATAAAAACCTATGCACCCAATACAGGAGCAGCTACATACATGAAACAAACACTAACAGAATTAAAAGGGGAAATAGAATGCAATGCATTCATTCTAGGAGACTTCAACACTCCACTCATTCTGAAGGACAGATCAACCAGACAGAAAATAAGTAAGGAGACAGAGGCACTGAACAACACATTAGAACAGATGGACCTAACAGACATCTACAGAACTCTACACCCAAAAGTAGCAGAATGCACACGGAACATTTTCAAGAATAGATCATATACTAGGCCACAAAAAGAGCCTCAGTAAATTTAAAAAGATTGAAATTGTACCAACCAGTTTCTCAGACCACAAAGGTATGAAACTAGAAATAAATTACGCAAAGAAAATGAAAAATCCCACAAACACATGGAGGCTTCACAGCGTGCTCCTAAATACCCAATGGATCAATGACCAAATAAAACAGAGATCAAGCAATATATGGGGACCAATGACAAAAATAATTCAACACTGCAAAATCTGTGGGGTGCAGCGAAGGCTGTGCTAAGAGGAAAGTATACTGCAATACAGGCCTACCTCAGGAAAGAAGAACAATCCCATATAAGCAGTCTAAACTCAAAATTAACGAAACTAGAAAAAGAAGAACAAATGAGGCCCAAAGTCAGTAGAAGGAGGGACATAATAAAGATTAGAGCAGAAATAAATTAAATTGAGAAGAATAAAACAATGGAAAGAATCAATGAAAACAAGAGCTAGTTCTTCAAGAAAATAAACAAAATACATAAATCCAAAGTGAGACTTATCAAGAAAAAAAGAGAGTCTACTCACATGAACAGAATCAAAAATGAGAAAGGAAAAAATCACTAAGGACACCACAGAAATACAGAGAATTATTAGACAATACTATGAAAAACTATATGCTAACAAACTGGATAACCTACAAGAAATGGACAACTTTCTAGAAAAATACAACCTTCCAAGGCCGACCAAGGAAGAAACAGAAAATATGAACAGACCAATTACCAGCAACAATATTGAACTGGTAATCAAAAACCTACCTAAGAACAAAATCCCTGGACCAGATGGCTTCACTCCTGAATTTTATCAAACATTTAGTGAAGACCTAATATCCATTCTCCTTATAGTTTTCCAAAGAGTAGAAGAAGAGGGAATACTTCCAAACTCATACTATGAAGCCAGCATCACTCCAATAGCAAAACAAGGCAAACACATCACAAAAAGAAGAAAATTACAGACCAATATCCCTGATGAACATAGACACAAAAATACTCAACAAAATATTAGCAAATCAATTTTCAAAAATACATCAAAAAGATCATCCATCATGATCAAGTAGGATTTATTCCAGGGATGCAAGGACGGTACAACATTTGAAAGTCCATCCACATCATCCACCACATCAACAAAAAGAAGGACCAAAACCACATGATCATCTCCATAGATGCTGAAGAAGCATTTCACAAAATTCAACATCCATTCATGATAAAAACTCTCATCAAAATGGGTATAGAGGGTAAGTACCTAAACATAATAAAGGCCATATATGACAAACGCACAGCCTACATGATACTTAACAGCGAGAAGCTGAAAGCTATTCCTTTAAGACTAGAAACAAGACAAGGATGCCCTCTCTTCCACTTTTATTCAACATAGTTCTGGAGGTCTAAGTCATGGCAATCAGACAACACAAAGAAATAAAAGGCATCCAGATAGGCAAGGAAGAAGTCAAACTGTCCCTCTTTGCAGAAGACATGATATTGGACATGAACAACCCTAAAGAATACACTCCAAAATCACTAGATCTAATATCTGAATTCAGCAAAGTAGCAGGATACAAAATTAACACACAGAAATCTGTTGCATTCCTATACACTAACGATGAACTAGGAGAAAGAGAAATCAGGAGAACAATTCCATTCACAACTGCATCAAAAAGAATAAAATACTTAGGAATAAACCTAACCAAGGAAGTGAAAGACCATTACCCTGAAAACTATGGGACACTCTTAAGAAAACACTAATAAATGGAAATTCATACCATGCTCTCAGCTAGGAAGAATTAATATTGTCAAAATGGCCATCCTGCCTAAAGCAATCTACAGATTCAATGCAATCCCTATCAAAATATCTACAGCATTCTTCAATGAACTAGATCAAGTAGCTCTAAAATTCATACGGAATGACAAAAGACCCAGAATAGCCAAAGGAATCCTGAGAAGGAAGAATAAAGCATGGGGAATTATGCTCCCTGACTTCAAGCTCTACTACAAAGCCACAGTATTCAAGACAATTTGGTACTGCCACAAGAACAGACCCTAGACCAGTGGAACAGAATAGAGAGTCCAGATATAAACTCAAGCATATATGCTCAATTAATATATGATAAAGAAGCCATGGATATCCAATGGGGAAATGACAGCATCTTCAACAGCTGGTGTTGGCAAAACTGGACAGCTACATGTAAGAGAACAAAACTGGATTGCTGTCTAACCCCATACACAAAAGTAAACTCAAAATGGATCAAAGACCTGAATGTAAGTCACAAAACCATAAAACTCTTAGAAAAAAAATATAGGCAAAAATCTCTTGGACATGAACATGAGCAACTTCTTCATGAACATATCTCCCTGGGCAAGGGAAACAAAAGCAAAAATTAACCAGTGCGACTATATCAAACTAAAAAGCTTCTTCACAGCAAAGGACACCATCAGTAGAACAAAAAGGCATCCTACAGTATGGAAGAATATATTCATAAATGAAATGTCTGATAAGGGGTTGACATCCAAATTATATAAAGAGCTCACACACCTCAACAAACAAAAAGCAAATAAGTCAATTAAAAAATGGGCAGAGGAGCTGAACAGACACTTCTCCAAAGGAGAAATTCAGATGACCAATAGGCACATGAAAAGATGCTCCACATCACTAATCATCAGAGAAATGCAAATTAAAACCACAATGAGATATCACCTCACACCAGTTAGGATGGTCAACATCCAAAAGACAAACAACAAATGTTGGCAAGGATGTGGAGAAAGGGGAACCCTCTTACACTGCTGGTGGGAATGTAAACTAGTTCAACCATTGTGGAAAGCAGTACGGAGGTTTCTCAAAAAACTCGAAATAGAAATACCATTTGACCCAGGAATTCCACTCCTAGGAATTTACCCTAAGAATGCAGCAGCCCAGTTTGAAAAAGACACATGCACTCCTACGTTTATCGCAGCACTATTTACAATAGCCAAGAAATGGAAGCAACCTAAGTGTCCATCAGGAGATGAATAGATAAAGAAGATGTGGTACATATACACAATGGAGTATTATTCGGCCATATGAAGAAAACAAATCCTACCATTTGCAACAACATGGATGGAGCTACAGGGTATTATGCTTAGTGAAATAAGCCAGGTGGAGAAAGACAAGTACCAAATGATTTCACTCATCTGTGGAGTATAAGAACAGAGAAAACTGAAGAAACAATACAGCAGCAGACTCACAGAACCCAAGAATTGACTAACAGTTACCAAAGGAAAAGGGACTGGGGTGGGTGGGTGGGAAGGGAGGGCTAAGGGGGAAAAGGGGGCATTATGATTAGCACACATAATGTGGTGGGGAGACACAGGAAAGGCAATATATACAGAGAAGACAAGTAATGATTCTATAGCATCTTACTATGCTGATGGACAATAACTGTAATGGGGTATGTGTGAGGGACTTGATAATGGGGGGAGTCTAATAACCATAATGTTGTTCAAGTAATTGTACATTAATGATATCAAAAAAAAAAAAAGGCAGAGGAGCTGAACAGACACTTCTCCAAAGAAGAAATTCAGATGGCCAACAGGCACATGAACAAACGCTCCACATTGCTAATCATCAGAGAAATGCAAATTAAAACCACAATGAGATATCACCTCACACCAGTTAGGAAGGCCAACATCCAAAAGACAAACAACAACAAATGTTGGTGAGGTTGTGGAGAAAGGGGAACCCTCCTACACTGCTGGTGGGAAGGTAAACTAGTTCAACCATTGTGGAAAGCAATTTGGAGGTTCCTCAAAAAACTAAAAATAGAAATACCATTTGACCCAGGAATTCCACTCCTAGGAATTTACCCTAAGAATGCAGCAGCCCAGTCTGAAAAAGACAGATGCACCCCTATGTTTATTGCAGCTCTATTTACAATAGCCAAGATATGGAAGCAACCTAAGTGCCCATCAGTAGATGAATGGATAAAGAAGATGTGGTACATATACAAAATGGAATGGTATTTGGCCATAAGAAAGAAAATATCTTACCATTTGCAACAACATGGAGCTTGAGGACATTATGCTCAATGAAAAAAGCCAGGTAGAGAAAGAAAAATGCCATTTGTGGAGTATAACAATGAAGCAAAACTCAAGGAACAAAATAGCAGCAGACTCAGAGACTCCAAGAAGGAACTACTGGTGACCAAAGGGGAGGGGTGTGGGAGGTCGGGTGGGGAGGGAGGGAGAAGGGGATTGAGGGTATTATGTTTCATACACATGGTGTGGGGGATCACGGGGAGAACAGTGTAGCAGAGAGAAGGCACATAGTGAATCTGTGGCATCTTGCTGCACTGATTGACAGTGACTGCATTGGGGTATGGGTGGGGACTTGATAATATGGGTAAGTGTAGTAGTAGTAACCACATTGTTTTTTCATGTGAAACCTTCATAAGAGTGTATATCAATTACACCTTAATAAGAAATTTAAAAACAAAAACAAAATTTGGTAACATTTGTGCTTAAATTCTGACTGATTAAAATAACTTGTTTATTACATTCTCTCTTGATATGATTACAATCACACCATATCAACTACTGACCTACATCCTTCATCAGAATTTAGAATCCTGAAAAATCATGAATTTGTTTAGTGTGTATCATGTTTTCCAATAATCACCGCCTAGTAATTCAGTAGCCAAAGAACAAAGGTTTTGCCATTATATGAAGACATCAATATTCATTAAAACAGACTGATCTTTGCAGGTATGGTGATGGAAATTTGCAAACTTGTTTAATTAAAGATCAAACACCTATTAAATGTTAGTCATTAATAATAGTAATATAATAATAATAATAGAACAAAAGGAATTTGAGAATGTATCACAGAAAAACAAAACAACAGAAAAAATTAACAAAGACTCTCACCTTTTCCAAACTTTAGTCAGGCTCCTCTCCACTGGGCCTTATCCTGTCTTTGGCCTCCCCAGCCCAGCTATAGCAAGAATCCTGCTAAGTCAGTTTAGCATGAATCCCCCAGACCCTTGAGAGCTAATACCCCTTATGTCAGCAGATTTATCATCCCCTACCTTTGTGACCACCGTGGCCTGCTTTTACCAAGAATCCTGTTAAGTTGGTTTAGAAGGATCTTCCCTACCCCCTTGATGTCTGTCCTCTTAGCAATTTTCCATCCAGTGAATCCTTCACTCTGCTTCTTGGTTATAAATCCCAGTCCTTATAGTACTTGGTGTTGAGCCCAATCTCTCTCCCCTATTCCAACAGTCTTGACACTTATAGCAATAGTCCTGAATAAAATCTTCTTTACTGTTTTAACAAATATCAAAATAATTTTTTCTTTAACAGAATCAAAAAGAGGGGCAGACGCAGAACCCATTAAATCTCAGAAGAGTAAAATTAGACATATCCAGATGCCAACTGTATAGCTGCCTAGATAGAGGCCAGCCTACATTAGAATAGGGAGCACAAAGTGTCCTCAAGAAGAAAGTAGATGGTCTTAGTGATTACATATGAAAAACACCAAAAGAAGGTGAGAGGACTGTCAGACATCACAGAATGAGCAAAACAGAAAGTGATAAACACCACAGTTCAAGATGAAGAAATAGACAAAGGGCTGGAAATTTTTGATATGTGGGAAGTGAATTAACTTAATCTTGACACTTTCAACATTAGGATTATATTTCCTTTCTACAAACCTCATCATACTAGTTGAGGTTAAATGATACTGACATCATTGATTATATGGTATTGACATTATTATGATTATATAAGAATTTTATTGCTTTAAATGTTCATAATCAACTATAGACAAAGTGTCCAAAACTGAACTCTGATCTGCACAGACACACCCCACCATCCAACCCTAAACCCCATTCCTACAAGCAGCTACTGTTACCTACCAAAATATTCTCCACACTCCACAAAAATCTGCATGTATGCATGCACACACACATAAATTTAAATCTCCCTTTTCTATTCAAAAACTAGAACCAGTCTATAAATAATTTTGCACCTTACCCTTTTTCGTTTAAAAGTACATCTTGGAGAATGCACATTATCAATACCTATAGATCTTTGCAGGGGCGCAGCAATAAAGGTTTAGCAACCAGTTGTCAGAGGGGAGTAGTAGAAGCTGTGAGCCTTGGCTGTGGCATATGCCAACACCATACTGCAAATTCTCCCACTATGGTAACCAATCTCCAGCTACCACTGTGGTGCCACTGAACAGGGTTTGGACCCAAATACATCCGTGATCTACCTCAACTTTTTTCAAAGCTGTAAAGTTTTCTAATGCATTAACACAATTTATTCAATCAGTCCTCTCTTTGGAATTTGAACTAAATAAACTGAGAGAGTCAATTTGTAATGGGAGTTTAAGATGAAGCATCATGAGGTAAAGAGCTTAGTAGGCCATGGCAACCAGAGGCAAGCTGAAAAAAATGGGAAAGCAAAAACTACCAGTAAGCTGACAAAAAGCTGCAAGGAGAGGAAAACAGCACAGCAAAGCAGCAGCTGCATCAGAGGGACCTTTCAGCCTAAAACAGAGACAGAGTGGCCAGCCCCAAACTTGCTGCCTGTTTCAGTTCCTCATGGCTTCATTTCCCGCTCAGTTTATTCATATAGATAATGCTTTTTGTTTTTTCCCTGAAATAATCTGAGTAAGTTATTCATGTGTATGATTTGAGTTGCTTAATTCCATCTCATCTTTCAACAAAGAGAGACCCTAAGTATCAAAACCGCCAAAGCAATTGTTTCAACTACTGGTGATCACTTTCTTAGCATACTATGAACTAAGACATATCAAAAATAAAGATTATTTTAACGGTAAAATCTTAGTAGGCACCACTGCTAAAAATCTTCACTTATTTTGCTATGCTCTAGATACAGTGCTCAGAGGAGGAATAAGCAGAGTTAAGCAGAACACTAAAACACAACTAAAAACAAGCAAGCAAATAAAATAAAGGAAGATGTAGCAGTCCACAAAAAACCTGAAATTCCACTTATTTTACTTGTCCATTCTTCATGCGATGAAATTAAATTTGGACACCTAGAAGTTACATCTACATGCCTTCCCCTGCAAGAAAGCTTATTCAGAAAGAGCACCGGGGATACGGAGATACCCTAAGCCTCAGTCCCCATCTGGTGGTCCTAGTGAGAACTAGCTCAAGATCTCCTGTCACTTTTATTGCCCTCTGGGAGGTCTTCTGTAATCCAAAACTCCTTCACACACCAGCCAAGTTCCATTTCCATCTCCTATAACCCAGTTAATTTCATGTTAAAACAAATGTCTTGTCAAAAAATGCACAACTCCCAAAACCCACTTATCTCCTTCTTCCTTCCCCCACTAGTGTAATAATCTTAGAAAAATCATTTGGCTTCCTTTCCTCTTTCTCATGTTCACTTGGGAACAAGACAATAGCAAAAGATTCTGATGTTAGCTGCATTTGTAAAAATAGTATAAATAATCACAATCAAGGAAGGGACAGCTAAAGGCTGAAAGCTACATACTTGGAAGAAACATTACTATAAACCCAAAGTCCTCAGAAAAGCCCAGATTACCTCTTACCACACAAGTATCAATGTAATACCTTCATATTTTTCTGGTTTAACATGCATTGTCTGATATAATAAAAGCGTTCAAAAAATAAATAAGCCTAAATGCTCTTCAATTTTAGCCTTTATTGTATCAGTGTAAATAAATATGATGTATACCTTTCCATTCAAAATATTTTTACTACATCGTCATCAGCCTGATACCAATATTTTCTATTATATCATACTTTAAATGAATTGTTTTCAATTTTTCATTAAATTTGCCAAACACATTTCTTCAAACAAATTCTTATACAGAAGCCCACCTGCCAAGCAAAGAGGGTGAGTGGGGCTGAGGAGAGAGGTAGCCAAGTCCCTAGCCTGACCTCCCCCTTTCCTCAAGGAACCCCCAGCACTGCTGCGGATGCTGGTGTGACACAGACGGAGCAAGACGCACTCATCGGTTTTCTTGTCACCACCAACCAATGCCACCTCGACCTCCCTTCCCAGAGTCCCCTACAACTATCCAGGTCCCTCTCCCCTTTTTACAAGTAGAAAGATCGACATTTTAGATTGGAAGGTTTGTAATCACACATTTTTAAAACCTTTCTGAACAGGGCACATCTCTAATATTTTAAACAAAGAGCACCCAGCATCAGGTAGATACTTACTATTTCTAAACTAATAAACTATTTAAAATTATAGTCTTAACAACAATCCCTGGGCATACTTCTATTACTTGCTTCTTAATTTCTAAAGAGATGAAACAAAAAAAATATGAAGTCCTAAAAGCAATTACCAACAAAGATTCATTACAATAGAGAAGTTTTGGGGTTTTTTCTCTCAAATTTAATCGTGAATTATAGGCTGCTTCTAGCTGTTCTGCCTTACCACTGCCCACTGCCACAAAAGCAGAACTGGCCACTGCTCCTTTTGATCCACTGTACTTTCAAACTGATTAATGTATCAATTTATTTTTTAAAGTAGATTTACAAGCTATTTTCCAGGTATACATTCACTGCAAAAGGTATACCTCTGCTAAAGATTCCTGGCTTCCTCTTAGATTTTTTTTTTGTTTTTTAACATTCTGTTTCAAGGTGGCGCTTAAATTTTAAGACCCTAAACTTCAGACACGAGAAGGTACAATCTATTTGATCAGCACTTCTGATGATTTACAAGTTCTTCATATCCATTAAGTAAGGAACTACATATTCAGATAGACAGACGGACAGACAGACAGACAGACAGACAGACAGACAGACAGACAGACAGATGAAATGTAGAAGGTTCTCAAAAGATGAAGAAAACCAGAGGCTTGTTTGTTATATATTTTCCAGCCTACTCTTGGCTCTGACCCTTGGTCCGGCTTCCCAGTCTACTCACGAAACTTCACAGCCTTGCATCCATTCCCTAAAAGTCCTGTTCATTTGGCTGCACGTGCTTCCATCATGCTTCGGGTCCATGTGGGGTGACTTCAGCTAGAGTGACATCTGGGACTCTTTCCCCACTCTTCCTTCACTCCTTCCAGGGAGGCAAATGACTTTTAGGGTTACCTTGGCTGAGCTCTCCCTCCCTGTGTCTGGGAGCTCGCACTGACCTGCTCCCCTGCAGGAAGACACCCGTGCTGAGGGGTGCTCTGGGACCACTCAGCTGTGCCAGTCACCCAGGGGGTTAGTCTGTCCAAGTCAAGACAGGTTAAGAAGCCCCCTTCACTTCAGATCTAATATCATGTCCTTCATTCAGCCAACAGAGAAGCCACTGTGATTTCCATCTGTCAGTCCCCTGTGCCTTACTTTCCAAGGAGTAGTATAGCAGGAGCACTAGTTCCCCAGAACTTCTGAAATCAGACTAGTAACTCCTAAGTTTATGTGTAAGATGATTCACAGAAAAAAAGGATATGAAATGAGTAACAACACTTAAAAACCGTTACTACTGATGAGAAACATAATTTCTAGTTGCTGAATATGAGTGTAATTCCCACTTTGGGGGCCAGGGTTGAATTGCCAAAAGATACTTAGAACCAAGGGAACCATGAGTCATTTTACATACTTAAACCCGCCTACAGTTGCTGACAAACTCAAGATTATACCTTAGCTGCTTTTCCAGCAGTATAATAGATGACACAAAACTGGTTTGTAACAATTCCTTCTTTGTGGACACTTTATAACCTGTTTGGTGAGAGTTCACTATGTGGCAAACAGTCTGCTGGGCATTTACTACGCATAATCTCATGTAATCTTCCCAACAACCTACTCTGTGAGTTTTATGACTGTCCCGTTTACATACTGGGAGCCTGAGTTATGGAGAGGTTAAGCAATTCAGGTCCTATAGGAAGTAAGTGGCAGAATAGGCCTTAAGTTCAGGCTGTCTGACTTCAAAGCCCTTTTTCTGACCACCAAGCTCTTTTGCTAAAGTGTAAGTGGATTGATCTTTTTATATTTCTTCTCATCCCTGCTAGATCTTACATTTCTTTCCTTAGAAATGTATTTATCTATGATTCTTGTGAATTCTTTAACTAGCTGTGTTTTTTGAGTTCCAGTAGCCTTCCAATCTTTTCACACTAACTTGTCTATTTGTGCAAAATGGAAACCAATGGTACTGTATAGAACCTACAAATGATCTATCTATCTGTATGGAATATTCTCTGTGATCATAAGCAATTGTACCTCCTCTATTTGTTTTAATTTGTGTATTTTAGGATGGTAAAGGAAATGATCAGAAACACACACAAAAAAACTGACAGAATGATCACCAAAAGGATACTAAAGCTAACTTTGCTTAAAATATTTTATGCTTTCAGTAGATACTAAAGCAAATGCCTTCACAAGTAATTTCTATGATTACAGAAAGAATTCTGTTGAATCCACTTCATTTACTTGCACAACTCTTTCATCTCCATCTGAACTGTAAGCATGCAGTATTTATTACAATAAAAGTTTGGATTAAATTCAGCCCAATGGATATGGATAAGAAATGATGCAATTACAGCAAATTCCTATAGGCCAGAGGTAAGACGAAGGGGACAGAAGAGAATTCATAGACTGCTCACCCTAATATTAAGTAACTAATTCCACAGATAGTGTGGCAAGCCCTATTCTCAACACAAAGGTTAAGTTTTTTACTCTTAAAATTGAAAATGATACACAAAAATCAAACTGTGCCCCAAACTGGCATACAAAAACAGTAACTTAGTATTACCTAGGACAACTGGTTAGCACACAGGAAGAATTGTATTAATAAATGAACAAAAAGTATGAGCTACACAAGTTTAATCCTTAAACTTGGTCCCTGAATTTGGTTAATTAAACTGCAACATAGGTTCAAACTGGAACATAAGACCATCAAAAACCAGCAATTTGAGATATAATAAATATAATAAATATATATAAATATATAATATATATCATTCACTTTGTCATTCATTTAATCATCTAAAAAAAGAGAGAGGGGGAGAGTGCCCTAAGTTTCAAGCACAGCACCACATAGCTCTTAAAATTACCACTGCATTCAACAGCTCACCTAACAATTCCTAAAAACACTGTATATAAGTATCTCACATGTAGGTTAATATGATACATATTCTTTACACTGTTACTGTTATTGTGCTAATAATGTTGTGTTATCTTATGGTGAGCTGTATAATAACAAAACATCCAAAGTGCTATACAAAGATGGAAGTCGCTGATCAGGAGACTACATAAATTCAGTACCAACTAAGAGCCTGGTTCATAAACCTAACATTTTTCTGTACAACTTAAATGTTTTATGGATATTATTTATTTCATTTAATGACCATGCATCAAAACTATGAGGTAGATATCATTATTGTTCATTTGACAGACAAGAAAATTGTTAGGTTAATTAAACAGCTACGATCACACAGCCCTGAAATTACAGAAGTGGCATACAGACAGACCAAGGCAATCGGGCTCTAGAGCACTCTTAATCACTCCGCATGGTCTCGCAGCGAATACAATGGCAAGCAAATGAACACAAGTTTATGAAGAGAATCTGTCAACAGGAATCCTTAAAGTAGCATTAAATAGGGGCAAAAGGCCAAGAAAATGCCCTCTCGTCAACAGGAAGCCAAGGTGTTTCTGAATAGAAATGAGGCCATAAAATGAAGGCTAGTCAAGAAGGAAGAATAGTTCACTTTTTAAGAGCTCACATTTGATCTTTTTTTATCCTTCAGGCACTGTGCTATGTACAAATACCATCTCATTTAATATTCAGACAGTCCTATTATCATTTAGATTTTACAGATGAGAAAAATGAAACTTAGAGGCCAAGCAGATTGTCCCAGGCTACATCAGTGTCAGAGCCTCAATTCAAACCGACATCTGGAAGGTTCCAAAGTCTGTCCCTTGTCCACTACGCTACAGAGGTTGAGAGAGAGAGAGAGGACGTCATGTGTCTATAAGCTACCAAGAAACTAGTGCACAGAAAATGGGTTAGCTGATTTCAGTGTGCTCAAATCTCTATGTGCTGGTTCTATTTCCACAATTGAACAACCTATTCCAGTAAGAAGAAAAACCTTCCTAGATCTGAAAATGATGACTTCCCCAAATTACCCATTCCTGCATACTTTCAAATTGCCAAGTTTCCAAAGTTTCACTCCACTGATAACCATAAAGCTGTCACAGAGCTTGAAGGGTACAAAAGGCATTTTCATAGTATCTGATAATTATGAATAAGTAAGCAAATTTTTCCAAATAAATGTTAAATTGGGGCAGCTAAATATTGTTTTCATGTACAATTAAACTTATTTTTTTTTATGCTTTACTAGTTACCAACTGAGACCCTGGGACAGGAAACAGGGAACATGGGCTCCTCACCAGTGGTTTTTAGTCTTTGATTTATACTTGCTATTCAATATAATCCACTCCCTACATTTATTTTTTTAAACCCTTTTCAACCACAGCTTTACTTTTTTTCTGTATACATCACATACGTTCTTCAGTATATAAAACTTAATAAAATAGTGTTTCCAACACATCCACCACTGGCAATTTGTACTATGTAAATACTGTACAAACATTTTAGTATTTCCCTGACAAAAACATCTCAATAAAACAAAAAAGGTATTATTCACAGAAGCTAAAGGAATAGGGAGTCAATTTATTAAGCCATTGAGGCACAGCTGCTTCATACAACATCCACTAACTGAAATTACTGTAGCAATTCAATCTGAATATTATCTTAGAATATAAATATGTATAAATTAAAGTAAGAGCAAATACCTTCACAAATTCTTAACTCCTGACTTTTACAAACACCAAAATAGAAGTAAGAGCATTTTCAAGCTGAGTTAGAGAAAAATCAGCATTGTAGTACATTAATATTGTTAGGTAAAAAGATAAACATGAGAAGCCAGGGAAGAGGAGGATAAGGCTCAAGGAAAAATACCATGCAAACTCTGCCCAGCTAGGGGGCCCCCCATGAAGACAACAAAGCAACAAAGGTTTGCAGGGAGATTAATTTCCTTGCCTACTGGGACCAGGCCAAACCAGTCCCAACCTGATCCCAGTGGATGCAATTGAAAAAAACTAAGAACTGCCCAAACCACACCTCATCATGGGAAAGGACAGGAGACTGAGAGGGATGGCTATGTGGATGGACCTGTCAATCAAATGACCACACCTTGTCAAACAAAGAGGGTGCTGCCTAGCCAGAATGCAATATATAGGCCTCCTGCCTAACAATGAAGGCCTTTGTCTACCTTTACTCTAGCCCACTCTTCTCTTGAAGTGCATTCAAATAAAACTTTTGCTCTATTTAACTACTATGTCTCTGCCTTTAAATTCTTTGTTTTGACAGGACAAGAACCAAGAAGAACAAACTCAACCAGCAACAATATTACCATATTTTCCATAAATAACTGTCTAGGACCATAAAACAAATCTCTTTATTTTTGGTATTCTGCTGGTTACCAGCAGGGTAAGTAATAAAGTTTCCTAAGCTTTATACTGAGCCAAATTTTGAAAAATAATTCTAAAATGAGCCACAATCTGTGAAGCCATGTGCTTATTCAGCGGTGTTGTTGGAGGGCCAGCCATGTGCTCAGGACGATGAGGTGCAAGGGGATAATCAGGAAACCTGCCCAAGAGAGCCAGGGAGCTCTGACCCAGAGGAGTCGGGGGTGGGGGGTGGGGGGGGCACATGCCCTTTGTGATAAAGGCTTCAGGAGCAGCAACGTGCTATAAGGACACCCAGAAGGAGTGATCAACTCTGGCTGGGGGAGTCGAAAAGACCTGAAAAAGGAGATGACATTTTATTTGACAATGTCAAATATTTCCTTAGTCTTGAAACTCACTGTCTAAATTATATAACGTTCGCTCAGTTCTACTTCCCTTGCTATTTTTTCTCAGTATTCCGTATAAATTCCTTCCCTTCTGCTTTGAATATGAGGTTCCCTAGAATTTGTTCATTAGGATTTGTCCTCTTTTCAGCCCTGGCATTTGAACATTTTAAATATTTCATCAGTTTCAACACCGGAGCAACTCCTAGAGGCCATAACATATAACCATCCAATGGGGGAGTGAAACAAAAAATGAAACAGAAAATTTAATGGCCTCAAAAAGAAACCAAGTAGTATTTTGGAAGTATTTCTGAATTGAGGGATCTGCTGAGGCAACACAATATAAACCTTCTAGATGTGATCTACAGAAGTCTTAAATGATAAGTCACCAAAACTGTGCTGACACCTCAAGTTACTCCAATACCAAACAATAAAACAATTGATCGTCAGCTACAGTGGAAAACCAAACCAAACCAAAACCAAACAAACAAACAAAATAATACCCCCCAACACACAAAACCTATGAACAAAAAAAGGCTGGAATGAAATACACCAAAATGTTAACAAACATTTTAACCTCTAAGAGAAGGAAATATGGATTTTATTAAACTTCAATAATTTTTTTCTGAATGATCAAGAATAAGCATATATTATTTTTATTTTAAAATATATTTTTTAAGAATATAAAGAAATATCACATTAGTACTCAAGTTAGAAAAATTTTTTAATTTTTTCCCAGATATGTTAAGCTTTTAATAAAGTAAGCGTGCTGCCTGGAAAACAAACTTGCAGCCCAGTTTGCTTATGAGGTTTTAGATAGACAGCTATAAAACAATTTTTGAAGAAAGTCATCTATAGTCATTAAAATAATTCTGCTGTATCTCTGTGAATACCTAAAAATTCCACTTGGAATACCCAGTACTCAGTCATACAAGTGAATGAAGATCAGATTAAGAATATAAATACCAACTTTCTCTTCGAAAAACAAGATGGACTAAATTTTCTGATATCCCTAATTCATCAGTTACTGAGCACCATTTATTGCTACTGTATCTAGCTACTTACTGGGAATACAAATATGGATAAAACATAGCTCCTCAAGAAAATCAAAGTCTCTTAAGGGAGTCAGATGCATAAAGAATCCTTAAATAAAGTGATACATGCCCCTTAATAGATATCTTTTTTAAATGCTACAGAGAAGCTAATAGGAAAAAAGCGAAATCAGAAAAAGACAATCTACAAGTCAACATTTGACCCAGACCTTAAAAGAACGGTAGAAACTCACCATCTGGACAAGAAGCGAAAGCTGTGATGTCTTAATAAAAAGCTTAAGTCCGCAGCAACAGGCACATCTATTTCCAAAGGACCCATCTCAACAGTCACGTTGGGTAGGAAAGACAAGCCTCAAACTTTTATCATTTTTCCTTCCCCTTTTTTTTTCACAATATCCCAACCTACCACATGTGGTACAGAAGGTAATCCTTTGGAGCAAATGTGAAATGTATGCAGGAAAATCAGAAAAGAAGACTTAGGGATTAGAAATTAGTTTGAGGCCATAAAGAAGGTGAAAGAAACTCGGTGAAAATTTAACAACTCATGTTTTGGTATTACTAACATATCATTATTACCTGGGTATTCCTTCATTATTCAGACCTAATTGACTAAGATAACAGCAACTGTAAGACTTTTTTTAATGATACAAATTCTGCTCAAAAAGTGAATTTTAAAAACAAATCTAAGTACATCCAAATATGTATTCCTTCAGTATTATAAAACACATATACAATCTACCATATGTATTATCTTCTCAAAATTGAATATATTTGAGAAAAAGAGCAGTAATAGAATATAGATTTCCAACGAAACTTGCACAATTATACTTAAGATTATTATTTTTTTAAATAATTTTACATGCAACTGATCCTTGAAACTTTGAGGAAAAGGATGCTGCTGGGCTCCAGGCAACATCTTGTCCGAAGATTCTGAAAACGTAAATTCTGTTCTTTTATGGTAACCTGTCATCCTGTCCCCATCCCAATGCCTCACACTCAATTACCTGGCCACAGACTTAGACATAGGTTCAATCAGATTCTATATTATATCCTTACACAGCAATCAAAGAAACATTTTAAACAAGTGAGTAAGTGGAGGGAGAGGTGGTGGAGTCGCTTCCAAAGTACTGTACTTGATGAGTTATGCCAATCTCCCCATACTCCAAAGACTGACTATAGCAACACTTTTTACATGAAAGATCTGCCATCCTTGGAAATGGAAATGGAAAACATTACTTAGAAAGCACTGTCTCCAACTCACTGAATAAAGCGTCTGAACTACAGAATGCATTTATAACCAACCCAAATTCCTTTTAGAAGTAAATAAGCATGACAAACTTCTTAATGCAGCAAAAAAGACTGGAAACAACATAAGTATCTATCAATTCAGCTAAATTATGTACCAGCTGGATTCATTTCCAAGATATATTTTAAGTAGAAAAATAAAAAGGCAAGGTTTGGAATAGTACATGTAACACATCATTGGGGAATGGGGTATACACAAATAAACGAAGTTACACTGGTTGTACTGGGGTAGATTACAACCAGGTGGCTGAAAGGAAAGGACCTTATTTTTCACTGGATAACCTTTAGTACACTTTGAGTTGTTCACCGTGTTCATGTACCAACTTATCAAAGTATAAAAACAGCATTTTTAGCAATTGTAAAGATAATTGACATTTGAAGAAAAATCCCTCCTAAGGAAAAGGTTGAAGATTTACTACTACTTCAACACAAGTGAGTTACTTCTACACAAGCCAACATTCCCTTCTCTACCACACCCTTATTTTAGCCTCCAGTAGCCTGAAATATAGGAGGGTCAAGTATAAGGTTATATCAGCTTTTTCTGATAGAATGCCTTCACCTTCCAGTTTTCTTGTCTGCTCTAAAAGAAGGAAAGGAAGAACATACATTCAAAGAGAGGAACTATGCTAAGTGTACAACTTCTCTCCTGTGACCAAAAGAAAGCCAGTTAGTACTTTCTCCTCCAGCAGGCCATGCAGACAGGGGGGCTGTCCCTGTGCAGAAAGAGGAGACTAGGTAATATGCAACTATATTCTTACTTTCTCAGTATATGAATAGAAAACCAGGCCCAGAGAAACATATCCTTATCCACTTCAATAATTTATAAAACGGCCAACACTTCACTAAGAATTGCAAAAATTAAAGGATACTATAAACACTAAAGTCATTACATTTTATACTGTTTTGAAAGAATCTAAAGCAGCACTTAGTAAGAATAAGCCAAATAACAAAATTTATAGGAGAATCTGCCTAAGCAGATCACACTACAACCTTCTCGATCGATTCACTTACCAGATGAGATTTTCACTGCTGACAAATCTGGGTTGTTTTGAAATGGGTATCTTATAGGACTTTCATTTATAGTGTTTTTGAAATGCCTTTAAAGCCTTTAAAGGGTATTTTTTTTCCTTTAAACTCACACTTTCCATATGACACTGATCTTCCCAACTGTAGTTTTACAAATAGCAGTACTTTTTAAGAATCTAAATTTAATAAACTTGCTGACAAATAAATTACACTCTTGTCATTGTGAATTGTAAGCTACTTTAACTGACCATTTTTCAACCAGCCAATCTCATGAGTTCTTTGCTGCTTCTGCCATTTCACAAACTCACTATGTGCAAGGCTCTTTTCAAGAACTGAGACACACAGATCATTATTAAGATACAAAACCTGCCCTAAAGGTGTATACAACCTCATAAATGAATAAAAGAACCCTCACTCTACAAGATGTGTTCACCACAGGACCTTGTCAGCAATGAGGGAGAGGCAAAAGTAAAAACAATTCTTCTTATAGCACATCACACATAGGGGACAGTTTATGTTACAGTGCAAACTGTTTCTAACGGGACTAGAAAACTATAGAGCATTTAATGAATTAATTATAAAAGGTAATTATCTGAAGATAGAAAAGAGCTTTAGATAATTTTTGTTCGTTTCAGTATTATAAATGGGTCAATTTGAATTTTTATGCTAGGAGATCCCTTCAGTTTGAGGGATATTCCTCTAGAAAGAATCTAAGCACATCCAGAAATCAGAAACTCAAATTCTTGACAAGGGTACTGAAATGCCAACAGAAACTGAAGTTACTTGCCTACTTCCTTTTAAATGCTACCAAACACCATAAATCTTTTGGAAAACATGGTTATCTTTATTCATAACATGCTTTAAAAAGGGCCTTTCTACTGAATGTCTGGAATGTGTGTATATATGGAAACACACAAACCCTAGCTTTCCCAAAAACCTAGTTTCACAACAGTCTGATGAATTCATTTAAGAAGTTAAAATGAAATCAGTAATCCAAAAAGTTATGTGCATCCCTATGTTTATCGCTGCATTATTTACAGTAGCCAAGATATGGAAGCAACCGAAATGTCCATCTATAGATGAATGGATAAAGAAGATGTACAAAATGGAATATTATTCAGCCATAAAAAAGAAATCCTGCCATTTGCAGTAAAATGGAAGAATTTAGAGGGTATTATGCTCAGTGAAACAGGCCAGGAGGAGAAAGACAAATACCATAAGATTTCATTTATTTGTGGAATATAAAAACAAAGCAAAACAGACGGAACAAAACAGCAGTAGACTCATAGATACTGAGAAGGGACTGCTGGTTACTGCAAGGGAGGGGAAACAGTAGAGGGTAGGGGTAGAGAGAGTGAGGGGAGTAAAGGGGCACAAAAATCTCAATCATAATATAAGCTGGTTATAGGGATGGTAGTACAATATGGAGAATGTAGCCAATTGTTCTGTAATATTTTTCTATGTTAACAGACAGTAACTGCACTAGCGGGGGTGAGGATTTAATAATGGGGTTAACTGTTGAACCACTGTGTTGTATATTTGAAACTAACATATATTAAGATTGTATAACAATACTTCAATAAAAAAATAAAATCAATACTGTTCCACAAAATTAGTCCATATACCAGTAATTTTACTTCATTTCTGATTTTGTTTTTGTCCAATTCAACAAAAATTTTAATAACTGTTCTATTTCTTATTGATATAAATTTGAGCAAGTCACAACATGAATGAGCTTCAATCTCCTTACTTGTAAAAGAGAAATAATGATAATAGCAACTAAGGCATTAGCTGGCATTTATTATATGTCTACTATGTGTCGGGGACTATTCTAAGCAGATCTTCTCAAGCATATGACCATATGCAAAGTCAAAGAGCCCTATGGGGTAATCACTATCAACAAATCACAAATAGGAAAGGAAGGCATTCATTATTTCCCAAACATTGTGTGGCAAGTGACAAAGCAGCCTAGACATTCTAAATCAAGAAGCCACACTCTAAATCGTAAAATATGGGTGACTAAAACTTTTTAAATATCTCCTGCCCAACTTGTAAAATTTTTGTGAACATCACATTTAACTGGACTCCTAAAAGCATTTTAAAACTTTAAGTGCTATATAAGCATAAAATATTTATTAATTATTAAGTCTTAAGGACAAGATTGATAAAACTGACTGTGAAGGTATCTAAGAAAAAATAAAAATAGAAAATAAAGTCAAAGGATTTGAAAGGAACCTTAACATATAGCTGCTCAACCTCCCACAAATGATGAGATCCCCTCTATAACATTTGTATTAAGTGATCATCTAATTTCTCCTTAATGCTTCCAGAGGTGCTTAATTTTTCCACAAGCTCACAAGTCAGCATTCCATACTAAAATGTTATAATTATTAGAAATTTCTTCCTTTTAGTTCCAAACAAAATCAGGCTTTCCACGACAGGCCTACAAACACAAATTACTGAGATATCCATACTGTTAACACACAACATCTTATTTAAATAAGGTCCCCTTTGAAATTTGAGAAGCAAATTCACCATAATACCCCAGAAAAAGTCTAATGTGAAGAGAATAACCACTCTATTACCTCCCTTAATATGTAACCAAAGCATTCACTTTTCTTTTCTGGCTGGCAGGTCAATTTTATGGGCTTATATTGAGTATATACTTAATAAGAATATCTCAGTCATCTCTCAGGAGCTATGACAATCTCAGTGTAGAACTTGAATTTCACCATTTACAACCTTTTTTTTTTCCATTTGGTCCATTATTCTAGCCTGGAAAGGTCTTGGTAAATCTTAACTTCACAACCTTACTTTGTAACCTCTCCCTTCCTTCATAAATCCAACATTTTTAACTAAATTCTCATCCTAGCCATTGAAAAACTGCTGAATAAGCTAAGACCCTAGAAAACACTGGCAAACATCTTATTCAGACTAACATAAGTAAGTTAATTTAGATATGGCCCATCAATCAACTATAAAATCCTTACATGACCTATCACTTATAGTATATGGTGGCATCATAGAGGACTTCATAAAATACCTTTCTGATACCAAATAAAATCTATCTCCAGAAAGGTTGGTTCAAGATGGCAGTGTGGGAAGATCTCACACTCTTTCCCTCCCACAAATACAACAAATATAAATATACAACTACATGTGGAATAATTTTCTTTCAATTAGACTAGAGAAGTAGATGAACAGAGCCTCCAAAACAGAGGACAAAAAGCAGCATGGAGATGGGTAGGAGAGGCAGAAACACTGTCTTGCCAAAAAAAATGGCAATCCACAATCGGGAGGGATTTAAAAAATACAGAACTTTTCCCTGAACGGTGAGGGATTTGTGTTCCACATCAGACACCCCAACCCTTAGATCCTGTACAGAAGAGATGAGCCCCCTAAATGCCAGGCATTGAAGGCCAATGGGATTATGCCCAGGAAAAACACAGAATTGTAGGTAACTTGCTCTTAGAGGGCTCGTGTGCAGACTCACTTGCCCCAGGGCCCAGCACAAAAACACCAATTTGAAAAGCACCCAAACCATATGTGAAGGAGATACACTTACTAATCTTAAAGTACCTGCCAGAGAAGCAAGAAAATGTTGGGACTTTCTCCAGGAACATCGACACTGATAGGAACCATATATGCAATCTTATCCTGCTTGATAAATGTTGATGCTGGTGGGTGCCATTTTGGAGCTATCCTTTTAACCTGCTACAACTGGTAAGTGTGCTCAGTTGAGACCCTGCCCACCCGTGCAGCACCAACATAGTACTACCACAGCAAAAGGATGCTCACAGCCCACACAAGAGATGCCCCTTGAGTGCCTAGCTCTGGCAGTCAGAGGGGACTGTATTTCTGTACTCCACATGACATCTTCTACACAAAACTGCTCCTTCAAGATTGGGAGAGGTAGTTGATTTGCCTGATATATAGAAATGAACACAGATAGTAAGGCAACATGAGGAGACAGAATTATGTTCCAGATGAAAGACTAAGACAAAACATCAGAAAAGGACATTAATGAAATGGAGATAAGTAACCTAGGTAATAAAGTGTTCAAAGTAATGGTCAAAAAAATGCTCAGTGAATTCAGTTGAAGAATGGATGAATACAGTGAGATCCTCAGCAAAGACAGAAAATATGAGAGTACCAAATAGAAGTTATAGAGCTGAAGAACATGGTAACGAAACTGAAAAATATACTAGAAGCATTCTATAGCAGACTGGAAGAAACTAAAGATCAGATCAGTGAGCTGGAGACAAAGCAATAGAACTCAGCCAGACAGAGTAAAAGAAGGAAAAATAATTCTTAAAAATGAAGATAACTAAGGCACCTCTGGGAAAACATCAACTGAAATAACATGTGCATTATAGAGGTCACAGCAGGAGAAGGGAGAAAGGGCTAGAAAACTTCTCTGAAGAAATAATGTCTGAAAACTTCCTTAATCTGGGGAAGGAAACAGATATACAGGTCCAGGAAGCCTAGAAGGTTCCAAATAAGATTAACCAAAAGAGATCCACACCAACATATATTATAACTAAAATGTTAAAGATATAACTAAAGAAAGTTAAAGATAAAGAGAGAAAATCTTAAAAGCAACAACAGAAAAACAACTTATTACCCACAAGGGAAACCCCGTAAGTCATTCAGCAGATTTTTCAGCAAAAACTTCGCAAGCCAGAAAAGAGTGGCAAAACATATTCAAAGTTCTGAAAGAAAAAACTTCCAAGCAAGAATTCAATACCAGGCAAGGTTATCATTCAGAATTTAAGGAGAATTTCCCAAGTAAGCAAAACCAGAAGAGTTCATCACTGCTAAATCAGCCTTACAACAAATGTTAAAGGGATTTCCCAAAACTGAAAAGATATGTAATAATAAGAAAACACAAAAGCATCTAGAACTCTCCTATGGTGCTAATGAGAATATGAAATGGTACAGCCACACTAGAAAAGAGTGGAAGTACCTTATAAAGTTAAACATGAACTTTACTATAACACCAGCAATCCCACTTTTCGGTATTTACCCAAAGAAAAACATGTACTCCTAAAGTTTTTTAGGTGAATATTAATAGAAGCCCTATTCATAATAGCCAAAGACTAGACACAGACCAACTGTCCAGGAACTGGTGAATGGGTAAGCAAATTACAGCTAATCCTTGTTTTAGAATACTACTCAACAACAAAGGAACAAATTACTAATACATGTAACAACATGAATAAAGAAAGTCAAACACAAAAGACTTCATAATGTATGGCTCCATTTATATGAAATTCTAAATCTGAAAAACTAAAAAACTGGGAGATATCATCTCACATGTTTAACAATCACTATAATTTAAATTTTTATTCTTATTACACTGAAACATCTTGCTGTTTTTGGAGAATCTCTAAATGTATGCTCCAATTTGCCACTTCTAGGCTGTTACAAAAATCAAATAGCTAAATTTATGTGAACAGTAAGAAAAATAATCACCAATAAGCTCTGAGTGAAGGCCTGAAGGCCTCTCTAAACAGCAAATACAACTTACAGTACAGTGACTTGTGGCATCTACTTTGGAAGTTTGCTTCTGTCAAGGTTTTCAGTGACAGCCCATAAAGTAACCTCAAAATAAAGTAAAGGATCATTACAATAAGAGTGATAGTAACTAACACTAATCATGTACCATGGTCAGGCACCACACAAACTGCCAACAGCTACTTATTTATCCTACTCTTAAACACTTGTGAGCAATACTCCAACCACACAGGCTTTACTTTAGTTCTGAGAGCACCACCTCCCCCTTTTTTGCCTTAGGACCATCCCACATGCTGGTCCCTCTGTCTGGAACTCTTCTCTCAACTCCGTGTGGCTGAATCCTACCACTCTTTCTGTCTTCACCTAAGAGCTACCTCTTCAGGGAGATCATCCTTTTGTTGGTCTCTTATGACATTTGATCTTTCTTCACAGAAAACACCATAATCTATAATTATTTTGTTAACTTGTCTGTTTTCTATCTTTTCCACTGCAACCAGATCAGTCCATATGATTTTATTTACTGCTATAAACCAGTGTCTAGTACAGCACCTGACACATAACTGATATTCAATAAACTTACTGAATGACTAAATGTATGAATAAGAATTTCTAATTTTATCCTAATTGCAACCTAGTGATTAGGTACCATTGTAGAGATGAGAAAACAGACTTAGAGAGGTTAATGTAGCCATTAAGCAATGGCTTATATAATTATTTATATTCATTCTATTAACAAGAGACCTTGTTGTCTCACTACTCTTCCACACCACTAACTCTCACTATACTGTACTCCTGCCAAGACCAAACAACAAAATGCCAGCCATCATAAGTAAAAGCTCTGAATATGCCTAGAGGCGTGGCATATACACACCAATTAAGAAAACACAAAAGTTATATTCAGCAATATATCCAGAAAAATAAAAGCAGAATGAAAGAGCTTTTGAGTGACAGTGAGCTTAAATGAGTCAGGACAGTGAGTCATTCTTGCATGTATACCTCAAAAATGTGAGCAGATACTACCATAAATCCTACTATGCTAATTATAATCTTTGTCAAAATAAGGAAATAATGCTGCTTTATGTTGAATTCCTGTTTTCAATGAGCTCATAATTTTGCCTCTTGCATTACAGTTGTAAAAGGTTTTAAGACCAGTCCCTGAAAAACTTTCTATGCACAAGGGCAGCTATGGAATGCATAATGGAAGGCACAACTGTACCCAAAAGTTTGGAAAATTATGTGACATCCCTTAGGGTGGGAATAAGATGAGAAAAATATTTTATACTGGTGAAATGCAATTCACCTTATGCAGAGAGTTCACACACACCAAGAGGAAGCATGCCAAGTAAACAGTCTTAACTTAAGGAATGAAACTTTTATTTCCTTGCAAGGAATCTCTTCCTTACTTGCCTATTTCTACCAGTGCTTAAGTTCAAAAGCTTAGCATCATTTTTAATATTTTTGTTTCCTTTCACGCCTCTAAAATGTAACTTCTCATTAATTTCTGGATTTTTTTTTCAAATCATCCCTTGCTTTTTTCATTTCCTCCACTACCACATTAGTGTACAATCATATTTTGTCCATGGAATTATATTTGCTGAATGGAAAGAAAATGTTTGAAGACAGTGTCCAGTAACTCCCAAGTATGGTCTATTTGGATCATTTGGTAGGTGTGTCATAAGTAACTTGCCAATAATGATAACTAACAATACTTGAATTCAAGCTTTTCTCTATAGTATAATATTCCTCCCATAACTTGAATTTCCATGTTTCTTTATGTGGGAATTAAAGTGATGGCATTGGGCAAGTATGTCAGATGTAACAGATAACCTGTATATGAGAAACTACTCACTCAGGAGAATGTCACTTATTATAGATGTCACAACTAAATAAAAGGCTGAAAATCAATGGTTCTTAACATAGTACATGAGTGTCTACTTATAAAGAATTAATGAACCCTCAGTCTATCAATTACTATTAGATTTGCCTGGGTTTAACACAAAACTTCAAATAGCAAGGCTAAACCCAGAGACGATATTGATTCTTTTCAGATGTCTAGGAAATTTAGATCTAAGTCATCCAAGTCTGATAGGAAAACTTGAGAGTCAACAGGAATCCAGGAACTAAAAGTTTATCCAAAACCTCTATAAATTTTTTCATACATAATAGCTGCAATACAATAGAAAAGAAGCAAGCACATAAAGAAACAGTACCAAGGAGAAAAACAGGAAAAAAGAAAACAGTTATACCCACAAGATAAGACAGATATTACAGTATCAGACACAGACTTTTTTAATTCTGTAATTAATATGTTCAGGAAAACTGATGATGATGAAATTGATGAAAACATCCCAAAACTTGTAATTTATTTTCATATGAAAATTCGAAAACTGAAAAATACAATTACTGCAATTAAAAACTCAACAGATATCACCTCATGCCAGTTAGGATGGTGAACACAAAAAAGAATAGGAACAAATGCTGGCAAGGATGCGAAGAAAGGGGAACCCTCCTACACTGCTGGTGGGAATGTAAACTAGTTCAACCACTGTGGAAAGCAGTATGGAGGTTCCTCAAATATCTCAAAATAGAAATACCATTTGACCCAGGAATTCCACTCCTAGGAATTTACCCTGAGTATGCAGCAGCCCAGTTTGAAAAAGACATATGCACCCCTATGTTTATTGCAGCACTATTTACAATAGCCAAGAAATGGAAGCAACCTAAGTGTCTATCAGTAGATGAATGGATAGAGAAGATGTGGTACATATACACAATGGAATATTATTCAGCCATAAGAAGAAAACAAATCCTACCATTTGCAACAACATGGATGGAGCTAGAGGGTATTATACTCAGTGAAATAAGCCAGGTGGAGAAAGACAAGTACCAAATGATTTCACTCATCTGTGGAGCATAAGAACAAAGCAAAAACTGAAGGAACAAAACAGCAGCAGACTCATAGAACCCAAGAATGGACTAACAGTTACCAAAGGGAAAGGGACTGGGGAGGATGGGTGGGAAGGGAGGGAGAAGGAGAATAAGGGACATTACGATTAGCACACGTAATGTAGCGGGGGGCCATGGGGAAGGTAGTATAGCACAGAGAAGACAAGTAGTGATTCTATAGCATCTTACTACGCTGATGAACAGTGACTGTATTGGGGTATGTGGTGGGGACTTGATAATGGGGGGAATCTGGTAACCACAATGTTGCTCATGTAATTGTGTATTAATGATACCAAAATTTATTTATTTAGTTTAAAAACTCAACAAAAGGTTAACAGAAGATTAGACACAGTTAAAGAGAGGATTAATGACCTAGAAGACACATGAGTAGAAAATACATAGACTGAAAGAAGAGAAGAAAGGACAGAAAAAAGCAGCACAGGAAACACATTGAGATCCAAAAAAAAAATAGTCTATCATACATGTAACTGGAGTCCCAGAAAGGACAGACAGAGATAATGGGGCAAAAGTTGTTTTAAAAAGCTAATAAGCAAGAGTGGTAACTTGTAGAATCAAAAGGAAAAATAAACACTTAGCAGGATAAATATGAAGAAAAAACATCTGGACACATTCAAGCACAATTTTTGCAATCTAAAGATGAAGAAGAAATCTTAAAAGAGCCAGAGAAAAAGTCAAATAACCTTCAAAGGAGCAGTAATAAGACTAATGGCTACTTTCTAAATAGGAACTACAAACAGGTCAGAAAATAATGAAACAACACTTTTAAAGGGTTGAAAGAAAATAACCAGCAACTTAGAATTTCAAGAAATTTTTTAAAACATCCTTCAGAATTGGATCCAAAAATAAAGATATTTCCAGACAAGTAACAACCGAGATATTTAAAGGTCAGCATGCATATACTAAAATAATAAAGGGAGTTCTACAAGCAGAAGAATATGAGCCCTGATAGAAGAACAGACAGGAAGAAAGAAATAAAGAGCAGTAGAAAAGGTAAATATATGGACATTAAATACATGGGGCTTAAAATATATGTAGAATTAAAATGTACTGATTAATACCTAAAGGCAGGTAGGCCATAAATGGAATTAAAGCATTTTAAGTTTCTTAGATTTTTCAGGGAAGTAGGTAACAACAATAATTTATTATATATTCTAATAAGTCAAGGATGATTAATACAATCGAGGGTAATACTAAAGAATAGCTAAAGAATTTATAACTAACAAACTAACAGGTTTGAAAATGGGTAATAGAAATTATTTGAATAATCTAAAAGATGGCAAGAAATGACAGAAAAAGCATTTAAGATAGAAGGGAAGACAAAGTCAGACTTAGATCCAAACATTACAGCAATATAAGTAAACAGACTGAAAACTCCAATAAAAAGATAAAAATAATCAGATTAAATGTAAACATACAGATATATACTATTTATAAGACATACATCTTGAATATAAGGGACACAGAAAGTTTGAAAGTAAAAAGAATAGGAAAAAATTCCATGCAACATGAATCTAAAGAAAGTTAGTATCACTGTAGTCATCTTAGACAAAGAAGACCTAAGCAAGAATCATTCCTATAAATAAAGAGGAACATTTCATAGCAACAGAAAAATCAATCCATGAGGAAGACAGAAGTGTGAACTTAATAACATAGCTTCAAAATAAAGAAAGTAAAAACTGGCAGAATTAAAAGGAAAAAGAGACCAACTCACATGCATAAAGAAAGATTTTAATGTAGAAAAAGCTCAGGAAGAATCTTAGACTTCTTGTTAACAACAAATTGATCACATTCAACACTTTCAAGCCAATTAACCTGGAGCTCTCAATTTCAGGGATATCACCCACTGAGGACCTAGATTTTTTATGTTCCTTGCCTGAAAAGAAAACGCCCATTGACTACTTCCTTTTAGATCATAACTAGATTTTATAAGAATTGCGGAGCAACTCCATATCCTCAAAAGGATTTTTAACAGATTACTAAAAGCTAAACAATACAACTCATTATCAATTATGGATATCATTTACTATCTATCAGATTAACTTTGCTGAATATTTGTTTTCTTTTATACTGAACTTTCTTCATACTGTTTTCATGTTCACTCAGCTCAGTTACTCACTCACAACTTCTTTCAACATAATTAGAGAGAAACTTGAAACCCATCAGCCTGATCAAAACTAGACAACTTCTTAGTAATAGGAAGGATCAAGGAATAATCACACAAAAAAAGTGATACATGGAACCCAATACTACAGAGCCCTCAAGTATGATTATCAATATGATATGAAACAGCAAGCAAAGTTTATTTTGTATTTCAGTAACTCTTTATGATATAACCATAGGAACTGTACTTGGACGGTATGGTCTACACATTTCTCCAATTACACTTGACACAGGAATTTAAAGCAATGTGCACAACATTCTAATTCAAATAAGACTTATGATTTTAAAAGTAAATTTTTAATTGGATTATCACCAACATTAAACTGAAGCTGCGGAGCTGAAAGTCTGTCTGAAGTGGATTTTTTCAAAAATGGAAGAAAATAGAAGACAATGAGTACAAGCAACTCCTTGGAGAAGCTTTACTGCAAAAGGGAACCGAGAAATAGAGCAGTTACTGGCAAGGCAAAGAAGAGTCAACTGAAGTATTTTTTCATTTGATGAAAGAAATAACAGCATATGGTATAATGATGGGAATGATCTATTTACTAGAGGAAAACTGATTACACAAGAGAAAGACTAGACAGCTGAGTAAGCAATGTCTATTGATGGATGAGAGGACAGAGAGTTTAGTGCACAAGGAGAAGGGCTAGCATTACACAGGAGCAGAGCCAGTTCAACCATGGCAAGAACAGGCAGAGTACACAGGTTCAGCAGACATGATACAGACAACTCTGAAGGTGTTAGTCTGTTAGTCCACTGAAGCAATTAGCTTAAAGTTTCTCAGTAAAGAAGGAAGCAAGATAACCAGCTGAGAAAGTTGAGAAAAGGAGGGAAACTGAGATTGTCCCTTATAGGAAGCAGTAGAGTAATATAGTATAAATTGCAACTTTGTGATTAAGAAAGTGAAGTAGGTTTAGGCTTAATGTATTGTTTGTCCATGTTATTATAGTACAATGTTACTTTGATGAGATGAATGTTTGGAGTTTCATAAATGTGAAATTTTAATAATTGAAGTAGAACCCCAAATATTTTCAGCGAATTTCAAGTTAAAAAATACTTGTTTTCCATGTGACACAGTAGCTGGTGGTAGCCATGTGACATAGTTCTGTCTGATGCTTTAAGGAAAACTTTATGCCTTCCTTTTTGTGGTGACAAACCCATTCTGGATTTCCCCCATTCCTCTTTCTTCTGGCCTGGCTCTTAGAGCTAAAGATGGAGATGCAGCAGCTATCTGCAAACATTAAGAAAAAGATTAAGTGTGCCTGAGGAGGAAAATGAAAAGAGCTGGGTTACTCAAGGCATTATTCAACCACTGTAACTGCCCTATGGAGTCCACCCTGCCTGGACCGTCTGATTTTAAATAACTGATTTTATCTTGCAGGTAAACATAATTCTAACAATAAACAGTCATCTGATTATTAGTGATACTCAGTATCTTTTCATATGTTACTAGCCTTTGTACTTCTGTAACTAGTTTGTTATACCTGCCAAATTTTCACTTGCTTGTCTCTTTATCTGTAGACATGCAATTCTATAGAACAGAATCATGTGTGAATTGACTAGTTTCTCAGTTTTATTGGGCAAATTTTAGAGGAATAACAGTATTGGTCTTTAGGTAGTTTCTTGAAAAAACAGACATCTATGTAACATTCAACCCACCAATCATATTCCCAGGGATATTTATCCCAAAGAATGAAAACTTATGCTCACACAAAAACCTGTACATGGATGCCTTCAGCAGCTTTATTTGCAATAATCAAAATATTGAAACCATAAAAATATCCTTCAATGGGTAACTGGTTAAGAAAACGAATACATCCATACTATGGAATACTACTCAGCAATAAAATGAAACAAATAATTGATATATGAAACAATTTGCATGCACACTGAATGAAAAAAGCCAATCCCCAAAAGTAATATATGTTTTCACTTATATAATAGTCTCAAAATTACAAGAGACAGGGGACAAATTAGTTGCAGTAAATTAGGGAAAGGGAGGAAGGGGGAGGAGAGTGAGTGTGGACTATAAGCTTTGAAAGGATGCAACACTTCTGTGTCTTGATCATGATAGTGGTTACATGAATTTATACATGTGATTAAACTGCATTAACAATACACACACACAGTGCATGTAAAACTGGTGAAATCTGAATAATGTCTCTGGAGTAATCCAGTGTCAATATCCTGGCTTTAATGTTTAACTGTACCCTTCAATAAAATGCTACCATAGGGGGAAACTGGGTGAAGGGAACACAGGCACTCTCAGTACTATGTTTAGCCACTTTCTGTGAATCTGCAATTATTTCAATTTTAGTGTATGTTCTGCCAAAGGGAGCACTTAATTGTATCAAAATAAAAAAAAGGACTTGGTCCTACTTTTTAAAACCCCCTAATCAATATGCCCTTTCTCATTTTTAACCAGAGTCTGGGTAAACTTTTTCCTTCCTTTCAATTCCACTCCAAACCCCCAACATTTCCAGTCAAGATTTCACATGACAGTCTGAATACAGAAGAAATACACTGCAGCCTCACCCAATTCTGCACACAGACAAGTCCTAGATACTAAGAATTCAGCCCACAGGATGCCAGAGTACCAAGCATAACCATTTCAAGAGGTTTTCATTGAAATTTTTGATCATTCACTTTACAGAAAGATAAGGGCTTTCTCACAATTATTTAAAATTTAAAGGAATATTAAATGTTCTCAAGTAATTATTTAGCTTAGCCCAAGTCAGATTTTTAAGTACAGCATCTATACTGTGTTGGATGTTTTTGGTGACTGAAGTGATGAAACTAGCAGATGTTCAGGTAACAGTCATTAAAAGCTCTCCATAACTAAGTAGCAATAATAAACTTTATTAATCACTACATCTGGTATCTGCCAAATGAGAGAGAAACAATACTCAAGCAGTCTGTTTTTACAGGGTAACAAGCTATCTGAATGAAGACACTGCAGCACTTTGAAATTACATTTAAATTATATCAATAGGGTACCAACAAACATTTAATTCTAAGCAGCATTATAAGTAAAATAATTCATTGCAAACCACTGTTCTCTAGAGAATGTTTAGAATACCTTCTGGGCAGTCTGTGTCAGTAATAAAAAAAAATAAAGTAAAAATTGAATCCTCTCAGTCATTAAGTAACTGATTAAATATACCAACTGTCTATTATTCATGTGTGCATTCATCACATTGATGATAAGCTACAGAGAAACAATTACCAGGCAAGCTCATGAGCCACTGCATTCTTCAGAATTAACTCTTCTTCAAAATGATGAATGAACTGTGGTCCTTGACCTCAAGAAGCTCACAGCATAATAAAGGCACAACACTTTAAAAAGTAAGTAAAAAGTTACAGGGTAATTAACAGAAATATATGCAAAGCACTACTCTATACTCTAAATCATTGCCAAGTAGAACTTGCCACCTCATTCCTACCAGTTCCCAACTATCGCCCCACCATACCACCTCTAAAACACCTAAGCAACACAGAATATTGAGTCAGTGTCTCAGAAAAAGGTGTTTTAGGATTACACTGCAAGGTTATATATAAATTTGATTCACATTGTTTTATAATACCTACTCTTTTCCCCATCAACAAAACACAAAGTAATTTATACAATATATACTTGTGACAGTACATGCTTTCCAAAAATGTACCTATCCATAGACAATTGTGGGTTTGCCACTGATATTGTTACATATTAAGCAATTTGTACTAACAAATGAGTAGTCTGTGTGATCTTATACAACATATACTCCTCTAGAGTAGAAGTTTATGTCAACGTTTTTAAACTTTTATCTCATATGGACATCATAACCTGATTAAAGTGAAAAATAACCTAAGTTATACCCAGATGCCATTATTATAGACACAAAAATACTGAGTTTTCCTTGTTATATTAGGTGGTATTCTTTTCTTTCTCATTGTCTTTTTACCCCTTTGCTCTTTTTGCGTGGTAAGCATTTGAGTATAATCAGGAAAAAAACACAGAAACAACAAACAGCAGATTAAGGAATATGGGAGATAATTTAAAGAAGTGAATAAAGCTTGATAGAAATCAGCATCCTTTAAGAATGTGTCATCTGGAAAAATCACTAAATGTGCCACCAAATGGAGCTTTCCATGCCACCATGCTGTGAGGTGGCGACCACAGTGCTGAGAACTGTTACCTAGACCCTCCCTCCCACTGGGACAAACACAGGCAAGTGGTAGAATCTTGAGAGATGGAGCACATTTCTGATACTGACATCACAGATGGTAAAATGGTTTTTGAATTCCCTTTACTTCAGAGATTATATGAACAAATGTGTTTTGATATTAATAGAAATACTGATTACATTTCAAAAACTGAAGACTGTTTTATTCAACAAGCATAGCCTGAGCATTTACTAAATGATGATTTACAGATAATAACGCTACACATTCTGGAAGAGCTTAAACCATTTGAAGAGCTGAAAACACCACTATTAAATATTTTTAACAACAAAGACAGTGATTACATTAAAAAAAGGAACAAAGGGCTAAAATTGATGGTAGTGAAAAATGAGCTAGCTGGGAAGGGCAGGCTGGAACTCCCAAAATGCCTAACAAAGGAGACTGTGCTTCACCCAGAAAGCAGTGAATGGTTAAAATGAATTTTAAAACTAGAGTATGTGAAAGAAACATTATTCCAAATTGTAGTAAAATATAAAAATGAAGAATGCATTCAAGCAGCTTGGTATACAGAATTGTTTTCTCAAAAGGGCAATAAAGGATAAATAATGGAGAAAAAGTAATCACTACACATTAATAAATTATAAAACATAATAAATCTGAACATTAGGCACATTTGTTTATTTAACAAACACATACTTACTATGTCCCACGTGTTATTTTAATAAGCATTGGTAAATGTTGACTCATATAATCCACATTAACAACCTTATTAAGAACTTTTGTATACTGTTACCAATCCAAGTTTACATATGAGGAGATTGAGGCACAGAGAATTAAATAACTTGCCAAATGTCATATGACTAGAAGGTACTGGATTCAATTTGGAACCCAAGTAGTTTGGCAATACAATTTATCCAGTGCAACCCAACAGAACTTTCTGCAATGTGGCTACTGAGCACTTAAGGTGCAGCTAACATGACTGAGGAACCAAATTTTTTACTTTACCTTATTATTTAAGTTTAAGTAACCATGTATTAGTGGCTAGTGTACCATGAAGGATAGAGTACAGAATATTCTCTTAATAACTACAGAATATGTACATTACTGTCCAGCAAGAGAGAAATGTTTCTCAGGGATTCCAATGCTTTAAATTTTAAAAGTTCAATTTAAGCAATTCAAAGAAAACCTTTCAAATAGTGTTTCAAGCAATGAGTAATTACAAAATTCGCCACCTTACTTCCACAATTCTTTACTGTATTAAAGTCAATGACACACTGGGCCAATGACCTAAATACAAAGGACTTATTTTTCTTTAAAATAGTATTTTTTAAACACTGGTTATTAAGATCTATATATAAACATACTTGCCCCAAAAAAAGTTATCATAAAACTTTTATCAATGAACTCCGCTCACAACACAAACATCACTGTAATTTCAAATACTACATTTCTAAATTTAAAGAATAAATGAACTGAGGATAGGCTTAAAGATGGCGGCATAAGAGGTGAGACAGAAACCTCCTCCCAAAACCACATATAATATGAAAATATACCAAATACAACTAATTTATCCAGAAAAAGCAACAGGAAAGAAGGCTGCCGTAGACTGCCTTCACCTGGGGAAAATCGCAGACCTCAAGGAAAATGGTAAAGTACCAAAGCCATGATCTGGAGGGATCCAAGCACTTCCCCATCCCAGTTCACTGACAAGAGGAAGAGAAATGGAGGGGGGAGGGAGGGGGTGGAAACATAGGAATTCTGAACACCCAGCTCTGGAGAACTGTTCTGGGAGCACGAATCTACATTACATGGTGCTCTGGAGATAAGTGGGGTTAGAAAACTAAGATAGACAGAACACTTGAACAGACTGAAATTCCAGCTGCTTATGGAAAACACATATCCACAACTGGCCGTTCTGGGGCAAAACAAAGGCAGGCACTCTAAGAGACTTCCTAAAAGTGAGAGCACTGCTAAAGGGGAAAGGACTGCACAGAGATTGCTGCTCAGGACCAAGAACAGGTGGACAAAATTGTCCAGGCACACTGCCCAGCAAGTTGAGAACTCTCAGGAGCTTCACGCACTCCATAACCCTGGTTGGCAACGCACCTACAAGGCCCTCCCACCGCTATACACAGCCCACTACTCCTTCCTCCCGGCCAGCACTGGCTCGCAAACCGACTGCCTCCCCCACTGCACCAGGACAGAGAGAAGGTGGCCCCGCCTATGCCAACCACAAGGGCACAGCATAGAATTTCCTCCCAGCTTGCTAAGCCCACAGGCTGTGGCAGTGGAGGCAGGCACTGCAGCTAGGGAGCAGGAAAGAGCTCTTTCCTCCCAGCAGGAATCAGCGCCACTTGCCTGCGACCCCCTCACCCCATTGCTCCAGGTGCTGAGCAGCTCAATAGAAACATTACAGGCCAGAAAGGAGTGGCATGATATATCTAATGATGAAACAAAAGGGCTTTGAAGCAAGAAGTGTAGAGGGCACCACCTACAAATATGAAACATCAAAGGAACTAGGTTCAAACCAAAAGTTCACACACACCAGAAAGAGAGTCAAGTGAAACGTAAGTCACCAGTATTCTTGAAAGAGATTTCAAAATAAAAATCATAAACATGCTCATGGAGCTATAGGAAACTGTTCAAACCTTCAGAGAGGAATTCAAGAATTAGATACAAACTTTGAAAAATACAGTACCTGAAATGAAACATAAAATGGAGTGATTTAAAAGCAGATTAAATGAAGCAGAGGAGATAGTAAATGAAATAGAAATTAGAGAGGCACAGAGAGGAAAAAAGGATCTCTAAAAATGAAAGAATATTGAGAAAACAATGTGACCAATGTAAGCAGAACAATATTCGCATTAAAGGGGTTCCAGAAGAAAAAGAGAGAAAAATAAAGGGATAGAGAGTGTCTTTGAGGAGGTAGCTGCTGAGAGAAGACAACATCAACACACATAATAATTAAAATGGAAAAGATCAAGGATAAAGACAGAGTATTAAAAGTAGCCAGAGAGAGAAAAATGGGTTACAATCATTAGGCTATCATCAGACTTCTCAACAGAAACATTACAGGCCAGAAAGGAGTGGCATGATATACTTAATGATGAAACAAAAGGGCTTCAAACCAATAATACACTACTCAGCAAGATAATCATTTAAATTTGAAGGAGTTAAGCAATTTCCAGATAAGCAAAAGTTGAAAGAATTTACCTCCCACAAACTGTGTTTACAGTGTATTTTGGAGGGACTGCTACAGATGGAAGTGTTCATGAGGCTAAATAGCTGTCACCAGAGAAAACAAAACCACAGTAAAGAAAGTAGACCGATTAATTACTAAGCAAATACAAAATTAAATCAACTACACCCAAAGTCAGTCAAGGGATAGACAAAGAGAACAGAATATGATACCTAATACATAAAAAATGGAGGAGGAAAAAAAAGGAAAAAAAACAAAAGAACCTTTAGATTGTGTTTGTAATAGCATACTAAGTGAGTTAAGTTAGACTGTTATTTAGATAGTAAAGAAGTTACCCTTGAACCTATGGTAACCACGAATCTAAAGTGTGCAACAGCAATAAGTACATTTCTACCAATAATCATCCTAAATGTAAATGGACTGAATACACCTATCAAAAGACATAGTCACTGAATGGATAAAAAAACAAGACCCATCTATATGCTGCCTACAAGTAACTCACTTTAAACCCAAAGACATACACAGACTAAAAGTGAAGGGATGGAGAAAGACTTCATGCAAATAAAAGGGAGAAAAAAGCAGGAGTTGCAATACTTGTATCAGACAAAATAGACTTCAAAACAAAGAAAGTCACAAGAGACAAAGAAGGACGTTACATAATAATAAAGGGGTCAGTGCAACATGAGGATATAACCATTATATCTACGCAACCAACATAGGAGCACCCACATATGTGCAACAAATACAAACAGAATTAAAGGGGGAAATAGAATGAAATGCATTCATTTTAGAGACTTAAACACACCACTCACTACAAAAAACAGATCAAACAGACAGAAAATAAGTAAGGAAACAGAGGCACTGAACAACACATTAGAACAGATGGACCCAACAGACGTTGACAAAACACTCCACACAAAAGCAGCAGGATACACATTCTTCTCAAGTGCACATGGAACAGTGTCAAGAACAGATCATATACAAGGCCACAAAAAAAGCCTCAGTAAATTCAAAAGGATTGAAATTGTACCAACCAGCTTCTCAGACCACAAAGGTATGAAACTAGAAATAAATTACACAAAGAAAACAAAAGGGCCCACAAACACATGGGACACTTAACAACATGTTCCTAAATGATCAATGGATCAGTCACCAAATAAAAACAGAGATCAAGCAATATATAGAGACTAATGACAATAACTCAACACCATAAAACATGTGGGACACAGTGAAAGATGTGCTAAGAAGGAACTATATTGCAACTCGGGCTTACCTTAGGAAAGAAGAATAATCCCATATGAATAGCCTAAACTCACAATTAAAGAAACTAGAAAAAGAAGAACAAATGTGGCCCCAAGTCAGTACAAGTAGGGACATAATAAAGATTAGAGCAGAAATATATTTAAAAATCAAGAAGAATAAAATAGAAAGAAACAATGAAAGCAAGAGCTGGTTGTTCGAAAAAATAAACAAAATACATAAACTCCTAGCCAGACTTATCAAGAAAAAAAGTGAGTCTACACACAAACAGAATCAGAAATGAGAAAGGAAAAATCAAAATGGACACCACCGAAATACAAAAAATTATTAGAGAATGCTATGAAAAATTACATGAAAACAAATTGGATAACCTAGAAGAAATCGACAACTTTCTAGAAAATACAACCCTCCAAGGCTGACCCAGAAAGAAACAGAAAATCTGAACAGATCAACTACCACCAACAAAATTGAATTGGTAATAAAAAAAACTACCTAAGAACCCAAAATCCTGGACAAAATGCCATCACTGATAATTTTTATAAAACATTTAGACAAGACCTAAGACCCATCCTCCTCAAAGTTTTCCAAAAAGTAGAAGAGGAGGGACTACTTCCAAACTCATTCTAGGAGGCTAGCATCACTCTAATTCCAAAACCAAAGACACCACAAAAAAAAGAAAATAGCAGACCAATGTCCCTGATGAACATAGATGCAAAAATGCTGATAAAATATTAGCAAACTGAATTCAAAAATACTTCAAAAAGATGATCAGTCATGATCAAGTAGGATTTATTCCAGGGATGAAAGGATGGTACAATATTTGAAAACCCATCAACAGTGAATACTACATCAACAGAAAAAAGGACAAAAATCACACGATCATCTTAATAGATGCTGAAAAGCATTTGACAAAATTCAACATTCATTCATGATAAAAACTCTCAACAAAATCGGTACAGAGGGCAAGTACCTCAACATAATAAAGGCCACATATGACAAACCCACAGCCAACATCATACTGAACAGTGAGAAGCTGAAAGCTATCTCTCTATGATCAGGAACAAGACAAGGAAGCTCACTCTCCCCACCTTTATTCAACATAATACTGGAGTTCCTAGCCATGGCAATCAGACAAAACAAAGAAATAAAAATCCCGATTGGAAAGGAAGAAGTTAAACTGTCCCTGTTTGCGGATGACATGATATTGTACATAAAAACCCTAAAGAATCCACCCCAAAACTACTGGAACTAATAACTGAATTCAGCAAAGTTGCAGGATACAAAATCAATACACAGAAAACTGTTGCATTCCTATATACTAACAATGTACTAGTAGTAAGAGAAATCAGGAAAACAATTCCATTCACAATTGCATCAAAAAGAATAAAATACCTAAGAATAAACCTAACCAAGGAAGTGAAAAACCTATACCCTGAAAACTACAAGACACTCATGAGAGAAATTAAAGAAGATACCAATAAATGGAAATACTGCCTGTGCTCACTGATAGGAAGAAATAATATTGTCAAAATGGCCACCCTGTCTAAAGCAATCTATAGATTCAGTGCAGTCCCTATCAAAACACCAATGACATTCTTCCATGAACTAGAGCAAATAGTTTCTAAAATTCATATGGAACCAAAAAAGATCCTGAATAGCCAAAGCAATCCTAAGAAGGAAGAATAAAGCTGGGGGATTATGCTCCCTGACTTCAAGCTCTACTACAAAGCCATAGTAATCAAGACAATTTGGTACTGGCACAAGAACAGACCCACAGATCAGTGAAACAGAATAGAGAGCCCAGATATAAACCCAACCATATATGGTCAATTAATATATGATAAAGAAGCCATGAATATACAATGGGGAAATGACAGCCTCTTCAACAACCTGTTCTGGCAAAAAACTGGACAGCTACATGTAAGAGAATGAAATTGGATTATTGTCCAACTCCATACACAAAAGGAAACTTTCATGTAAGTCATGAAACCATAAAACTCTTAGAAGAAAACAGGCAAAACTCTCTTGAATATAAATATGAGCAACTTTTTCCTGAAAACATCTCCTCGGGCAAGGGAAACAAGTAAAAAATGAACAAATGGGGCTACATCAAGCTAAAAAGCTTCTGTACATCAAAGGACACCATCAGTAGAACAAAAAGGAATCCTACAGTAAGGGAGAATATATTTGTAAATGAAATATCTGACAAGGGGTTAACATCCAATATATATAAATAACTCACATGTGTCAACACCCAAAAAGCAAATACCCCTAGTAAAAAAATGGGTGGAGGATATGAAAAGAGAATTCTCCAAAGAGGAAATTCAGATGGCCAACAGGCACAGGAAAAGATGCTCCACATCACTAATTATGAGGGAAATGCAAATTAAAACCACAATGAGATATCACCTCACACCAGTTAGGATGGCCAACATCCAAATGACTAGGAACAACAAATTCTGACGAGGATGTGGAGAAAGGGGGACCCTCCTACACTGCTGGGGGGAGTGTAAGTTAGTTCAATCATTGCAGAAAGCAATATGGAGGTTCCTCAAAAAACTAAAAATTGAAATATCATTTGACCTGGGAATTCCACTCCTAGCAATTTACCCAAAGAATACAAGTTCTCAGATTCAAAAAGACATATCCACCCCTTTGTTAATCACAGCACCATTTACAATAGCCAAGATATGGAAGCAACCTGTGTCTATCAGTAAATGAATGCATAAAGAAGATGAGGTACATATATACAATGGAATACTATTGAGCCATGAGAAGAAAACAAATCCTACCATTTTCAACAACATGGATGGAGCTAGAGGGTATTATGCTCAGTGAAATAAGCCAGGCGGAGAAAGACAAGTGCCAAATGATTTCCCTCACTTGTAGAGTATAACAACAAAGCAACACTAAAGGACAAAACAGCAGCAGACTCACAGACTCCAAGAAGGGACTAGCAGTTACCAAAGTGAAGGGGTGGGGCAGGGTGGGTGGGGAAGAAGGGAGAAGGGGATTGGGTGGTATTATGATTGGTACACATGGTGTGTTGGGGGGGTCACGGGGAAGAGAGTGTAGCACAGAGAAGACGAGAAGACAAGTAGTGACTGTGACATCTTACTACATTGATGGACAGTGATTTCAATGGGGTATGGGAGGGACATGATTAACATGGGTGAATGTAGTAAGCACAATGTTTTTCTGACGCTTCATAAAGGTTAATCAACATCACTATATTGAATCAGACCTGTCCCTGGAACCCTGCAATCTGTCCCAGAATAAGTGCCCATAAACAAGTTATTAGCAATCTAAGAGACCAGGGGAGCATTATCAACAGCAATAACAACAACAAAAGTAAAAGAACCAATACACTTACTAATGGCAGCTTATATTTAGCCCCTACTATGTGCCAAGGGCTATGTTTTTCCTTCACATGCCTCCCCTCAGTCCTCAACACTTGGTCAAGTGCTTACTAGTATTATCCCTATATCAGATAAAGAATAGGACGCAGGGAAGTTAAGTAACTTGCCAAAGGTCACACAGCTAATGAGTGAGCAGCAAATCCAAGGCTGAAAGTCCAATCTACCTGCTTATAGTTCATAATCTTAACTAGCCTCCATTGTGCTGTCTTTTCTCATCATTAAGTCACTCACACAACTGTGTTTCAACATAGCAGTAAACTGTGGAAAATCTCTAAAAGCTTTTTATAATTAAGCCAATTACACAACTTTCTAACACTACTCTAACCCAATTTACCATGTATGTTTATATGTGTGTATTTGTGGGTGTTTGGGGGTACAAAGAGTCTACATAGTCAGGTAAGCATAATGAATTTGGTGTTTCAATCTAAGGTTACCATATTGTGGGTAAAACTGCAGTATTTCCAGAATCTCTCACCTGGCCTTAATGCATCCCTATATCAATAGGTGTTTCCAAGGGATGGAGAGAAGTAGTCCATTTTCTTATTGATAGGTAATTACACTGGCAGCAAGGGCATATCTGAACCGGAGAGGTTGGGGGGGGGGTCTCTTCTGCAGCTGGGTCACGAGAGACACGACACGGGAGAGCAGAAGTGGACTGCTTGTAAGAAATAAACAGGTTTCTCCCACTTTATTTCTCCCTTTGTCTTATTTTAGTTTCAAAGGTATTTTGCCCTAGGATTCCCCCCATCCAGAGTTACACATAGAAAAACAAAAATGGCCTTAAGAAAAGTAGTAGAATATGAAATATCAGTGCTCTATGAGATCTGAGGGGCCACTAATCATATAATAGATAGAAAACACCATGGCACAGAGACATTCACTGATTTGCCTAAAGTCACATGATGGTAGAACTAGATCAGAGGGCTTTTGACTCTCAAATCATCATTGTCCATCCCTCATTATTAGAGTGGCCATATCAGTATTTTAATTTGGGATATATGCTACTCCTCATTAAGAATGCCCAATCCCAGGACAGAACAATATGCTTTTGCAGGGTTGGGTTGCATGCTATAAGACTCTACTATTAAAAGCCACACTTTTGTCTTTTTTAAGTATGACATTGGACACCTATTCATGTCCAACACTAGTGAGGACTGCTTTGCCTGCAAGCAGTAAACCAATAGTCTAGAGGTAAGTCAGCGCTAGTGCAAATGCTCATTGGTCTCACTGGTGTCACCAGAGACCAGACTTCAATGTTTCTCTTCTATCATACTGTTTTTGCCTTCATGGTCATATTATGCCTACTGCAACATTCATATTCCACACAGAAAGAAGGATGTAACAAAGAAGCAGAAGTGACAACTGTCTAGGAGAGTAAAGCTTTTCCAGAAACTTCCAGGAGCTTTTGCTTGTATCCTCAGGAAAAAGAGTTTGTTGGTTTGTTCTTTGAGCAAAATATCACTCCAAACAAAATCAAGATCCTGTTATTAGCAAAAATTTAAGGGAGAATTGATATTAGGTGAACAAAGGACAGTGTTTGCCACAAGCAGCTATTTCCCAACTTCTCATTAATTCTTACCATGGAGTCATCTTTTTCAGTCAAAGGCATGAAACTCTAAATCATAAAGAACTTCAAACAAACTGAAGTATAATAGATGCTATGACTTCAGTTTCTCAAGCTGAAACAGTCAACATGTAAAGCAAAATATGGGTATATTTTAAATATAAGCTGAAAACCACTATCTATCAGACAACTACAAAATATTTCAAAGAAGAATCACACATCTCTCTGTCCATTGTTACATTATTAGCTATAATATTCTAAATATTAGTTATGAAAATGATAACTATCTAAAACAGAGTTAAAAACAAAATGGACTCCCTGACTTCAAGCTCTACTACAAAGCCACAGTAATCAAGACAATTTGGTACTGGCACAAGAACAGACCTGTACACAAATGAAACAGACTAGAGAGCCCAGATACAAACCCAACCATATATGGTCAATTAATATACGATAAAGGAGTCATGGATAAACAATGGGGAAATAAATGATAGCCTCTTCAACGGCTGGTGTTGGCAAAACTGGACAACTATATGCAAGAGAATGAAACTGGATTATTGTCTAACTCCATACACAAAAGTAAACTCGAAATGGATCAAAGACCTGAATGTAAGTCATTAAACCATATAACTCTTAGAAGAAAACATAAGCAAAAATTTCCTGAATATAAACATGAGCAACTTTTTCCTGAACACATCTCTTCAAGCAAGAGAAACAAAGTAAAAAATGAACAAATGGAAAAAAAAAAAAATGAACAAATGGGACTACATCATGCTAAAAAGCTTCTGTACAACAAAGGACACTATCAGCAGAACAAAAAGGCATCCTAGAGTATGAGAGAATATATTTGTAAATGACATATCTGACAAGGGGTTAACATCCAAAATATATAAACAACTCACACACCTCCACACCGAAAAAGCAAATAACTCTATTGAAAAATGGGTGGAGGATATGAACAGACAATTTTCCAAAGAAGAAATTCAGATGGCCAACAGATGCTCCACATTGCTAATTATCAGGAAATGTAAATTAATGAGATATCACCTCACACCAGTTAGGATGGCCAACATAGAACAACAAATGCTGGCGAGGATGTGGAGAAAGGGGAACCCTCCTACACTGCTGGTGGGAATGTAAACTAGTTCAACCATTGTGGAAAGCAGTATGGAGGTTCCTCAAAAAACTAAAAATAGAAATACCATTTGACCCAGGAATTCCACTCCTTGGAATTTACCCTAAGAATGCAGTTTCCCAGTCTCAAAAAGACATATGCACCCCTATGTTTACCGCAGCACTATTTACAATAGCCAAGAAATGGAAGCAACCTAAGTGTCCATCAGTAGATGAATGGATAAAGAAGATGTGGTACATATACACAATGGAGTATTATTCAGCCATAAGAAGAAAACAAATCCTACCACTTGCAACAACATGGATGATGTTAGAGGGTATTATGCTAAGTGAAATAAGCCAGGGGGAAAGGGACAGGTACCGGGTGATTTCACTCATCTGTGGAGCATGGGAGCAAAGCAGGGCCTGAAGGGACAAAACAGCAGCGGACTCACGGAACCCAAGAATGGACTGACAGTTGCCAAAGGGAAAGGGACTGGGGGTGAGTGGGGAGAAGGGAGGGAGAAGGGGAATAAAGCACATTATGATTGGCACACATAATGTAGCAGGGGGTCATGGAGAAGGCAGTATAACACAAAGACAAGTAGTGATTCTGTAGCACCTTACTACACTGATGGACGGTGACTGTGATGGGTTGTGTGGTGGGGACTTGATAATGGGGGGAATCTTAGTAACCACAATGTTGTTCATGTAATTGTATATTAATGATACCAAAATTTTTAAAAATGGAAGTAAAAATATTCAGTAAGGCAAAACATTTATTTCAATGAACATTTTTTGGTCAATAATATAATCATAATGTACAGTAGAATTTTAACCATGTGGTGGTACAGGCAAAAGTAAAATGCTAAGCAAACACAAAGAAAGGAATGATTATTTCTCACCTAGGACGGTGAGGGAGAGCAAGTCAGGGAATGCTTTTTAGCAGGTGGCATTTGAACCTTGTATTCCTTGATCTGATGAGCAATGTAATCAGGGGAGAAGGAGGGAAAGAATCTGCAGTCCTGATGGAGCAGCATGTCTGGAAGACAGCAGGCATTCTGATGTAGCTGGCACAGAGGGTACATGCAGAGATCTAGTGATGCAGCTAGAAATAGAGGCTAAGCCCAAATTCCAGGTTTTATGGAAAATCATTTCAGAAAACTACCTCAGCAAAGGAAGTGTGGAATACAGAGTTAAACAACCAAATACAACATGACCAGTCTTTTTCTCACCTGCTCCCACTATCACCTTATGAGTATTTCCAAACTTCTTCTCATGGTATCTAAGTCTGCTCTTGTTTAGGCACCTGAGCTCCCCTTTGCTGTTTATTTTGTTTCGGATGCTGATACACACTCTCCTGTTCCCCCTCGCTAGCTAGCTTTTCTGCATCCTTTGATACTTCACTCAAATGAGAGTATCTGTCACTTTACCAGAGTTGAACCCCTTCACTCTCTGAGTTAACCAAACAAGTGCCAGTTTCCCCTTGGGATTCCCACAACACCTTGTCTACAACCACACCTCTCATACTAGTGTAAAGTGTTAACTTTCTAGTGTCTCCTGCCACTTGCATATGAGTTCCTTGAGGATACATCTCAGTACCCCTGCACCTAAGATGTCATATGTGTTATCTGCATGTTTACCAAATAAAATGAATGTGAAGGCTACTTTACTAATCTAGAGGAGAGGTGCTAAGGTATGAAAATGGGAAGAAAAAGGTTAGAATAGATACGAAAGTTCCTATGTTTTACTAATAGAAGAGACCTTCCAGGCCCCACTATAATCTACTCTTATTTCACAAGTAATTTAAATAAACATGGTCATCAGGTTTTATAACTACAAAAATGTATTTTTAAAAAACAACATGAATCAATTAAGATTAAATTATATTTAGTATACTTTTGTTCAACAAGATATAAAAACATGTATTATTTTCAAAATACTTTTCTCCAAATAAACATGACTAGCACAGTGACTTGCAAAATAGTGGACACCTGACCAGCGTTTGTTGAAGGAATAAATGAGAGAACGATGAATGAGCAAACAAATGAGTACATACATGCATGTTTGACCCTCCCTTCCATAAGGCAAGGATACTTTTCCAAAGGCTAGTTATCCTTTGCCTACTTTTCCTTAATATTGCCCACAGCTGTATTACAACACATCTATTCCTATCCATTTCAACTATCTTACAAATACCAATCATTTCCATCAGTTCCCTACCACATTACTAGAATAAAGAATGTGGATCCACTAAAATTATCCAATGTTACTAGTTCTCTCCCTTTCTTATAATGATAACTGATGCAAAATTCTAACTTCCTTAAAGAGCATTAACATGAACCCTTAGCACTATATCTCACTCAGTGCCTGCTACGTTGGGATACTTGGTTAAAACTTTAAATGACAAAGCAATGGTTTGGCAGATATTTTGAAAATTTTAGAAAAAACATTCATTAATATTCCATAATTTCTTCCTTCCCCAAAATAATTCTTAAACATACCCTTGGGTCCTACTTATAAGACATATTAAGTTTGCTTACTGTCTCATATCAAGGGCAACTAATTGATGAGAGCCTCTCAAACCATTTATCACAATTATTTCAATCCCAACTTTGATATTTTCCTTTACAAATCAATTTTTCCACAGTATTTACTAATACTAATATGCATACAGTACTTTGAAATGTTTTTCTCTATATATCCACCCAAATTCATATTATATTTTAAAGAATTGAGCTAAAACTCTCTTCCTGTGGATAACTTTTATTTTTGTCTGTAGGGCTTTGCTCTTCTCAGTTTATCAAGTTTAACAATATTGGTAAAATGTAACATTATTTTGCAAAAGGATAAAACTAATAGTAAATGTTAGTTAAATGACTGAAAACACTATCAGAATAGTTTGAAAAAACAAACTTCTATGAAAAAAGAATTTCTGTAAAAGCTGCCTGTTTTCCCCAGCCACAGAAAATTCTGTCTGAAAAAAATTAGGAATAAACATTTAAGAAAAGCCATTTTACCATCTTAATATATAGTATCTCTTAGTACTATTTTTCTATATTCATATGGCATTTCCTGTCAAATATGATTACTGTGTGTGTGTGTGTGTGTGTGTGTGTGTGTGTGTGTATGTATGTGTGAATTTTGAAAGGCAAAAAGAATATTGTTATTCTTTTCCCTGGGTATATTACAAATAATATGATTGTGATTGAAAAACATAGAAACTAAACAGAATATTTCAATTTAAAAAATTCTGTAAAAGTCAAACTGTACGAATCTGACATTTGCAAACACATTTGGATTAAATTAATTTATATTCTCCTGAAATAATAAAAGCAGTTTTTTAAAAACATGCCTAATTGTTAGAATCCTGCTATGCAAAGATGGGAATGCAGTCTTCTACTTCAGAAAAGAAAGGAGGAGAAATAATGTAAAAAACAGGAGGTCAATAACTGTAAAGTATCCTAACTAACACTATCACATATACAAAAGCAAGTAACAATAGTTTCTCTGCTTTTGGAGATGCATTTTTGTTCATTTAAATACCATGTTCTTCCATAAAAGAGTTCTAAGGTTTCTTTCTGTAATATTATGTATATGTTTGATATTATGTGTCACAATATTACTTCATATTATCACATGAAATCATTTCATACAAGAAATAAGGAATCTCATAAGCTTTACTTTAACACAGATCATATCAAGTCTTTAAAAATACAAAATAATCTATATTTTATATCATGTGAGGTATACTATTCAAATCATATAAAGATAGAATATGTATCTTACACATTAAAAAGCTTATATATAAATTTGTCAACCAATTTTAAACCACAGATTAAATTAGTGAAATTTATAAATTTCATTATAAATTTCACTAATGGCCCATAATTTTTAATTCCTAATTGCCATTTTGGACATTTATTATTTCAAATGTCTAAAAAGCAAAGCATACAAGTATTTCTTTAAAGATGTATCTCTATTAGTTCATTTTAAGATCTGTCAGACATACAATTAAAAAAGATACTGAAAATTTATTATTACAGCATATCCCAAGTTGACACAGGCTCTAAATTAAGGCTACTTTAAATATAAACAGCACTGATTAAGCATATAATCATAAACATTTTTAAAAGTATTTATTCATAGAAGAAGGCAATACAATCATTCACTGGCTAAATTCATATTTATAACTACTATTTTATCAGTTATTCACACAAATAAGAATCATCTACTTCTTTTGCCCTACTTTAAGCAGAATCCTAGCTTGTTCCCTTGATTGCTGCCATGAACATTCATATTTTAAATTTAAGAGAAAAGAGAATATATAAATTATTCTTCAATCTCTGAAATACAGAATGCAAGAGGATCTTCACAATGTGAAAAAATACTATTGCAGCAGATATATCTAACGTCTTCTTACTCTTTGTACCTTTTAATAAAATAATATGCTTCTAAATTGTGGTTTAAAAACAGTAATAATGAGGCATGTTAAAAATCATGCCATTACCTGATCCTTTTCAGATACCATAATATACCAGAAGAGCAAAAGCAGACATGATAACTGAAAACTGATTTGTAAAATGTCTGAGTGCTCAATTGTTCATTCTAATGATGCTCCTACCTTCCTTCACTTTGGCTGCTTTTTGCCTCGATGGTGTCACCAGCTCCTTTACAATCTGCAAGACCTGAATCATTGCTAGATAACTAGCCACACACTCAAGCTCTTCCTCCAGAAATCCAACAGGTTTCATCACTAAGAGCTCATTGCATTTCTGCTTTAAGGAAGCTCAGGCATGAACACAATTCAGCTTCAGAAAAATAAATGCTTTGCTTAGCTATCCATGAAGACTCTGAAGCAGTTAATAAGAAATAATGAAAGGATAATAGGCTGTATCTTCTTGAAACAATGGGTTCAAAGTGTTTTCAGCACATGTGAAAACCACCAACCTCAAAGTCCAAAATACATGACTGTGGGGAAGTTGGGGTTCCTATGGCCAGGATCCTCACTGAACTTAAACCACCTGATGATGTAAGGGGACTGTTGCTAGGCTACTGCTTCCACACCCGTAGGCAATAAGCTATTACCACACTACATAGAAATCTCGGCCTAGTGCTCTGGGTGGAGACAGACGCTAGTGCTCGACCTACTGCCGGGAGAACAAGCCGGGTAATAAACCCTCTCACCCCAAAAAAATGCTCTATTGTCACTTCTTTGGTCACAGGGAATCTATAGCAATCTTGCTGGGGGCTGAAACCCACTGGCAAGACAATTGGCGTAGTAGGCAGGATTCATTGTTGACCAAGGAAAAAGACAGGTTGCCTTTATGGGAGGGGTGCTTTAGCGGGCTGCCCCTATAAGTGGGGAGACAGTGGATTGTCCCCCAATGGGTGTATGTGATCTGAGGTGGCTTGCCTCCTAGAGAGCTGGGCCCCACCCCAGGACTGGAGGCAAGTGGGGGTGATACCTAAGGCAGCAGGGTTAGCCCTTGGTATAGTAAGTAGGTCTTTTGAGAGACAGAGTGTCCATGAGTCAGCAAGGACTGTGGGTGGGCTGCTTTTCACAGTATTAACTAGTCTACAGAAGAGAACGACACACTTCTGAAAAAGACCCAAGAAATGACGGCATGAGAAGATGAGCTGCAAACTGCTATGGATTCACTGAAGAAGGAAATGGCATTGATCTAAGAGAAGGCAGCACGAGAACACCAGCAGTGAGGTGCCACTGAAGAGGTAAAAAAGATTCCTTACAGAATGAGATGGCAGCACTACCAGGTGCTCTGAAGGAGAAAAAGGCCATCAAGAAAAAAAGACAAATTTGTGAGGAAGGCACAGGCAGAGGTGGCATGAGAACACCAGCTACAAAGCACTGAAGTGAAGGTAAGAGAACTGCTGAAGACTGAGCTGGCAATGCTGCAAGGCACGGTAGAAAAGGTAAAGTATGTAGCAGAGGAGGCACTCGGAGGAGGGGACAGAAAGGTGCCATCAGTTCCAGAAATGGAGGAGCTGGGGAAGGATGAAGGGGTGGTGCCCAAGGCACTGACCCCTCCTGTACTGAAAGCACACTCAGTGGTTGTAAAGAAAATAAAGACCCAGCAGCCAAGAGCTGCCCAAAGAGAGGTGCAGCCCCATCCCCAGGTCATGGAGCACTCTATGCTCCGCCCCTATACTCAGGCTGAGCTGCTGGATTTGGGCTCTCGGTTTAGGCAGAAGCCCTCGGAGTCAGTATGAGCTTGGCTCCTGTGTCTGTGGGAATGAGGGGTGGATGGAATTGTTCTGTCAGGATCAGAGATGGGAAAGATGGCTTCCCTGACGGTTCAGCCCGCCTTGAAGCAGCAGTTACAAAGTGGACATTGGACCCCAGGAAATCACACCCTCCTTGATTGGCTTATGGCTGAACTTTCTGCTGTGTGGCCCAATCAGGGTGATCCACCATCCTCTCCGGCTAGATGGCAGATGTATGCTGAGCTCCAACAGGCGTTACGGGAGCCAGGCATAAGAAATGCCATCTATAGTCCAGAGAATCATGGTCCAGATGAAGAGCCTTTCACTACTGGGATGAGAAATGTGCTTCAAAGAGCTCCCACATCCCTCTTTGGGTTTCTAGTAGCCATTCTTTCCCCTCACTTAGGGCAGCCATAAGCAAGGTGACACGTACAGTAGAAGACTTAGGAGAGGCTGAAGCAATGAGAATACGGAAGGAAATAAGGTCTGCTACTCACAAAAGAATTTAAAGGGCCCCATGAAGTGTATGACAACCCACATGTGGGTTGATTTAATATGGGCAGGACCAGACAGAAGGAAATTAGATGGGAAGCCAAATAGGATCTTACTGGAGCTATGGCAACAATTGGAACCAGAGCAGCAGTTCCAGCCATTAAGACGAAACAGGCAGAGGTAAGAGCCAGAGCCACAAGTCCGGCCTATGTGTTTGCAAGACTTCCTGCTGGAGAGCGAGCCAACCTCACTCAAACCCACACAGGAAGGTGACTGGGGAACACAGTTCAACAGAGGGGAAGGTCGAGGTACCTGCCCTGAGGGGCCAGGGGGGGACCAGAAGCCACATGCTGAAATAGCTATCCACTGGTCCCCAGTGAACATACAATGTGTCCTGGCTATGGTGGACACAGGGGCTGAATGTTCACTAATTCATGGTAACCATGAGTGGATCCCCAGGACCCCCCCTCTCATAGATGGATATGGGGGTAAGGCTATCAGAGTGAAACAAGCCCAAATCCTTTTGGGAATAGGGTGTCTACCCCCAAAAGAGTATACTGTCTATATATCTCCTATCCCTGAGCATATTTTGGGGATTGATATCCTGCAGGGTCTATGGTTGCAGACCACTGCAGGTGAGTTCAGACTGAGAGTACATGTGGTGAAGGCAGTTCTGAGGGGACATGCTAGGCACCTGCCCATAGTTTTGCCTGAGCCTCAGCGGGTGACTAATACCAAACAATACAAACTGCCTGGAGGGCATAAAGAGATTGGAGAAACTCTACAGGAGCTGGAAAAAGGTAGGTATTATAAAGCCCACCCATAGTACTTTCAATTCCCTAGTGTGGACAGTAAAAAACCCAGATGGCTCCTGGCGGATAACTGTGGATTACAGAGAATTGAATAAAGTCATACCCCCTATGCCTGCTGCTGTCCCCTCTATTGCAGGCCTGATGGATAACTTCAGCCACGAACTAGGATCATACCATTTTGTGGTAATCTTGCTAATGCCTTCTTTTCCACTGACATTGAGCAGGAAAGTCAGGAACAGTTTGCCTTCATGTGGGAAGGACGGCAATGGATTTTCACCATCCTTCCACAGGGACACCTCCAAAGCCCCACCATCTCTTATGGACTTGTAGCCCAGGACTTGGCTACATGGGAGAACCCACCAACGGTGCAGCTGTACCATTATATTGATGATGTCATGCTCATGTCTGATTCTCTTTCAGATCGAGAAGATGCAGCACCTAGACTGCTGCAATATTTACAGGAGAAAGGAAGGGCTGTGAACAGTACCAAGGTTCAGGGACCTGGTTTGTCTGTCAAATTCTTGGGGGTCGTCTGGTCGGGTAAGACCAAAGTTATACCAGAAGCTGTTATAGATAAAGTCCAGGCCTTTCCTACCCCTACAACTGTAGCATTGTTACAGGAGTTTTGGGGTCTTCTAGGCTACTGGGGAGTGTTTATCCTGCACCTGGCACAAATTCTGAAGCTCTTATACCTGTTGGTACAAAAGGGCATCAGGTGGAAAGAATACAACTTCTCAGATTCAAAAAGACATATGCACCCTTATGTTTATCACAGCACTTTTTACAATAGCCAAGATATGGAAGCAACCTAAGTGTCCATCAGTAGATAAATGGATAAAGAAGATGTGGTACATATACACAATGGAATACTATTCAGCCATAAGAAAGAAAGAAATCCTACTGTTTGCAACTACATGGATGGAGCTGGAGGACATTGTGCTCAGTGAAATAAGCCAGGCAGAGAAAGACAAATGCCAAATGATTTCTCTCATTTGTGGAGCATATCAATGAAGCAAAACTGAAGGAACAAAATGGCAGCAGACTCAGAGACTCCAAGAATGAGCTAGTGGTTACCAAAGGGGAGGGGTGTGGGAGGGTGGGTGGGGAGGGAGGGAGAAGTGGATTGAGGGGTATTATGTTTAGTACACATGCTGTGGGGGATCATGGGGAGAACAGTGTAGCACAGAGAAGGCATTTAGTGGATCTGTGGCATCTTACTACACTGATGGACAGTGACTGCATTGGGGTATGGGTGGGGACTTGATAATATGGGTAAATGTAGTAACCACATTGTTTTTTCATGTGAAACCTTCATAAGAGTATATATCAATCATACCTTAATAAAAAATTAAAATAAAAAAAGGGCATAAGGTGGGACCGAGATGTGACATGTGTATCTGCCTTTACTACAGCAAAACGGGCAGTCAAGGCCACGCAGGCCTTGAGTGTGATAGACCCATCAAGGCCCTGTGAGCCGGATGTTCATGTGACTGAAGACGGTTATAGCTGGGGTCTATGGCTGCAGCTTGAATGAACTCGCCAACCTATTGGATTCTGGTCACAACTCTGGAAAGAGACAGAGATACGATACACTTTGATAGAAAAACAACTGGCTTCTGTGTATCACACCTTGCTGGCTACAGAACCCATCACTGGAATGGCCTCAGTAAAGGTAATAACCACCTATCCCATCTTGGGGTGGGTACAAGACTGGACCCAAAAGCCAAGGAGTGGTGTGGCACAAATGCCCACACTGGCCAAGTGGGGTGCTTACCTACAGCAGCATAGTGCCCTCTCTAGTAGCCCCTTAAGTGAAGAATTCCAATGCTCATTGGGGCCGGTGACACACACTAGTGAAAAGCAGGAAGAACTTGCTTCTGAACCATTAGTAGTAGAGAGTCCCTATTGGGTGGGAAGAGCCCCTATACCTGAAGATGCATGGTACACAGATGGCTCCAACTGTGAGCAGCCCCCAAAATGGAGGGCCATAGCTGTCCATCTTAAGACTGAGACAGTATGGATGGAAGATGGTGAGGGGAAGAGCAGCCAATGGGAAGAGTTGCAGGCTGTGTGACTTGTGATCAACCAGGAGTCCTCCCCAATAGTTGTCTGCACTGACAGCTGGGCTGTCTATCAGGGCTTGACCCTGTGGCTACCAACCTGGTACCATGCCAACCGGCTGGTTGGTCACCAACCCCTTTGAGGGCAAGAATTGTGGCAAGACTTACAGACCTGTGATCAGACTAAAATAATTACAGTATACCATGTGACATGTCATTTGCCACTGGCATTCCCAGGAAATGATGAAGCAGATCAACTGGCCCAGATACACTGGTTAGAAGGAAAGCCTGCCTCTGATGTAGCCCAATGATTACATGAGTGTTTTTTGCATTCAGGGCAAAAGACAATGTGGGCTGTAGCCCCTCAGCAGCTGGGAATCAAATGGAAGTTTCATGTGCCATAGAATCCTACTGCAGCAGGCTTGATGGAGAGGCACAAAGGCTTGTTAAAATCCGGATTAACGTCAGATACCAAAAGTCTGTGGGGATGATCAGTCTGTTTACGGACCGTGCTATGGTGTTTGAACGAGAGACCCCAAAAGGGAGCCCTGTGCCCTGCAGACATGTTAACACATATGGCTGCCTCCCCTATATAACTGCAAGTATAAACCAAGGAAGAATCACTGAAGCCAAGGTTCAGTCACCAGAATAACAACTTGCTGCCAGCACCAACTGAACTGAACCCCAGAGACTCCATTGATTAGACGTGGCCTTGGACCTTTAGACACATGGACCAACGATGGCTGGCTCTCCTGGCACCTTGGGGACAAGGCCTAGAAGCTGGCCTCCTGTGTATTGCTGGAATAACAGCAGAGTGGCTGCCAAAGGTCACAGTAGTGTATCCTGAACGGCCAGAGGTAGGAGCATCTTCCAGGGAGTTTTGTTTTATCATATGGCCAATGCATGCACCTCTAGTAGCACTATATATAGACCCTTCAGTAACCCCCACAGGGAGAAGGGTAAAAGTATGGTATACTGGACCTGGAAGGGAGCCCATTCCTGCTACAGTCCTATCACAGCACCACTCTCTTGCATGCATCCTACCTGATGGACAAGATTTGCCTATGTTAGTGTCATTAAAACATATGTCTTATTGCCCCTAAGGTCGTGTGGATTGGAAACCTCCTCTGCCTTCAGGATTACTATAATTTTTGTTACCTGTATCAAAATCTTCTTGTATTTTAATTTTTGTTATTATCTCTAAGTTGTTGGTAGCCTCTGTTGCTGTTGTGGAATCTGGTTACAGTGTTTCAGCATTCTTGCACAGGAACCATTGTGGAAGATTGAGAGCGTGTATGGCGAGAATCCTGGAGGGGTGGAGTGTGGAGAAGTTGGGGTTCCTTTGGCCAGGATCCTCACTAAATTTAACCACTTGATGATGTATCTGGCCTGTTGCTAGACTACTGCTTCCACGCCCATAGGCAATAAGCTTTTATTGCCCTATATAGAGAGCTCAGCCCAGCACTCTAGGCAGAGGCAGATGCTAGTAGTGCTCAACCGCCAGGAGAACAAGCCAGGTAATAAACCCTTTAACCCCAAATAAAGGTTCTACTGTCATTTCTTTGGTCACACTGAATCTAAAGTGACCTTGCCAGGGGCTGAAACCCACTGGCAAGACAATGACTTTGCAAAGCATAGTCATAAACAAAACAAAATAAAATGTGGCTAATCTTAAAATCACTAAGCATAGTGAAAATATTTCTTCACAAAAGTCAAGACAGGAAAAATAAAGTGCTAGGCTATATATCTTATATAGCGGCTCACAGACACTATGTGGAAGTCTTCAAGAACACACGGAGAAGTCGTCAAACAAAATAACCTGCACTGTCAAAGCCTTAATACTTTTTTCCAATTTCTTAAACTCTCATATCTGAAACAGAAAGTAAAATGTGGATAAAAATAAACCCCTTTCTGGCTAACTCCAAGCTCCCAGATCTGCATAAAAGATACAGCAACTCAAAAAACACCCTGTAAATTCCTTGGCCTCCTCCTCACACAGAAACCTCTTGACATCCCAGTAAATGAAGAGGAAGAGAAGTCCAAGTTCACACGACACACTAGAAATCTCTGAAGGTTTATAAATTCTTTGCTCTCACCATCAGAAGCATGGGCCAGAGAATTCCAAATCAGGTATAACCACTCTTTCTGTCATATGGTTTTTAACAGCCAAACTGAGACATGCTCAATTAATTTTTAATACCTTTGTTTTATTTTCTATTTATCACATAGCAGCTCTTTTCATAGTAAACCTACAGAGTTAACTTAAAGAAAAAAGTAGCACTCAGGTTAATATGGTTCAATGTTATATTTACTAACATGACTTCACCGGCAATTTGTTCCCCTTGCTGTACTGCCAACTTGCCCAGTTTTCTTTCCTTCCCATCTATTATTTTGATATTCTTAATGTATCATAAAATAGTAAGTCCAAGAGCATATCAAAGGTAGTTCCACACAGTTAAAGGCAGTTCCACAGAGTTAAAGCTTCCACACAGTTAAAGGCTTGTTATTTTCCCATTTTTCAATTAGAAAACTGAGGTACACGGTACATCAACCATGGTTGAGAAACAGAATCCCAAAACTCAAAAGCTTCAACTTTCTCTAACAAACTTCCTCTGTAAAAAGTTATAGTTTTAAAATTCAGGGTGAAGTTTTCAGCTCTTCAAAGAAGTGCTATAATATGTGCATATATATCCACCCATAATGTATTCTCCATATGGGTGCTAATTTAAGACATCAGTGCTACAAATCTGTGATGGTGAGAAAATATTTGCAAATGGAGGACAATTATCCTAAGCACCTATTATCTTTAAAGAACATGTTTTACTTGCAAACTAAATCAAAGTAAGGGTTCAGGTGGGTGGAAAACCAAGTTTTAAACCTCAAACCAAAACTGTGTTCTTTAATGAATCCCTTTGAAAACTTGATACAGACAAATCAACATTTAAATCAAACTCAAGTCAAGTTCCCCCAATTCCTTCAATCCTTTGCCCCATTCCCTAGGGCAGTTCTGAACATGAAATAAGGGGTTAGGTATTGTGGATAAAGCGAAGGTTCTATGGCCAGGATTCTCACCTGGTCCTGGTCGGCTTGCTCACTACACATACGTGAGCAATACGTTGTTATTGACTCCATACATAAAGAGCTCTGCCCAGTGCTCTGGGCTACATGGTGCCATGGCTGCAAGGCTGCACAACTGCAGAAGAGCAGACTGGAGTGGTGGCGCGCCGAGGACAGAGACTGAGATGGCTGGCAGGGCAGAGAGGCTCAGAGGCAGAGACAGAGGAGGATTACAGACCTGCAGACTGTTGGACGCAGACCTAATTCTAGTGCTCGACCTATCACAGGGAGAACAATCTGGGTAACAAATCCTTTTACCCCAAGAACGTTCTATTATCATTCCTCAGTCTCACTGAATCCACAGTGAACTTCCCATGGTTGACACCCACTGACAAGACATGTATTTATTGGCTTTACTTTCCAGTTCTTTGCATTTACAGCCCCTGAGAAATTACCTCCACTCTTCTGGAAAAAAGATGTTTTTTCTGAAAGGTCTTTCTGTTAGCTTTGCTCTCTCCCAACATTTTTCTCTTTCATTGCAAGGAAGTGGATATACAAAACATTATCCTCTCAGTCAACTCTAACCTCCATTTCTGGTCAGTGAAGGGAGAAATATCTATATTCATGTTTCCATAAGTTTCAATTATCATCCTCTATCTCACTGAATCAGTATAGGTTTTGAAAATGAAAATCGCATGCAATCAGTTTGAACACACTGGCTCACCACTGTCAGTCCTTAACTTCTGCAAAGCAACGAATATCTTTTTTTTTGTTTCTCTCATTCTCTTCTCATTTTTTAATCATACATTCTGTTGGTGAAAATATGTGAGCACATATTCTAATATATGTAACTGAACCGTACTCTAAAATGTCAAGATCATAAAAAACAAAGACAGACCGAGGAACTATTAAGAGAAGAGCTCAGAGTCAGGATAACTAAATCTAACACTTGATCCCAGACTACGTATTGAACCAGAAAGGGATGAGTTTAGGAAAAAAATGATTGATGGTTCAAAAAAAAAAGAAAATGCTAATACAGAATGTGAAAAGTAAATGTGGTAAATGTTAACATTTGGGGAGCCCAGGTAAAAGAATATATGAGAATTGTTTGTGTTATTCTTGCAACATTTTACTGAGTATAAATTACTTCAAAATAAAAAGTGACTGCTATCTATGACCACTATCCCAATATATGTATATGTGTATATATAAGTATATATACACATATACATGTGTACATACACTTACATGTATATACATGCCCATATTTACATAGTGCATACATACATAAATGTGAGTACATATACATATATGTACATTGTATAGATATATATGTGTATGTATATACCTATGACTACTATCCCAATATATGTATATATATTTGTTTATAAAGGATATACATACATGTATATTCTTGTTTATAAAAGATGTACATGTATTTATATTTATGCATATTCCAATTATAAAAACAGTATTTTAAAGGATGAAATAATGTAAGAAGAATTACCCATTTGTACAAATAATGTAATAAGAATTACCCAGTTTCAGTTAACTGTGTAGTGTACATACATATACATATTCAGTCATACATATGTATTTTCTTATTTGCTTCCTTCACCTGATAGATCATTCTGAGCCTTCCCCAAGTGTAAATTTTGAAGATACACACACTACTGGGGTTATTCTAGCATAGACAGTATTAAAATAATTAATTTCCAGGTCCTTCATTTCCATATGTACCTGGGGCTAAAGCTGATCTCCCTACAGCAGGGCTCCTCTGTTCCTGTCTCCCTTAACACATTTTCCTTTCTCCCGTTTCACAAGAGGCCATCCCTCACCCATCTGAGTACGGTACAGTGCTCCGAAGAGTAAAAACATGGTGGGGGATAAGAAAATTCCAACAATTCCTTTAAGCATGGCATGATAAAAAACATCAGCCCATTCTACTTGTTAAGATACAAGTTTCGAGTAAATACTAGTTTTTTAGTAAATAATTATCAACTTTATCATATTACTGTTTTCACCAACTGCATTAGGATAAAACTCTGTGAGGGAAGTGGAATGGATGTATAATTTTAGAAAAAAAGAAAGTATGTAAATCTCTGGCTACTAAGGAACAGCTTGCTCATTTTATAAATGGATGACACCAGTTACCAAATCTCTGTGATATTTATACCCCAATTGATACAATTATATGGAAGCTGTAACATAAAATTTTAATATTTTTCCTTCTTGGGCTTCTGACACTAATAATTGGTTTACTGATAGTCCTTCGTTTTTATCATAGCTCCATGCATGGTCCAGTTTTATTTATTCACTTAATTATTAATAATTATTTAATAAATGCCATAAAGCAACCACCCAAAACAAAAACTAGGATCTACCTTAAAAATAATCTACACTTAAACTACAGTTTGCCCAACCACCAACTCACCCCCTTGCTTCACCCAAAGTAACAATCATCCTGAATCAGTGGTTAATGTACCCTTGATTTCCCTTCCATATATCTCTCTATATGTATATTATTAAATACATACACCGTTGAGTTGCTGTTTGGTTGTTTTGAACTTTATAAATAGGAACCACATTTTATGTAATATTTGGGGAATGTTATTTTTTTCTTAAAAATATTTCAATTATATTCTAGACAGTGGTTCTCAATCTTCCGTATCTATTGAAATTACCTGGGAAGTTTCAAAAAGTATAATGCCTGGGTCCATACCCAGGGATTTTGATTTCATTGTCCTAGTGTACAGCCTGAACATCACAAATTTTAAAAGCTCCTCAAAATGACCTTAACATTCAGCCAAGGTTAGGAATCACTGTCACAGAAGATTAACACGGAAGCTACCTATATGTGGTTAAGTAAACATGAAAGGTTCAAAATATTATGATTCCACTACTACCATCTATTTAAATATAAGTGGGGGGTGGGGTAGGGAGAGAGATGGATCCACAAAGAAAATATATCAAAATGTTACCAATGACTCTTCCTCTGAATGATGGCATTACATATAAATGTTTATTGTCTTCTTTTTGTTATAGTTCTTTTTTGCTTTTCTATACAGAACACATTTCCTATTTTTCTAAAAAAAGGAATGACACTGTGGCTTTTTAAAAATCCATTATTGAAAGTTGAGATTCAAGATGGCAGTGTGAGAGGTGAAACAGAGAACTCCTTCCAAAACCACATATAATATGAAAATATGGATAATATAACTAATCCTAAAAGAGCAACAGGAAAGAAGGCTGCATCAGACTGCATACACCTGGAGAACAGAGCAGACGTCAAGAAACAGTTGATACGTACAGAACCCAAGCCCTTCCCACACCCCAGCTCACGGGCGAGAGGAAGAGAAACAAAGCGGGGAGGGGGTAGAAGCCTAGAACTGCTGAACACCTAGCCCTGGAGATCTGCTTTGGGAGCACAAACCTACATTGCATGGTACTCTGGAGATCAGTGGAGTTGGAAAGCTAACACATGTGGAAAACTTGGAGAGACTGAGGATTCCAGCCGTTTGTGGAGGATAGGGATCCACATCCAGCTGCTCTGAGACAAAGGAAAGGTGGGCAGTCTGAGAGGCTTCCTAGCAGCGAGAGGGCTGCTAAAGGGACAAGGTTTGTATGGAACTTGCTGCCTGGGAGGAGGGATAGATGGACAAGGTTGTCTGGGTGCACAATGCCCAGCAAGTTGAGAACTTTCAGAAACTTCAGGTACTCCATCCCCCTGGCTGCCTACTCAGCTCCAAGGCCTCCCACAGTGATATGCAGACTGCTGTGCCTTCTTCCTGGCCTGCTGGCACCAGCTAGCAAACTGGCAGTCCCTGCCCTGGCATCAGGCCAGCCAGAGGGAACCCCTGCCTACAGCAGCTATAGATGCAAAGCATAGAGGCTTACACCTATGTGCTCGGCCCACTGGTTCTGACAGTGGAGACAGGTGCTGCAGCTGGGAAGCAGGAAACAGCTCTTTCCTCCCACCACCCTCCAGGCACCAGAGCCGCTCCCCTGTGACCCCCTACATCACTCCAGGGGCTGTGCAGCTCCAGAGACTAGAGTGTCTGGGCACTAGAGGGCACAACATACAAATATGAAATGTCAAAAGAACCTGGTTGAAATAAAAATATCACAAACACCAGAAAAAGGGCCAAATGAAACTGAACTCACCAATCTTCCTGAAAGAGAGTTCAAAATAAAAACCATAAATATGCTCATGAAGTACAGAAAAATATTCAAGAACTCAGGGACGAATTTAGGATGGAGATTCAATCATTTAAAAGTTCCATATCTGAAATGAAACATACAATGGAGGGATTTAAAAGCAGATTAGATGTAGTAGAAGAGATGGTAAACAGAAGAGAAATTAGAGAAGAGGAATACAAAGAAGCTGAGGCACAAAGAGAAAAAAGAATCTCTAAAAATGAAAGAATACTGAGAGAACTGCATAACCAATCCAAACGGAACAATATTCGCATTATAGGGGTACCAGAAGAATGAGAGAAAAAAGGATAGAAAGTGTCTTTGAGGAGGTAATTGCTGAAAACTTCCCCAATCTGGGGAAGGAGACAGTCTCTCAGGCCATGGAGGTGCACAGATCTCCCAACACAAGGGGACCAAGGAAGACAACATCAAGACATATAGTAATAAAATTGGCAAAGATCAAGGATAAGGACAGACTGCTAAAAGGAGCCAGAGAAAGAAATAAGAACACATACAAAGGAAAGCCCATCAGGCTAACATCAGACTTGTCAGCAGAAACCTTAACAGGCCAGAAGGGAGTAGCATAATGTATTTAATGCAATGAAGCAGAAGGGCCTGGAACCAAGATCACTTTATCCAGCAAGATTATCATTTAAATTTGAAGGAGGGATTAAACAATTTCCAGATAAGCAAAAGCTGAGAGAATTTACCTCTCACAAACCATCTCTACAGTCTATTTTGGAGGACAGACTTTTAAAAGCAGCTAGAGAGAGAAAAAAGATCACATATAAAGGAAAACCCATCAGGCTATCATCAGACTTCTCAACAGAAACCTTACAGGTAAGAAGGGAGTGGCATGATATATTTAATGCAATGAAACAGAAGGGCCTCAAACCAAGAATATTCTACCTGGTAAGGTTATCATTTAAATTTGAAGGAGGGATCAAACCATTTTCAGATAAGCAAAAGCTGAAAGAACTTACCTCCCACAAACCACCTCTACAGTGCATTTTGGAGGGACAGCTATAGATGCAAGTATTCCTAAAGCTAAACAGCTGTCACCAGGGGAAATAAAACCACAGCAAAGAAAGTAGGACAAGTAATTACTAAGCAGATGCAAAATCAAATCAACTACCACCAAAGTCTTTCAAGGGATAGACAAAGAGTACAGAATATGATACCTAATATATAAAGAATGGAGGAGGAAAAAAAAAAGAACCTTTAGGTTGTGTTTGTAATAGCATACTAAGTGAGTTAAATTAGACTGTTAGATAGTAAGGGAATTACCCTTGAACCTTTGTAAACACGAGTCTAAAGCCTGCAGTGGCAATAAATATGTGGTTAGTTACCAAAGGAGAGGGAGGGAGAAGGGGATTGTGGGGTATCATGATAGGTGCACATGGTGTGTGTGGGGTCACAGGGAAGACAGTGTAGTTCAGAGAAGATAAATAGGGACTCTGTGGCATCTTACTAACACTGATGGACAGTGACTGCAATGGGCTATGGGGGGGATTCTATAATAAAGATGAATACAATAACCACATCGTTTTTCTTGTGAAACCTTCATAAGAGTGTATATCAATGATACCTTAATAAAAAAAGTCATTATCATCCCACCAATAAAGTTATATAGATGGCAACTAAGCATATGAAAAGACGCTCAACATCGTATGTTAGGGAATTTCAAATTAATACAACAATGGGATACCACTACACATCTATTAGAATGGCTAAAATGCACAACATCAAATGCTATAGAATGTGGAGCAATAGAAACTCTCATTCATTGCTGGTGGGAATGCAAAATGGGACAGCCTCTTTGAAAGACAGTTTGGCAGTTCTTATAAAACTAAATTTAGGGGGAGGAGCCAAGATGGCAGCATGAGTAGAGCAGCAGAAATCTCCTCCCAAAACCATATATATTTTTGAAAATACAACAAATACAACTATCCCTAAAAGAGAGACCAGAAGATACAGGACAACAACCAGGCTACATCTACACCTGCGAGACCCCAGCGCCTCGTGAAAGGGGTACGATACAAGCCACAGCAAGCAGGACCCAAGCGCCCCTCACCCCAGCTCCCAGCGGGAGGAGAGGACTCAGAGCAGGGAGGGAGAGGGAACCCAGGAATGCTAAATACACAGAACCGGGGAGTGCAGACCCACTGCATGGTGTGCTGGATACTAGGGAAATGGAACAGTAAAACCTGCGAGCGGGTCCCCACAGCCGGCGCCCCTGGGACAAAGAAAAGCGAGTGCTTTTTGAAAGTCTTAAAGGGACAAGGACCCCACAGCTGGATGGAAGCATCACAGGGCACTCAGCGCAGCAGCTGGGAATCCCAGGGAATTCTGGGCGCCCTAACCCCCTGGGCAGCAGCGCAGCTCTGAGGCCCCTCATGGCGATAAACAGCCTCCTGCCCGTTCCCCCTCTGGCGCGGCTCCGCCATAGTGGAGCAGCGGCCTGAGAGCGGCCATGCCCACAGCAGCAGGGCAGAGCTTCTTTCACAGCGGCCAGGCAAGAATCAGAGATCTTGTCTGCGCACAGCAGCTGCCCAGCCCAAGCCACTAGGGGTCGCCATTCTCCCAGGAGAGGAAGGCCACAAACTAGCAAGAAGGGACGTCCCCCCCCAGCCAAGACATATGCCAGCTCCCCACAACTACCTCTATCGCCATGAAAAGGCAGAAGAATTTGATACAGACAAAAATCAGAGAGACAACTCCTGAGAAGGAGCTTGGAGAGATAGACCTAACCAACCTTCCTGAAATAGAATTCAAAATAAAGGTCATAACTATGCTGATGGAGCTGCAGAGAAAAATGCAAGAGCTAACGGACAAAGTTGGGAGGGAGACTACAGAAATAAAACAATCTCTGGAAGGACTTAGAAGCAGAATGGATGAGATGCAAGAAGCCATTAATGGAATAGAAATGAGAGAAAAGGAATGCATAGAGGCTGCCGCAGAGAGAGACAAAAGGAACTCCAGGAATGAAACAATATTAAGAGAACTGTGTGACCAATCCAAAAGGAACAATATCTGCATTACAGGGGTACCAGAAGAAGAGAGAGAAAAGGGGATATAAAGTGTATTTGAAGAAATAATTGCTGAAAACTTCCACAAACTGGGGGAGGAAATAGTCACTCAGACTATGGAAGCACATAGAACTCCCAAAAGAAGGGACACAAGGAGGACCAAGACACATAATAATTACAATGACAAAGATCAAGGACAAGGACAGAGTTTTAAAGGCACCTAGAGAGAGGAAAAAGGTCACCTACAAAGGAAAACCCATCAGGCTATCATCAGACTTCTCAACAGAAACTTTACAGGCCAGAAGAGAATGGCATGATATATTTAATGCAATGCAACAGAAGGGCCTTGAACCAAGAATACTGTATCTAACACGATTATCATTTAAATATGAAGGAGAGATTAAACAATTCCCAGACAAGCAAAAGTTGAGGGAATTTGCCTCCCAAAAACCACCTCTACAGGGTATTTTAGAGGGACTGCTCTAGATGGGAGCACTCCTAAGGCTAAATAGATGTCACCAGAGAAAATAAAACTAAATTTACCATAATTGAATTCTTACCATACAATTCAGCAACTGTACTCGTTACCCAAATGTGTTAAAACTTACAGTCACACAAAAACCTCTATATGAATGTATACTACAGTTTTTATTCATAACTGCTAAAACATGGAAGCAACCATTTGTTCTTTAGTAGGTAAATGGATAAACAAAGTGCCATTTCCAGTCAATGGAATATTATTCAGCAATGAAAGGAAATGAGCTATCAAGCCACAGAAAGACATGGAGAAAACTTAAATGCACATTGCTAAGTAAGAAGCCATCAAAAAAGGCTACACAGTGTATGATTTCAACTATATGACATTCTGGAAACTGCAAACCGATAGAGACAATAAAACAATCAGTAGTTGACAAGGATTTGGGAAGAGAGAAGGATGAATGGACGGAGCACAGCCAATTTTTAGGTGAAACTAGTCTATATGATACTATAATGGTAGATACATGTCCTTATATGTTTGTCCAACCCCACAGAATGTACAACGAACAGTAAACCGTAATGTAAACCATGGACTTTAGTTTACATAATGCACTGATATTGGCTCATCAATTACAGTAAATGCACCGCACAAATGCAAGGTGTTAATAATAGGGTAACTGGGAAGACAGGAAGTATTATGAGGGAAGTAAAAGGAAACTCACAGTAAAAAATGACAAAGGAAACCTATATTTAATCTGTATCCTACTCTTCAAACTTTATCTGAAATAATACAAATACAGATCCAAAAACAACAGAGTTTAACTAGAGAGAGAATACTCAAAACAAAAATATTAATTACCTACAAATGAGACATGCAATGTGTCTTGGTGGACAAGAAATGTTATGATTGCCCTTGCAATGGGCTGCCTGCAAACAGCTTTAAGGTACTTCTTTTTTCCAACAAAACAATTCTTACATCAATCTTATCTCCTACATTTGTATTTTTGTTATACATTGCCACCTCTAACCACAAACTTTTGGCTAATCCCCAAAACTGCTGACTTAATTTTCCTCCCCATCACTTCCAAATCCAGTATTCCCAGAGTGGGACCCAAGGGGGAGAGTCCACAAGAAAACAAGAATGAGAAAACAAAGAGCTGCAACAGGCTAGAAATACAAGAATCCTCCACTATACATCCATTTGGACATCCCATCTTACACAACTTCCCTTTCGCCAAATGAAAATACAAGACAAAATTCAACTTCTCTCAGATGAAAAAGGATCAGTAACAGGAGCTGTATGTCAAATGATATAAAGAAAAAACAGCTAGAACAGGAAAGAAATCTTTTCCCACCATTTCTCACTCACCAAAAACAAAGAACAAAAAAGAAACAGAAAAAAACAGAAGAGGGAAAGAAGACTGAATTTAATGTTATTTGTATTCTTTCTTTTATTCATTGAATAAAACCATGAACAAATTCACTGGAGCATCTTTCTTGGTCCTAAGTGAAAAGGAGTAACAAGAGAATCAGTACATTCTAAAACAATATTAGACTACTATTCATAACAAATAATGCTATAGATAATTCAAACCAACTCCTTAGAACCTTAAAAAACTACAAACTAACTTAAAAGTTATTTTCTTCTTTTTGTCAATATGCATCTTTAATTATTATTACAAAAATAATGCATGTTCAATATAGAGAAAACAAGTCAAAAGAAAGTTAAAGTCTCCCTCAGGCCCCCCATACATTGATAGTGGAGTATTAGAACAGGTAAGCAACACAAGAGCATGACTAACAATCTTTTAGGCTTATCCATGTATTTTTCTGTTGTTGATTTTTTTTAAATGAGATAGTATTATGCATACTTTTCTGCAATTGATCTGTTTTTACACTTTAAAATATTTCATCAACAACTTTTAAATAAAATAAACATAGGAAAGGATATTTGTACTGTGCTCTGTCCACAGAAATTTCTGATCATATAAATAACAACACAGCATCTTCTCATTCTTGGCAATGATTCAGATTTTTTCTACCCACTTTTCAGAAAACTTTTCTGCCTTTCCTGGAAATATAATTTAGAATTAACAACTGTCTTTTTTTTTTTTTCAGAACATGTAGACGAATGAGAAGAAAAACAATGTGAAAGGTCACACTAATTATGACAAAAATAAACTAAATATTTAAGATGTCAACTGGATTTCAAATAGAAAGGACTAAATTAAATGGTAACCTCATTTCTGAAGTTGTCCTCTTGGGTTAACAAATCAGTTTAACATACTTCACTTATTTGTCATTCTACTTAAATTTTACAGTTAGGATATAACTATTTTGCTCTAGAATTTTTAAAATCAATCTCTACAAACTCACAGTACAAAACATAAAATGTATGTTGACTATAAAAATAAAAGTAGTTGACTTTTGTGTATCCACCTTCTTTAAGACCTAAAATGTGCAGTATTTTCTGTACAAATAGTGTTCAGCTGCTTTTACAGTAATTCCTAATAACTCATGGATACTTAATAATTACTGTTGTCAAAAGCTAATCAACTCCCTAAAGAATCCACTCCAAAAATACTAGATCTAATACCTGAATTCAGCAAAGTTGCAGGATACAAAATTAATACACAGAAATCTGTTGCATTCCTATACACTAACGATGAACTAGCACAAAGATAAATCAGGAAAACAATTCAATTCACAATTGAACCAAAAAGAATTAAATACCTAGGAATAAACCTAACAAAGGAAGTGAAAGATTTATACAAAGACACTCATGAGAGAAATTAAATAAAAAACCAATAAATGGAAACAAATCCCATACTCATAGATAGGAATAATTAATATTGTCAAAAAGGCCATCCTGCCTAAAGCAATCTACACATTCAATGCAATCCCTATCAAAATACCAACAACAATCTTCAATTAACTAGAGCAAACAGTTCTAAAATTCATATGGAACCAAAAAAAGACCCTGAATAGCCAAACGAATTTTGAGAAGGAAGAATAATGCAGGGGGAATTACGCTCCTGGACTTCAAGCTCTAATAAAAAGCCATAGTAATCAAGACAATTTGGTACTGCCACAAGAACAGACCCATAGACCAATGAAACAGACTAGAAAGCCCAGATATAAGTCCAAGTATATATGGTCAATTAATATACGATAAAGGAGTCATGGGTATACAATGGGAAAATGACAGCCTCTTCAACAGCTGGTGTTGGCAAAACTGGACAACTACATGTAAGAGAATGAAACAGGATTATTGTTTAACACCATACACAAACACAAACTCAAAAAGGATCAAAGACCTGAATGTAAGTCATGAAAACATAAAACTCTTAGAAAAAAATATAGGCAAAAATCTCTTGGACATAAACATGAGCAACTTCTTCATGAACATATATCCCTGGGCAAGTGAAACAAAAGTAAAAATGAACAAGTGGGACTATATCAAACTAAAAAGCTTCTGTACAGCAAAGTACACCAACAGTAGAACAAAAAGATCCTACAGTATGGGAAAATACATTCATAAATAACATATCTGATAAGCAGTTGACATCCAAATTATATAAACAGTTAATGCACCTCAACAAACAAAAACCAAATAAGCCAATTAAAAAATGGGCAGAGCGATTTGAAAAAGACAGATGCACCCCTATGTTTATCGCAACACTATTTACAATAGCCAAGAAATGGAAGCAACCTAAGTGTCCATCAGTAGATGAATGGATAAAGAAGACATGGTACATATACACAATGGGATATTATTCAGCCATAAGAAGAAAACAAATCCTACCATTTGCAACAACATGGATGGAGCTAGAGGGTATTATGCTCAGTGAAATAAGCCAGGCGGAAGAAGACAAATACCAAATGATTTCACTCATATGTGGAGTATAAGAACAAAGAAAAACTGAAGGAACAAAACAGCAGCAGAATCACAGAACCCAAGAAAGGACTAAGTTACCAAAGGGAAAGGGACTGGGGAGGATGGGTGGGGAGGGAAAAGGGGGGGAAGAAGAAAGGGGGCCTTATGATTAACATGTATAATGTGAGGGGAGGGCACAGGGAGGGCTGTGTAACACAGAGAAGACAAGTAGTGATTTTACAGCATCTTACTATGCTGATGGACAGTGACTAATGGGGTATGTGGGGGGGACTTGGTGAAGGAGGGAGTCTAGTAAACATAATGTTCCTCATGTAACTATAGATTGATGATACCAAAATTAAAAAAATCGGCAGAGGAGCTGAACAGACACTTCTCCAAAGAAGAAATTCAGATGGCCAAAAGGCACATGAAAAGAGGCTCCACATTCCTAATTATCAAAGAAATGCAAATTAAAACCACAATGAGATACCACCTAACATCAGTTAGAATGGCCAACATCCAAAAGACAAACAACAGCAAATATTGGCAAGGATGTGGAGAAAGGGGAACCCTCCTACACTGCTGGTGGGAATGTAAATTAGTTCAACCGTTGTGGAAAGCAGTATGGAAGTTCCTCAAAAAACTCAAAATAGAAATACCATTTGACCCAGGAATTCCACTCCTAGGAATTTACCCTAAGAATGCAGCAGCCCAGTTTGAAAAAGACAGATGCACCCCTATGTTTATCGCAGCACTATTTACAATAGCCAAGAAATGAAAGCGACCTAAATGACCATCAGGAGATGAATGGATAAAGATGTGGTACATTATTCCGTCATAACAAAACAAATCCTATCACTTGCAACAACATGGATGGAGCTAGAGGGTATTATGCTCAGTGAAATAAGCCAGGCAGAAGAAGACAAGTATCAAGTGATTTCACTCATCTATGGAGTATAAGAAAAAAAAAAAAACTGAAGGAACAAAACAGCAGCAGATTCACACAACCCAAGAATGGACTAACAGTTACCAAAGGGAAAGGGACTGGGGAGGATGGGTGGGAAGGGAGGGATAAGGGAGGAAAAGGGGGCATTACAATCAGCACACATAATGTAGCAGTGGAGGGGGGACACAGGAAAGGCAGTATAACACAGAGAAGACAAGTAATGATTCTGTAGCAACTTACTACCCTGATGGGCAGTGACTGTAATGGGGTATGTGGTGCAGACTTCATAATAGGGGAAGTCTAGTAACCATAATGTTGTTCAAGTAATTGTATATTAATGATATTAAAATAAAATAAAATAAAATAAAAATAAAAAAGCTGATCAACTGCCTTTGCAGATTTTTTTAAACAGAAAGAAATCAAGACAAAACAAAAAAGAAATGAAGGCAAAAACATCAAGTTGTAGGATGTGGAAAGAGCCACAGAATATTTTTGTAATGACAATATGACCCTTCTTTAACATAATCTCAAAACACTGTTAATGAACAAAACTACCTGCATTACAGTTCTTTCAAAGCCAATTTTCAAAATATTTTATCAAAGGACAGTTCGTTTTGCTTAAAACAAGCAGTCAAGAAACTTCTGTAGCTGAGTGGAAACTATCATAAATATATGCAAAATACAATTCAAAACATGGGAAATACAAATATATTATCCCAATTTTTCTTCACAACATCTAAAGATTCTTAATGTACTTATTGTATAACATAAAAGCATTTTAAAGGCAGTAAAATCTTGTCAATCCATTCTAAATGTATTAAGCACCCAGAATGTACACCATGTAATACCAAGCAGGTACAATGCCAGCTGCTGGTGTTACAGGTTTGATCTACCTCCTTACACTCTACCAAAAGAAAATGGCATTAAACATATAATTACAAAATTAATTACTGAATTGAGATAACACCTCCAAGGAAGTACAGGATGACAATAGAGGACGCACTCACCAGGAAAAACAGTAAGGGGATATATTCCAATTTCTGAATTACTACATTTTGAACTTTTTTTATTAAAGTATTATTGATATACACTCTTATGAAGGTTTCACACGAAAAAACAATGTGCTTACTACATTTACCCATATTATGAATTCCCCAACCATACCCCAATGCAGTCACTGTCCATCAGTGTAGTAAGATGCCACAGATTCACTGTTTGCCTTCTCTGTGCTACACTGCTTTCTCCGTGACCCTGCACACCATGTGTACTAAACATAATACCCCTGAATCCCTTTCTCCCTCCCTCCTGACCCAACCTCCCAAACCCCTCCCTTTTGGAAACCATTAGTCCCTTCTTGAAGACTGTGAGTATGCTATTTTGTTCTTCAGGTTTGCTTCATTGCTATACTCCACAAGAGAGGAAAATCATTTGGCACTTGTCTTTCCCTGCCTGGCTTATTGCACTGAGCACAATGTCCTCAAGCTCCGTCCATGCTGTTGCAAATGGCAGGTTTTGTTTCTTTCGTAGGGCTGAATAGTATTCCCAACATAGGTTGCTTCCATACCTTGGCTATTGTAAATAGTGCTGCAATAAACACAGGGGTACATATGTCTTTTTGAATATGAGAAGTTGTATTCTTCGGGTAAATTCCAAGGAATGGGATTCCCAGGTCAAATGGTATTTCTATTTTTAGTTTTTTGAGGAACCTCTATATTGCTGTCCACAATGGTTGAACTGGTTTACATTCCCACCAGTGTTCTTGGAGGGTTCCCCTTTCTCCGCATGCTCACCAGCAGTTGTTCTTCTTAGTCTTTGTAACGCTGGCCATCATTACTGGTGTGAGTTCATACCTTATTGTGGTTTTAATTTGCATTTCCCTGATGATTAGTGATGTGGAGCATCTTTTCCTGTGTCTGTTGGCCACCTGAATTTCTTCATTGAAGAATTTCTCTTCATATCCTCTGCCCATTTTTTAATCGGGTTATTTACATTTTGAGTGTTGAGGCATGTGAGTTCTTTATATATTTTGAATGTTAACCCCTTGTCAGTTACGTCATTTACAAATATATTCTCCCATACTGTAGGATGCCTTTTTGTCTGTTCATGGGGTCCTTTGCTGTACAGAAGCTTTTTACTTTTAGTCACATGTGTTCCTTTTTTATTTTGTTTCCCTTGCTCGAGGAGATGCGTTCAGGAAGAAGTTGCTCATGCTTATATTCAGGAGATTTTTGCCTATGTTGTCTTCTAAGAGTTTTATGGTTTCATGACTTACATTCAGGTCTTTGATCCATTTCGAGTTTCTATTGTGTATGGGGTTAAACAATAATCCTGTTTCATTCTCTTGCATGTAGCTGTCCAGTTTTGCTAAAACCAGTTGGTGAAGAGGCTGTGATTTCCCCATTGTATGTACATGGCTTCTTTATCATATATTAATTGACCATATATGGTTGGGTTATTATGGAGGGCTCTGTAGTCTGTTCCATTGGTCTATGGGTCTGGTTTAGTGCCCGTACCAAATTATCTTGATTACTGTGGCTTCGTAGTAGAGCTTGAAGTTGGGGAACATAATGCCACCAGTTTTATTCTTCCTTCTCAGGATTGCTTTGGCTATTCGGGGTCTTTTATGGTTCCATATCAATTTTGGAATGATTTTCTCTAGTTCATTGAAGAATGCTGTTGGTATTTTGATAAGAATTGCATTGAATCTGTAGATTGTTTTAGGCAAGATGGCTATTCTGACAATATTAATTCTTCCTACCCATGAGCACAGGATGTGTTTCCATTATTGGTATCTTCTTTAGTTTCTCTCATCAGTGTCTTGTAGTTTTCAGAGTATAAATCTTTCACTTCCTTGGTTAGGTTTATCCCTAGATATTTTATGCTTTTTGATGCAACTAATAGAATTCTTTTCCTGATACCCCTTCTGCTAGTTCATCGTTAGTGTATAGGAATGCAACAGATTTCTGTATATTAACTTTGTATCCCACAACTTTGCTGAATTCAGATATTAGATCTAGTAGTTTGGGCATGGATTCTTTAGGGTGTTTATGTACAATATCATATCATCTGCAAACAGGGACAGTTTAACTTCTTCCTTGCCAATATGGATGCCTTTTATTGCTGTGTTGTCTGATTGCTGTGGCTAGAACCTCCAGTACTATGTTGAATAGAAGTGGGGAAAGTGGACATCCTTGTCTTGTTTCCAATCTTAAAGGAAAAGCTTTCTAGCTTCTCACTATTAAGTATAATGTTGGCTGTGGGTTTGTCATAGACAGCCTTTATTATGTTGGGGTACTTACCCTCTATACTCATTTTGTTGAGAGTTTTTATTATGAATGGATGTTGAATTTTGTCAAATACTTTTTCAGCATCTATGGAGATGGATCGTGTATGTGGTTTTTGTACTTCTTTTTGTTTATGTGGCAGATGATGTTGGTGGATTTTCGAATGCTGTAACACATCCTTGCATCCCTGGAATAAATCCTACTTGATCATGATGGATGATCTTTTTGATGTGTTTTTGAATTTGGTTTGCTAATATTTTGTTGAGTAATTTTGCATCTATGTTCATCAGGGATATTGCTCTGTAATTTTCTTTTTTGTGGTGTCTTTCCCTGGTTTTGGTATTAGAGTGATGCTTGCCTCCTAGAGTGAGATTGGGATTATTTCCCCTTCTCCTATTTTTTGGAAAATTTTAAGGAAAATGGGTATTAGGTCTTCACTAAATGTTTGATAAATTTCAGCAGTGAAGCCATCTGGTCCAGGAGGTTTGTTCTTAGGTCAGTTTTGATTACCAATTCAATTTCATTGCTGGTAATTGGTCTATTCATATTTTCTGTTTCTTTCTGTATCAGCCTTGGTAGGTTGCATTTTTCTAGAAAGTTGTCCATTTCTTCTAGGTTATCCAGTTTGTTACCATATAATTTTTCATAGTATTCTCTAATAATTCTTTGTATTTCTGTGGTGTCCATAATCATTTTTCCTTTATCATTTCTGATTCTGTTTATGTGTGTAGACTCTCTTTTTTCCTTGATAAGTCTGGCTAAGGGTTTATCTATTTTATTTATTTTCTCAAAGAACCAGCTCTTGCTTTCATTGATTCTATTGGTTTATTCTTCTTCCTTTATTTATTTCTGCTCTAATCTTTATTATGTCCCTTCTGCTACTGACTTTGGACCTCATTTGTTCTTCTTTTTCTAGTTTCATTAATTATGAGTTTAGAGTCTTCATAAGGGATTGTTCTTCTTTCCTGAGGTAGGCTTGTATTGCAATATACTTTCCTCTTAGCACTGCCTTCACTGCGTCCCACAGATTATGCGGTGTTGAATTCATGTTGTTATTTGTCTCCACATATTGCTTCATCTCTGTTTTTATTTGGTGATTGATCCATTGGTTATTTGGGAGCATGTTGTTAAGCCTCCATCTGTTTGTGTCCCTTTTTGTGTTCTTCGTACAATTTGTTTCTAGTTTTATACCTTTGTGGTCTGAGAAACTGGTTGGTACAATTTCAATCTTTTTAAATTTACTGAGGCTCTTTTTGTGGCCTAGTATATGATCTATTCTTGAAAATGTTCCATGTGCACTTGAGAAGAATGTGTATTCTTCTTCTGGGTGTAGAGTTCTGTAGACTTCTGTTAGGTCCATCTGTTCTAATGAGTTGTTCGGTCCCTCTGTCTCTTTACTTATTTTCTGTGTGATTGATCTGTCCTTTGGAATGAGTGGTATGTTGAAGTCTCCTAGAATGAATGCACTGCATTCTATTTCCCCTTTTAATTTGGTTAGTATTTGTTTCACATATAGGTCTTGTGTTGGGCACACAGATATTTATAATGGTTATATCTTCTTGTTGGACAGACCCCTTTATCATTATATAATGTCCTTCTTTGTCTCTTACGACTTTCTTCATTTTGAAGTCTATTCTGTCTGATACAAGTACTGCAACTTCTGCTTTTGTCTCTCTACTAGTTGCATGAAATATCTTTTTCCATCCCTTCACTTTTAGTTTCTGCATGTCTCTGGATTTAAAGTTAGTCTCTTGTAAGCAGCATATAGATGGGTCTTGTTTTTTTATCCATTCAGTGACTCTATGTCTTTTGATTGATGCATTCAGACCATTTACATTTAGGGTGATTTATCAATAGGTATGTACTTATTGCCATTGCAGGCTTTAGAGTACTGTTTACCAAAGGTTCAAGGTTAACTTCCTTACTATCTAAGAGTATAACTTAACTTACTTAATACACTATTACAAACACAAACTAAAGGTGCTTTTTTCTCCTCCTTTTCCTTCGTCCTCCATTCTTTATATATTAGGTATTATGTTCTCTACTCTTTGTTGATCCCTTGATTGACTTTGGGGATAGTTGATTTAATTTTGCATTTGCTTAGTAATTAACTGTTCTACTTTTTTTACTGTGGTTTTATTACCTCTGGTGACAGCTATTAAACTTAACGAACACTTCCATCTATAGCAGTTCCTCCAAAATACACTGTAGAGACAGTTTGTCGTAGGTAAATTCTCTCAGCTTTTGCTTATCTGGAAATTGTTTAATCCCTCCTTTAAATTTAAATGATAACCTTGCCAAATAAAAGTATTCTTGGTTCGAGCCCCTTCTGCTTCATTGCATTTTAAATACATTATGCTACTCCCTTCTGGCCTGTAAGGTTTCTGCTGAGAAGTCTGATGATAGCCTGATGGGCTTTCCTTTGTATATGATCTTATTTCTCTCTTTGGCTGCTTTTAATAGTCTCTCCTTATCCTTGATCTTTGCCATTTTAATTACTGTATGTCTTGGTGTTGTCTTCCTTGGGTCCCTTATGTTGGGAGATCTGTGGATCTCCATGGCCTGAGAGACTATTTCCTTCCCTTTTTTGGGACGTTTTCAGCAATTACCTCTTCAAAGACACTTTTTATCCCTTTTTCTCCCTCTTGTTCTTCTGGTACCCCTATAATGCGAATACTGTTCTGCTTGGATTGGTCACACAGTTCTCTCAATATTCTTTCATTCTTAGAGATCCTTTTTTCCCTCTGTGCCTCAGCTTCTTTGTATTCCTCTTTTTAAATTTCTATTTCATTTATCATCTCCTCCACTGTATCTAATCTGCTTTTAATACCCTCTATTGTGCTCTTCAATGATTGGATCTCCAACCAGAATTCATTCATGCATTCTTGAATATTTTTCTGTATGTCCATGAGCATGTTAATAACTTTTATTTTGAAATTCCTTTCAGGAAGATTCATGAGATTGCTTTCATTTGAATCTTTCTCAGGTGTTGTATTCAGAATTTTACTTTGAACAGGATTGCTTTGGTGTTTCACCAAAGCATATGGCGCCCTCTAGTGCCCAGAAGCTCTACTCTCTGGAGCTGCTAAACCCACTGAAGCAATGTTGGGGGTTGCAGGGGAGCAGTATTGGTACCTGGGGGTTGGAAAGAGCTGTTTCCTGCTTCCCGGCTGCAGCACCTGTCTCCTCTGCCAGAACCAGTGGGCCGAGTACACAGGTATGCTTTGCATTTTTGGTTGCTGTAGACCAGGCTTCCCTCTGGCTGGCCTAACACTAGGGTAGAGTTTGCCATTTTGCAAGCCAGGTGCGGCTGGCCAGGAGAAAGGCACGGTAGGCTGCGTATCACGGAGGGGGTCCTTCAAGCTGTGTAGCCAGTCAGGGAGCTGGAGCGCCTGAAGATCAAGAAAGTTACCAACTTGCTGGGCAGAGTGCACCTGGACAACTTTGTCTACCTGTCCTTTCTCCTGAGCAGAAAGCTCTGTGCAATCCTTGCCCCTTTAGCAGCTCTCTTGCTGTTAAGAAGTCTCTCAGACTGCCTGCCTTTCTTTTGTCCCTGAGCAGCCAGATATGGATCCCTGCTTTCCACAAGAGCTGGAATTTCAGTCAGTCCAGGTATTCTGCCTATCTCAGCTTTCCATCCCCCTAATCATGAGAGTACCATAAAAGCACCATGAAATGTAGGTTTGTGCTCCCAGAGCACATCTCCCATGCTAGGTATTCAGCAGTCCCAGGCCTCTACTCCCTCCCCGCTCCATTTCTCTTTCTCCTGCCGGTGAGCTGGGGTGGGGGAAGGGCTTGGGTCCCACCGGGCCATGGCTTTGGTACGTTACCCTGTTCCATGAGGTTTATTCTTTTCTCCAGGTGTATGCAGTTTGGCAAAGCCCTCTTTCCTGTTTCTCTTTCAGTATTAGTCACATTAATTATATTTTCATATTATATGCAATTTTAGGAGGAAGCCTCTGTCTCACCTCTCACGCTGCCAACTTTAATCTCCACATTTTGAACTTTTAAAGGACACATCACTTTGCATAGAAATGACCTCTCTCCTGACTTTCCAGGGCCACAGGCAGACGAACACACAAGGAAAAATGACTTCCTAGTCATAATAAGAAAATGTAACCAATTTTTTTTTCAAAATCAAAATCTCAAAGAAAACATATCATCCAGCTAATCTGACCTACTCCAGATTTTAACAAAGCTATCAAATAACATTAGCTTTAAAAAATTCATTGTCATAAAAATGTATTAAAAAGCATTTAAGTCTATCCCCTGGAGTAAACCAAAATTCAGTTTGCATGTCAACACATAAGGCCCTCTAACATTCAAACAGATTGTCCCATAGTTTTCCAATAAAAAAATCTACAACCATTACAACACATTAATTATAACAGGGAAGACCACCAAAAGAGTCCTTGACAGAACAATACATGTGGCAAAACTGATCTTTACTACATATTATTCTCCACTCTTCCTCTCTGCCTGAAACATTTTTTTACCTCTGCTTTTTCTGCATACTACCCATTACCTCTCTACTAACCATCATGAAATTACCCATGTCCCCAAAGAAACATAAAATCCCAATAAACATATAAAAATTACAGTGCTTCTTTTATTTTGGATTTTTGGAGAGACAGAGGCATCATCCAAAGTTAAAATCTGTGGTTTTTCAAAAAGCATGAAAACAAGACTATCTTAGAAAGACAGGATGCAAGAGAAAATTAAAGTAGGGACCACATGAAAAAAGTTTTCCTGTCTAACAATCAGATACCACCTCAACACCCATTAGGATGGCTGCTGTCAAAAAAATAGAAGATAACAAGAGTTGGTGAGGATGTGGAGAAACTGTAGCCCTTGTGCAATGCAAAATGTGCAGCTGCTATGGAAAAGGGAATGGCAGTTCCTCAAAAAATAAAACAATTACCATATGATCTAGCAATTCTACTTCTGCATATATACTCAAAAGAATTGAAAGCAGAGTCTCAAAGAGATATTTGTACACCTATGTTCATAGTTACATTATTCATAATAGCCAAAAGGTGGAAGCAACCCAAATGTCCACTGATGGATCACTGGATAAACAAAAGGTAGTCATTTCTACAGCAGAATATTATTCAGCCTGAAAAAGGAAGGGAACTCTGACACATGCTAAATATGGATAACTCTGAGGATATTATACTAAATGAAATACGTCAGTCACATAAAAACAAATACTGTATGATTCCACTTACATGAGGTACCTAGAGTAGTCAAATTCAGTGAAAGAGAATGGTAGGTGCCAGGCCCTGAGGAGAAGGGAATGGGAAGTTGTTTAACAAATACAAACCTTTAGTTCTGCAAGATAAAAAGAGTTCTGGAGATAAGTGGCACAACAATGTGAATGTACTTAACACTATTGAACAGAATACTTAAAAATGGTTACGATAAATTTTATGTCTATTTGACAGTTTAGAAAAAAAAGGTATTCTGTCTAAAAATCAAATACATACAACTGAAAGCAACTTTATAATACCACTTTGAGCCTACTACATTTGGTGAAACTGATACCCTTGTACAAGAATTACCAATGTAACTGTAAAGTGGTAGTCTTTTAAGAAAGAAAGGTAGATACAAGCAAAAGCATTTCAATACTATAAATCTAGCCCAAGGAATTAATTGTAGTTTGTTTGTTTGTTTTTTTAAGAGAAAGGTCAAATTTACCAAGGATAATTGTTCCATGAACATTTTTTAAAAACCGAACCATCCTAAGTAACAAAAAAAATAGGGAAATGGTTAAATAAGTGACTATGCATCATTACCTTCAAGAAATATAATTACAAAAACCAATTAGAGAAATATGATAACTGTCTAAACACAATTCAATGTTAGAAATCCAAATATACAATTGCATAAACACTGTGAATTCAATTATAGAAAAACATATACTGTCTGATTAAGATTAAAGATGGCAGCGTGAGAAGAGAGACAGAAGCTTCCTCCTAAAACTGGATACAATTAGAAAATATAGTTGGCGCAACTAATTCTGAGAGAGCAACAGGAAAGAGGACGGCGCCAGACTGCATACACCTGGAGAAAAGAACAGACCTCACGGAACAGAGTAACGTACGAAAGCTGTGGCCCAGCAGGACCCAAGCCCTTCCCCCACCACAGCTCACCAGCGGGAGGAAGAGCGGTGGAGCAGGGAGGGAGTGGAAGGTTGGGACTGCTGAATACCTAGCTCAGGAGATCTGCACTGGGAACACAAACCCACATTTCATGGTGCTTCCATCATACTTCTGATGACGGGGTTGGAAAGCTAGGACAGGTGGAGTTCCTGGGGAGACTGAGATTCCAGCCGCTTGTGGAAAGCAGGGATCCATATCTGGCTGCTCTGGGACAAAAGCTCATACCTGTGTGCTCCGCCCACTGGTTCAGGCAGTGGAGGCAGGCATAGCAGCCAGGAAGCAGGACTCTTTCCTCCCCCCAGGCACCAATACCGCTCCCCTGTGACCCTGACATTGCTTCAGGGGCTGAGCAGCTCCAAAATAGAGCTTCTGGACACTAGAGGGCGCCATATACAAATATGAAATGCCAAAGAAACCTGATCCAGAGTAAAATTATTAATACAACTCCCAAGAAAGATTTAAATGATATGGACCTCGTGACTCTTCCTGAAAGGGAGTTCAAAATAAAAATCATCAACATGTTAATGGAGGTACAGAAAGACATCCAAGAACTCAGGAATGAATTCAGGTCGAAGATCCAATCGTTAAAGAGCACGATGGAGGGTATTAAAAGCAGGTTGGATACGGTGGTGGAGACGATAAATGAAATAGAAGCTAGAGAAGAGGAATACAAAGAAGCTGAGATTGGATAAGGTGGAGAAGACAATACATGAAATAGTAACTAGAGAAGAGGAATACAAAGAAGCTGAGGCACAGAGAGAAAAAAGGATCTCTAAGAATGAAAGAATATTGAGAGAACTGTGTGACCAATCAAAACGGAACAATATTTGCATTATAGGGATACCAGAAGAAGAGACAGAGAAAGAGACAGAAAGTGTCTTTGAGGAGGCAGTTGCTGAAAACTTCCCCAATCTAGGGAAGGAGATAGTCTCTCAGGCCATAGAGATCCACAGATCTCCCAACACAAGGGACCCAAGGAAGACAACACCAAGACACATAGTAATTAAAATGGAAAAAATCAAGGATAAGGACAGACTGTTAAAAGCAGCCAGAGAAAGAAATAAGATCACATACAAAGGAAAGCCCATCAGGCTAACATTGGACTTCTCAGCAGAAACCTTACAGGCCAGAAGGGAGTGGCATGATGTATTTAATGTCATGAAGCAGAAGGGTCTGGAACCAAGACTACTTTATCCAGCAAGATTATCATTTAAATTTGAAGGAGGGATTAAACAATTTCCAGATAAGCAAAAGCTGAGAGAACTTACCCCCCACAAACCATCTCTACAGTCTATTTTGGAGGGACTGCTATAGATGGAAGTGTTCCTAAGGTTGAACAGCTGTCACCAGAGGTAATAAAACCACAGTAAAGAAAGTAGAACAGCTAATTACTAAGCAAACGCAAAATTAAATTAACTATCCCCAAAGTCAGTCAAGGGACACACAAAAAGTACAGACTATGATACCTAATATATAAACAATGGAGGAGGAAGAAAAAGGAGGAGAAACAGAAAAGAACCTTTAGATTGTGTTTGTAGCAGCATACTAAGTGAGTTAAGTTAGACTCTTAGATAGTAAAGGAAGTTAACCTTGAACCTTTGGTAACCACGAATCTAAAGCCTGCAATGGCAATAAGTACATACCTATCGATAATCACCCTAAATGTCAATGGACTGAATGCACCAATCAAAAGACATAGTCACTGGATGGATAAAAAAACAAGACCCATCTATATGCTGCTTACAAGAGACTCACCTCAAACCCAAAGACATGCACAGACTAAAAGTCAAGGGATGGAAAAAGATATTTCATGCAAACAACAGGGAGAAAAAAAGCAGGAGTTGCAGTACTAGTATCAGACAAAATAGACTTCAAAACAAAGAAAAAACATATACTATCTGGACCAATAGCACAGGGTCATCTGGAAAAAAGGAAATGGCTGCTTTAATGTAGTGGGGTTACAATGACTTCTTCCCCCCTGTCTAAAATATATTTATTTAATGTGGTTGTTATACTTTTGAAGAAAAAACAACAAAGGGGGACAAGGAAGAAGAAAAAACAGATCAGTTAGATGAGATGAGGTAAAGTATAAAATGGAGGGAACACTGTGGTGTTTATTTAAAGTTACAAACTTAATCTCCTACCAGTGAGTTCTACCAATGATAAATTTTCCTTAACTTCTTAATCTTAATCTCAATTTCCCACTTCCAGATCTTCTCACCTGTTGACCCCTCTGTTTAGAACCCTCTCCCTTAGCCAGGCCACTTAGCCAGGCTCATGAAATATGGTTTCCAACAGTGGTCTCTCTGCCCTCCCTGAGATAGGTTTCCTGGTTCCCTGCTCCTACAGACTTACTGCCCTTTTAGTATTCATAATACTGTGCTCCTTGTGCAAGCTCTGTCTTCCCCACCAGTCTATGCTCTGTGAGGCCAAGGGCCATGTTTGTCTTGTTCTTGTCTATATCCCCAAAGGCAGAACAGCAGCAGCACTCATGGGGATGCTCACTAAGGATCTGTTAATAATAAAATTAAAACATAATTATTACATTATTTATTCAAAATCATGTTCTCTTCCTTAAAATTTATTTTAAAATCAGACTCAAACTCTATGACTCCTAAAATATTTTTAAAAATTAATTTATAGCACCATGTGTCTCAAAGTTGTCTAAAGAACAAGATTTGAATCTCTTATACTTTGCAATATTCCAAGTTAAGTTTCTAGCTTTCACTATACCATGCAATTATTAAACTTGAGTCATAACTATAGCTGGTAAGTATCCTGACATTTCACATTAAAATCTAATATAATTTATAAATCTCTAAAATCTAAGAAAATCAGTCTTGATATATTCATTTATTCTATCTTTAGCTAAAGAAAATTTATTAAGACAAAGACAATGAGATACCAGGTTATAAGAAAGGCTAATCTTCAGTGAAACAGTATCAATTTAGACCTGAAGAGCTACAGATGATTTATTGCTATAAAACAATTCAATTAATATTCCTATTACTTCATACCTTAACAGTATTTGTTCAACAGCATCGTGAGACTTTGTCAACATAAATCAAAATAGGAATTATGTGAAAAGGAATTTCTCTTGATAAAAGCCAAATGTCTCCTTTTAAGGTCATCTCATATTCTAGAAAATATTTCACTGCCATTTTACTACAGCAAAACAGAAACTAGTAAAGCACAACAATAAATCCAGTGGACAGGATGGAGACTGAGGGGAACTGCAGACTTGCTGGATGCAGATGTGATTCTTGCGCTCATCCTGCCACTGTGAGAATAAAGCTTAGTATAAGACCTGTTACCCCTGCCAAAGTTCTGTTGTCATTTTTTCGTCTCACTGCATCAAAGTGAACTTGCCCAGACCAGGGAACCTTCTCCAACCTGGAGCTATAATGTTGAAGAGTAAATGGAAGGAAATCAAGAGATTACATACTGTCTTCCTCTCTCTTCAAGACAGGTTTCCTAAAGGAAGGCCCCAAACCAGTCACACATGTTCGGACAGCCCCATTAGGGGAACCCTAAGGCTAACCCTAATCTAAGAGATAGTCTATAAAGAGCGGGTCTGCATTCTTCAAAAACACCAATATCATGAAAGATAAAGAACATCTGAAGGGAAATGTTCCAGAATAGAGGAGACAATTAAATGCAATGGATGAATAATAGCTGGGTCCTGTATGGGGGGCAAAATTGCTCTAAAAGATATCACTGGGGAAACTGTCAACCATGAAAGGAGGACTGTGGACTACATAAACATTATTTACCTATTCAACAGTTTTACTGCTGTTACTTAAGAAAATATCTGTCTTTAGGACTACACCATCAAGTGCAAATGAGTAGAGGAACATGATATATTCAATCTACTTTCAAATGGATCCAAAATAAATAAGTACTATGTATTTTTTTAATACATTTTCAGCAATAATAAAATAAGAATTGATCCCACTGAAAAAATAAAGTTGGATTGGTTGGAAGTGAGAGGCAGAATTCTATATCAGAGATAGAATTTCACCTGCTGAGATACATGCTAATCAAAGAAAAAAACAACTAAGGATGGAAAACTTTGTAGATCAAGACATTGTTATTTTCCTTCAGAATACAGCACAGCACTGAACTAGAAAAGCACATTTTTTCAATTTCACTGAAATCTGGTGGTAAGTTTTTATACCACATTTTTTAGGGGAGAAAAGAACAATGACTCCACTTTTGTAATACAAGCCAAACATTTAGAAATAGCTTTCTTAAATACAGAGTTACTTCTACTAAGGAATCCATTTGAGATCCAAGTTCCTCTTCACAAAGTCAGTTTGAGTACGTAGAAAGTTGGGATGGAGTTTTTCTACTGCCCTGGGCAAAGTTCCCTATACAAATAGGTGAAAAGTTCCCATAAAAGATCTAAGGCTGGGAATGTAAACTAGTTCAACCATTGCAGAAGGCAATATGGAGGTTCCTCAAAAAACTAAAAATAGAAATACCATTTGACCCGGGAATTCCAATCCTAGCAATTTGCCCAAAGAAAACAACTTCTCAGATTCAAAAAGACATATGCACCCCTATGTTTATTGCAGCACTATTTACAATAGCCAAGAAATGGAAGCAACCTAAGTGTCCATCAGTAGATGAATGGATAAAGAAAACGTGGTACATATACACAATGGAATACAATTCGACCATAAGAAAGAAACAAATCCTACCATTTGCAACAACATGGATGGAGTTAGAGAGTATTATGCTCAGTGAAGTAAGTCAGGCAGAGAAAGACAAGTACCAAATGATTTCCCTCATTTGTGGAATATAACAACAAAGTAAAACTGAAGGAACAAAATAGCAGCAGACTCAGACTCCAAGAAGGGACTAGCAGTTACCAAACGGGAGGGGTGGGGTAGGGTGGGTGGGGAGGGAGGGAGGGAGAAGGGGATTGAGGGGTATTATGATTAGTACATATGATGTGGGGGAGGTCACAGGGAAGACAGTGTAGCACAGAGAGGACTAGTAGTGACTCTGTGGCATCTTACAACACTGATGGACAGTGACTGCAATGGTGTATGGGGGGGACATGATAATATGGGTGAATGTAGTAACCACATGGTTTTTCTTGTGAAACCTTCATAAGAGTGTATATCAGTGATACCTTAATAAAAAAAAAATCTAAGGCAGAAAATCTTTTTTTGTTTTGTTTTGTTTTGTTTTAACTACAATGGCCCTATTGCCTCTGTGTGTGGTAACCTAGACCAAGCCCATATGCAACCTCCACAGCAATAGAGAAGCATCTTTCCTTTGGAGAGACTCCAGTAACAACAACGATTTCCCCTTAATTAGCAGTAAGGAAACCCTCTTTTATATAGTTTCTAGGCTACTTCTACCACCAGAAACAACATTTTTAATGATAAAGCATGCCAATAAAAAAATATCTCAGTGATCATATTATAACAGTATGACTCAATCACCTAGTATAAACTTGTGTTACTGTAGTTAAAACAAATTTAAGCAGCTTTAATAATCAAATTGAAATTTTGTTGTACATAACTGTCACAAGGAAACAATTTTGCAATGTTCTTCCAACACCCGTAACACCTAGCTCCTCCTTTCCTAATCCAGGACACTTCACCCTTCACCCAAATCTACATATCATAGAAACAAAGTAACAGGAAGTTATTATCTAAGGAAAACAAATAAGACCAACTATTCTAAGTTCACATAAAAACTATCACATGTGTACTTGTTTGCTTTCTCTAACATGTTATTGTCAAGCAAACATTTTCTACCTTATTTTGCATTTATCAGAACATAATAAAGTGAGTCAATGAAGAGATCAAACACAGCACTTTAGTGTCAAAACCTTTATTAATGCATCCTACAATTTCCATTCCTATTCCATTGTTCTAGAATCTGAAACACACAATTGTATTTAAGATATTGTGACTCCAACCAAATACTCCACAATGTAAAATAAATGTATATGAGTGAATATTAGTGCCTAACTGTAATCCTTTTTACATTTCATTGTTTAACACCTGATACTCCAAATGTGTGAGCAGCAAAAGAAAACTGGTTCTACTCCAGGGTATCTAGGTAGTATTAGCAGAAGTCAGCATCTGAATTTAGGAGGAAAAATAGCACTCGACTACCAACTACCTGGCACAATGACCACTATCACTGAACATGAATAAAAATAACTAATTTATGTCTCAGCACTTGAAGTGGGAGACCAAGGTAAGGGGAAGAACTGGGAAGTTGTTTTTACTCTATTACTGGCCCTTTCTAACCAGCAATTTTAAAGACAGGCTAGCAAGAATTACTTTCATAGTCACCTTGTTTATCTCCAAAAAAAGAAAATAAAAATGTAAATCCAAAATAACATTTAGGTCAATTTTGAGGGAGAAAAACAGAGGCTTGGAAATTCTTAATACCAATTTCACACTTCTGGGAAACAAGGAGAGAACTATACAACACCTATCACACACACTGACTGGCTCAAATTCCCTTAATAAAAAATGTCTGTGTTTAATGCAAAAGTGCTCTCCCAGCCACTATTAATATACAGCTGTACAGACACTAGTAAAAACAAAACTGTAATGTTAATATACATAGTTTATTAGTTACAGACCATTTAACAAACATCACTAAATGTCTTTTGATAAATCAGAAATACTGTAAGTCATACATATAATATTTTCATATAGTAATTCATTTTTAGAGAAGTTAATGTAAAAGACACAAGGAAATTTTTTAAACCATTATATGAGTCATGCATGGATTCAAGAAAAAACTGTAAAAATCAAACTCTACTTTTGGAAATTAATTAGCGATAACTAGTTGAATATTTAAGAGTATTAGTTTTCAATTTATATTCCCCTTTATCTCTGGTTGTCAGGAGAATAAGCAGAATGAACTAGAGAACACATGCCTGCACTTGAAACTAAAGTACTTACAAAAGCAACCACGACACAAATTTCAACAAGAATCGACATAAGCAGGCCCAAAACCCTGAAAACTGTGTGTGAGTTTTCTTAATTTATCTTAATAAAAACATACCTTGTTTTATCCAACAGCTGTGTTCCTGTAAGGCAAAATTGGAAATAAAAATTTTCTCACTGATATAGATTCATAAACGTTAGTGCTAGAAGGCTTCCAAATGATGTGAGTCCAGTCCCCACATTTAAAAACAAGGAAATGGGTGGGGGTGGGGGATCAGTTAAAGAAGTCGAGCCATTGGCCATACATAACTAGTTAGTAGCAAAGCCAACCCAGGTCTCTGGGACTCTGGGAACATCAAGAGGAGAGCCATTGGAGCTTAATCTCTCAAAATAAAATTCTAAACAGTTCCCTTTAAGAACAGAGTACCTTAAAAGTACAATAAAGAGGTCTTTTGGAGAACCGAGGTTTATGTTATACTAAAAAATTTTAAGTGAAGTTGATTTACATACTAAGTTTATCTGTATTATGTAATATATTGTAGAACTACAAGAAAAATGTTAACCACAAGCCTACAAAGGTTACATAAATAGTATAACTTTAGAACAGTAATAGCATAACCATAGTAGGTGTTTTGAAATTTTACGATTTAACTAGCAAAAGCAATTTAGAAGCTTTACTAAGATTCTATTATACTACTACAGTAATTTGCATTATGCTAAGAATTTTAATGATTTAATAAAAAGAAACTATTTTTCACAGAAAACATATTATTTAATCACCAATCAATTTCTTTTATAGATAGATGTGTGTGTATGAAAGAGAGTCAACTGGACAATATGTAAACAATTGGTAAATATGGATAAAATGTATATGAGGAATTTGGGTACTATTTTTACAACTTTAAGTTTGAAAAAATAGCAAAACAAGAAGATACAAAATAATGCAAACCATTTAACTAAAACTTAAAATATTACAATTGAATATACTCTACAGAAGTGCTACATTAAATTCATACTGGATTTTCCATAGTGTCAAACTAAGAATTACTTATCTGCAGCAAATGATCAAAAAGAAGATAAATCAGCTAAAAGCTAAATATATTCCATTTTAAATGAACATTAACACAATGAAGTGCCTTAAACTAAGAAACTCATCTAGTAACTTTTATGAGAAGCAATTTTGCTAGCATTCCTTATTACTTTACCTACAGTTTATTGTCACCATGGTTCTGATAGGTCATACAGAGTGTTTCTCAACAGGGACTATATCTGGCCCCTGCCCACTAAATACCAGCAGGTTCCCCAAGAACTGTGACAACCAAAAGGTTTCCATACGTCTCCAAATTCATCCTCCCCTCACTTCTATTAATAATCACTGATTATATATTTATTGTAAGAATGGTTGGCATTAAATCTTTATATTCCAAAATCTAAATATATCAAATATAAATGGGCCTTAATATAACAGATGGATAATTGTTACACTTCACAGGATTTCTTTCAAAATAATGTTAAATGCGGGCACAATAGTGTTTAAAATACAACTGAACTTAAATTTTCTTTTCTTTAACCCTCTACCCACCTTCTAAGGTACACAGCTATTCCATAAAACAGTATGTATTTCTAGATAGGCTATTTGCCTAGTGGGAAATTTTAGCCAGTAGTTAGAAAAAGTCTCATATTACTTTTTGTACAATTTTTCTATTTAATAAGACTCAGAAGAATGCTTACTCCTCCACTGAGGGATTTAGTAATCTACCCTACACACACACACACACACACACACACACACACACACACACACACACACACACACACACACACACACACTTGCCCTAACAAATTTCAAACTGTTCTTCACTTCAGCATGAACTCTTAGTCTACCCCTTCAGTGAATGAAGATACTTACTCCTATTCTATTAGAAAGACACAAATAAACTACATCCCAAATTATTCACTGCCATTACTTTTCCTCAGCTAAGTGAAAAACATTCCATATACAGAAGTGACCTCAAAAAATTCACAGCATTATTTAGGCCAAAGGGCAGGATTAAACACTCCAACACAATAGATTCGCTCCTGGATTGCCCAGTCAGAAGAAAATTGATATCCAGAAAGACTCACTTAGGGAACATGTCATGTAATTATGGAGCAAAACTTTCCTAAAGAAAGTGAAATAAAATACAGAAGCAAAGATTTAAAATTTTAAATATAACAGATAAGCTTTATTATTTTAACTTAAAACTCTGGAAAAAAAATGAAGTTGTACTCTAAATAATCGCTTTTCTTTGGTTGTGTGCTTTTTTTGTTATTGTTTGACTTTTTTTTAACATATTGCACCAAAGTAGCCATCTAGAAATTCTGTGGCACTGCTTTTTACATAAACTACTCTTGTTATAATCTCCATTGAAGATCTAAGAGATCCATTTCAAATTATAGTCACAGTTTAAATATAACAACTTTCATATAAATTGTTCATCTTTGGCACCACCTGATAAAACAGTTTTGAAAAAAATCTGATGTTAATAAACACTGAAAAATAAGCAAATACAGAAAAATCAGAACAATTTAAGTACTGAAAATCAAAAGGCTTTTGTGGATTGTAACATAATTAATAATCCATCATGAAAATGTACGTCATAGCAGCATCATATAATACATTTTCTACAAGGTAAATAAAAGCCTCACTATTTGACAGCATATATAAAGATCTAAACTAAAAGCTACAAAACATCTGAAAACACTGAACAAATCCCTTATAGCTAGGCATCCCAATTAGTGTGTCATGGTGTGTGGAGAACCTGATAGCCTCACCTTTCAGAACAGCTGAGCACCAGGGGAAGCCGGGCCTGAGGTGGCAGAGCCTGTCACCAAGCCCCAAACAGCTCCATCAGTTTATTCCACATGCTGCACAACTACTACCATGTCCTACATTGTACATGATGTGGGAAGAATTAGGAAATCCTTCAGAAATAAACCCACCCAGACGTAACAAATATCCAACCTTTCTTGTAATCTCAAGACAAATACTGAAAACAACTTTAGTTTCTCATCACTCTTACCCAAATCCAGGTTTGGAAATTCTATTTAGACTTCAATGACATATCTTCCGATTTTTTAACCAGTACCATCATGCTTCTCTAGTATTTCTTTCAAAAACAAAACTCTGATATACTCAATTCCTACCATTTTGGAAACACAATCCCCTAGAAACTGCAGCGTAACAGACCACTGTAACTCCATAATCTTAGTTACAGTGGTATACTCAAGAACGATGTCAATCGATGACTAGGGAAAATCACCAAATTGGCAAGAATAAGAAACATTAACTCAAAGTCTATTTCAAAAGGAGCCCAGACAGCAGACTCAGAGACTCCAGGAACAAACTAGCGGTTACCAAAGGGGAGAGGTGTGGGAGGACAGGTGGGGAGGGAGGGAGAAGGGGACTGAGGGGTATTATGTTTAGTACACCTGGTGTGAGGGATCATGTGGAGAACAGTGTATCACAGAGAAAGGACATAGTTGATCTCTGGCAACTAGCTGCACTGATGGGCAGTGACTGCATTGGGGTATGGGTGGGGAGTTGATAATATGGGTAAATGTATTAACCACATTGTTTTTTCATGTGAAACCTTCATAAAAGTGTATATCAATCATACCTTAATAAAAAATTAAATTAAAAAAAAAGGAGCCCAGAAAGAACTGAAAACTAAGAACAAAGAAAAAGGCAACAACTGCCTCTAACTCATCTTCTCAATTTACATCTAACAAAAAGTGTCTACTTATCAGAGTAATTTTTCCATAATGAAATAAGTTGCTCCCCAAACTGAAATAGTTTAAGAGCTATTTAAGTCCTCCAGGATAAAGTCCACACTTGCTGGAATGGATACAAACTGAAGTCTGACTTCAGTCCTCCAGCTCTCTCTCTCACTATTTCCTTTCCCCAGCTCCACACTCCAGAATGGTCAACTACTTGGTAATACCTGTGTGTAATCAAATTCTCATTCCTTTCTCACACTGCTCTGCCTCCTTGGAATGCTTCATCCTCTGCCTTCCCCCGACCCCACCCCAGCCACCCCCACCACACACACTCTCTCTCTTCAGGGGAACAGCTTAAATTTCACCCAGAACATAGTAATACATAAAATAGCTACCACATACTAAGGACATTACTTAGGAAAACACAACTCTATGCATTATTTATAGAGCACCAACTAAGTGACAGAAAAAGCATTTAGCACTAGAAATAAAAATCTTTGCCCTCAAGGAGCTTACGGATTAGAGAAAGAGTGAATAGCTACATGATTTTAATAGAGTATGATGGGAAAGGAAGCGCCATGGGGCTCACCTAGCAAGTGAACCGGGACATGGATGACAGAGAGGAACTCTGCGAACCAAGGACTAAACAGAAACTGGTATATTTTTAAATCTTAATTGTTAAGTGACAAGTTTGAACTTTAGCTTCATAGGAGTGGTTAAACCCCCCACAGCACTGCTCATTCTTGGTGGCTCCTCTGTCTCCACAACAGAAATTAAAGATAAAATTTTTTTTAATCCACCAAAATGATACACCTATGCCCCAAAACATCTCTATGGATTGGAAATCTAACAGGGACACAAAGTGTGAACCAAATGAAGCCAGGAGGTCTGCTGGGCTTGGGCCCCAAAGCAGAAAAAGGCAGCAGGAAATTGCTCCTACGGGATAACTGTAGAGAATAGGGTCATGTGAAGCAGGGTCAGTAGCCAGGGTCTTTGCTTAAAACCCAGGGATGGGGTGGCACTCCTCCTTGATTATGAAACTTGGCTGAAAAATTGGCTTTCCTAACGGTGCTGAGAAAACAGCTTAAGGAGCTGCTGACCTAATGCCAGCTGACTCAGTGACTGAATCTGTGATATTGCCAACATCAGTCACCTCACCATGGGGCTGAGGCTCTGACCCACTATTACAAGACCTGATTCTGATCTGGGAACTCCAAAAGCAGGCAGGCAGAGAAAACTGCAAACTGCTAGACCCCCAAGGAAAATCATCAAGGGAGAGAGGTAGGAGAAAGAAAACAAATCCCCATCAGAATATGCCTGCAAATTACAGACCATGATGAAACCACAACAATGTCAACAACCACAACATAAATTCACTGGAGAAGAAATTTAAAAATAATCAGGCCATCTGAAAAAGACTTTAAAATAAGCACATAAATGATTCACAAAGAGATAAAGTAATAACTAAAGAGCCAAAAAAATTTTTTAATAAAATGAGCAGAAATGAGAGAACTAGTGGATATAAAATCGGCCAATTAAAAAACTTGTAAGTGAAATACAGCCACTGTAATTTACAAATAAAATATTGTATGTGGTTCAGATACTTATTATTAGTTGCCAAATAAGCCATCCCTCTCCTCTGACTTCATCTTCACAGGGCTCTGAGTTTTTAGGGGCAGCAGCATACAAGACACTGTTGGACACTGAGATTCAAAAATGAAAGACACACGTTGCCGGTCCTCAAGGAGCTCCCCAAATGTAACAATGCTGTTAATGGCACACCAAGATTACAAAGTAGAAAAAATTTTAATTTCCAAAACTGTAAGCATTTTTTAAGTTAAAATGCTTGAAATTTCTCGCTCAGTTGTTGTGAACTCATATTACCATCTACACTAGAGTTGGCACTTTACATCAGATAATCATTCTCACAAAATTTCACATGAATGGAGCTGAAATAACTATAAAGCTGCTTCTTTCTTAACCTGCATTTGAACTCATCTAGCAACTATCCTTGTTTATTCAAAGTACACCACCAAAAAAGTATACAACTGCAACATCTCAAAAATCAAAGACCGCTTCTTAGTAAAAAAGTAAAGATTCATAACCACTGACTCATTTTCATTTATCAACTACCTAATTATAAATTGATAAGAAAAGCTAATCTATTCACATTAAGGTAAATATAATCAATATGAACAATATGTGAAAAATTTTTAACTCTCTTAGATTCTAATAAGGAAATGTCCACTCCACACCAAAGTTTCTATAATCAAAAAGCTGTACTTTTAATTAAAAGTATGACAAAACTGTCATAAGATCCCAGTTATAGTAAAATCTTAACTCTTTCCTTACTCTCCAGAAGTAAAGCATTAACACAAAATAGTAAAATCCAGTTCTCTTCACAAGCAGAAGTGGACAGAAATAACAGAAAATATTACATATACTACTGAGAAGATAAACTCTACATCAAATATTGTAAACCTATAGGACAGGCTTGGTTCCATCAAAGTCATCAATAAAAAGTTTTTGTTTTGTTTTTGTTTTGTTTGCTTAAGTATAATATTAACCTATGTCACCCAAAGATTAAATTTCACACAATAAAACCTCTGCTAATTATGGTCAACTTTCCCTCATATTTCTAGAGTCATTTGCCAATGGTTAGCCAATAGAAAACTTCAGATAACTAAATCAGCCAAGAAGCTAATGACAGATTTCCTTATCACATCTACTTAGAAAATAGTGTAACATCAAAAAGTACCTCCTTTTTTAAATACAGACAATGCCCAGTACTAGCTGAACCAGATTATTTCATCTCTGATGAAGAGACACAGTGACAATTTTTTTCTTTTTTTAAGTACAATACTGCAGATGCCCCTGAGACCACTAGAATGAAACAAAGGGTACTTACTCATGACTGGAAGGGTCTCTGTGTGTTGTCCCAATCCAATATTAAACCAAAATCTGCTGTCCAAAGATTCTCAGAAGAATACATGTCCTGGTCAGAAAACAATGAGAAAGAAATCATATTTTCTAAAGGTCAGTATTTAAAATAAAGTTTTCTATAAGGAACAAAAATAGTTCCAAAGTTTCTTATTTCCAAAGGACCCTTAGAACCATCTAAATATAAAAAATTACCAATCAACCTTTAGAACATCATGAACCCATTTATATTTTCCTTTTTCTGTAAGAAGTTACCTCAAAAGTAAATAATATGTATAAATTACCACACAGAAACTTATTTACAGTGTCCTCTTTCTTCAGTTACTAAAAATTTACTCCCTCCCCTAATAAACAGAGAAAGAAAGCACTTCATCTAGGATAAATATAGCACACCACACCTGCTAAGTTTACTTTGAATGTAAATAAATTATTTACGTATGTCATTGAATGAAGTTCACCAGAATCACTGCTATAGAGTTTCTTAATAATGGGCATTTTCCTTGTTACGAGTAATATGATTTCATTGTCTAAAAAAATTGGAAACAATGGAAACAACAGCCAAGTAGTAAGAAAAATTCTCTCACAACACAAAGTCACTACATGTACCCAATCATTTGGGGCATGTTTTCTTTCAAGAAAATTTTTGTAAGTATTTTTAAGATATACTTTATAAATACTAAATACATTTGGTTCTTTCACTTCAGTATAACACAAAGTGTCACCTGCAGCAGTATAAATACAAACTTAACTCTTTGCTAAGATTTACATTATAAATCTTCCTCTTCTAATACAGCAAAGAAAATGAGTATAAATAAATGCTAATACCTTATTTAAACATAATTATGGATGCACAAATGCCTCCCCAAATCTGATATATGAAATCCAGAGGTAAGATCAGCCCAACACAAAATTAACACTTGTGCTACATCATGTGTAGCTTCGTTCACTAACTGAAAAGCTACTTCTTGGAATCAAAAAAGTGATGGGTACTTTATTTTCTAAATTGATTAAGAAAATAGGATAATACTAAGGACATCTGCTTTGGAAACAGATTAAAATTAGGATAACATTTTTTGAAGAAATAATGTTTTCCCCATCTATATACTTTGCGCATGTCATGAAATAGACATGAGAAGTATGAATTTATAAAATGAAAACTGTGTATGCACAGCTCACGTACTGTAATTACCAGTGGCATATAATCACAGCGCTGCCTAGTAACCACCTATGCCTCATCCCACATGCTTTCCTCTTTATCTACACCGTAGATACTATTAAATGATTTTCAGTATCCAGATAATTCAATTATCCCAAAGGAAATGAGAAGTTACATGGAAAATCTTAAACAACATATAATCTCCATGTTAGTTTTAGAATACATGATGAAAATTTTTTACTATATACACACTTTCTTGATGGTGCTCCACAGAGTCACTTAGATTTGTTTTCCCTCCCTGGAAAGTATGAAGTCAAACATGCTAACTACAGGAACATGATGAATGATGACATGGGAAGGCAATCCCATGTTACAAACACAAAAAGTAGATTAAATGTTCACAGATGACCCAAGAGTGCACTTAACTTACAGTTCACTTAAACTTGTAGAGCCTTATCTCTGCCCAAAAGCTTTTTTTCTTTGTTCATGTTTATGCCAAAGTGGTTTTGTTATCTTAAATTCAAATGGCAACATCAATGCACTTGGTACTCAGTGTGCCCCTGATGCTCATAATCATAAATTGTGGAATAAATATGTATTCAATAAATACTTGATATACTAAGATATCAAGAGTTTTCTCACCATTACAAATAGAAGCCTCAAAAACACTGAGATAATGAAACTTACAAATACTTAATTTGTAACCTTAGCATCTGAGGTGATGTGTACTTTACAAATATACAATGCATGAGGTGGAATTAATGTAAAATGTCATGGAGTAGTTCCTAGTAAAAATATTTTTAAATTACTTATAACCGAAGTCATTTGCCCAATATTCTTTATGCCAATACAATTTTGAAATGTAGAGCCTCACATCTACTCTCAAAGTAGGTAGTAGCCTACTAATTTTTTTAAGGAAAGAGGCAGTTTAGTAGCACTTAGGATAAAAATTTCACATTCCCCTTCACCTCCTCTAAGTGCTATCCTCTTCCCCTGGACATACAAAGAAGTGTTGTTCACACTTCTTACTTGCTGCTTTTCACACCATCCAGGAGGGAAAAAGTAATCTGTCTTAAATCCACAATTTCAAATAAAAAGGAGATTGGGGTCTTTTGGCAAAATCTGGCCTTCAAACTCAATTTTTCCAGGAACCTGAGCCATTACTGTTTATTCTCAGCATGAGAATTTATACTCATGCTAACTTAATCAAGTTTTTTCAAATGACTCCTCCAACTTTTGTGACAAAATTTGACAGGCATGAGTGGTAAGCCTAAAGCAGGCCTAAGGACAACCCATACTGACAGGGAACTCAGGGCCAGGTTAAAAGGAAAACAATCCCACCATACCCTTTGCTTCACTGCAGATACTAACCACAGTCTAAAAATAATTTCTGTCACTTTTTCATAGTTAAAACCTCTAAAAATACCTAAAAAGATTTCTGGTTTTTGTTACCACCAGATAAATGTATCCTAGAAATAGCTAGCAATCCCAATTTGGATTATTTTAAAACTTAAATTTAATAGAATTATAAATCACAACATATGGTATCACATTCTATTGTTATCTAATAACATTCTTTCAGGAGACCAAATTAACAATAACTTATTTTACAATAACTTCTATAAAAAAAAGAACCCCAATCTCCACTAAAAACTGATGTGATCTCCATTTTTTAACTCTCATCACAAATTTTTAAAAATCAAATTTAACCTTGAAGACATATGCTAAGTGAAACAAGCCAGTCATGACAGGACAAATCCTGTATTCCACTTCTTTGAGGTACTGAGAGAAGTGGAATTCATGGGGACAGTAAAATAGTGGAAGGGGAGGAGCTGGAATAAGGGAAAGTGAGGAGTTGGGTGCTCAGTGGGGACAGTTTCAGTGGGAAGATGATTATATGATGAAGTTCTGCAGATGGATGGTAGTGTTTATACATCGATGTGACTGTACTTAATGCCACTGAACTACACACTTAAAAATGGTTAAAATGGTAAATTTTATGTGTATTTTACCACAATCACAAAATACCAAGAAAAAAGCAAATTTACCTATGGTGCCAAAAGAGTGAATGAATTCTAAATAACAGAAACTTACTACAAAAAATCTAGACATCTTTATTAATAAACATTAAAAACCAGCTGCACATTTCTAAAATATTTGGAAACCAAGGAAAAAGAAGTGTCTACCTAAGAAACAGCCAGGACTCATTATTTAGTTCTGTTTTTAAATCCTTAAAACTGACAAGCCCCTATTAAAATCCAGAAGCAAAACAAATACTTTTAGCACTGACTAAAAGCCTTTTTCTAATCTTCCATCCTCTTTTTTTTTTTTTTTTGTCTCTCAGGATTCTCTTGGTTGCTTGTGAGCTTTACCGTGTGTTTAAAAGGATAATTCTTCTATTTTACCAAGCACTAGGATCTTGATCTCTCAAGCTCATTTGTTTTTATCCCACCCATTTTCAAAATACTTTTCTCTCAGAATACATATATACTTTTTCAGTCATGCTCCCTTGAATCAAGAAAATATTTATTGGCACCATGAAGCTGAAACTGATTAAAAACTTTAAAAACTTTGGTCACAGTTTTATTTTTACCTTTCAGCACCCTTAAATTTTTTTAGAATAAGGAAGAGGACAAAGTAATTATTTAATTAATTCTTTCTAAGAATATGTAACTTCATGGTCAATTTCCACTTGAAGAACTACTACTCTACTGTGAATTTTCCTATTTTTATCATTTAAGATAACTTCTCCAACTAAAAATAAAGCTGTCAGGGATTTCGGTTTCTGAGATTCTTGTATCCAAATGGTTTGTGAACCCTCTTGCTACACGACACCTGTAAGTGCTTGGTAAAACAGAAGAATTATCCTTTTAAACACACTGTAAAGCTCACAAGCAACCAAGAGAATCCTCAAAGACAAAAAAAAGAACAGGTGTACAAATCAAGAGTGGTAAATAGGCAGTGATGCCAACACCTGCCCTGCTGGCATTTGACTATCTCCCATAACCAAGCTGTTCTGTCCAATATGGCAGCCACTAACCACATGTAGCTAGGTAAATTTAAATTAATTAAAAACCTGTACAATTAAAAATTCAATTCCTTTGTTGCACTAGCCGTATTTCAGATGTGGCTATTGGGAGCTGTATTATTATCATAGATATAGGATATTTCCATCATTGCAGGAAATTCTTCTGGACAACATTAAAGAGCTCTCAGTGTTAACAGTCATGTACAGGATAAAGCCAAGGGGTCCCACTATACAATAAAGGAAGTCAGAGTACAGACAAGCACATAAAGCCTGGCCCCTGAAGGACTAGATCTTCAGTAAAAAGAATAAACTAGGAGGAAAAAAACAATCTACCCCAAAGGGATACTGAAGGAAAGTTCTCCCCTGAGGCTAGATTTGTGTTTGGGGAGGGGAAGGATAGTATCCCCTGGAAATTTGTAACCAAACCAACCTTCACACAGGTTTGAAGTTCAAATCCATACTACCTATATGCTGTGAGAATCCCAAGCCTAGACAGTAAGTGGCTCTGGCTTGATATTGTCCTCAACTGCAAATCCTGTCTTGGAGAAGTCACTCTTAACGGGTCTCAGAACTAAGTTCCACCAAAAAAGTTACAATAATAACAAGCTCAAAATTTAAACTATGTTTATTAAGCAAGATTTAGCAGCAATAAGCAGATTAATCACAAATTTTTTAAAAAGGATAGTAATAATGTTTCAAAATGCAGTATGAAATGGAAAGTATGAGCAAAGAAGAAGAGAACAGATTTGGAAAGTAAGTTAAAAAGAGCAGAACTAAAATTAAACCTTATTGGACAAGTTCGGCAAACCACACTGCTACAGAGAGAACTAACAAACCAGGAGAAAGATCAGAAATTATCCAGAATGCAACAAAGGAAAACATAAAAAATATAAAGGAAGATTAATAAACATGAAAAATAAGATTTAAATAAAATCTAATATGTGTATCTAATTGGAATTTTAGAAAGAGAACATAAATAATGAGGGAGATAGTATACAAAAGGAGAATAACAGAATTTTCCTGAATTGATTTAAGATACTAATGTACAGATTCAAATTCAGCAAATTCCAGGAAATATAAATAAAAAGGAAACTGACACCTACAGACATAATAATGAAACTGCAAAACATTAATGACAAAGCATCCAGGAATGGACAGCCTGGCCATGGTGTACAGGAATGTGGACAGAACAGACACTGCACCAGATCTAACAGGAGGCTTTCAAGAATACGCAGCTTGCCTGTGTTCTCTGGTACCCCTACTCTGTACCCAGGTAGCTGCTGGTCCTAGGATGAGTAGAGACCTGGCACATAACCGAACCCAAACCACAACTTATAACCGAACCTAGCAGACTAACAAACCTGTGAACTAGAAATAAATGTTTGTCACTGTATACCAATGAATTTTTGCAGTGGTTTGTTACTCAGCATTATTTCAGCAGAAGATGAGTAACATAGAGGGTTAAAAGGTTAACTTTAAATGCAAATTAAATTTGTGAGTTTTGGTTTTACTAAGAAATTTTACTAAATTTGTGTATATATATATATATACACACACACATATATACACATCTATATACACATGCACATACACATATAATGATACCATTTATATAAAGTTCCAAAATATGTAGAACATGGAAGCTGAGGGAGAGGATAGCATGGACATCAGTAATTAGACCTTCTGTAACACTTATTGCATGTACACAACCTTTTTATGAATATAATATTTTGTAATAATATGAAAAAGCAAAATTTTCCCAAAATTCAGAAGTGGAATTATTATAAATAAAAGTAACATAATACATGTAATCACAGGTATAAGAAGTTAAATGTATTTATAATCTTTAAGCCATAATTAAAGGCAAGAACAGTTGTAGTGGCTCATTTATTCTTTAAAAGTAAAAGACAAATACAAGTAACAGCCAGTGCCACTGTAAACTGCAAGAGAGCTTTTATTGGAAGACTGATGATTATACATTACAAACATGCAGAGGCAGCAGGCCTACCCACGCAGTGGTATCATTTGCACTGTCTGATCTCAGCTGTCTGAGCTTTGAAGCTTCTGATCTCACCTTCCCAGTTGTATAATCTTAGTTCATTTTCTAGTAGAAATTCCTACATCTTGTTTCACTAAATTGCTATGTGCTGAACTGCCATCCCAAGAAAGCTTAAGAAAATTTCCTTCATTGAAGCACTATTTGCAACAGCAAAAAAATTATAAACAACTTAAATGTCCAATAATAAAGCATTGACTAAATGAATTATTAATTTACATGTAATGGACTTTCATGCACCCGTTTTTAAATGTCCAAAGAAATTTAGTGACAATGTGTGAATGAATGCTCTGCAGCGCGCTGTATCTAACTGTCTCAAATCATCAAGAAGTAATCGAAATGATGCCTCAAACAATTTAAAGTGATTTCCCCCAAAGGCTTATACACAAATACTTCAATGATTAATTTTCAATTTTTAAATTTAAAACAGAGAAATAATATAGTTACTGTCCACTCAGTATTTACTGAGCAGCTATTATGAGCCAGGCAGTGTTCTAAGTTCTATAGACAAAAACCACAAATCAAAGACCCTATCCCCATAGAACTTATATTATAGTAATTCTAGCATCTTCCTTTCTTAATTCAGATTCTCTGTTCATTAGGTCAAATACATATGTCAGGGCAGATTCCCAGGTATCTCTCTTCATTCCAGATGAAAAAATAGCTTTAATTAATATTAAAGTCATCATTCATTGACATGTAAGGTCTCATCACCGTACCTTAACAATCTTGAGCTTTTTATAAAAAATGTGCTTTCTGCATTTTATAAGCCCCTGAAACACAGTGCTAAATTCCCACAGCTTTAAGTATTTTCCTGGCTCAAGGGAAGTAAAGAAAATCTTCTATCATTGCTAGTGAAAGATAGTTTGTTTATCCTATTCATTAAATCAACAAAGTTCTTCCTGCTAATAAGATCAGAGAATGAGATAGGCAAAATGAGAAATGGTTTGGTTTCCTCAGTTTGTTTATACATGTATGTTAATCAATCATCAGATAAGAATAAGGTTAAGTTAGATTTCCAGAGGGACTTAACCAAATTCTAGTAGCTCTACATTGGTCAACACGTAAACTTCTAGGTACTTAGAAAAACAAATGTGCTTTCCCAGTCTTCCTTCCTTACCTCAGTTAGAGAGGCAGGGGCTTTCAATAGTAGCTTATAATCTGCTTACAAAATTGTCTAATCACTTGATACATACTATCATCAGACTGCATAGAACTCCTGAGCTCTCCAGATAAAAGCTAAAAATTGAGGCTAAAATATATCTAATTTTCAGATTTTCATTTAAAAAGTCAGTTAAAAATTCCAGATTGCTTTATTCATTCTATTTTGTTTTGAACATAATAGCAGTAGACTCACAGACACTGAGGAGTAACTGGTAGTTACCATGGGTGGGGGAGGGGCTGGGGTTGGTGGGTAGGAAGGTTGAGAGGGATAAAGGGGCTCAAAAATTTTCAATCATAATATAAATTGGTCACAGGAATAGTAGTACAGCATGGAGAATATAGTCAATGATTCTGTAACATCTTCCTATGTTGACAGATAGCAAGTGTACTAATTGGGGTAAGGATTTAATAATATGGGTAACTGTTGAACCACCATGTTGTACACTTGAAACTGATATAAGATTGTACACCAATGATACTTCAATTTAAAAATAAAAGTTTAAAAGAAATTTCAGACTGCTAACTAGAATAATAAGCACTATAGCAGACACATTGAGAAATATAAAGTAGACATGACCCCAGGCCCTACCATTAAGAAATTTTTATCTAGTTGACTTCTAAATACAAGAGTGTACCCATCCATCTAGTCAATAAATACTAATTCAGCTCTACAATATGCAAAAACTTATCAAGGGGCTTGAGCTACAACAATCAAGACAAACCTGATCCCAGCAGTCCTGATGCTAATAGAACATATTCAGGACAAAAGTACTAAGGGAGATGGGAGGCAAGAGCTTTAGCTTAGGCAAAGGCCTTATACCAAATGAAATTGAGTAAATTAAGGGGCCAAAAAAATGTAAACATTTACAGTTGAAGAGAGACAAATTCATGTAGGATATCAATAAAATTAGAATTCAGCAAGTTGATGGCAGCCTGTGGGCCTTGCAAGAAAATCGCTCAACATACGGGAAGTCATAGTCTTGAGTGGTACAGCTCTCCATTAAGCAGCTCTAGAAACTCAGATCAAGTCACTTCTCTGAACTTCAGTCTCTCTCTATCTGTAAAATGAGCAAGAATTTCTAACCTGTCTACCACTCAAGACTGTCAAGGGCTTATGCTTGAAAAAACACTTTGGTAAACTAAATATCCTATATATTTAACACATGTATTAATACTGATCCATTTTTTTTATCTTAGTATAAAAAATAAAGGAGTTGAAACACAATTTTTAAGTTCTCTTTCTAGCACTGTAAGGTTTATGACCTAAAACCTAATATAATTCAATGGGTAACTAAGAAAGATTCTAACTACCCAAGCACTGTAAGTATCAATCAATAAAAATAAGTAAATAAATAAAAATCAATTGCTGTCAACCAGGTATGAACTAAAACAAGCTGATCTACAATGTTGGTTATGTTAAAAAAAAGAGAGGGGTGGGGGGGCCAGAGTCAAATGACATTTGGAAGAAAGTCCAAATGACTATTAATAGTGAAGTAATCAGAGGTAACCCTCAGTTTGAGGGGAGAACCCAAATGACATGCTTCTGGTAAACCTCGGTGATGGAAAATCATTGACTGTAGAGGAAAAAGGTTTTGTAATACAAAAATACTTCCCAAGGAAGTCTGGTGAATGAGCTTAAAATTCAAAGTGATAATAAAATGTTCAAAACAAAATGTGATACAAATTGATGAAGGATGAGGCTCAGTATTTTCAAAAAGCAAATTCTAAAAAGAAATTTCAAAGCTATCTCTTCAGCAATGAATGTGGACAGTCTGCTAACAGTAACTACACTTAGCACTAATTTTAATACATATTCTGAAATGCTGCTTTAAAAATTAGTCTTAGTTACTTAATAGTCAAACTCTCCTATCTAGTCTCTATTTCCCAATGACTAAACAACTAGCTAGGAAAGTAAAATGTAAACACATGAAAAGTTACCTAACTGACAAGGAGCTGCATCTCTAACAAAGCTAGACCACATATTACATACCAACCCCCTTGCTTAATGACAATTAAAATACTAGACCAAAATAATAATATATTAAGTATATATTTTTAATTATTAAAAGTATCAGAGGGTATAAACTAGTTTGAAAACCTGACAGTAACTACTAGAGCTAAATATATTACTTAGGTACTACTCAACATTTCATTCCAGAAGTATTTCCAAAAGAAAGGAGTGCATGTGTCCAATAAAATACTTGCATAAGAATGTTCATACCTTTATTAACAGCTAAAAATTAGTAATGGAAATGACTATTAAAAGTAGAATGGATAAACTGTGATACAGTCATAAATTAGGCTACAACTATGGCAGACTGTATTTTCCAGTAATGGTGACTACAATATTTCTGGTGTCATATGCTCCTCCTTCAGAATCTTGCCTCTCCTCATCAAGAGGTAGCATCCATTTCCCCTCTCTTTAAACCTAGGTAGGCTCATAACTGCCTCAAAGAACAGAATGCAGTAGAAGCAAAACTGCATAAGCCTCAAAGCCAAGTAATGAGGCAATACAGCATCTATCTGGCTCACGGACTTTCTACCCCTGTCCCCACTGCATGCATGTGCAGAACGCTCACGTGGAACCCAGCCGCCAAACTGTGAGCACACTCAGGCCTCATTTAGGTGTTCTGTCATCAACCACCAAATGTGTAAGCGAACCTTCAAATGGTAATTAGGCACAGTCTTCATGCAGCCCTACTTGGAATCCAATGTAGCAGAGACAAGCATTACCCAAACGTTTTTGTGAGGAAAATAAATGCTGCCCTTATTTCAGTCACTGAGCTTTGAGGCAAGTTTTTACATCTCACAGAACAAGTACAGGGCAATGAAAAAGAAACACTACTGCTATATGCAACAACATAGTTGAATCACACTGTTACAACACAATGCTGAATGAAAGGTACTAGACACAAGAGAGTGCATACTATATGATACCATTCTGACAAAAAAACTGGAAAATGCAAAATTAATCTACAGTGATAGAAAATTGAGTTAACTATTACCTGAAGCAGGAGAGGGAGGTGGTATGGATTGGGAGGAGTGCAACTGAGCCTTTTCAGGTGGCAAAAATGTTCTCTATATTTAAGTGGGTGTGATTATACACTTAATTAGATTTATAAAAATTCTTCAGGGTACACCTTTAAGATTCATGCGTATTATTATATGTATATTTAATTTAAAAGGGGGGATGGGTGGTGATCAAAGAACTAACAATAATGAGGATTACTACCCACAGTCCAAGAGAGGAGGAGAATCCAAAACAGAGAAGCATGGCACACCGGGGCTACTTTCCTCCCAGAAATGTCTGCCTAATTAAAAGAGGTGTCTGAAGAGACAATGTACACCTGGACAGCCTTGCAGGCTTGGAAAACAAAATGTCAAGAGTTAAAGATTAACCAAGGGATTAATCCCCTGCTTTGGAATAAAACCTCAAAAGCTGAATCCCAGAAGAGGGATAACACAGAAGTAAACTAAACCAGCCCTTGCATAGTCTCTCAAAAAACTTCAATTTGGATAAAGGTGATCCCAAGTACCTGTCAAAAGCAATAGAAAAGTTCTTACCTAAGTCTATAATTACTTCTAGAAATACTTTTTCAAATACAACTAACAGTACACAAAGATAAGCAGGCACAAAAGGAGATGAGACTCCTTTAGAAATAACAGACCACAAAAAACACCAGCAGGACTCTAGGATAGATTTACCATGCTTACTCTGTCCAGAGATATGTGCAAAGCTAGCTTGAAGTTTTTGATAGGGAATTAAAATGGCATAACAGATTTTTAAAAGAACCAAACTGAATTTCTAAAATGAAAAATACAATAACCAAAACTAAGAACCCAGAGAATACATTTCAAAGCAGATTAGAAAGAAATGAAAACTAATTTAATAAACTGGAAGATAGGCCAGAAGAAAATATCCAAACAAAAAAGAAACAAGATGGAAAAGACAGAACACAGGTGAAATACATAGAGGATTCAGTGAGATCTAGCACTGTGTAACTGAAGTCACAGAAAGATTAAGGAAGAGAATGGGAAAGATGCAGTATTTGAGGACACGATGGCGGAGAACTGTCCAAAACTAACAAAATACATCAAATTACAGCATCAAAAAGTATATATCCTAAGTCAGAAAGGGAGCCGGTGGGGGGCGGGGAGGACCGTCTGAAATCCAGATACAAAAAGAAAATCTTAGCCTGAGAAAAAAAAAATTACCAACAAAGAAATGATAAACTGCACTTCTCAACAGAAACAAAGCCAAATACATAGGTGAAAGGGATCAAGAGATAACAAACTTCCAGTTATAAAATAAGTCACGAGGATGAAATTTCAGCATGGGGAAACAATATTGTAAAAATTTGGTATGGTGACAAATGGCTACTACATTTACCATGGTGAGCATTCATAATGCACACAAATATCAAATCATTTTTATGTTGTATATCTGAAACTACTATAATGTTAGGTCAACTAACTTCAATAAAAAAGAAACAAAGTCAAATATTATAGAATAATCTCTTCTGGAAAGAACTAATATATGTATATATGTATCTCCATTCTAGAATTCTATACGTAACAAGATGTATCTTTCAAGAACATAGGTGAAATAAAAACATTCTCAGACAAAAGTCTGAAATTTCGTCAATACCAGATCTCCTCTAAAGAAAATACTGAAGGGTATTCTTCAGGAAGAAGGAAAATTATTCCAGATAGAAGGTCAGTAATCCAAGAAGGCAAAGAAGATGCGGTGAGTCTAACTGTAATAACAGTATAAAACAATAGAAATGCACCTTTGAGGTTTAAAATATATATGCATTTGAAAACATGTTAACAATGAAAGAGGTAAAAAGGGAAAAAAAGAGGAAGGAAATTAACTTAAATGTTTTTAAAGGCATTACATTAACCGAAAAAGGGTGAAAGTCTCAATTAATGTTACACTTTCATACATCAAGAAAACATTAGAATTACTTAAGCATATACTAAAGTAACAGTGTTATAAAAGTATACATAATCCAAAGCTAACAGAAAAGGAAATTTAATAACTGTTTTTTAAATAATCAATCCAAAACAGAGCTGGAAAGAGAAGAAAAGAAACACAGATGAGACAAATAGATTTTTTTAATTTTTAAACGTTAATGTTAATATCAACACTTACTATGTGCCAATTCACTTTTGTAACAGACATCAGCAAAATACATAAAAATATCAAGCCCACACACACATACCTAACCCTTAAGAACTTTAACCTCCACATCTATTTCTGTTACATTGTGACTGATTTCAAAATTTTATTTCACCTTGTATTACCACAGATACTTAACAAGCATTAAAATGTCCAAAAATAAACAGAACAAAAATCCCAGAGAGCAAATATTACTATATTACTAGCTGAAATTAATATATTAAGAAGCTTAAAAAGTATATTCTTTCACTTATTTCATGAAAACCATGACTCTGATATTATTTGATTCACTTACTAATTCAATGAGAGGAAAATTCCAGGATAAAATTGTAACTTTTTCTACACTCTTATCAATGTCAGCAAGACACAGGTGCAACATGTACCTCTGTTAGAGAACAGTAATCTTTTCAGAGCGAAAAACACTTAAGCAAACAAGATAAGAAACTCCAAAGTTGCTCTTGATCTTCCTATAAGCAAATAAAACTTCCTGTCACTCACTAAATATTTTATATTTTAGGGTTGATTGCTACTGCCATTTTGTGAGGGGAAGACATTTTAAATAAGGTAATCTATGCTCTTTCAAGGGACAATGCTATCAAAATTGTATCAAAATACTATACTGATACAGTATCTCCATAAAAAAATCAAAGAATCTTTTAATTAACATTTCAGTTTTACTGATCGAGAAATTAACAAATAAATGGTGCCAGTTATAATGGTAGATAGACACTAACATGTGCAGAGTCATTTTCAAGTCTGGTGTGTTTAGAGTCAACTAAGTGACTCCCTTCCTGTAATGGCTGTGGAACAAGACTAAGCCACTTGGTTCAGAAATTAGAGAGTATGGTGCCAAAAGCCTTCTCTATACAACCAACAGTGGTTGTAATGTGCCAGGTAGGGAACTAAGGAATACACAAGCACTCTTAATCTCTCTCTCAAGAGTCTCTTCAGGGACTGGATGCACGCTCTTCTCTCATCCTGAGAGTCCCACCCATCCATCTCCCCTTCTCATGTATCTTCTCCCCAACCTTAAGGTGTAACAAGCCACTTCCTCAGAGAAGCTTGCCCTGCCACCCCCAAATCAAATTAGGTTACCCAGTTATGGGGTTTAGAACTCCCTGAACTTCACTCCAAAAGACTTTCCCCACTGTCGTTGGAAACAAGGTACCTAACACAGGATCATGGGGTGCACAGAAGGCATTCAAAAAATACCTGTTGAATAAACAAATTTGGATGTACAATTCTGCCAATTTTAGAAAGAAACAAGCTTTTAAAAAATCAAGTTATTTACATTAAATAATACAGCCTGGAAATGGCACCAACCAGTTGAGAATCCAGTGCTTGTGATTGTAATTTCCATGCACTACAACGAAGTGTGCTAGAGGTCAGATTTCTCTCAAATTAGTATTATTTTTGTATTGATGTTTTTTGAAATTGAGACACTTTTTAAAGGAAAAAAATGAGACTAAATGTAAGTAGATCACATCTAAGAATTCAATACGCCTTTCAAAAATCACACTGAAGGAATAAACTATAACTTTCTGGTACTAAACGGTTTGAGTATTATTCATAAAAATATACCACTACACTAAAACAAGAAAGGTTAAAGTGAAATTGCAAACATAAACCAGAAAATATAATCACTTGTCCTTTTATCTCCCACTGAAGTAGCAATTCCCAAAGTTTTAGTATTGTAGCTGTCTTTTGCCAGTTTCAAACTGCCTTAACATTCCTAGCACATTTTAACAAAAGTAATTTTCTTTTCAATTTGCCACTAAAATTTACTGGCCGCTTTTTCACAAATATTCACCGGCTACAAAATGTACAAGTAACTTGAGATTGAGGTGCACACGGTGGCAAAGACTGACCAGTGCAATCTCTGCTTGGTAGGGGGAGGTCCAGATTGTATTTGTCATGCCAGGAAGTTGTCTTGGTTTCCAATAATGCTGAAGATGACCGGTCATTAACAGATGGTGCCAAAGCGGACACTTCTACTTACTGGTTTAACTAACGGCAGCTGTCCTCACTAGGTACTATTTCATGTCAAAACACTGTTATAACTGGTAATGGTCTATCCTTACCAAAAATAAGTACACCAGAGAATTCCACAGGCTAGCTAAAAACAGTAGGGACCAACACAGACTCAGGGCCCAAATTACTGTTTGGCAAAGGATGCTTCTTTGAATGCCTTTATGACAACTCACTAATTCCTTAAATACGTAATCAGCAAAGGAATTTCTATTTACTCAAAATACCTGTACGTGCAATTAAGAAGATAATTTTCCTAAGAAAATTTATGCTTTTATTGTTAATGTTTTTCTTCTATATTTTGACATATTTCAATTACTTATGTAGAACACAATAAAGAATCAGTACCCATTTTAAGTAATAAACGACTGTGTTTACAAATTTTATTATTAAAAAAACCAGCAACCGCATAAATACTTTTAATTAGAGTCTAACAGAGAAATAGAAGCAAGCAAACCACTGTTCACTGGATGCCAGCTAATGTAATTCTTAATAAAATGACTTCACAAAAAAGTACCCTGACTTTCCTCTAGAAGAACTTCCCAGTTTCAATATATGAAGGAGTTGGCCACAGTGCTCCTTAAAATTCTATCCTTCTTTGAGCTAGAAAATTAGTATCTATCCCAAAGTCTTAATTCTATTTATAAAGTATTAATACAGGATTGAAATCACTTTCTACTAGCAAGCAAAATATTTAACATCATGTCCCCACCTTTTTAATTTCCATTATGTCATATTATTTCCAATGAATTATTGTCCCAATTCGAAAGTCCTTCCCAGTACCATAAGGGACTCACTGAACCCACGTTAAAGTCTACTGACTAAAAGCATCTGTAGATTAAAAAGTGGGTGGAAGTGAGGACGGAGGGAGTTTAATCCACCATCCACGGAAATGTTCTCCGGTGGACCCACAGACTCCTCACGTTTTCTGGCATTAAAATATCTGCGAGTAACCAGTCTCAGGCTTTAGACATGCCGCACCATCACAAGGTTGCTAGCCCTAAAATACTTTGCAAACTTCGCGAAGGCGCACACATTTCCAGGCTCTCCAAATTACTCGTTCACCCATCCTCCCCTGGTCTGGTCGAAACGAGTTCCGCGGCACAAAGGCAATAATTTTAAAAAACGAAGACTGCCTGAGTCCTGCCCACTTGGACTCTGAGGACGCAACTGAAACTTGCAAGGGAGACACGTCTCCCGGGTACCGAAACTTGCTCAGGGGGGGAGGGGAAGGCAGCGGTCCCCCAGGATCTGGCTGACCGCGGCCCTTTCAACGAGCCCCCCCACCGGCCACCAGGGTGCCCCGCGCGCAGCCCGGGCAGACCCTCCCGCACGTCCCCAGCGGCCCCCACCCGGCGCCCGCCAACTTGCCAATCACACCGCAGGGCCCCACAATCCAGGTTCCAGCGGGAGCCGGACGGCGCCGCACACGCTTCCGGAGCCGGGCCCCTCGCGGGCTGAGGGGACGCGGCGGCTGAGTCCACCTCCCCCGGGTCCGGGAATGGCGGCGTCCGGCTCCCCGGGGCCAGCTCAGAGTCCCTGCCCAGGAGGACAGCCGGGAGCCCGCCGCGCCGGCCGGTCGCTCGCCGTGGGGAGCGAGGAAATGAAGTTACCTCCGGACGGTCCCGTCGGCGGAGGCTGTAGCAGGGGACTGAGCGGGCAGTCCGCGAGGCCGAGCAGGTCCCCGCGCGGCGGCGGCTACCGCAGTGCCTTCCACCCCATTGTTTCCCTTCTAAGAGGATCCCGGCGAAGCCGAGCCCGGGAACCAGGAAGTTCCCCGGCGCGACACCTCCTGCCGCCGCTATGGAAACGGCCCCCGCCTCCCAGGGCGGCTCGCCCGGGACCCCGCCTCCTCGCCGCCGGCCCCGCCCGCCTCACCGGCCGCCGCCAACCTTCACCGCTGCGGCCGCGGCCGCCGCCATTTTGGCGCGGCCCTGGCGGCCCCTTCCCGACGGCACGTGCGCGCCGCTCCCGCGTTCCCGCCGCCCCCGGGGGCGCGCTTCCAGGGCTGCGGGCTGCGCACGCCGCTCCCCAGTATCCGCAGCTGGGAGCCGGCTCCTGCCCCCCACCAGACGCCGAGGGAGGGCGCCTGGGCAGGACTGGAGACCAGGACCTGGAACGCGGCTTCAAGGCACTGCACGAAAACGACTTAAGGTGGTGTCCAGTTCACAGGCTAAGAGATGGCTGAGCTCAGGCCGGGGTCGGCGAACCAGTGGCCAAGAGCTTGGTCTCTGCAGCCAGGTTGCCTGGCTGTCGGAACTTGGACACGCTATTTAATTTTCTACATGCCTCAGTTTCTTCATCTGTAAAGTGGCCTAATAACAGTACCTGCTCCATAGGGTCGTTACCGGGAAAAAGCGAGGGCTCGGTACTAAATGCAAAATAAATCATTTGTTCAATAAAATGTCATAGCTTCTGAGAAAAGTCAGATTTCTGTCACTTTTAAGAACTTAGGTGTTCAAATCAGCTCTAAATAGGCTACTGTGTAAAATCTCATTGCTACTTGAAACTTCTCAAATGTTCATCTTCTGTCCCATCTTTCTCTAGGTCAGCTTTCCTTTTTTATATCATGAAAATTGTCAAGAGTTTTCATCTCCAGAGTCTTCCATAAGAGGTGCCATAAAAAGATGAATGATGTAAACTTTCCAACACTGTAATTAGCTGACAGTAAAATGATTTATTCAATAGAAGCTAGAAAAATTGGGTGTGCAAATGACAAAGGCTTCCTGTCCTTGATTCCAGGAACTAGAATTACTAAAGCTGTCAACTCTGCACGGTTCTTTTCTCTCTTTTCCGGCTGGTGAAAAGTGACACCAAGAAACTGGGTACTGGATGCAGGTGAGAGAGAAGGGGTGGAAAGCGGAGGCAGGGTCTCAGGCTACTCAGAAGGATGCAAACTTTAACAACTGGGCATTAGATTTTGTTCTTAGACGGTCTCCAAGGCTCCTTCTAGTTCACAAGTGTTGTGATCGTATTTATACACTTGAAGAAAATACAAATTTACCCTTACCTTTGGGTCTTCATTAATTTAAACCAGATTGGTGAAGACTAGTCTATTTTTCTGATCCTGATCCAAAAATGGCATAGTTTGATACATGAAATGGGGCAAAAACCCATTCAGAAGTTGGTGGGACAGAGGCAACTTTTTCACCATGCAAACACTTCTTTGGAAGTTATGGAATGCTCTGATTAGTGATAACCCAGATTGGGATGTTCTGAGTTTCTGAAAGGCAGGAGCCCCACTGGATCAGCAGATTGCTCTGTGCATGGTAGGCCCTCAATAAATTTTTACTGAATTAAACTGCCATGTTTGTGGTTGAGGTCTCATTGCTTAAGGAAACCTGGAGAACCACAGAGACACACAAGAGGTGTTACTCAAGGAACATCACTGCAAAACACCACAAACAAGAACTTTACATCACTCATCAATGAATTAATCAGATTTGGGGATGAACAACCCTGGCCACAGGCTTATTTGGCAAAATGAAGTGGAAATTTCAGATATATTTTACCATAAATAATATGGGTAATTTTTAAAAACTTTATTTTGGACCTAATTCTGAGCACCATTGACTCAATTTTATACCTCAGTAATAGCACTGACTCTATAATTAAAGTTCAGAAATCCCCACATTTCCCCCAAGCCAAAGTGTTGCCAGTGGGTTGTGTCACCTCAATATAAAACCTGTATTTGTTAGCTGTAACTTCAGGGGCTTGCCATAATTTTTTATTATTAAGCATCTTGGAGGTATTATTAAACTTTAAACACAGATTTTTATATATCCTCAGTGCAGTGCCTGACACATAGTAGGCATTCAAATTCATTTATCTATGGCATATATGATAAATGACATACATTTATCAAACACAGATTTTACGTACATGATTTCCAAAGATACAGAATCAGTTTTCCTCTAAACCAGGGCTGGGCAAGAGGAAAGAGAATGAACATGAAAGCAGCTATAGACAGATGTCAAAGAATGAGTGTGCCTGTATTCCATTAAAATTTTACTTATGGAAACAGGTGGGTTTGACCCACAGAGCTGTATTTTACCAACCCATAAATAATTATATTTCATTATATTCACTCCAACATGAAATGCCAAATACTATAATATCGTTTGAGGAAAGGGTGAAAGTTTGAGATCAATAAAGCACCAAAAAGTAAAAAGACATGTGAAGTAACAGTTTGTGTTCCCAACACAAATTTCACAAATACCAAAGCTTTAGAACTACATCTCATGTATTATAATGGAGTAAGATAGATAAGATGGATATCTGCATTTCAGTTTTACAAAAGTTATGCATTATGATAATGAAAATGCTTTAAATGTTGCCAAAGGGAAAAGTACATGCTGAAAATCCCCACAGGATGCCATAATAACTAAGGCCAGAAGTATAGTTTGTGGTGAGAACATAAAAACGTAGTACATTGAAAAATTCTCCAGAGCAAATCATCCATCCTTCACTATCATCTTCAGAATGTGGATAAAAGGGTAGATCTTTAGAGTCTTCTGTAAATGAGAATTCAATTGAAATGTGAACCCATGGCTATTTGATCCATTTACTTTTTCTAATAGGGGTGAGCAGATAGCTCCCTAAGCTCCTAAGAGGGATTCTTTTTTTAATAAAGCTGTGGAAAGCCTTGCAGTGCACATTTCTATCCTCACCAACAGAGTACTTTCTGAAATTTCATAAGGAACCAATGTTCTTCTATTGATCAAGAAAGTCAGCTCCAAAGCAGTCACTGGCTTATAATTGTTCCTCATTGTTGAAAAAAATTAGACCCATCAACAGCTGTGTACCCAGTGTAAATAAAAAAACAATGGATAACCAGCAACTACATTCATATTAAAGAGTTATCTTTTGGCTTAAAAGAGAAATTATTAATTGCAGAACAAGGAAAAAGAGTCCATGGAAAGACTATCAACCATGAAGCTTTAGCCAAGATGTTGTGTACACAGTTACTAATAACTATCTGAACTTGTTTATTCATTGGTGTACTTGGTTTTTTTCTGTCTCCCTGTCTTAAGAATGTACATGCCATGAGATTGGGAAATTTAATCTATCTTCTTCCTGACTCTATCCCTTGGTCCAGATCAGTGTATGATATAGAATCAGGTCTTTATAAATAATCATAGAAGAAATGAAGGAAGAGACAAAGTGAATGAGAGAGGGGAGAATGAAGCAAGGACAAAAGACGTACAAATACCCATTTTTTTCTGGGAAGAAATTTCCTAACTACTTTTCTCATATGATCAAAAAAATCTGTGACCAAAAAAAATGTAGAAATGACTGGTTTTTTACTACAAAGGCTGCCTCTCATTTTCTCCTCCACTCTTTTGCTCCCAAGCCATCCTGCTCCTGATTACATATCAAAATGGTTATCATGGTTTGCCAGACATCTATAAAGATGCTTTACCATTTGAAAAGTGTCTCATTATATTTTTGTAGCTTTGGAGAATTTCTTCTGCCTGCTCAACTTAGAGTTGCCATACTTCGACTCTCCATTTGGCTGCCTTTCAGATGTCATGCCATTTCTTTATTTTCTTATTTAAGCCTCATCAAACAGAGTTGAGTTTAAAAGTAACATATTTTAAAAATTGAAGACAGTTTCAAGGAATTTTTGTCTCCATTTTAGGATAATAAACTTTTGACTCTGTTTATGTTTTTCAGTTAACTTTTAAACTCTTGTGCACATAAATGTATATAAGTTGTGTGATAGTTAATTTCCAAAGCTGGTCCCCCAATGAACCATGCATGCCTCCAACATTCACATCCTTTGATATTACTGTCGTCTTGAATCTGGGCTAGTCCTGCAGCTCACTTTGGACCAGAAGGATAGGGTGGCAGTGATGCTGAATGATTTCTAAGGCTAGATAATAAGAAGTCTTGCAACTTCCCCCTGGGTCTCTGAAGTACTTACCCTTAGTGCACTCCCTTCCTGAATGCAGCCACCATGTTGGAAGAAGCCCAAGCCACATGGAGAGACCACATATAGGTGGTCTGAATGACAACCTTTGCTAGGTCCCCAGCCAACAGCCAGCATCAACTGCTAGCCATACAGGTAAGCCATCTTGGATGTCCAGCACAGTCAAGCTTTCAGATATCTTGAGCCCCAACAGTGTAACACATGAAAAACCCCAGGTGAGGATGTCTCCAGTGAATCAGTCAACCCATGGAGTCATGAGAGCAATAATAAATTGTTGTTTTACGTCTTTGGATTCAGGGTGGTTTGTTACCTACCTATAGATACCTGGAATAAATTGTTAAAAAATAAAGTGCTAAAGCTACATGTAACTGTGTTTTAGCTAAAACCTTAATAAATAACTTTATCAAAATCAACAGAAACGCTGCATAGAAGAACAAGGCAAACTGTAACAGATGCTAAGGTATTCCAGGGCATGTTGTTGAGTACTAAGTTACTGATTTTGTCTTGTTCTTTCCTTTGAGGTGGGGTGATAGTCTGGGCATTATGAAACAGTATGATGACCTTAACCTTTTGGTGTCTGCAAAGTAAATACACGTGCAACATATTTGCCTTAAACAGACATGAAATAAGTCCTTGACCACATGCTTTGGCTAAAAAAGGAAAAGAGTGGTCACAAGTAGCCAAACCAAACACAATTCAAATGAAACAATAGATGGAAAAAAAACATATATGTATTTTATCTACTCAGCTTCTCTTTTCTGTTTGTTAATACTTCATGAAAATTACAGGACCATAATTCCTAATCTGCAGTTTTGAAATCCACAAAGTTCTGAAAATGAAGAGCCTTTCTTTCTAAGTTTGGCACCTAAACTCATTTGGTAGCAACTGAATTTTCCTTTGGCTATTTATGGTCTTTATTTAATCTAATATGAACATTCATGACATAGCAGAACTATTAATAAGTTTGATTACAAGGTCCTGTCCCAGATCCCACTCATGTGGCCCCACAAGCAACATGCAATCTTTGTCTGCGTTGCCCTTCCAGAAATCGAAACTTCTAAATTCCAAAACACTTATGGTTTCAGAAGCGGACTTTATTGGAGACCTGAAGTTAACTTTTTGTGCAGAGGAAAGGGTGAGATAGCATGGAGGCATTGAACACTCTCTGGATTCAGAGAGCCTGAATTCAAGTCCCCACATCAGAGAGCTGGGTTAGTGAATAACCCTCTGCCTCAGTTTCCTCCTCTGCACATTGAAAATAGTAATAGAAACTACCTCACAGGATTCTTAAGAGAACTAAATGAGAACGTACATGTGAAATGCAGAGCCCAAAGACTAGGAGTTAGCACTCAACAAATGTTAACTCTTATATTATTAATGTAAGCTTTTTATAAACTCAAAAAAACTCATAATATCTCAGTCAGGGTTCAGTTAGGAAAAAAGAAACTACTCAAGGTACTACCAGCAGGAAGACATTTAATACAGGGAATCATATGTGCACAAAGTCTTTGGAAAGAGCAGCTAATGAAGCTTGAGAGGGGACCACCACTACGTTCAGGTTATCCCACACCAGCTGTGAACCCCACCAGCTGTCAGGAAGCTGCTGCACCCAGAATCAGAAACTATAGGAAATGACAGAAAAACACTGCCAATGTCATAGCTGCCTTGCAGCTTAGAAGCTGGTGACTATCAGGGGCATTCTTTGGAGTCTAGCTTCAGTGCAAAATTTTATGCCTGTCACATCCTCATGTCAGCTACAGCCGATGGAGGCAGAATGACATGTTCCTTGTGCCACCCAAACCCCATGGGACCCTCTCACTGGCAGAACCTAACCCTTAACAGAAATACACTGGCAAGGGGCTCTGGGAAATGCAGCCCTTGCAATACAGATGATATCTAACATGAATAATTTAATAGTCATAATTTACATTTGTAAAGCACTTGCCATGAAAGCTCTGTGAAGTGGGTGAGAACTGCAGCACAGAGAGACTTAGTGATTTATCCAGAGTCACATGAGCAGTGAAAGACTCAGAGCCTCATATTCCAAATCTGGAATTTGTTTCTTTATGCCACTGCATCCTGCTTAATCATCTGTGTTCTACTTTTACCCACAAATCTTCATGTCACTTATATTATTATTTACTTATTGATTTTCCTTAAGCTCACATACACTTCTACTTGAATCAATTTTAAGAGGAAATTGTGCATCACTATCTAAAGTATAATGCAAATCCCTAAAGTATAAAGCAGGTGTCACATAATTTAAACGGAAATTAAAAGTAAAAATAAACACGCTAGGGGAGAGGATTAAAGATGGTGGCGTGAGAAGTGAGACAGAGGCTTGCTCCTAAAACCACATATAATATGAAAATATAATTAATACAACTAATCCTGAAAGAGCAACAGGAAAGAGGGCTGCACAAGACTGCATACACCTGGAGAAAAGAATAAGCCTCACGGAACAGGGTATCATACCAAAGCCATGGTCCAGTGGGAACCAAGCCCTTCCGCCACCCCAGCTCAGTGGCAGGAGGAAGAGAAATGGAGCAGGGAGGGAGAGGATGCCTGGGACTGCTGAACATGTAGCTCTTGAAATCTGCTCTGGGAGCACAAACCTACATTTCATGGTGGTCTCATGATTAGGGGGGTTGAAAAGATAAAACAAGCAGAATACCTGGAGAGACTGAGATTCCAGCTGCTTGTGGAAAGCAGAGATTCATATATCGCTGCTCTGGGAAAAAAGAAAGATAGGCAGTCTGAGAGATTTCCTAACAACAGGGCTGCTGAAGGGACAGGGTCTGCACGGAGCTTGCTGCTCAGGAGAAAGGACAGGTAGACAAAATTGTCCAGGTGCACTCTGCCCAGCAGGTTGGGAACTTTCACGATCTTCAGGTGCTCTAGTCCCCTGGCTGGCAACACAGCTCCAATGCCCACCTCCATGATAAGCAGCCTACTGCGCCTTTCCCCGGCCAGGCCCACCTGGCTCGCAAACCAGCAAACACTACACTGGTGTTAGGCCAGCAAGACAGAAGCCCTGTCTACAGCAGCTACAAATGCAAACCATAGAGGCTTATACTTGTGTGCTCGGCCCACTGGTTCTGGCAGTGGAGACAGGCATAGCAGCCGGGAAGCAGGAAAAAGCTTCTTCCTCCCCACCCCCAGGCACCAACACCACTCCCCTGTGACCACCGACATCACTGCAGTGGCTGTGCAGCCCTAGAGACTAGAGCTGATGGACTAGAGGGCGCCACATACAAACATGAAATGTCAAAAGAACCTGGTTCAAACAAAAATACCACAAACACCAGAAAAAGGGCCAAATGAAACTGAACTCACCAATCTTCCTAAAAGAGAGTTCAAAATAGAAATCATTAACATGCCTATGGAGGTACAGAAAAATATTCAAGAAGTTAGGAATGAATTCCGGTTGGAGATCCAATCATTATGGAATGCAGTATGAGAAACTAAACAAACAACGGAATGTTGTAAAGGCAGTTTACATACAGTGGAGGAGACAATAAATGAACAAGAAATTAGAGAAGAGGAATACAAAGAAGCTGAGAAACAGAGAGAAAAACGAATCTCTAAAAATGAAAGAATATTGAGAGAACTGTATGATCAATCTAAATGGAACAATATTTACATTATAGGGATACCAGAAGAAGAAGAGAGAGAAAAAGGGATAGAAAGTGTCTTTGAGGAGGTAATTTCTGAAAACTTCCCCAGTCTGGGGAAGGAGATAGTCTCTTAGGCCATGGAGGTGCACAGATCTCCCAACATAAGGGACCCAAGGAAGACAACACCAACACATATAGCAATTAAAAGGGCAAAAATAAAGGATAAGGACAGACCATTAAAAGCATCCAAAGAGAGAAATAAGATAAGATACAAAGGAAAGCCCATCAAGCCATCATCAGACTTCTCAACAGAAATCTTACAGGCCAGACGGAGTGGCACGATGTATTTAATGCAATGAAACAGAAGAGCCTTGAACCAAGAATATTTTATCCAGTAAGATTATCATTTACATTTGAAGGAGGGATTAAACAATTTCCAGATAAGCAAAAGCTGAGAGAATTTACCCCCCACAAACTGTCTCTACAGTGTATTTTGGAGGGACTGCTATAGATGGAAGTGTTCCTAAGGTTTAATAGCTGTCACCAGAGGTAATAAAACCACAGTAAAGAAAGTAGAACAGTTACTTACTAAGCAAATGCAAAATTAAATCAACTATCCCCAAAGTCAATCAAGGGATAGACAAAGAGTACAGAATATGATATGTAATATATAAAGAAAGGAGGAGGAAGAAAAAGCAGGAGGAAAAAAGAACCTTTAGATTGTGTTTGTAATAGCATGTTAAGTTAGACTCTTATATAATAAAGAAGTTAACTTTGAACCTTTGGCAACCACAAATCTAAAGCCTGCAATGGCAATAAGTACATACCTATCGATAATCACCCTAAATGTAAATGGACTGAATGCACCAATCAAAAGTCACTGAATGGATAAAAAAACAAGACCCATCTATATGCTGCCTTTAAGAGACTCACTTTAAACCCAAAGACATACACAAACTAAAAGTGAAGGGATGGAAAAAGATATTTCATGCAACTAATAATATTTCATGCACCAATCAAAAGTCACTGAATGGATAAAAAAACAAGACCCATCTATATGCTGCCTTTAAGAGACTCACTTTAAACCCAAAGACATACACAAACTAAAAGTGAAGGGATGGAAAAAGATATTTCATGCAACTAATAATATTTCATGCACCAATCAAAAGTCACTGAATGGATAAAAAAACAAGACCCATCTATATGCTGCCTTTAAGAGACTCACTTTAAACCCAAAGACATACACAAACTAAAAGTGAAGGGATGGAAAAAGATATTTCATGCAACTAATAGAGAGGTAAAAGCAGGAATTGCAGTACTTGTATCACACAAAATAGATGTCAAAACGAAGAAAGTCACAAGAGACAAACAAGGAAATTACATAAGGATAAAGGGGTCAATCCAACAAGAAGATATAATGACTATAAAAATCTATGCACCCAATACAGGAGCAGCTACATACATGAAACAAATACTAACAGAATTAAAAGGGGAAATAGAATGCAATGCATTCATTCTAGGAGACTTCAACACTCCACTCACTCCAAATGACAGATCAACCAGACAGAAAATAAGTAAGGACACAGAGGCATTGAACAACACATTAGAACAGATGGACCTAACAGACATCTACAGAACTCTACACACAAAAGTAGCAGAATGCACATTCTTCTCAAGTGCACATGGAACATTTTCAAGAATAGATCATATACTAGGCCACAAAAAAAGCCTCGGTAAATTTTAAAAGATTGAAATTGTACCAACCAGTTTCTCAGACCACAAAGGAATGAAACTAGAAATAAATTACACAAAGAAAATGAAAAATCCCACAAACACATGGAGGCTTCACAACATGCTCCTAAATTACCAATGGATCAATGACCAAACAAAAACAGAGATCAACCAATATATAGAGTCAAATAACAACAATAATTAAACACTGCAAAATCTGTGGGACACAGTGAAGGTTGTCCTAAGAGGAAAGTATATTGCAATACAGGCCTACCTCAGCAAAGAAGAGCAATCCCATATGAACATTCTAAACTCACAATTAATGAATCTAGACGAAGAAGAATAAATGAGGCCCAAAGTCAGTAGAAAGAGGGACATAATAAAGATTACAATAGAAATAAAGAAAACTGAGAAGAATAAAACAGTAGAAAGAATCAATGAAAGCAAGAGCTGGTTCTTCGAGAAAATGAACAAAATAGATAAACCCCTAGCCAGACTTATCAAAAATAAAAAAAGAGAGTCTACACCACACATAAACAGAATCAGAAATGTGAAAAGAAAATTCACCACGGACACCACAGAAATATAAAGAATTATTACAGAATACTTTGAAAAATCACATGCTAACAAACTGGATAACCTAGAAGAAATGGACAACTTTCTTGAAAAATACAACCTACCAAGGCAGACCTAGAAAGAAACAGAAAATCTGAACAGACCAATTACCAGCAATGAAATTGTATCGGTAATCAAAAACCTACCTAAGAATAAATCTCCTGGACCAGATGGCTTCACTGCTGAATTTTATTGAACATTTAGTGAAGACCTAATACCCATTCTCCTTAAAGTTTTCCAAAAAGTAGAAGAGGGAATACTCCCAAACTCAGTCTAGGAGGTCAGCATCACTCTAATACCAGAACCAGACAAAGGCACCACAAAAAAGAAAATTACAGAGCAATATCCCTGATGAAGAGAGATGCAAAAATACTCAACAAAATATTAGCACACTGAATTAAAAATACATTAAAAAGATCATCCATCATGAAAAAGTAGGATTCATTCCAGTTTGTATATGTACCAGATGCAAGGATGGTACAACATTTGAAAATCCATTCACATAATCCATCACATCAATAAAAAGAAGGACAAAAACCACATGATCATCTTCATAGATGCTGAAAAAGCATTTGACAAAATTCAACATCCATTCATGATAAAAACTCTGAACAAAATGAGTATAGAGGGAAAATACCTCAACATAATAAACGCCATATATGACAAACCCACAGCCAACATTATACTTAACAGCAAGAAGCTGAAAGCTTTTCCTTTAAGATCGGGAACAAGACAGGGATGCTCACTCTCCCCACTTCTATTCAACATAGTACTGGAGTTCCTAGCCATGGCAATCAGACAACACAAAGAAATAAAAGGCATCCAGATTGGCAAGGAAGAAGTTAAACTGTCCCTCTTTGCAGATGACGTGATATTGTACATAAAAAACCCTAAAGAATCCACTCCAAAACTACTAGATCTAATATCTGAATTCAGCAAAGTTGCAGGATACAAAATTAATATACAGAAATCTGTTGCATTTCTATACACTAATGATGAATAGCAGAAGGACAAATCAGGAAAACAATTTCATTCACAATTGCATCAAAAATAATAAAATACCTAGGAATAAACCTAACCAAGGAAGTGAAAGACCTATACTCTGAAAAGTACAAGACACGCATGAGTGAAATTAAAGAAGATACCAATAAATAGAAACACATCCCATGCTCATGGGTAGGAAGAGTTAATATTGTCAAAGTGGCCATCCTGCCTAAAGCAATCTACAAATTCAATGCCATCCCTATCAAAATACCAACAGCATTTTTCAATGAACTAGAGCAAATAGTTCTCAAATTCATATGGAACCACAAAAGACCCCAAATAGCCAAAGCAATCCTGAGAAGGAAGAGTAAAGTGGGGAGGGTTATGCTCTCCAAGTTCAAGCTCTACTACAAAGCCACAGTAATGAAGATATTTTGGTACTGGCGCAAGAAAGGAATAATAGACCAATGGAACAGACTAGAGAGCCCAGATATAAGCCCAAACATATACGGTCAATTAATATACGGTAAAGGAGCTATGGACATACAATGGGGAAATGATAGCCTCTTCAGCAACTGGTGTTGGCAAAACTAGACAGCTCCATGCAAGAGAATGGAACTGGATTATTGTTTAACCCCATACACAAAAGTAAACTCGAAATGGATCAAAGACCTGAATGTAACCCATGAAACCATAAAACTCTTAGAAGACAACATAGACAAAAATCTTCTTAAGATAAACATGAGCAATTTCTTCTTGAACACATCTCCTTGAGCAAGAGAAACAAAAGCAAAAATGAACACATGGGACTATATCAAACTAAAAAGCTTCTGTACGGTAAAGGACCCCATCAACAGAACAAAAAGGCATCCTACAGTATGGGAGAATATATTTGCAAATGACACATCCGACAAGAGGTTAACATCCAAAATATATAAAGAACTGAACACCCAAAAAGCAAATAACCCGACTAAAAAATGGGCAGAGGATATGAAGAGACAGTTCTCCAAAGAAGAAATTCAGATGGCCAAGAGACTCATGAAAAGATGCTCCACATCACTAATCATCAGGGAAATGTAAATTAAAACTACAATGAGATATCACCTCACACCAGTAAAAAAGACTAAGAACAACAAATGCTGGCGAGCATGCAGAGAAAAGGGAACCCTCCTACACTGCTGGAGGGAATATAAGCTAGTTCAACCATTGTGGAAAGCAATATGGAGGTTCCTCAAAAAACTCAAAATAGAAATACCATTTGACCCGGGAATCCCACTCCTTGGAATTTACCCAAAGAATACAACTTCTCAGATTCAAAAAGACAGATGCACCCCTATGTTTATCGCAGCACTATTTACAAAAGGCAAGATATGGAAGCAACCTAAGTGTCCATCAGTAGATGAATGGATAAAGAAGTGGTACATATACACAATGGAATACTATTCAGCCCTAAGAAAGAAGCAAATCCTACCATTTGCAACAACAAGGATGGAGCTGAATGATATTATGCTGAGTGAAATAAGCCAGGTGGAGAAAGACAAGTGCCAAATGATTTCCCTCATTTCTGGAGTACAACAATGAAGCAAAACTGAAGGAACAAAATAGCAGCAGACTCACAGACTCCAAGAAGGGACTAGTGGTTACCAAAGGGGAGGGGTGTGAGAGGGCACGTCGGGACAGAGGGAGATGAGGATTGAGGGGTATTATGTTTTGGACACTTGGTGTGAGGGGTCACAGGGAAAACAGTGTAGCACAGAGAAGGCAAATAGGGACTCTGTGGCATCTTACTACACTGATGGACAGTGACTGTAATGGGGTTTGTGGGGGGGGACTTGATAATAAGGGTCAATGTAGTAACCACGTTTTTTCATGTGAAACCTTCATAAGAGTGTATATCAATAATACCTTAATAAAAAATGTTTTTAAAAACCTATTCTGTTAACACCACTTAGATAGCATTACCCATTGATACACTGAAAAGGACTAAAAGGTGACCAATATCTCTGAAAAGAAATTAAATTTCTCACTATGTGAGGCAATGTTGTTTAAAGGCTTGCCAAGCCCGTCTTACCATCAGTAGAATGCATCTCACTCTTTGGGTAACACTGCTTTCTGCGATATCAGTTTTGAAAGTTTACCTGAGAATCAGAGTATTTATTAATTCAATTTTGAAAAGTGCTTGGTAGCTGAGTACTAAATGCTCAGGATATTTTGATCCTACTGACTCATTCATATAAGGTTTTTTGTTGTAGAGATCAAATTCACATCCAATAAAATTAACCATTTCAAACAATTCAGTAGCATTTAGTATATTCATGATGTTGTATAACCATCACCTTGATGTAGGTCCAAAACATTTTTGTCACCTTAAAAGGACACTCTGTACCCAGTAAGCAGTTACTCTTCATTTCCCCTCTCCTCAGCCCCTGGCTGTCACTAATCTACTTTCCTTCTATATGGATTTACCCTGGACATTTCATATAAATGGAATCACCAATATGTGACATTCATGTCCGTCTTCTTTCACTTAGCAGAATGTTTTTGGGGTTCACACATACTATAGTATATACAACTTCTTCATCCCTTTTTATGGGTGAATAATATTCCATTGCATGGATATACTACCATTTGTTGACACATTCATCCAGGATACTAGACTGCCAGGTTATGGGGAAAAGGAACTACAGTTAAAAACATTTAGATTGTCTCCAACTTTTGCCTATTGTGAACAGTGCTGCTGCAAACATGCATATACATGTATTTGGTTCAGTACCTGTTTTTCAGTTATTTTGGATATATATTTAGGATTGGAATTATGAGATCACATGGTAATTCTATGTTTAATTTTGTGAAGAACTGCCAAACTGTCTTACACAATGGCTGAACCATTTTACATTCCCACCAGCAATGCACAAGAGTTCCAGTTTCTCCACATCCCTGCCAACACTCGTTATTTCCAGCTTTTTATGATTATAGTTATCCTATGAGTGTGATATGGTGTCTCGTGGCTTTGATTTGCATTTCCCTAATGACTGATGATGCTGAGCATCTTTTCATGTGTTTATTGACCATTCATATATCTTTGGGCAAGTGTCCACGCAAGTCCTTTGCCCACTTTAAAAATTGGATTGCGTGTCTTTTTATTATGGAGTAGTAAGGGTTCTTTATGTGTTCTGACCCTTCTCAGATATACAATTTGCAAATACTTTCTCCTGTTTTGTAGGTTGCCTTCTAATTTTATTGATAATGTCCTTTGATGGACAAAAGTTTTCCATTTTGAAGAAGTCCAATTTATCTACTTTTCCTCTAGATGTTTTGTTTTTAGTGTCATATCTAAGAATCCATTGCCAAATCCAAGGTCATGGGTATTTACTCTTAGCTTCTTCTAGGAGTTTTATGTTTTTAGCTTTTATTTAAGGTTTTTAAGCCACTGACCTAGATTAATTCTATAACCATTGAAATGTACTCACCCTTGACTCATTTATTTAATAAATGAATCTGTTTAACCATGACCATGGATAAATCACTGTACCAGACTGTACAGATATCTGTAGAATATATATATATATATATACACATGTATGTTTATTAGTATCTATACTATTTATTAGTATAGTATAGTATTCCTATATACTTATAGGAAAAATGTAAAAAGGCCAGCAGACTGGACTGCCAGTTTATGGGGAAAAGGCATTACAGTTAAAAAAGAAGAAAAAAGCCAATTTTCAAACTGGCCTAAACAATGAGATTCATTCACTCACATCACTGAAAGCTAAAAGAGGGGCTTCATGAGATTCAATGATACGGTCTGAGATCAGCTTCTTTCCCTGCCTTCCTTTGCTCCATCCTACCAAGACGGCTGCCAAGAATTTCCAGGGCTACGTGCCTGCTTCCCTCAGTCAGAGCAACCCCAGCAAACACCTATCTCTGTCTCAGGCTCTGGTATGAATTAAATCATAGCCTACCCCTGAATCAACATATATGGCCAGGATGTAGGTTTATGTTAATTGCTTTCACACCTGGTTAGCACCAATAATGGAGTTGGGCTTCTCCCCACAAGGGCAAGGCAAAGTTCTGAAAAGGAAAAGTGGGCAAGTGACAAAGAAAAAAGGAATGGATGGGGAGACCATTACAATGTTCGCCACAGGTAACCTCAGAGAAGTCTTCACAGAGAAGATGGGCTTTGATCTGGTCAGAGGGAATCAAATAGCAGAGGAGCAAGGAGGTCTGTTTTTTTAAAAAGAAAGGGGAGTAATCGTCCAATCTGGCTGGACCACTGATGTCAGGTGAAAATTAGTAATCCTAAATGGATAATTTGAGAGCATATCATAATGGAGGACTTCAATTGTCTGACAAAGGAGTTTGGACTTAATTCATTAGGCAGCAAAAAAAAAAAGAAAATGACTCTACCTCAATCGTAGACCTAACACTGTCAAGTTAAACTCAAAACAGACACTAGATAATTAAGTTAAATTACCCATAATGTACTTGGATGTTTCCTCCTTTCTTTCCTCCCACACCCTCCTCCCTTTCAGCAAACCTCTACAGAGTACTTTCAAAGAGGCAGGACTTGAGAAAAGCTATGAAGTCCCTTAGCCTCCTGTCTTGCCAATGGGTTTCAGCCCCAGGCAAGTTCACTATGGATTCAATGTGACCAAAGAAATGACAGTAGAATGTTCTTTGGGTGAAAGGGTTATACCCAACTTTATTTCCACAGTGGCAGGTCAGTCACTAAAATCCCATCCACTCAGAGTGAGTCTGCCCTCAGCAAGCCAGTTTCTGCCTCTGGGCCTGTCTACCCGCACAGCCATCCCCTGGGCCTCTGTCCTCGGCACTGCCACCACTCCAGCCTCTGCTCTGCTCTCCTGCAGCCTTGCAGCCATGCCACTGTGTCGCCCAGAGCACTGGGCAGGGCTCTTTATATAGAGTCAATAACAATGTGTTGCCCACACAAGTGCAGTGAACTAGCCAACCAGGGCCAGGTGAGAATCCTGGCCACAGGAACCTTCATTTTATCCACACTCCCAACTCCCCATCTTTTGTTATGTGTCATTCCTTTCTTCCCTGTGTTACCTGAGCTCAGGGTGCATCTGAATAAACACAACTATCTTCCCTAACCCAGAAACTGTAGCTTTTCATTGTCTGAGAAGTGAAACGGCTACCTTAAGAAGTTAGGTTTACTGCTTAAAAGAAAACTTCTAAAAAAAAATAAAAGTCACATACTGTATGATCCCAACTAATGGATATTCTGGAAAAAGCAAATCAATGGAGACAGTAAAAAAGATCATGTTTGTCGGGGGCTAGGGGAGGGAAGAATGAATAGGCAGAGCACAGAGGTTTTTTTAGGACAGTGAAGCTACTTTGTATAATGATGGATCCAGTCAAACCCATAGACTGGACACCACCAAGAGTGGCCCCCTAATGTAAACTGGGGACTCTGGGTGATGACAACGTGCCAGCATACTTAGGTTCATCGACTGTAACAGATGGCACATCAGGGGGAGGATGTTCGTGGTGGGGGAGGCTGTACAGGTGGTGAGGACAGCGGGTAGATAGGAAATCTCTGTACCTTGCACTCAGTTTTGCCGTGAACTTAAAACTGCTCTAAAAAATAAAATCTTTTAAAAAAAAGAGAAAAGAGGAGTTTATTAATCCAACCAATATTTATTAAGCCCTCAGATGCACCAACTACGAATGACACACTGTAGTATGATCACACATACAGTTCCTGCCCTCACAGAACTTATATTAACTTGTTAATCAGATAAAGTCATTGTACTTAATGAGTTACCCTTACAGATAGCATAATTCTCTGCGCCAATAAAGAGTTCCATGCCTGCTCCAGCAGGTTGCCAATAGACAATTCCAATTGTCTTAAAGGGGAAAGGCCTTGCAGCCCTGAGAGAGAGAACACCCCATAGTCAGTAATCTCACCTAAAGCTTTTGAAAAATGCTGCTTCTGGGACATCATCCCCACAGACTGATTTGGTAGGTTAAGGGGGTGCCCAGATGCCACATTTTGTCAAGGACTCCAAGTGGTTCTGATGCAGGTTTGACAACAAATCATTTGGTAATCAATTTCACGCCAATAACAGTAATCACTGCTGTTGTTCTGTTCTGATGGATTTAGAGTCTTAATGTGAGAACTCCAGAAGAAAACTGGGCAGCCACCAATGTCCATGACAAGGAAGTTCCTGAGAAACAGAAACACAGATCATCAATACACATCTGTTCACCTTCATAAATCAATCAAATCTAAGTTGAGGCCAATATGATGTAATTATTCATCTATCATATTGACAAAGACTTTAAAACACGTAGAGTATGTTGAGAATATAGTGATATGGACACTCCTATACTTTGCTAGCAAGAGTGTAAATTGGAGGAATTTAACTAAAGCTCATTTTAGCAATAAATATTAGATGTTATAATGTAAATGTTTTGATGTAGTAATTTACATTCTAAGAGTCTTTCCCAAGGAAATAACTCATGCATACACAAAAAACCCATAAAGATCCATGGATAAGGCTATTTATCACAGACTTGTTTACAATATAAAGAATTGGAAGCTACCTACCTGTCTAACATAAAGAACTGGTTAAAATGGAGGAACCCATCTAACAGAATAGAATTCCCTTAAAAACTTGTCCATTTATATTTATTAAGAATGGAAATATACCTCCATCTGGCCTTTTAAAAACTGAATGTACAGTATAATCTTATTTGTAAATAAAATAGATGTGAAATACATAGACCCAAGAGGAAAAGAAATTATTGAAAGAGTTAAGAGTGATGATTTATGGGTAATTGCTACTGGAAATTTTATTTATACATTTTTACATATTCTGAATGATCTCTACAGTGAGCACGTATTACTTTTAAAATCTCCTTTCCTCTAAAGCCCTTTGCATTTTTTGAAATGCACATCTGGACATGTTAATAGGCATTGGTATAGGAATTTTCACTGGAGGAACAGTCTCTAAGGAGTATGTGTGCTGCTCTAAGGGGATAAGACAGGGACATAGCAGGGGCTGGAGGGAAGAGGAAGAGGATAGCCAGGGTCTAACCTATAGCCCAGGCTCTCAGACTAAGTCTGAACCCAACTGCAAGACAGGCTGCAGGGGACTGAAAGGGATGTTTTCCCAGCAGACACTGAGACACAGAGGCATAAACAGTATTGCTTCAGTGCTCAGATAGGGCATATGACAGGTGACACAGAGTAGACAAATAGTTAGACAAAATACTCTCCTAATTCAAAGCCACAGGAAGGAGCAGTGAGGCCCTCTGGGAATGCTGCCCCATCCTGACATTCTGAGGCCAGAAAACTGGAATGCTCTTTAGATGTGGCAACAGAGAAAGCCCTCCTGCCTTAGCAAGAGCAAGTTCAGTGGAATGGCAAAAGCAGGCTGGAGATGGTTGGATGGGGAAAGGAAATGGAGGGGTTGAGGAGTACAGGGAAGTTTTCCCAGGTGGGAAAAGAGAGCATGTTTCACTGCTGATAGAAGCGTCCAGGAGCAGGAGAGAGGTTGAAGATACAGGAGAGAGAGAGCTATTCTCATTCCACCTACAGTCCTCATTTGATTCACCCACATCATAGTTTTAACTATTACTTGTATAGAAATTGTCAATTTGCCACACTTACAGCAAGAGCCCAGGTGCACAATAAAAACTTATTAAGTAATTGAACTTTTTGCTTATTTCCAGACCCAAATAATAACTCATCATATCCCTCTCAGTAACCCCTCTACTGTTAACTTAAAATCACACACACGCCAGTGGGACTGTAAATTAGTTCAACCATTGTGGAAAGCAGTATGGAGGTTCCTCAAAAAACTCAAAATAGAAATACCATTTGATCCAGGAATTCCACTCCTACGAATTTACCCTAAGAATGCAGCAGCCCAGTTTGAAAAAGACAGATGCACCCCTATGTTTATCGCTGCACTATTTACAATAGCCAAGATATGGAAGCAACCTAAATGTCCATCAGTAGATGAATGGATAAAGAAGATGTGGTACATATACACAATGGAATATTACTCAGCCATAAGAAAAAAACAGATCCTACCATTTGCAACAACATGGATAGAGCTAGAGAGTATTATGCTCAGTGTAATAAGCCAGGTGGAGAAAGACAAGTACCAAATGATTTCCCTTGCTTGTGGACTATAAGAACAAAGGAAAACTGAAGGAACAAAACAGCAGCAGAATCACAGAACCCAAGAATGGACTAACAGTTACCAAAGGGAAAGGGACTGGGGAGAATGGGTGGGAAGGGAGGGAGAGGGGAGGGAAAAAGAAAGGGGGCCTTATGATTAGCATGTATAGTGTGGGGGGCACGGGGAGGGCTGTGCAACACAGAGAAGACAAGTAGTGATTTTACAGCATCTTACTATGCTGATGGACAGTGACTGTGAAGGGGTATGTGGGGGGGACTTGGTGAAGGGGGGAGCCTAGTAAACATAATGTTCTTCATGTAATTGTAGATTAATAATACCAAAATTTAAAAAAATGAAAAAAAATCACACACACACACACACAATCCCATTCTCCCTTCGGTGCTCATCCTCAGTGAATGGCACCACCCACCTTGTTGCCCTAGCAAACTACCTGGGCATCCTCTTTAGTGACATTTCTCATCCCTCCCCATAGCTAACAGGTCAGCAAGTGCAGATTCTACCTGTGCAGAACTCCTGAATCTATTCCCTCCTCATCATTCCCACTACCACTGGATTTAGATTACTACAAATATTTCCTTTACCTCCAATCTATTTCTCGTTTTATTGCATACAGCTATCCCTCACACTGTGCCATGTCATTTACCTGCCTATTTTGGGCTTCAAAACAAACTTCAGTTAATGATCGACTGACTGATCAAATAAAGGAATGACTGACTTTAGGGCTAGATGGCCAGTCCTTTCCCAATCTGGAGAAACTCTGGACTAATCCTTTTTTACCATAACCTAATGCCTGCTGGTGTCCAGGCAAAGACTCAAAACATGTGCCTGAATTTTTTTTAAATTAAGGTATCATTGATATACAATCTTGTGAAGGTTTCACATGAGCAACATTGTGGTTTCAACATTCACCCGTATTATCAAGTCCCCTCCCACTGCATTGCAGTCACTGTCCATAAACATAGTAAGATGCTAGATAGGTCATTACTTGTCTTCTTCGTGCTGTACTGCCTTCCCTGTGACCTACCTATATTGTGATTGCTAATTATAATGCCCCTTAATTGCCTTCTCCCTCCCTCCTCGCCCACCCTCCCCAACCCCTCCCCTTTGATAACCACAAGTCCTTTCTTGAAGTCTGTGAGTCTGCTGCTGTTTTGTTACTTCAGTTTTGCTTTGTCGTTATACTCCACAAGCAAGGGAAATCATTTGGTACTTGTCTTCCTTTGCCTGGCTTATTTCACTGAGCATAATACCCTCTAGCTCCATCTGTGTTGTTGCAAATGGTAGGATTTGTTTTCTTCTTATGGCTGAATAGTATTCCATTGTGTATATGTACCACCTCTTCTTTATCCATTCATCTACTGATGGACACTTAGGTTACTTCCATATCTTGGCTGTTGTAAATAGTGCTGCAATAAACATAGGGGTGCATCTGTCTTTTTGAATCTGTGATCTTCTTTTCTTCAGGTAAATTCCTAGGAGTGGAATTCCTGGGTCAAATGGTATTTCTATTTTGAGCTTTATGAGGAACCTCCATATTGCTTTCTGCAATGGTTGAACTAATTTACATTCCCACCAGCAGTGTAGGAGGGTTCCCCTTTCTCGGCATCCTCACCAGCATTTGTTGTTGCTTGTCTTTTGGATGTTGGCCGTCCTAACTGGTGTGAGGTGATATCTCACTGTGGTTTTAATTTGCTTTTCCCTGATGATTAGCAATGTGGAGCATCTTTTCAACATGTGCCTGAGTTTTGTTACATGTTACTTGTTCATATTTACACTATCCAGCAGTAACAGCTTCAAGGAGAGCACTGGTATATAATACAAGGTCACAACAATTATTGCGTGGATATAATGCAAGATGTGCCTAAGACTGGAAAAAACCATTTTTAAAACAGAAAAACAAAAGACAGCTTTCATAATTGCATAATGTAGATTTAGCTTTTCCACCTGGGAGACACTAAGATAAACTATGAAATAATTCATTTCCAAATGAAAGAAGGAGCAATAAACAGGGACTGAAGAGCAACTAACAGAGCTTTGAAAAGTGTAAACTGTGTAACAGCAATTTCATTTTTTTCTAGGATAAAGTGGCAGGCTCTGCTGATGAGGAGGAAGCAATAGCTATAATCTGTATAATCTATTCTCTTCAAATAAAGACTCTAATGTGACATTATTGTCAAGATGCTGGGAATACGCACTCAGTTGAAGAATGACTAATTGCAGATAAGTGTGACACCAGCATCAAGCCATATCTTCAAGAACAGCAAATATACTCTTTTTGACAAAGAAAATGTTAATATCCACCTTTTTCTATGTTGCAAAATTTGGAACAAAGAAGCAAATCAATACAGGAATCCTCTTTTCATTTTCATCATATCAATGGACTAAAATATAACAAAATCTGCACTGGTAGACAGACTCAAAATAGCAGTTGATATTGTGGATAAAAGCTAGTGATAAGCCTTCTACATTGTGTACTTATTTGGGTAGTGTGTAACCTGTGCATTTGAGTAAACAGAGCATATACATATGAAATTATTATTAAGACATAATTATGGGGAATGTCATTTATGACAGCAGTACTGAAGCCTTCATTTAACCTTCGAGTCATTGCTAGCCTTCCTCAAAAAATTAATAATAAAGGTAATCTAAAAAGGCATTTTAAGCAAAAACTTAGAATATAATTTTTAAAATACACAGGAGATACGTAACACAAATCTAAGGGATTCCTGTCTGCCTCATCTCTGAGAGAAGATGCTCTCTACGAGGACAAGATGCGGACAATGGTGAACTTAACTCTGTTACCTGAGTTTCATGTCTCCTTGGTGTTTTCTCAGTGGGTGTGACAGTTATTAGTTCTGTTCAATAAATATTTCCAGTTCTCCACCTTCTGGACATATGGTAGGATTGCCTCCTGGGCTCTTTGGGCTGGGCAGAGTCCTCCTGACTAATGGGTTGTAAACAGAATTGACCTATATAACTTGTGTGCACAACACTTCATTACAGGTTCTGCCCCAACAACCAGCAATACTCCAGACAGTAGCTACTCCATCAGTCTGGATTATAAAACAATGTAAGCAGAAACTCACAGCTGTCCTGCTATAGAAATATAACATGAACAAAAATAAATTCTTATTTTTGGCCACTGAAATTTTGGAGTTACTTGTTAGTGCAGCAAAATCTGGCTTAGCCTGGCTAATACAGTAAGAGTATCACTACTGCCAACACCTCATTATTACTTTTCCCTTAATCCTGACACCCCAACATTGACAAAAACTCTTTCTTAGGTTCCTGGAGACTTCACTGATAAACACTGGCACTTTCGAAATGGCATTAATAAATATAGTGGGAGAAGAGAGAGGGCAGAATGCAAAGGCTCAGAGGGTGAGCGAGGAGACAGACTAACGAGCTTCTACCACTTCTACGTGACCTTGGACAAGTTACCTCCTTTGTCTATAGTTCCAGTTAAATACAAAAAATTCTCAGAAAGGGCTTTGATTGTCTTAGCTTAGTTAACATCCTCACATCTGTGGTAAGAATTTAGGTTCTGTGATTGGAAGTTTCACTAGAGCCACAAGGTTAGAACAGAAGGTAGAACAGTTCCCTAAAATGCAGAAGTGCCATTACTTGAACACAGGAGGCACACACTAGGCAGAAAAAGCCCAGCGATATTCCCAGCAGATACTTCTCACTGCCCTCAGAATATTGTTACAAAGATCCATTACAAATCTGGTCTCTTTCCACCCACTCAGCATTTTAACCAGACTCACCTAGGAGTCCAGTTGCTGTGACTTTTCACATCTTTAGCTTCCCTCTGCCTGGAATCCCTCCTCCCCCTCCTCACATGGCTAAGCTGAACTCATTCTTGCCATCTCACGCTAGGTGTCATTTCTTTGCTGCTAGAGAATATGACCGCCCAGTAGGAATACCCAATTGGGTTTCCCCTTGAGAAATAAAACTTAATTGTATGAAGCCACTGAGATTTGGGGGTTCATCTACTGCAGGAGATCACTTTACCCAACAATCACCTTTATAAATACCAAGGAAACAACAAAAAGATGCCAAGCCGGACAACAGAGCAACAGTAGCAAAATGCATGTTGCAAGACTGTTGTCAGCACCTCATAGCAGAATCCCCCCTTTATTTACTCTTTATCTCCCCTCCTGTTCATAGCCTGTTTTCTTCGACTGGCAGTCTACATGTATTTTCCCCACTTGTTGACCTCTCACTCATCCCCTATTCCGTAAAGTCTAGATCTTGCCCACGCTCTGCTGAAACTGCACACATGACCTTCTAGCTGTCAAATCCCTTGAAACACTTTTCAGTCCACATGGAGTGGCTTTTAATATGCAACAACATGCAGATTTCTTTTCTTATTTATTTATTTATTTATTTGTATCATTAATGTACAATTACTTGAACAACATTATGATTACTAGACTCCCCCATTATTAAGTCCCCCCCTACATACCCCATTACAGTCATTACCCATTAGTGTAGTAAGATGTTATAGAATCATTACTTATCTTCTCTGTAGATACTGCCTTTCCCATGTCCCCCTCAACTACATTATGTGTGCTAATCATAATGCCCCTTTTTCTCCCTTATCCCTCCCTTCCCACCCATCCTCCCCAATTCCTTTCCCTTTAGTAACTGTTAGTCCATTCTTGGGTTCTGTAAGTCTGCTGCTGTTTTGTTCCTTCAGTTTTTGCTTTGTTCTTATACTCCACACATGAGTGAAATCATTTGATACTTGTCTTTCTCCACCTGGCTTATTTCACTGAGCATAATACCCTCTAGCTCCATCCATGTTGTTGCAAATGGTAGGATTTCTTTTCTTCAGATGGCTGAAAAATATTCCATTGTGTATATGTACCACATCTTCTCTATCCATTCATCTACTGATGGACACTTAGGTTGCTTCCATTTCTTGGCTATTGTAAATAGTGCTGCAATAAACATAGGGGAGCATATGTCTTTTTCAAACTGGGCTGCTGCATTCTCAGGGGAAATTCCTAGGAGTGGAATTCCTGGGTCAAATGCTATTTCTATTTTGAGATTTTTGAGGAACCTCCATACTGCTTTCCACAATGGTTGAACTAGTTTACCTTCTCACTAGCAGTGTAGGAGGGTTCCCCTTTCTCCACATCCTCGCCAACATTTGCTATTGTCTTTTGGATGTTGGCCATCCTAACTGGTGTGAGGTGATATCTCATTGTGGTTTTAATTCGCATTTCTCTGATGATTAGCAATGTGGAGCATCTTTTCATGTGCCTGTTGGCCATCTGAATTTCTTCTTTGGAGAAGTGACTCTTCAGTTCCTCTGCCCATTTTTTAATTGGCTTATTTGCTTTTAGTTTGTTGAGGTGCATGAGCTCTTTATATAATTTGGATGTCAACCCCTTATCAGACATGTCACTTATGAATATATTCTCCCATACTGTAGGATACCTTTTTGTTCTACTGATGGTGTCCTTTGCTGTACAGAAGCTTTTTAGTTTGATATAGTCCTACTTGTTCATTTTTGCTTTTGTTTCCCTTGCCCGGGGAGATATGTTCATGAAGAAGTTGCTCATGTTTATGTCCAAGAGATTTTTGCCTATATTTCTTTCTAAGAGTTTTATGGTTTCATGATTTACATTCAGGTCTTTGATCCATTTTGAGTTTACTTTTGTGTATGGGGTTAGACAATGATCCAGTTTCATTCTCTTACATGTAGCTGTCCAGTTTTGCCAACACCAGCTGTTGAAGAGGCTGTCATTTCCCCATTGTATACCCATGGCTCCTTTATCCTATACTAATCTGTTCTTGTGCCAGTACCAAATTGTCTTGATTACTGTGGCTTTGTAGTAGAGCTTGAAGTCAGAGAGCATAATTCCCCCTGCTTTATTCTTCCTTCTCAGGATTCCTTTGGCTATTCGGGGTCTTTTGTCATTCCATATGAATAACTATTTGCTCTAGTTCACTGAAGAATGCTGTAGGTATTTTCATAGGAATTGCACTGAATCTGTAGATTGCTTTAGGGAGGATGGCCATTTTGACAATATTAATTCTTCCTAGCCAAGAGCATGGGATGAATTTCCATTTATTAGTGTCCTGTTTAATTTTTCTTAAGAGTGTCTTGTAGTTTTCAGGGTATAGGTCAACAATATGCAGATTTTTAAGGAGTTATATTTATACATTTCCCCTTCTAAAAATTAATGCTTTTAAGCTCCCTTTCTCACTGGGTAAGAAAGAAATCCCATCTCAGCTATTATTTGAGTTTTCTTTCCATGTCTTGAGTTACGCCAGATTCAACAGAGGTTTGGACAGCACGGAACACTTGGGGGCGGGGGGCAGGGGTGGACATTGGTTTGAAGAGCCCAGAGTGACATGCTTCTTTTCCAGCCCATTCACTTCCCTAGGAGACAAGTGTCCTCCTTCTGTCCTAAGCAGGGCACAGTGGTGGCTTCCTTGATAAGAAAACCTGGTGGCCCCTAGGTGGACACTGCACCTGCCCAGAGGCGCAAAGGGCAGAGGCCCCAGGCCTCACTGCTCTGAAAGCCTTGGGGTCCAATGCCTTCATACCTCTGTAGGGAGCTCTCACCTTGCCAACTAGTGCCTCCCAACTCTGCAGTCTCCTTGGAGTCTTTTCCCTCCGCTCTCAAATAATTCAGCTCTTCTCGGGCTCCCAGAGGGACAATGGAATTGTTCAGCTCCAACCTCAAACTACCTGGTTAAGCAAAGAAAAAGTGAATATATATCCGACTAACACACACCTTTGGGGATTAAAGACTCAGCGGATCACCCATGGCCCCTGCCTTGCTTGAGCCTTTCTGAAGCAGAGAACAATTTCCCCTCCTTGAATTCTGTGAATGTGCTGTCCAAGTTTTCCTCCTTTCTGTCTAATTATTCTTCTAAGTCCTCTTTGTTCTGCCCATCCCTAAACCAATGTTTTTCTTTTCCTTTTTATCCCTAAAAGTAGTTTGAAAGATTATGTACTCTCCATGTACATTTTTAAGTTGACATCTTTAAAATGTTTCAAGTCTAAATAGTTGTAAAGAATAAATTTTCTAGTATATTAATATCAATATTTTTAAATGAAACTTTTTCATTGTTTTAAATAAATCTAATGGAATCTACAAAACATGGAATTTTATTATAACCCACTATCTTCCATATTTTAAAATATTTGGACAACCTCTTCTTTAACAGTTGGCATTTTGCATGATTTCGTTTTCCCTTTGATATCATATATCCTTTTCCAAGAATTTAACCTGAATATATTTTTTCTGTTACATCCTTTTATTGATTACTCCCTTACTTCTTCTTTGGAAAAAAAGTACAAATTAAAATTTGCTCTCTTTTCCATAGCCATAAGCCTCTAAATGTTAAAGATCTCTTCTGTGTTGAGTTGTCATTACAATGATTATTGGTACATTATTGATCAAAACAAAAATATTATAAACTTGATAAATAATTATTAAACAGGAAAGTAAACATTTCCCCAGCTGTACTGAGGTATAATTTACACCGAAAATAAATAAAATTCACCCATCTGAAGTGTACATTTTGATGAATTTGGACAATTTTGTTCAGTTATGTAACCAACACCACAATCAAAATCATGGTAACAAAACATTTCCGTAACTCCAAAAAATTCCCTCTTGCCTCATTGCAAGCAATCTCCAACTCTTACCTGTGACCTCAGGCAGCCACTGATCTGGTTTCTATCACTAGTTTTGCCTTAAAAAACGAATTTTTACTGGAAATCCCTATGATCTGAAGGTTTGTGTCCCCTCAAGTTCACATGTTGACATCTTAACCCCCAAGGTGATGGCAGTAGGAGGTGGGGCTTTCGGAAGGGGATGAGCCCTCATGAATGGGATTAGTGTTCTCATAAAGAGACCCCAGAGAGCTCCCTCACCCCTCCCACCAGGTGAGGACCCAGGGAGAAGGTGCAATCTATGAGCCAGAAAGCAAGCTCTCACCAGACCAGACTCTGCCTGCACCTTGATCCTGGACTTCCAGCCTTCAGAACTAAGAAATAAATTTCTGCTGTTTATAAGCCACCCAGCCTGTGGTATTTGTTATAGCAGCCCAAGTGGATTAACAAAGAAATGCATCTCTTAATTTATGGAACTAGAGGTATTTTCCCCTAGTCGTCTGTTGGTAAATATTACTTGTCACTAGAATGAGACAGGGTTCAGTATCATTTCTATTCCTGCTTTTCACTTTTACAGATGTAAGCCTGGAGAAACAGCTGGAGACCACTGGCTGGCAAAGGGGCTGCTATTTAGTCACTAGGGTCATTCAGTTGCTCAGAACTAGCAGCAACATCTCCAGTTGCCCCTGTGTCTGACGCCCCAGAGGTTTTTTACCCTCTAGGATAATTCAACAGGAGCTATGAATGGTGTGGCTTTCTTTTGGAAAGTAAAAGAAAAGCAAATGTGTACGGGTAAGAAAGAAGCAGTTGCTGCCTCCAGCCTCACACAGGCACTTTCTTAGAACACTGAAGAAAGATTGGAAATGGGCTCCCTTAAGAAGCCTTCACCAGGAGACCTGTATCCCAGTTTGAAGACCTCTGCCTTAAATAGCTGGTGCTAGTTGGTGTCAGTCCCAGATCATCTGCTCATCTACACTCTCCTTACATAACCTAATCCACACCTTTGTCTTCAACTGCCATAGACAGGCTGGTAACTCCTAAATCTCTTCTCTCCAGCTCAGACCTCTGTCCTGAGTCTAAGAACTGTATATTCCATTGTCTGTTTAACATCTCCACTTTCCACTCTTCCGACTCAAGTTTGATACATTTTCTTTTAAGTACAAACTTACCCTAGCCTAGATTTAGGAAAAAATATTCAGCCCCATACGTTGAATTTAAAGCCAAGAGGCTGGCATTCTTCTATCACTTTACTATTTACAAATTTCTTTCATCTATACACATGTGCATAAAGTATAAAGTATGTAAAGTATACATGGGACTCTTAACAGTAAGTGCTTATATTTTACAGATGCGGAAACCAAGAGTCTGTGAGGTAAAGCAAAAAGTCCACTACATTCTGAAAAATAAAAAAGAAATAAAACATTTATTCTCTGCCTTGACTTGGTTGGAAAGAAGTTACTTAAATAAAGATACTGCAAATCAACACAAGCCTGCACACACTAGGAGCCAAACTACTGTTCAAATAGATGATACAAAGGAAATTCTTCCGCTAGTTTCAATAAAAAGTAAAATAGATTTACAATCTATGTAATGGCACTGTATCTCATTTCCTTATGGAAATATGAAAAAATTGTGGCTAAGAAATATATTAACTAACCCATAATACCTGAGACCCAAAACAATTTGATTAACAACTATCAGCGATTTAAGGTTTGTCCAGCCAGAAACAGGAGGTGAGATGGGTCACTTCCTTGGCTTCCTTCCAACAACTTAATTCCATACAAAGAAAAAAGGTTTTCCCATTCTTTCACGGATTGTGTTTTCAACATAGTCATTCAATGAATGTAAATTTCCTGTCCTGAATAATGTGTTTGTGGACTGTGGGGATAAATAATGTCTTAGGCTTTACACATCTTAAACAAGTGTTGTTTGTAACAAACCCCTGGCAAAAGGGCATCTCAGGAGTCTGGTATAACTCAGAATAAACAATTTTATATCTTCCTAAAATGATGGTCAAGAAGCGCTCAACCCAGTAGTTAAAAACGTATTTCTTTCCTCTTTTTTTTTCCTTAGCTGTTTCCATGTCTCATCTTTGGATCTTATTAATTACGGCTGAGATTGGTCTTGTTTTTGTTTCATCTTTACACATAAATGATAACTTTCAGTTTACTTAGTCATATTTATTACTCTTATATTCAGCTCTATTGCTTGTACATTTTTGGACTTTGGATGCATAACTCTAAGATTTTGTTGGTTGATAAGGAATAAGGCCTACTCTATTACCATGCATTTTATCTGGCAAAGACCTGCAAAAGTCAAAATGCAACCAGTCAGTAGACAAGGGCTTTGAATAAAGGAATGCATGCATTTCAGTCCAAACAGTTTAAAGTCATATTTTAACTGAAATCTTTGACTCTACTTTTAAATTGGAGATGATGGTAGAAGCACAGCTTTCATTTTACAGGAGCCAAGGGGAAACTAAGGGTCTCTAGGACGTGCTAGGTTCAAGTATGCCCAATTCCACCTCTGGACTTAGAGCTGCTTCTGACATTTTGAGGCCAGCCAGCAGTAGGTCTTTTGGGGAGTGCAGAGCCCACAGGGCTGAGAGAGCTGAGGTCCCCATGTGAAACAAGCTCCACACTAACTTCACCCTTTCAGGTGCCCTGCCTCTGCTACCACATCTTCCTGGTCCATTCCTCACTCCATCTTACTCAAACCAGAAATGTAAGCCATGTACCATTAATTCCCAACTTTGAGTGTAAAATAAGATTGTAGCAATCTCATGGTATCGAAAGTACACAAAATCTGGTTCCTTTTAGAGGGAAATGGTATTTAGAAGCCAAAATCTAAGTTCCAATGTGTCCATTGGTTCTGGGGTGATATTGCTTCAAGGCACTTTCAGTGGTGAGAACTGCACATAACAACTCCATCCAAACTTCCACACTAAGAGACAGCCAAACTCTAGTGTGGCTTCAAGCAGCATAAGCCATATCCCTAGGGTGACCCCAGCCCCTCCTTTATATGCCTGCCTGGGAAGCTCAACAGTGCCAGGGAACTTATTATTTGATCCAGAGAACACCTGAGATATCCCTGACCAACTTTTCTTACAGCATTCACTAAAAAGGGCTTATAATTGTGAATCATTCCCCTGTCCCTTTGAGATGTCTATACATACCCTACAACTCAGTAGTTATCTTCATGAAGGCCCTGAAAGCCATTCCTTTGAAATGTAATCATCAAGAAGGAAAGGGTCCCTGTCTCCCAATCTGTGGGAGGGTAGGAGCCTACCTTCCATCACGCTAGCTACATATACACTAGCCTGATCACACCCACACTGACCAGCCCTTGTACATTTTCACTTGAGCACCCTTTGTCTCCTGACTCTTTCACTCTCCCTTTAAAACACCCAGTTACTCTGCAAATCAGAAGGCAGCTCAGCTCTTATCTCTATTGTCAGCAATTCCTGAATAAAATCTGTTTTCACAGCTTTAACTAATGTTCCACTTTATCTTTGATGGTGGATAGAGCTAGAAAATGCCCAATTCTAATTCAGGAGAACAACATCTCTTCATTGCATATTATCTCCCTCCTTCTACATTGAAAGCCTTAGGTTGCCCCATGCAATCAATATATTTACTCATTTGCCATGTCCTACAACACCTAACAGTGTGATGAAACTAACAGTACTATCCATCACAAACCAAATTCATAAGGCTCCTACAGGTCTTTTTCTCTTAGAATATACCCGACCAGTCAGAGCACAGGGTTCAAAAGATAAGTAATTCTTATCTCCATATTGTTATGCCATCAACTTGCTAACCACTTAGATTCATTTGTTTCTGTCTGCATTCAACTTTAGGATTTTTAAAAATCCTCTTTGACTTAATTTTTTGAATAATTAAAACATTTACATGGTTCAAAATTCAAAACTGCATAAAAAAGATGCTAAGAGAAGTGTCACTCTCACTCTCTCCCTATTCTTTTCTACTCTGTTCACACCTGTGTCATATAGGTAATCATTTTCCTTGTTTCTGGTTTATCTTTCCTGTGATTCTTATGCAAACAAGCAGATACACAGATATGAGAAAGGGATCATGGGCGTAGTCAGAGTAGGGTGAGGGCCTCTGAAAAAAAGCAAGGCAGGATAATTACAGTCAGAACAATGTAACTACATGCAAGGAAACCCCCTACCAAAACTCAGTGTTAAACATTAAGCTCTGGAGTCATTCTTCAGTAAGATCAGTCAGTTAATGTTCCCCAGATAAAGGAAAGTAGCCCATGTTTTTTTTTATGCTATGCATTTGTAATCACGTGTAAGATTCACTTTAGCATGCTAAAAGGCCCAGGCCTATGTACTGTCTTTCCTCCTTTAGACCTGATGAGGTGATTTGCAATCTGGGCAATTAATAATGGCAAGCAAGCCCTGCCATAAACAACATAGTAAAAGGCAGGAAGGATTCCACCTTAAAGACAAGATTGCATTTTAATACCCAGGAATTTAAGAAGTAAGATTCTTAACTTACTCTTATCAAACAGACAATAGCTCAACCCACCTTGGGGGCTGGGCAGGCGGTCTTGTTTGAAAGCTCCCAGACCAAGACCTAGTATCTCAGGGAAAAATCACAGCAGTAAATTTCTTGTGTTAAGTTAATTTTAAATATTCAGGGACCACTTAACAAGTCCACACCCCTAAGCCCTTTACCACATTCCCAACAGCCTTTAAAACCCTTAGACAGTGCACATCCATGGGCTCTCTTGTCCTCTCCTGGCATGAGCCAGGAGCTCTGTCTTCTCACTTTCTCTCTAAATAAAAGCCTCACCCTGGCTCTCCTACCTTGAGTCTTTGCTAAGTTCATTCTTCGACTCTGCAAATAAGAACCCCAGCATCATATATACAGACATAAATTCTTATTCCAACCACCACCTTTATTTTAAATACAAAAGTAACATGCTTTAGATGGTCTTTCCACATTGCTTTTTTCACTTAACAATATAGCTTAGAAATTCTTTCATATCAGTTCACAGAGATTCTGTCATTCTTTGTTATGGCTGTATAATACTCCATTACTTAGCTATTCCATGACTGAGTCAACCAATCTCTTAATGACAGGAATGTTGGTTGTATTTTTAATATTTTGCCTTCATAAGAAATTCCACGATATATTATTTCATATGTTGCTTTACATTTTGGGGGGTGCTTCCTCAGAATAAATGAATCTAAGCTGTATTTCTGGATCAAAGGGAATGCAGCCCTGCTTTCAAGACATGTAGATGTCAACTAGTGAGACCCATTTGATGTTGTCTTATTAAATATTGCTAAGTTCTCCTTAGTTGTTGAACCTCTCAGTAGTCTTCCAGCTGTGCCTGAAAGTGACTCTTGCAGTCATGCAAACGCTGATGTCGAGAGGCATACCTGTTGCAGGTGCCAGAGAGTGGAGGATTTATTCTGAAAAGAAAGCCAGCCTTTTCATCTTTCCCACCATGAGTCTGCTGTGTCTGCATGTCCAATAGACTGAAATCAGAGTTCATGCAGGAAAAAAAGAGGCCACAAAGAACAGCAAGAGCTTTGCAAGATGGACTGGACATTGAGCTGCCTATAGGGAGAGCCTAGAAACAGAGTGTGGGGACTCAGAAGTGGGCCATGGTGCTGGTCTTTCCCAGGAGACCAATGAAGACACAACATGAGAAGCACGGACACTCTATTGATCAGGGAATCAGGACTAGAGCAGCTACACAAGAATCAAAATACAAAAAATAACACAGCTCCTGCAGCACTGAAGGCAGGCATAAGGGCCAGGCCCCTGCTTACCTCGTGTGCTCCTTAGCTAGTGTGAGGTTGTAGAGTAGTTTAATCAAAGCCCTCACAAGTAAAGTTTACAGGTTTAACTTTAAATACAATACTAAAGGTAATTATAAACAGCTTCATATTTTTAATCCAAAATTTAGCTAACATTGTTCCAAACTCATAGAAAACCTAAGTATATCAGTCTTATTGCTGCTGTAACAAATTGCTATAATTTTAGTGGCTTACACAGCACAAATATATTATCTTACAGTCCTGGAGTTTAGAAGTCTGGAAGTGGTCTTCCTGGGCTAACATCAGGGGATGGCAAGGGCTTTCCCAGCTTCTGGAGGCTGCTGCATTTCCTGGCTCATGGCTCTTCCATCTTCAAAACCAGGAATGGCTGATCAGGTCTTTCTCACATGGCACCACTCTGACACTGACTCTCCTTATCTCCCAATTACAGATTTAAGGACCCTAAGATTATAATGGGCCCAACCAGATAGCCCAGGATAATCTTGTTTCAAGATCTGTTGATTAGCAACCTTAATTCTGTCTGAATTTATTCTCCAGTTCCATGTAAACAAACATACAGGTTCTGGGGATTGGGAGGTGACCATGGTTGTGGTCCATTATTTTGCCTCCCACACCAGGTAATACTGGACTTTCTCATTCTTAACTATGTTCCAACACAGTACATTCAAAATCCTGTAAAAGCCTTGAAAATAAAGTGCATCTCTACTAAAGCTCCCGTTAGGACACTGAGAGGGTGTTTTAGGCCTTCACACAGTAAATCCTCTTTAGACATCTCCTCTAACGTTTCTTCCCAGCATTCCTCATAGGAACCACCAAATCTCTACTTTCTCTAGAGTTTCCTTCTCTCTCTCTCTCTCTCTCTCTCTCTCTCTCTCTCTCCCACTCTGCCTCTCTCTCTGCCCATCCTGCTCTCTTCCATCCATATTTATCCCACACTTAACTCCCTGTGGGAGGCATGTATACTAGATAAAGTATTTGCTCCTTCAGATTCAATTTCAATCCTTTCCTGCCATGCTCTGCACCCAGGAAGGCCAACCTTGCCCTCTGGATCCCAAAGCTCAGCTCCTGACTGCCCTACCTCCAGCTACACCATTCAGATTCTGGTGTCTCCCCTTGCTCCTTCAGGCCTCGAAGTGGAAACAGCCCTTTATTGTTGCTAGTTCTGGGGGGCTTTACCACCCCTTGTTGGTTTCCTTAAACCTGGGGGCACCCTTATAAATAGTTCCTCCATTAAATTCTGCTCAATATCCATGTCACTATCAAAAACCATGTGTTTCCTGCAGGAATCCTAATCTTAGGAATATAGTGGGGAAGAGGCCTTGTAAATACTTAGAATTAAGCACACACACACATTTCTCACATGTGCTACAACATGAATGAGCCTTAAAGAAATTACGCTATGTGACATAAACCAGTCACAAAAGGACAAATACTGTCTGATTCCACTTATATGAGGTACCTGAATAGTCACAGGCATAGAGACAGAATGCAGAATGGGGTTATCAGGGGCTGGGGGAGAAGGAACTGTGGAGTGTATAGTTTAGAAGACTTAAAACAGAGTTTTCATCTGGAAAGATGAAAAAATTGAGGAGATGGATGGTGGTGATACTTGCATAACAATATGAACATACTTAATGCCACTGAACTGTACACATAAAAATGGTTAAGATAGCAGCTTTTGTGTTGTGTATTTTTCCCACAATAAAAAGAAAGGGAAAAGTGAAAACTTTAAATTCCTGACACATACACAATAGGGATCTCAGCCTGAGTCCAGACTATGACCATGTCACATGATGGAACATATGTAGGTAGGTCTGGAAAAATGGTGGGTTGGACAGAGAGGTTTCTTTGCAAGAAGGCTGAAAAGTCAATTTAAAGAAAGACCAGGCATCAGAAGTCTGACCCAGAAACAAAGTCTGGCTCATCAGAAACAGAACAATTCTCCAATCCAGGCAGGGTGCCCTGTAATACATTTTCACTTTTTCACCATTACAGTCTTCCTAAAACTTACTGTAATTACAAATTAATTCTTCTTTAATGTTGTTCCTCCCAGGTGCTGAGAGCTCCATGAGTGGGGAGCTCATGGATGCCAATTAGTCTCCAAATTCTTTCCTATCCATGTCTTGGGCCTTTTGTCATCTCCTCCTGACTTGATACAGATTTTTTTTTATTTTAAACAGCCAACTCGATCTAGCTATTGTCTAATGCTTTCCCATTTGGGCCCTTTCAAATTCCCAAAAGAGAAATTACCTCCCTCCTTTTTCCTTCCTTCTTGATCAAGACTGGAACTGAAATACCCAAGCCTGGGTAGAGCCTCCTGGGCGTACCACACTAAGTACGGCCTCCCAGGCCTACCATTCTAAGCAAGATGCTGCTGCTCCTTCTGCAGAAAGCCCAAGGAAAAAAGGGAGGAAGGGACAAGCGAGGGTCTTTGGGAGCACTGAGACTTGCATGGGGAAATTTTCTAGACTGGACCCTGCCTGAATTATGGAGACTTTGTCCTATCTTCCGCCAGAGAGTATTGCATACTCCTCCACATGATTTCAGCACTATTTCTGGCAAAGGCTCCACCTTTTATTTCAATAATCTATCACTGCACATTCTTTTCTGCATGATATTAGCTCCTGTCCCCCGCATCTGACTCTTCTTGCCTCACCCTTACTAGGGCCACGCCAACACAGGAACTCTGTGGGCGTGGGCAATGAAGAAGAACGAGGCGCTGGCCCATGCTGCACCACAGTGTGCGTGAAGACCCTGGGCTAAGTGAAAGGGCCAGTTACAAAAGACTAAATACTATACATAGGCTAGATATTACATTTCCATGGAGTGTCTGGAATAGGAAATCCCCAGGGACAGAAAGTAGACTGGTGGTTGGTTGCAAGGGGGTACGGGAGGGGGAGAAGAGTGCCTGCTAATGGGCACGGGGTGTATTTTTGGGTAATGAAGATGATCTCAAATTGCTTGTGGCGATGACTACACAATCCTGTGAATCTACGAACCCATCTGAACTGTGCACTGGAAATGGGTGACTCGTAGGGTATCTCAGTAAATCTGTGACAGCAAAACCAACTCTCAGTGAGGGGAAAGGAAGACATCAGTGTAAGAGGAAATGAACAATGAGATTTAGAGAAACTGGAGGGAGAGACAGGGTTTTTAAAAGAAAAGAAAAATATGCTTTTATAAAAAATAGGGCTTTTCACCCAATCCTGAGAAGAGTGCTGTCTCTAAGGTATGTTCTGAAAATAGCAGGAACCAGCAGGAGGACAAAAAAAAGAAAGAAAGAAAAAGAAAAGCCTGGCTCAATGCAGCAAAAGTGGAAAACCACAGGCAAAGCTCACTCCGGGACCAGACACCAATGTAAGCAGTCAGAACATCAAGAAGCAAAGGCAAAGAAGTGCCTGGAACAAAGCAGCAGGAAAAGAATCTTGAAATAAAACTCAAGTTAAATGACACAGAAGAGCCCACTTTCTTTCTCCTGGCCTCTTCTTTTTTTTTTTTTCTTACACCCCCATCACACACCTCTCCCTCAGTCTCTGTCACTCTCGGTGTCTCCCTCTCTCCCGATTTGTGTCCCTCCTCTAACTCTGTTCACAACAGGCTCAAGCAGGGCCCTGATACTTCCAGGCCCCAAAGTGTCCTTCTGGAAACGCACCTTCCTCAAGGATGGACAGGCCCAGGAAGTCTCAGGCGTGCGAACGCAGCAGGGGGTGAGCTGTGGCCCTGGGGCATGAGCTCCTGCCAAGATCCAGCTCCCTAGTGGCAGTGTTCCTGGTCCTTCCCATGAGGTTATTCATGGAGCCAGGAAGAAACCGTCTTCATAAAGCAGCCAGGGAAAGTCCCCTGATGCCAGGCCAATCCAGCAGCTTCAAGAGATGACAATTTCTTGAAGCTGGTACCTTCTACTTCCTCTCAGCAAACATCTGGCCTGGGCACTAGACCATGAGGCAGGAAGTCCTGAGTGCTATTTTTTAATTGTGACAGGCAGTCTGGGGGCAAACCTTTTAGACATGGGGCTCACTTTCTGTTCTGCATGCATGCAGCAATTTTTTCTTCTGGGTTGCTCGGGACGGTAGGCAGCATCCTTGCTGGTGTTATGATTCCATCTTACAACTCGGAAGAGACTGTCTCCGTGTCACAGAATGAGTCACTGGGCCGGCCAGGATTAGAACATCTCAATCCCAGACCTAGGTCTTGCCAAACAGGCCCAGTGTAATTGTCAGGCTGACATTCTGGTGTTGCCTTGTGAGGAAGAATGTAAAGCTTCAAGATGTAATCTATTAGTCTACTTGGGCTTTTACAAAATACTGTGATGCCTGTTTTATTGTGAGAAATCTAAAGCTTAGAAAGGCTAAGATTCCTAATGTAAACAAATAACAAAAAATAAAAACCCATACCTTTCCTGATCCAAATCCTATATTCCTCCTCTAAAACATTTATCTAGTCTTCAAATAAAACAATATATACAGTCACCCCTCCCCAATAAATTATGTATCATGCTTTTTAAGAAGTTCTTTCAACTCTGTATATTTTAACAATTCTTTGTAATGCTTAAAAAGAAAAATCTGACATAAAGCAAGGTGCCCTGGCCATATAAAGGCATGAGAGAGTCTGTGGGACACAGGGATGGGGAAAGACACCTTGCCCACATCTTTTATTTGGTTTGAGATGACGAGTCTCCAAAGCAGAACTGCAGGAACTTGAGGGTAAGAACGGGCTGACTTCACTCATGTTTGTTCAGATCTGTGCACTCTGCTCACTTTGGGACCAAATGTGACCTGGCTTTGTAAGTACAACTTACATTTCCAGAACTACACATCCAGTCAGACCCTCTAAGGAATCATGCATATGAAAATTAGCAATTCAACCCCTGGAAAAAGTTTTTAAAAATGATTTCCATCAGTCCAACCCTACTCCACCTACCTTCTACCCAGTTCAAGAGAGACATCCATGGAACTCCAAGAAATACATAATTAAATAAATAATTTCCTGTAGTATATACCACAAGGAAGCTTTTATTAAGTATCTAGTTTTTTATGGTTCTGGGCTAAGTATTGTATAAAGAGAATTTCAAAAAAAACTGGTCAGTATCTTTCTGTAGCTTTTGAAGACTCTACCAGGTGACGGTAGCCAGTGTTTACCTGGACAAACAGGTTCAGGCCACAGCAACAGCAGATGGAAACCTGAAAACCCAACAGTGACTGGGCACTCACACATCCATCTGGCCGATGTCCGTGGGTGGGGAGCCAAAAAATAGCACACAGGAGTAGCGGTTCTGGGTTTCCTAGGGACGCTTAGACTCAACTGCAGACACTGCCTGGGGCTCTTGGGAGATACTGAGTCAATCTCCTGGCAGGCAGAGGAGACTGGAGGGAGGAAGTTGGGGGTAAAGAGCTGAACTGGGGAGGAAGGGGGCACAGGGCAAGCAGCAAGGGTGTGGCCAGCAGAGAACAGTGACTGGTGGAGAGGAGACAGCAAGGGGAACAAAACAGAGCAGCTGTTACTGGCAGCCCCACCCATGCCTGCAGGCCCAAGGGGTTTTTCAAGCCTTCTGCTGGTTGTGGGTAGAGACCTCAGGTAGATTCTAGAATGTTTGTGGTTGGTGGGAATGGTCTTGGTAAAGTTTAAAACATGTGTATTAGCAATCAAAGAGTGAGGGCATGCGAACACATCCACCCAGAGGGAGTGCTAAGTGCCAGGATCAAACATACCTGAGAGAACACAGCCCTTAGATCTGCTCTGATCATGAGACCTCAGCAAAGCCCAAAGAAATCCAGAAGGGGATGAACGGGAACCAGTTTTAGATGACCAGCTGACTGTAGTTTAGAATCAGGCCTTGTGAAAGGCATAGGGGTGACCAGTAAAACCTAACTTGGCATCACAAAGCCTCAAAAGTAAAAGAGAATTCTTCATTAAAAATCATCACATTTACTGATTAATAGCTGCAAGCTTTCCAAACCATTTTAGATTGCTGGCAGGACCCCTGGTACCACCACAGTCCAGACACCAAACACTGATACCATACCCAGAACGAGGGGCCAGGACACAGACAGAAGTATCTCCATTTCAACCCATTCTGATAACACACATCTTTCTGTAATTAATGCATGTCAAAGCCATCTTAATGAGAAAAAGAAGAGGATGGAGGGCGTGAGACTAATAAATTTGTTCAACTTCCGCTGACTCTCATGGAAATATAAATTATAATACACAGTAAGTTGCTATGTTTTTACAAAACAGAATGGTAAAAAAAATTTCAGATTGTCCATGGCCAAGGTGGAGAAATGGACTCTCTCCTACCTACTGGTGGTATACTGGTAAAATTTTTGGAGGATGGCAGTTTGGCAGTTTTATCTTTATGAAATGTCCATGCCTTTCAGCCAGGAATTTGCTTCAGGTATTTGTCCCAGTTTCCATCTGTCCTAGAAAGTTCATCACATGTATGCACAAAGAAGCAAATAATGTTCATTACAGCAGTGTTTAAAATAGAAAAAAAAATTGCAACCAACTTTAACAGCCATCATTAGGGAGACCGGTTAAATTTTGGCACATCCATGGAATATAATATAGTAGTCAAAAAAGAATGAAGTAAACTCATATGGAAAAGACCACATAAGTGATCTTATGGACAGGTCTCATAGACATATTGTTCAATGAAAGTTGCAAGCTGCAGAATACTACAGAAAGCATGACTTTCCTTATGTAAATGCACACACAAAACCATATATTTCTCTAAGTAAATATGATCATGCAAATGCAAAGAAGAAAACTTGGACAGATTTATATGCCAAGATGACAATAGTGACTATCTGGGGAAGAAAGTAGGTTGGGCATTGGAGAATTAAGGGGAATTTTTGTCTTTATCTCTATGGAATTCTCTTTTATGATGAGAATATATTCATGTATTACTTATGCAAGTAAAAATGACTTTTAAAAGAAAGGGGAAAAAAACAAGAACACGGTCTTCAGGAGTTAGACAGAGTTGACCACTGAGATGATGGAGCTTCTTCCCAAGGTGCTAAGAGAGAGAATGTCCTCAACTCTCTCCTCCTGCCCTCTACCTCCAGAGGTGACTGAATGTCTGACCCAAGAGTCCCACATAGCTCGGTTAGCAGGGCAGCCCCAACAATCTATTCCAACACAGTGTGGGAGCCCACACCACTACTGCACCCCTCAGAATCAGGGCTACATGGACCTGAGGACAAGCACTGTGGGAACTAACTTAGGAACCTCATCGTAACGTGATTGATTACCTGTGGCTCCAAAACAGCACCAGGTCATTTCTCTTGAGTCCCCTTCCAGGGCAGCTTCATTCCACACAGAATTCAAAGGACCTCATTATCATGCTATGTGATCCTAGTGAGTCTGAGGTAGCTATGGATTTAAATCAGGAATGCTGGAACCATTTGAACTTACTGAACTGGCATTTTAGCAAGTCCCCCACAAGGGAATTGGTGAGAGACAAAGTTGACAGAATCTGGCATCTCTCCAGCCTAAAAACTGATAGACACAGAGAGTGACACAGAGTAGGACTGAAGCACAGACAGAGAAGCAGCACTACAAACAACCCGACACAGAGGTTGGGGAGAGGACAACCCTGGAAATTAAAAAAAAAAAACAAAAAACTACACATCTGACTGATCAGTACCATGGATATTTACTGTCATACTTCACTCTTGTACTTTTTTTTTCCACGAGAAGTTAAAATGGTAAAGCATGAAGGTGCCTTTCATCCTCAGAGAATGGTTGGCATAAAATATTAACCACAAAAGCTTTCGTTTTCTTTAGAGAGGAACAGAACAATATTTTTCATCTGAACACTGCTAACATGAACATTTACAAACTATTTTGCTGGCAAGATTACAATCACAGATGCACTGAGCCAACAGCATCGCATAGCCGTCCTCATTAATTTAATGAATTGTGACTTCACATGCAGGTTCACAGTCAAAGACTAAAACACTAAAAATGCTAGGATGGTCTTGACTCTACTTAAATTAGAATGAGAGATATGATCATATTTTGAATTTCAGGTCCTATTGTAATAATTATAAAAAGATTCTTCTGTATATAGAATGCACCTACTGGCCCACTACCATAGGATCTTGGTAAATGAAATAAAACCCAACTGAAATTCTGTTGTTCCAGCTCTTGAATCTAGGTGATAAGTGTGTCACACACACACACACACACACACACACACACACACACACACACACACATATACAGTGACATACTATATTTTACATGTTTCTGTGTTTGAAATTTTTCATAAAATCTTATGAAAAAAATGGAAAAACTCCCATTTCTTTCAAAATCTCCTTCAGATTACCCTTTACTAGCACCTTGTTCAGACTTTAACTGGCTTGTGAGTAGCAACTTTGCAGCAGGTTTCTCTGACCTTCTCTGGTGGCACTTTGCAGGTCAGCCTAGGCATAGCAGCTACCTGACTCTCCTAATATAAGCTTTCACCTGGCCACCCCCATCTCCTCATGGCTCACCACAGAATATCAAAACTCCTCTGCCCAGCTTCCCCAGTTCTCAGCACCCAGTCCCACCTTTCTGTTCCATCTTAGCTCTCCATGATCCATGAACTGCTCTTCTCACCAACACTATTTTCTCTGCTGTGTCTCTGCTCACAAAGCATCCTGCCAGGAGTGTTCTTCCTCTGGCCTTCACTTCCCTAAACTTGAGCTCTTCAAGTCCCATCCTAGGTCTTGCTTTCCCCGTTCATTCCCAGTCATTAGCACCTGAAGTCTAAGCTGTGAACACCCACAAAGAGGACACACCTGTCACCTGGACGCAAATGTTGCATTTCTGTAGGCAATAAAATTGCCACCTCAGTAATTCTCTCTCAGCTACTTAAAAACCAGGAAACAAAAGGAACAAGTGTCAACTAACAGATGTTGATAGGTAACTTATTTATCAATTTCAGTGTAACCATGCTTCTAAAGGTATACAAATTCACTCAGAATATGTGACCATGTCATGTGTTTGCTCGACATATTTACTGAGCATCTACCATAAGGAGGCAGGTTTCTAGGCAACTGAGATACATCAATCAATAAAACAGATAAGTCCCCATAGAACATATATTCCAGTGAGGGGAGCAAACATAGCTAATGTACAAAATGAGACATATTTTGAATCTTTTGGAAGATGACAAATGCTATAAAAAGAGGAAAAACTTGGAAAGGTTAAAGGGAATATGAGAGTGCAGGGCTGGTAACATTGTAGGGGGCTGGGTGTTGTGATTTTAAATAGCATGGTGAGTATCTTATAAACAACAGAAATTTGCTTCTCACAGTTCTGGAGGCTGGAATTCCAAGGTCACGGTGGCAGCAATGCAGTGAAAGCCCACATCTTGGTTCACAGAGGGCCGTCTTCTCCCTGCGTCCTCACCTGGAGGAGTGGGGAGGAAGCTCTCTGGGGTCTCTTTTATAAGGGCACTGACCCCATTGTGGGGGTTCCACCCTCAGGACTTCATCATCCCCTAAAGGCCCCACCTCACATGCCATCACATTAGGAGTTAAGACATCCACATACAGATTTGGGGAGTGACACAAAAGTCAGAATATAGCAGATAAGGAGGCTTCATTAGGAAAATAACATTTGCAGAAAGACTGAGAGAAGGGCAGGGAATCGGCCATGAAGAAATCTGGGGAAACAGCATTCCAGGCAGCCATGCAGAGGGAACTGAGCAGGAATGAGCCCTGTGAGTCTTTATCAGCCATCAGGGTAGGCACTCTATACCTCACACCAGAGAACACCACGTTTCCTAACTTTCTTTCCTTTCTTCCTGGTACTCCCCACTTTAGTGTGTCAGGCTTTTCAGCTGCAACACTATCTTCTGCACCATATATGACAAATATCTAATAAATATTAATTAAGTAGGGAACAAATATATAATGCTATACTTTTGTAATTCTCAATCACTTAAGACAGCATGGATCTCAAAGAAGACTCTCAAAACACATGCTAACTGAGTTGTTGATTGTTCGTTGTTCACTGATGGCCTCCTACGTTACCAAAGTCTTCACTACCATTTTGACATCCTTCTCTTCAGGTGATTTCATGGCTTGTCCTTTGCAGAATTGTGAGTAGAACTTAGTGCACCATAGGGGAATGCAAGAAATATCCCATTTCAAACCCTTGATGGAAACTGGCCAAGTCAGTGGGAGGAAGAAGGGAGGTAAGAGGCAAAAGAGATGGAAGGAGGGACTCACAGGCCTTTCAGGAGCAATGGCATGGCCCACCCTTGGGAAACCCACATCAGGGAGTTTGGCCTCATTTTGCCCAGCATCAAGGGAAGCCTCATTGCTCAAGGACAACCTGGCTTAAAAGGAAATCTCTGCAAAGTGAAAATAATGGGGCACATGAGAGTACTACAACATATCCATCGTAACTTAACAACACAAGTAATGAATCATGTTTCTCCCCATATGGAAGTCATCATGGAGAATAGGAGGTGGGTACAGTGAAGAAACAAAAATGAGGATTTCATCTGTCCTGACTCTGAGCCATTTACTATTATACAGCTATACACACACTTTAAAAACACAACTGAAAGACATCATGTGTCCTTAGTTAGACAGAATCTTACCTTAGCCAAACAGAGAAATAGTGATTTTTCTAACTACAGGGGGAAAAAAAATACCTTTCTCTTTCGGATTTAAACTTCTTGACACAGATCAAGGCAGGCAGGTTGTTTATGTCTTCACCTTACCCTGACACATTTGCTGTCTTCTGCAGATCATAATTGCTTCTGTAATACTAGCCACAGGCACAGGGGTCCACACCATCGTTTGTCCCGCCAGGCACAGCCTATGCCTCGTGCTGGGTCTACAGTGCTGAACAAGAAAGATACCTGGTGTGGTTCCCAACCTCAGGAAGAATATTGGCCTGGGAGGGACATAAACATTAAATGAATAAATTCACAAATAAATATGTAACTTACAGTGATGGTAAGTATTACAGGGACTTGGCCTAGATAGTGGGGCTGAGGGTACAAAGGGGTCAGGCCTTCTAAAAGAAGTAACGCATAAGTTGAGACTTGAGGTGGAGTAGACTTTAGCCGGGACTGGAGGAGGGATAGAGGGTCCCCACAGAGGAAAGGGACTCAGTGCTTTCAAGCAACTGAGGGGTATGAGTGGCTGCAGACAATTACAGTAAGAAGGGATTGTTTCGGTCATGGTTCTCCAGAGAAACAGACCCAACAGGATGAACATAGAGATTTATTACAAGGAATAGGTTCATGTGTTTATGAAGGCAGGCAGTCCCAAGATCTTCAGGTGAGTCGGCAAGCTGGAGACCAGAAGAACTGATGGTTTATTCATCTCAAAGCCAACAGACTCAGACCAAGAGAGAGTCACTGTTTTTGTTTGAGCTGGAAGGCAGGAGAAAGCCAAAGCCCCAGTCCAAAGGTGGTCAAGTAGAATTCTCCTTGCTTGGAGGAGTATAGTCTTTTGTTCAGGCCTTGAACTGACAGGATGAGGTCTATTGCATTAAGAAGGGCTATCTGCTTTACTCGGCCTACCAATTTAAATGTTAATCTCATCCAAAAAGACCCTCACAGAAACACCCAGAATAATGTTTCACCAAATATATGGGCACTCTGTGGCCCAATCAAGTTGACAACATAAAATTAACCATCACAGAAATGGTGAAGAATGAGGCTGGAATGTCAGCTGTGGGCAGATGTACAAAGACTTTGTAAACAATGACAGGAGTTTCAACCTTTAAGAGCAATGGGTAGCTATGGAAGCCTTCAAGAAAGGGAAAGAAATACTCTGATTAGTACTGGGAAGAGAGAACTGTGTGGAGAAGAGATAGGTGAGCAAATGCAAAGGAAGCTCCACAGAGGAAATGACATTTCAGTTAGGTCTTGAAGACTGAGCAGGAGTTATTTGGAGAGGACCAAAGGGCATTCCAATTGAAAAGAATGCCATTGGCAAAGGAATCTAAGGAATAAAGATGAGAAGTCAGTGACTAATTTATCATGACTAGAGAATAGGAAATGTAAATACACAAACACACATACACACACAGCTGACTCTTGAACAAAGAGGGAGTTGGAGGCTCATCCCCCTGCAAAGTCAAAAATCTGAGTATAACTTTTGACTCCCCCCAAACTTAACTACTAATAGCCTATACTATTGGCCAGAAACCTTACTGATAACATAAACAATCAATAAACACATATTTTATATATGTATTATAAACTGTATTTTTACAATAAAGTAAGTTAGAGAAAAGAAAATGTTTTTCAAATTGTTGCAGATCTCCAGAAATTTTTCCAATATATTTGTTGGAAAAAATATGCATATAAATGGGCCCACACAGTTCAATCCCATGTTGTTCAAGGGTCATCAGTATAAAATGAAACTAGCAAGGTGTTCGGGGGCAAATCACAGAGAGTCTTGAGTAACAGGGTAAGAAATCCATGACTTTATTCTGTAGCTAAGGAGACGGGGATTTTGAGCAGGTGACTGACACAATCATATCTGTTTTAGAAAGAGGACTGCTGATGGCAGTGGGGTGGCAGCTAGAGAGAAGACTGATAGAACAGAGAGCAATTGGTAGGGGACCAAGAAACCATTCAGGCTTGAAAGGGGAAGAGGCACTGTAGGAGACAGAGGAGGAAACAAATTCAGGAGACTGACTGAGGTCAACTGAATTTAGCAACTGATCAAGCCATGGAGAGTGAGGGAGGGGAAGGAGTGAAATATAAGTCTGCATTTGTAGCCTGAGTAATTAAGTGGAGAGTGATGCCCTTGACCATGATAGGGGATTTAGGAAGAAGAGGGAAAGTCTGGGTTTATTTTAGGGAGGGGTGGGAAAGAGGGAGGAGAGAGAAGATACAGAATGTCAAATTTAATGTGTTGAACTGGAGGTGTCTGAAGCATTTGCAGGTAAGATGTCCAGTGGAAAATTAAGATTCACGAGTCTGGGACCCAGGAGAGAGGCTGTGGTTGGAAATACAGACTTAGGAATCTTAATTGTTGTCAATCTTTCAGATTTCAAAATTAAGTAAAATTTCTCAAAAAAAAAAAAAGGCAGTTCACATGATTAACTTTTTTGTTTGTTAAATATTACCACCTACTGTCACCATCAATTCACAAAAGACTTACCATTATAATTCCCACAAAGTAGCAAAGCCATCAGCTCAGAATAAAAGAGGCTCCTTTAAATTGAATAGATTTAGCCTTATGAAAACCCCCCTCCATCATTCTCATTTTTTGCACTTGGCTGCAAACCTATGAAACTGTCTGGTTTGCATTTGCCCAGCATGGGCTTGAGACACAAGGGTAGCCAAAAGTGTGAGATTTGACAGGAATGCCTCGGAAGAATATTTAGAACTTAAAAGGGAGAAGGGAAAATGGAAGAGAATGAAACCTTAGGAAATAAATACTCAGGTGAGGAGGTATCAGAGAGGCAGAGCAGTGAGGAAAAACTCAGCCAAAAAAAAAAGCATTAAAAAAATAGGAATAAGAATTATCCTCCCACCTTTCAACTGTAATCCGATAGGTTCTCTTACTCTTTCATCCCTGCTTCTGTAGAGAAAGGATTTTGATTAGTGCACCATAAAGAAAGTCATGCACCCCTAGTGGCCAGGAGGAAGATTAGCATGAAAGGTGCAAATTAGAACAGTGTCAGCAAACTATGGCCCAAAAGCCAAATCTGTTCCGCCAACTACCTGTTTTTGAATAACATATGGGCCAAGAATGCTTTTTACACTTTTTAAATGGGTTTTTAAAAAGAAATTTTTTGAAGTATACTATTTTGTACCATGTGAAAATTACTTAAAATTCGAATATCAGTGTCCATAAATTGTTTTGTTGGATCATAGTCAGCCTTGATCCTTACATGATGTCAGGTGCTGCTTTCATGCAACATGACAGCGCTGCACAGTTGTGAAAAAGACTGTGTTCTGCAAGGTCTAACCTTTTTACTATTGAGTCTGTAGTGATCTGAATGTTTGTGTCCTTCTAAAATTCCTATGTTGACACATAATGCTGAGTGTCATAGCATTAAGAGGTGGGGCCTCAGGGAGGTGCTGAAGTCATGAGGGTGGAGCCCTCATAAATAGGATTAGTGCCCTTATAAAAGAAACCCTACAGAGTTCTTAGCTGCTTCTGCCATGTGAGGACACAGCTAGAAGGGGCTAATTAGGTCCTTACCAAACACTGAATCTGCCATGCTTTGATCACCCATAAGAAATAAATGTCTGCTGTTTATAAGCCTCCTGGTCTGTGGTATTTTTTATAGCAGCCTGAACAGGTAAGACATGGCATTTTATAGGGAAAAAAATGCAGGCCCTTAAACTAGAAGTTAGAGGACAGGGTGGGCAGGTTGGACACCCAGGAAAGGAGCAATCAGGAAGAGCTGTGGGAGGTGATCTCTTCGCACCTTCATCAGGACTGAGACTGTATCAGGGAGAGGACCTTCTGGTGCAGTATACAATACCATGCAATGCCTTGTGTTCAGAGGCCCAGGGAGGGGAGAAGGCCAACCAACGCACTGCGGATTAATGTCTGCACATTACATACAGTTTTACATTTGGATTGTTACTGTTGTATTATTTTATACCTGCATGTTTTTATATTAACTTTTAAAATGTTCCTTTTCATAAAATCTATTCTACTTTTAGAGCCTGACTTCTCTCCCCAGCCCTAGAAACTGATCGTTAGGACAGAATGACATTTTCCTACAATGCTGGCTCATTATTTTGCTTCTGGAATTGCAAATCCAAGGATCAAATGGCACAGTCTGAATATATCAAGGAGGGGAGGGAATCCCACCAGAGGTGCCCTGAAACAAAGGAAACAAATAACTTCAAAACCACATCATGCAATCTGGACCAGTTACAGGACAGATGGAACTAGGAATTGTTTGATTCTATCAGCAGAACAGAGGAAGGAAATGTTTTAAAATGAGATTATGTTATTTTCCCCAGTTCTTATTATGAAACCTTCCTGAAATGAACTTTAAATATCGGCAGCCCCTTTCATGGGGATGAATGGGATCCAGCCAGCAGGAGCACTGCAGGGAAGTGGTTCCATTATGAAAAACATGGAGAGGCAGAGGTTGAGATGAATAGCGGATCCCTGTGGGGTATTTGGCTGGGTGAAAAATCAGGCTCTACAACGCAGCTGCGTGGGTTTGGAAGGGGTGGGTGTCTTTGAGAAAACTGTCCCACAAAAACGTTCATTAAGGGATCCTTTTCCAAAAGATATGAATTGTAATAAATAAAAAAGTCTTCTGCATTCTTTGCCCTCAAAGAATGATTGACAACTAGCTATTGTATTGAGAAGAAAAAATATCCTGGAAGGTATGAAAATCTCCCCCAGATAAATTCATGCAGTAGTTCCTTATAATGCTAGGCTTTCTATACAGGATTTTCCGAAGGACATTGTGTGCATCATTCAGCTCCAAACCCCACTAAATAATAAAAAAGGATATTTTGCTAATGTTCTCTAATCAATGATTGTCCAGGCAGGAGGATGGGGACCAGACAGGGATTTGTTACCTTGTCTCCTTTGTTGGAGTGTCCCCCCACAAACACCTCTAAATGTCAGAGTTCCTCAATACCCTCAGAGAACTGAAGCCCACATCCAACGGCTTACCTGGCATATCACAGAGAAGTCATGGAATATCTGCGATTTAACCACCATCCCCCTCCTCCTCCCAGGCTTTACCAACTCTGTAAAGAGCACCATATCTGTCTATTTGTCAAGTGAGAACTTAGGATTCATGCCCAATTCTCCTATTCCCATCACTGAGCCCCAAACTATTCTGTACAGAATTAAAAAGAATGACTTCCTGAAGTGTAAACAAGACCGTCTCATTGCCCTACTTCTATCCTGCAGTGACTCCCCACTGTACTTAAAATGCAGTTCAGACTCTCTTCCTCAGCCTACAAAGCCTGCATGATCTGGTCTGGAGAATTCTCGAGCCCTTCTCACTCCTGGCTTCCTCAGTCACAGTGCTGCTGGCACCCTCTGGTTCCTTCCCACTCTGAGCTTCTGTGTTCTCTCCTCCCTGTACCTGTACAGCTCATCCCCCACACTCGAGAGACACCACTTCTGAGGCAGACTGTCCTAGCCTCCTTTTCCCTCTTAATTATCAGGGTTTGGGGCTAAGCTGACAGTCACTATTGGAGTTGTGTGCCCTTTTTCTCTTTCCACTTTCTGAGCCCTTAAGAAATCGACAAAGATGCCAGGCCAGTGGAGACCAAAATATCACCATTATTACTGATAAAATTGATCTTGGAGAATGTGGCTTATAATACCTGCCCACAAGTGACTCTCTAATATTAACCCTTGGTTCAAGTAGACCTACCCCACCACCTTGCCATGTGGGGTCCTTGTCCATGGAATATTAGCAGCACAGAGAGAGCCCAGCAGACCTGCACTCCCTGTAGGCAGGCTGGCTCTCCAAGAAGAGGAGAGCACATATCTGGACTCTGTCAACCCAGTGTCTCCTTCCAAAAGCAAGAATTCCTCTTCCTCCAGGCAGTGGTGTGGCAGAGAGCAGGAGTGTTGTGCTAATGAAGCATCCTCTACATAGGACACACCAGAGCTGAGAAGTGTCCCCTATTGTGCCTCCCACCACCAAATTCACCTCTAAAATGGTCATTCCAGCTCCCATCCATGGGCTAGGCTGAGGGCCTACATCTGGTTCCCTGGTGCCCTCCACCCTGCTGTGGTCCATTCACATGCCTGTCCTCCCATCATCTGTGACCCTGCTAATGGCAGAAACCAGGTAGAACAAAGGATAGAGGGAAGAAATGTCATATATGACTTGGAAGTGCTTTCTTGCCATATCCCACAGGTTAAGGGATGACGTGTGTTGAGAATGGAACCCCAGGTAGGTTGGGGCTTTCAACAAAACGAGAGCCCATGGCAGAAGACAGGGCAGGCTGGCCCATGCATGGAGGACCATTCCTAGAGAGCTCTGTCTGTCTCTCCAGTCTCAGCTCAAGGGTATAAAATGAAGAGAAGTTCTGTCCTCACACAGGGCTTTGTGAGACTTTTCCTTTTACATTCTGAAGACAGAAAATGTACCCATCAGTCAGAGACTGCCCAAGACTCCAAGGTTAAATGGTCCAATCCATGTTACAGTGGCTTTGCCCTCCTGGTGACAGAATGGGCCCTCAGACATTGAACTGGCCTTGTTTTAAAAACCAGTGCAGCTACATTGGAAGTATCTCTCTTCCAGGGAGATTTTAGCCCCCTATATGGGGTATGATCCATCTGGGGTTCTAATTGTTATGCAGGCACTACAGAGAAGGTGGTGAAATCACCACTGATAATCTACAACCTGTCTCACTCTGGACTGTCTTACCCTAGCAATTACATTCTTTGCAAAGGGTAATATTTAAACCTGAAATATTGTAGAGAATGAGGAAGAATGCACTTACATGTAGGGCAAGCAGCCCATAGGGAAGTCTAACCTACCAGGTTGAGAACAGCAAGAAACGGAGTTATTAATATGTCAGTCACAACCTAGATGGAGCAAGTGCTGTTTCCAGAACGAAGCAAAGCTTGGCCCTGCTCTGCCCCCCACCCCTCTGGGGGATCCTTGGGGCCAGGGGACTAACCAGGGAGGTGGTGCTATTCTTTGCTACTGAGAAAGCCCAAAGACCCCCACAGAGCTGGGTCTGCCCATATAGATCTGCATACAGATCTACACACATGTGAATTTGTACAATCAACCCTTAAAGAACCCACCAGCTCACTATGTTCCACATCCAACTTCTAATCATGCAGTGTTCTCAGAGACTTCCTCCCTTCAGAGGCCTTGGCTTTTCTACTAACCTTTTGCAACTGTACACAACTGTCCAACTGAGGAAGGGATGGGTGTCCAGTGGGACTGACCTGAGCCCACCCCCTTTGCAAGTATAGCTCTGCCTCTACAACAACATTCCAATGATACATTCAGTTCACCTTGAGAACTGGGAATGTCAATCCCCTGCTAGTCATCAGATGTTTCTGAGTTCTTCCTCTGCCAGTCTATATAATGAAGGCTTTCTGGAGGGGTGGATCATTGAGCCCAGGCCTAAAGGATAAACTGGGTCAGGTAAGTATTAGAGGGATGGGTTGGGGTGGTGGTTAGATGGCATTCAGAGGGAACAGCGTGGGCAAAGGTATAGCAGGGGCAAACTGGGGGCAACTGTAGCGCAAACTGGGAAGGCAGGGGAGGCGTGGGCAGGCCCTGCTCCAGAGCTCAGCTTGTGTCCTGCAGGCAGTGGGAGTGACAAGGTCAGATCTGCATTGCAGCTGGATCCACGGGACCAATGAGGAAGATGGATCTGTAGAAACCATGACAGGAGGCACAGATACCAGTAGGCAGGCTGTCACTGCAACTCACTGCTGTCATTGCTCCAGGCAGTCCTTACAAAGTGAAGGCTTTAGGCTGATACACAAATGCTCCAGAATGGCATAGGCAGTGGCCTAGGAGATTAAAAGCCTCCTTGGGAGTGAGTGAGGGCCCACTCAGGGAAGGGAACCAGGCAGGCTGGTGGCCGCATCTGTGGGTGCTGACACAGGGCAGGATGACCGCCATGTAAGGGTATGACACACAAAGCAGGTAGATTCCTGCCTCCATGATATCTGCTGACATTCCTGAAAGTCAAATTTGCTAAAGGTGATGTAAAGGAGAAAGGACCCCTTCTGGGTGTATGCACAAAAGCACTGAAAGCAGGGATTTGAACAGGAAATTATCTGTGCACGTGTTCATGGCAGCAGTATTTACAATAGCCAGAAGGTGCAAGCAACCCAAGTGTCCCCTACAGATGAACAGATAAACAAAAACATATCACATTATATGGAATATAGCATTACGGTGCACTACCATTCAGCCTTTAAAAGGAAATTCTAATGCTGCAACATGGATGAGCCTTGAGGACATTGTGCTAAGTGAAATAAGCCAACCACACAAGGACAAATACCGTGTGAACCAGTGGTGGGAGGCACTGGTAGTAGTCACACTCACAGAGATGGAAGCAGAACACTGGGTGCCAGGGGCTGGGGGGCAGGGAGTGGGGAGTACTGCTTAATGGACCCAGGGTTTCAGTTCGGGAAGATCTGGGGAAGGATGGTGGTGATGGTTGCTCATCACTATGAATGTACTTAAAGCCACTTATCTGTATATTTTAAAAGAGTAAAAATGGTAAAGTTAGGTTAAATACATTTCACCCCAATTTTTCTAGAAAGAGAAGAAGGAAAACTGGGTTGGCATTCCTTGAATACCTACTACACATCAGCCTGGCCCAGCTGTTTCATTTTTTTTACCCCCACAAAATCCCCAGGGTTCTGTGCAAGGCGGCCAGCAGCCACACGGGTCAGGTGTCCAGGAACCACGCTCCATTCTGGACTTCAGGCCTGGCCCTCTCTGGGAGGAGCAAATGCAGCATTACCTAAGCCTTGTCCCCAGGCACTGATCTAAATAACTGCCCCACCTGCCAGTGCTTCCCCTGAGGGGGCCCCCCAGCTGGTCGAAAGCCCTGTGTCAGTTAACCAGGAAGAGCTCTCGACTCAGCCTTCCAGGGACTCTCGCCCCTGCCTCCCAGCCCAAAGGTGACTGCACTCAGAGAGAAACGGTCCTGTGTGACCTGGCTCACGTGTGTGGTGGGGATTAGGAAAGAAGGACGTGGCCTCCTCAGGCACTGGGCAGCCTGCTCTTTAGAGACCTCCTGACACCCTTGGTGGAACCTGAAAGATAGTCAAGGCACAGACTCAGAATCCTTCTCAACACAGCCCCCTAGGGAACATTCTGGACCCAGCTGGCACACAAAGTGAAAGCGTCCTGCTCTTCCTTGTTATTTGTCTAGCCTGACCTTGGCTTTTGTTTTAGCTTCTCTCCAAAAGGCTGCCTGGGCTCCATGCCCCACCCCATGCCCAACGCAGGCAGCTGAGATGCTATAGCCAGCCTGCTTCCCTGGGAAGGCACTGAGCAGATCTCTACCTCCTAAAAAGGCCCAACGCTGCAAAATTAAATCCGCCCAGTCTCATCTCTGCTTTCCGGAGTCGGCTCGCCAGCATACATTCCTCTTAAGCCAGGTGAAACACAGCACCTTTGATGTGATGTTGCTTTTAGAATCTCTGCTCCCACCACAGAGGGCTATACTGGTGTACTTCAGCGTTTGGTCTAAGCTTCTTTCTTTGTTGGTGGGATAACCTCAAGGTAAGCCTTCTGTACTCCCCTACTCCAGCTTGTAAAACAAAGGTGGCGGAAGGATGGGAGACCTGTTCTGTCTCCTGCAGACCCCCAATCCCATACACCATTCTAGCTCTCCCACACATGAGTGCACCCACAGACACACGTTTGAAATGAGAAGGCAAAGAATCTACCTTTTAGATTCTAGGCCTGCTTGATCACGGAGATAAGCACACCCTTGCAGGCCACCTGCCCTATTCCAGAACACACGGCCACTTCAGGACTGGCAGCTGCAGGAGGGCTTGGCCGAGACCGGGGGCGACCCTGCCCTAGCCACTTGCACAAGCAGCTTTCAAACCAGATCTGCAGGCCTAGTGTCCTTTGTTCTTTTTGGCACCTGAGGCCGGTTTTAAGCCAGGGCTCTGACAATTCCCTCTTACAGGGGAGAGAAGAAAGCTACATTTCATTTAAATGAACCAGCTGCCTCACACCTTAAAATCACAGCTCACCTATGAGTCACGGCTTCCTCCCTGCCAAGTCCTCAGAACCCTGGCTCCACTGCCCTCAGGTCCTGATAGATCTAGAAGCTGAGAACTAAGGGCTCAGAGAACCTGGAGCAAAGTGTACAGAAGACCCTGCTCAGTCCCTGCCTCCGGGCGGGACACACCCAAAAGCCATCCAGGCAGTGGGGCCTTGTTTTCAAGGGTGACTTTTGAAAGATCTCAGGGAAGTGGTTTCCACCAGCTCTGGGATGGGGCTGTGAACAGAACTTGTTTTGTTTGTTACGGGCTGGAAACAAAGGGGCCACTCTACCTGTTCTCCCTGTACCAGTGGCTTGAACAAGCGCCTCAAACTTAATTACCTTTTGCCAGTTGGACTGGTTGAGAAAACGGATGGCTTCCCCAGGAGCTGAGTGACTGCCAACCCCAGGTTCTTGGGACTGTCCCTGATTGTCTTGGTCTAGCTTCTAATGCATCATATTTGTTATGTGAGTCACAGTTCAATTAAAATTTCATTGGCCAAGGAAAAAGAATGGAGGGAAAACACAAGACAACTATGTAAAGGATACAAGGCAACTAAACATTTATGTTACAGGCATGCCTTACTCTAAGAAACACCTACCCTCAATCTTGATTTATAATACTTCCATTGTCTGGTATAGAGACAACTGTACTCATTACAGAATGTGAATTGTCTCATCTTACCAGCCAAAAAAATGCATTACAAATTTCCTTTTGGTCACTTCTCTAGTGAATTTTAGACATTACTAAATTGTCGGAAATCCAATTTTCATACATACTTTTCAGACCCCCCTATTGTGTAGAGCAAGATATCCTTGGATTCTGAGGCTACCTACCTGAGTTTGGAAAACACCAAATGCTTTTGTAATTCTAGATAACAGTAAGTGCTCATTTGGCATGAAAGAACATGAAATATAAACACCAGCTTATCAAAGGACTCTGAATGTCTTAAAAATACAATCCAGGGGCCAAACATGATAACAAACCCAACTCACAGGAGAAGTCTTTGGTCATAAGGCAGGAAGCTACCGGCGGCTGTGCCCCAGGTTCCTTATTTGTAACCGGACAGGCTGGAGAGGCGGGGCTGGGCTCCTCCACAGTCCCGAGCCCACCATGGCTCACCACTGCATTGATCTGATGTCTAAAGCGAAGCTTAGGTTTGGCACGGGCCTAGGAAGAGGGGTCCAGGGTCCTCATGGACTCCTGTCCCAGGTGGGCCCCTTTCCCACATCTGGGAGAAAGCCAGACCTGCCCAAAGCCAAGCTGCCAAGTAGATAAAATGAATCCTCAGCTTCCTCAGCCTGTCTATGCCTTTCCTTCTCCCTGCAGGCCCAGCCCAGACCTGTGTTCTCCCAGAGCTTAGGCTGTAAGGAAAAATGTGATGCTTGTTCATCAAGATATACACAGCTCATCTTTGGCAGCTGTTACCTCTCTGAGCAGCATCTGCATTCTTGACAAAACCTTAAAGAAAAGCATGATGGTTAATTTTATGTATCAACTGGACTGGGCCAAAGACCAGGGACCAAGCGCCAAGAGCCAGAGAGTTCATAAAATACTATTTCTGCATAAGTCTGTGAGGGTGTTTCTGGAAGAGATTAGCATTTGAGTTGCTAGACTGGGTAGAGAAGCCCTCATGTTATGGATGGGTCCATCCAATCCACCGAGGACCCTAACAGAACAAAGAGCTGGAGGAAAGGTGAATCTGCTCACGGCTTGACTTGGTGCATCTGTCTTCTCTGGCTTTGACTGGCATCGTACTTGTCATTTCCTTCAGACTTGGACCAGGACTGACATCATAAGCCTCCTGGTTCCTGCGCCTTTGGACTTGGACTAGGACTTTCACCACTGGCTTCCCCGGTTCTCAGGCCTTCAGGTCTGGATTTGAACCATACCACTGGTTTCCCTGGTCCTCCAGCTTACAGATGGCAAACTGTGAGACTTCTCAGCTTCCATGACTATGTGAGCCAATCCTTTAGAACAAATCTCCATCTGTCTGTCTATCTATCATCTACCTACCCTCTTGGTTCTGTTTCTCTGGAGAAGCCTTACTAATACAAAAAGGAATATGGTCTAACCTGAATTTCAGATGACAAGAGGAAGAGGAGGGGTGGGGGAGGTGAGAGGGAGGGAAAAGCATTGCAGGGAAGCCCTGAAGTCACACTGAGGAGGTGTCTCCAATGTGAGCCACACACAAGACCAGGCCAGGTACTCTGGGGTAAACCAGTTGTTCAGGTGACACCATGGCAGAATGTTGCAAACCCTTCTGCTTAGACACCTTCCATCAGCTACTTAACAAGGGAACAAGGGTGACCCAACTGCTGCTGGCACTTTCCGAGGTGGCCTCAATAGTGCTTTTTGTTGGGACTGGGGCCGGAGGCTCTGACTGCAAAGAGTGAGCCTTGCTTACCGAGGGGCTTCATACGCAGGGTTGAAAGAAGAATCTGAGAACAGAATATGGCATCACAGGAGTCAGACTGGCCCCAAGAGTGTCCCCTCCTCATCACCCAGGAAGAAATGCTGGTATGCCAGGCTTGTGACATTTAAACACACAGAGGGATGGCTCACTTGGTGACCTCATTATCATCACTGCACAGAGAACCAATTACACCTGCTGCTGCCCACAGCCTGCTGACACTGGGCTCGGATGCCAGGCGCAGAGAAAACCTGAGCGAGACCCAGTTCCTGGGCAGAAAGGCCTCCCATCACAGCCACATCAAGAGCTTAGAAGTTTATGTGTTTGTGGGTGGGGAAATAACAAAACTTTCTGCGTCCATCAAGGATAGATGACCCATGACTCCCACTGGTAATAACAGCCCCTCCCATACGCTCTAGCACTTCCAGCAAAGCCATTCACCAAGTTAACAAGCATTGCAGGGCCTGAACCACAGCATGGGGTTGGTTCCCCCTGAAGGCAAGGAGGCTGGTCTTTTCTCATCAGGCCTCCAGCTTCCCCATGGACAGGGCTGCATGGTGTCCTGGGCAAAGGGGGCACCTAAGTGCTGTTAGCAGCCAACACACCTGTTAGAGTGGTCTGGGGGAGCCACCTGCACCTATTACAGCATGAAACATTTTAGGCATTTGAAATTACTTCTATTCCTGTGATTAGGTTTTTTCTAGGCATGTGTCTTCATCCATTTGTATGGATATTCCTTCCTTCCTTCACTTCCTTCACTATTTTTGCATGTTTGCTGTCTCACCCTTCTGTTTCTCTCTCTTAGAGTATGGTTGAATTCTCTAGGATATGCTTCACTCCTTATCTGATCACTTTTCTGTCTCCCCTTCTGAGCTACTGTTTGCCAATGGGCATCCTGCCATCAAAGTGACTTTTCAGTACCTGGTAACTTGGCAGGACAGGACAGGAGAGTTTCTGTGGGGTTTGCACAGCGTTTGCTCCCCGTCTCAGGTGTCATCACATGGCTCTCTGCCTTACACTCACACGATGTGTGAGGTGAGCGTGGGCACAGGGAAAGCCAAGGAAGATCTTGCCGGACAGGGGAGAAGATCAGGGCGCCCAGAGCCAAGTGTTGCCATGATCTTGGAGCAAGAGAAGGAATCTGGCAAAAAGCAGAGCTTCTACTTGGCAAACGCACTCACATATCTGCCAGGGATGTTAGGAATTCCTGGTCACAGATGTTCCCATAACAAGCAGTAACCCTCCACCTGGCAGCATCGGGAGCCATCTGGCTCTGCATGTGTGGGCTGTGGAGTCCAGGGTTTGGCAGAGAAAGAGCAGTGGGTGGCCTCAGGGGAGGGCCAGGGCATGCCACCAGATTCCCCTGCCCCATCTCTGGCTTAGATAATAATAACTGCTTTATTTTAAGAATTAGAATTCCTGCATTGTAATAATGTTTGAGAAGTGGTCACAGAAACAGATTTGGGGAACGTCCACTTTCAAAGGCAACTCCCGGAATAGACCTCTCTGGGCAGGAACAGCCCTGTGTGACCAGCTCCTATCAGTGTATAAATACAGTCACATCCTTATCATCCCTGTGGTGCATGAAGGCTGCTTTTTTAGAAGCTGTTGCAGAGGGGGAGGTAAAAATGGGCCTTTTTTTGTGGCCCCATCCATTAATCTGCTCTGTAAAATCACCGTATTGGTAAACAGGTTCTGTCTGCTTGGTTGCTTTTAAGTAAGAGCAAATGTAACTCAAATTGTGGCTTCAACAATAAGGAGAGCTTACTGGTTCACATAAACAAAAATACCAAAGGTAGGCAGGCTTTAGGCAAGAGTTGACCAGCAGTTCAACAGTGCCACCAAAAACCTCTCTCTCTGTCCATTTTCCATCTCTGTTTGTTTTCCTGGTATTCATTTCATCCAAGGGATCCCTCCCGTTTGGGCACCAGATGGCAGCTAGCAGCTCTGGGGACGCTGCCTCAGTCGCAGAGGGCCGGAATGAAATATCCTTCCCCCACTGGATCAGAAGTCCAGAAGAGGTGATTAACTTAAAATGAGGCTCTTAGGATGGGCTCTAACCCCGTCTCACTGGTATCCTTAAGAAGAGGGGATTAGGACATATGAAGAGACAGGATGCCTGCCCAGAGAGAGAAAGAACCCAGGGAGCAGGCGGCCATCTGCAGGCCCCCAGCAGAGGCCTCAGGAGAAGCCAGCCCTGCTGACACCCTCCTCCTGGACTTCCAGTATCCAGAACCATGAGAAATAAAGGTCTGCTGTTTCAGCACCCAGTCTGTGGCATTTTGTTGTGGCTGCCCGAGCAGACAGAGAATGAGGTGGCAGGACCTGAGGTTTTCTGTAGTCATGGCAGTGGGTGTGAGGCAGGCCTACCAGCTTGGAAGGCCCAGGCTGGGTGGACTAGCCTTGAGGAAGTGGGGGTTAAGGGCCCCTATGCTGCTTCTTGAGAAGTTTTCTGCTGCCATTACCAACAAAGGACAAAAAAAAATGTCCTCTTCCTCAGACTGTGACCCGGCATTTGGGGTTTCTGTCTCCCTCCCTGTCAACTGTACATAGAGCTGGTGCTCCCCAGTGGATGAGTTGCTGTGCTGACGCACTGGGGTAGCAGTTGCGGTCAGCTACCAGGCTTTACAGGTGCACTGTGCCCAGATCTCAGTAGCTGGAGAAGGGTTTAGTGCACAGGTGGCACTCTAAGTGAACTGGGCTGCTCTGGTCCCAGCCACTGTGAGTTATGTAACGCCTTGGCCCAGCAACAAGCCCTTATGTGGGCCCCCACCATCATTTTCATTCCTTTTTCATATGTTGGGTAGCTGCCTGTCCATCTCAGTTCCAGGAACTCTTATGACCCATGGTGAGACAGTCCTTTGCTTCTCATTCATCTTTTGGTCACAGGAAGAAAAAGCCCTATTTGGTCTGAGCAATGGCTGTTGCCTCTCACAGCTTCCAGCTTCAACTATTTTCTTCTGAACAGCCAGCTCAGCCCCTACTGATTCCTGTGCTATTAGAAAGCAACACCCTGCCCACCACACTCAAGCTCAGGTTTCCAACCTCAAGGTGAAATTCTTTGGCTCCTTAGACCCCTATTCTCCTCCTGGACCCCAGGAGGTCTAGAAAGCTCTTGTTTCTTAACCCTTCCCCTCCCCTTCCACAAGTAGAGGTGCTGGTCACCAGTTCCAAAGTGTGTATGGGGGTGGTTCTCCCTATCACCAAGCAGGTCTTAGACATCAGCTGAGTATCCTACAATTCAACTCAATTCTGATACTACCTGGCTGGAGACAGCCTCAGACTCCACAGGTTAAGGACTCAGTCCCACAAGACTGTGCACACACACACACACACACTTCAGATGCCAGCCGTAGTCCAGGTTGTCACCTGTGGTTCTGATCAACCAGCTACAGATTGGAGGTTTCAACAAACCCCTTACTGAATTTGATTAATCTGTGAGACTGATTCACAGAACAAATACAGAGAAACATGTTACCTACTGTATCCTAGATATAACTCAGAAATGGCCACGTGGGAGAGACACAGAGGGAGAGATATGTGGGAAGGAGCATGGAGCTTTTGTACCCTCTAAGCACACCACTCTCCCCAAATCTCCACATGGTCACCAACCCAGAAGCTCTCTGAACCCCAGCCTTTTGGGTTTTTGTGGAGGCCTCATTACACAGGCATGACTGATTAAATCATTGGCCATTGGCAACTGATTCGACCTCCAGCCCCTCGCCCCTCCCTGGAGGTCATGGGGTGGGATTGGAAGTTCTATCCCTTAAGTCACCTGGCTGGTTCTCCCAGCACAACCCTCAACATTATGTGTTGTCCAAAAGTCCCATTAACTATAACAAAAGACACCTTTGTCACCCTCAATACTTAGGGAATTCCAAGAGTTTCAGGCGCTTTGTGCCAGAAATGAGGAAGACCAAAACCATATATCTTATTACACAGTGATGCAGGTAACTTTATTAGGCAGGGTTGTCCAGAGAAACAGAACCAATAGGCTATACATAGAGAGAAATTTATGATGAGGGACTGGTTCACATGTTTATAGAGGCTGAGAAGTCCCATGATCTGCTGTCTGCAAACTGGAGAACCAGGAGAGCCACCAGTGGTGTGCTTCCAGTCCAAACCCAAGGCCTGAGAACCAGGGGAATGCTGGTACAAGTCTTGGTCTGAGTCCATAGGCCCAAGAACCAGGAATACTGATGTCTGAAGGCAAGAGAAGATGGACACCCCAGCTCAAGCAGAGGATGCAGATTTGCCTTTCATCTGCCTATTTGTCCTATTCAGGCCCCCAACAGATTGGAGGAGGCCCACCCACACTGGCAAGGGCAGTCTTCTGTAGTCAGTCTACTGATTCAAATGTTGATCTTTTCCAGAACCGCACTCATAGACACACCCAGAAATAATGTTTTACCAGCTTTCTGGGCAGCCCTTGGCCCAGTCAAGTTGACACATAAAATTAACCATTATGGCACTAATATTCCCTGCTTTACCAATGAAGAAACCAAGACACAGAGAAGGTAAGTGACTTGCAAAATGTGGCACAGCCAGAAGGTGATGTGCTGAGCTCTCAAAACCGCAGTCTGGCTCCAGACCCTGTGACAGGAAACATGAAACCATCCTTGGGGGGGAAATGTGGGCACAGCAATGCTCATTTTCCAGTTTTGCAGATGGAGTGGACAGACTTCTTTGAGGCAAGAAGTTCTCAGGGTAGTGGACATCCAGGCAGGGTTTACAGAGCATGCCTTACTGATCTCCCCTGCCAACACCAAGGATGCTACATACAAAGGTGAGGCTCTCCCCCTTTTCAGAACCAACAAACAGCCTTTGAGGCCTTTGGGGTACTTTCTCTTTGCTGCTCTTTAGCACATTAGGCTGCAGAAATGAATTAAATCTGGTCTTGGCATCTGATGCAAGTAAAGGATAATAATACTACCTATACTTCTCTGCCCTCTCTATGTTCCAGGCACTGTGCCATGTGTCTCTTAACAGACCTTGTTTCATTCAATCTTCACAGCAGCTCCTTGAGACGGACAGCGCAGCTTCTCAATGCAGAGGTGCATAAACTCAGCTTCAGAGAGGCCCAGCCATCTGTCCAAGGTCAACAGCCACTAAGCAGCAGTGCTGGGCCCCAACTTGCAAGCCTTAACTGTAATACCATCCACCTGACAGAGAAAGCAATGACAGTCAAAGTGGGCCTGACCACCTCCAGACACGACAGAGTCCTGACAGAAGAATGAAGGAGGGTGTGTGGTGATGTATGAGTAGGGTCCGGCTCTGCAGTGCAATAAGGAAAGGCTCAACACAAAAGAAAGTCATTTTTCTGCAGCATGAGATGGTTGGCACAACACTCTATTGTCAGCCTTCAGAAAGCAAAGTGCTGGGTTCATGGTATGACATCTGGGGAGGGTTTGTGGGGGCCACATCTCCCTTATTCCAGGGTGCTTGTAAAAAGCAGAATCCTGGGCTGCACAACACACCTATCAAATTAGAATCTGTGGAAGTGTCACTGGCATATCCATATTTAATAAGCCCCAAGATAAGCTGCAGGTACACTAAAATGAAGACTTAAGGCTGTTACGGGTTGAACTGTATCTCCTCAAAATCCAAATGTTGGAGTCCTAACCCCCAGTACTTCAGAATGGGGCCTTATTTGGAGATACGGTCTTTAGATAGGTAATCAAGTTCCAATGAGGTCATTAGGGCGGGCTCTAATCCAACAGGATGGGTGTCCTTATAAGGTGAGATTTGGATACAGAGATGTGCGCACAGGGAAGATGATGTGAAAGCACAGAGAGATGGTGGTCCACACACCCAGGAGAGGCGCCTAGAACACACCCTGCTAGCACAGGCCCTGGCAGGAGCAACCTGCTGGCGCCCTGATCTCATACCTGCAGCCTCTAGAATATGAGACAATGAATGCCTGTTGTTTATGCAGCTTAGTTTGTGGTACTTTGTTATGAGAGCCACAGGGGGAGGGCTCCACAGGTGGAGGGCCCTTTACCACACACAGATCTACCATGGGGCTGGGGACACCCAGGATGTTCCCAGCCACAACTCAGAGATAGGAGCAGTGTCCCCTTTTCCTTCAAGCAGGGAGCAGCTTCTTGCACAAAGTTCTTCGAATGAAGTAATCTGAGAACAGCAGAGAATCCAGTGTCTGTTTTCTGGGGCAGGAAGGGAGAGATGGAACAAAAAGATCTGGCCCAAGAAGCCAAAAACAGTGGGAGGGAGAGAGAGAGATTCAAAGCAGAGAGAGAAACAGGGATCCTGGGAGGTAACAGTTCTCATTCATTATTTGTTGTTAATTTCCAGGCCCATGCTGCATGGGATCATTTTGTCTTGACGTGCAAGACTTAAAAAATAGGACTCTGTCAGCATTTTGAGCAAGAACGACTAGTTTATAAAATAGATGCTTCTTGAAAAGTCTCCTGTATGGGAGTGAGTGTCCACTGGGTTCTCCAGGATTCCAGGTAGCCCTGCCCACCTGGGGATCTCTGCTCCCAGAATGAGACAGGGGTTGCAGGAATTGATACCAGATGCCACTGCCTACTGGGCAGCCCTCTGGCCCCTCCAGTACCTGTGAGAGCCCCTTGCTTTCAGGAGAGTCCTTTAGGCTTCCTGTACCCTGAAAATCCTGCCTTTGAAAGAAGAGAACAAATGGAGTGAGGGTGTACCAATTCCAGATTTCCCTCCTGACTTAGAACAGGGCCTGTGTCTCACATGACACTTGGCAAGTAGCCACTGGTCAAAAAATGTGTGTGGACTTGAGGCCCCGTGAGTACACAGCATGTTGACTGGGTCATCTCAGGCTTCAGGATGGCCACCATGCTGCATTTTTCTATCTCATCCTTTACAGCAATAAATTATTTCCCTTCTAGCCCAATAATTCCCCTGTTGACAATTAGCTCTACTTCCCTTCTCTCTCTCCCCTAAGAAATTGAAGCACATCCCATGAATTCACAGCATGCCCCAGGTAGATGGAATCCTAGGAATCATGCTGTTTGCCCCTAAATTTATCAATAAGAAATATGAGGCTCAAAGAAGTTAGGGGTATTGTCTCTCAGACAACTAATGACAGTGTGTCTGCCAGAGCCGGAGTCTCCCACAACACTGCTAGGGAGCTTTCCATAGCACCAGGGCCAGTTCTAGTCCCAGAGCACACTGCAGGGTGGGAAGGGGTATGGAGGAGTTCCTGGATCAGACTGCATCAGTGCCAGCCCTTCAGGACTCAGGACCTCCACATACACTGTCCTCCTGCCCAAAGTGCTTTGCACACACACCCCGTCCATCTGGTACACATCTTTTTCTTCTTCAGATCTTAACTTGACCATCATTTCCCCAGAAAACCCATTCCCAATTCACCAGACTCAATTAGAACCTAAGGGTAAATGCTCTCTCAATGTGCTGCTTTCTCCTTCGTAGCACCTATTACACAGCCATTCTCAGTGGATAGTGAGGCAGTTCGTGTCTGTCACCTGCTAGCATATAAACTTCACAAGGACACGAGCCGCCTCGCACAATATCACACACATAGTGGGTAATCTATAGATATCTGCTGATTGAATGGCTGAATGAGGATATTGAGGACTCTGAGAATTCTGCGATAAAGCAGCCTATATATCTTTGCTTTCATTCAGAACTTGCCAGACCTATTGGACCATGGGAAACTTTTCTAGAGAAACAGCAATCTGAGGAATTAAGCCTGTCCACAACTTGGGGAAAAACAGACAGTTCCAAATGAAAATGCTCTGATGCTCCCTGAACTGTCCCAGAGAGAACTGAGTATGTCCTCTTTGTCTGCAAAGATGAAGACAAGTTTGAACCATTGTCCTCAATGCCATCAGAGAAAACAAATGTATGGCCATCATCCCTAAATCTTCATTCTCAGGTCACAGAAATCTTCAGAATCTTGGACTCTAAAATAAGAAATGCCATCCTTTAGTACCTACAGTAATAAAGAGAGGGATGGTAAGTGCCTCTTGATCTACAGCTGTTCCAAAGAAGTTGGGATTTTTTCAGAAGCAAGTGAAATTAGCATCCACTGTGAGTTTTAGGCTAGGGCAGGGCCTGACTCCCAACATCCTAGCATCCCAGATAACAAGGAAGAGAAAGGTATATATTCTAAGTGTGATGGTTACATTCACATATCGACTTGACTGCTGCAAAGGGGTGCACAGACACCTGGTTAAAGGTTACTTCTGGTTGTGTCTGTGCGGGCGTTTCTAGAAGAGATTAGCATTAATTCAAATCTAGGTAGACTGAGTAAAGAAGACTTGCCTCCCCATGTGTGTAGGCCTCAGCCAAGCCACTATGGGCCTGAATAGAGCAAAAAGGAGGAATAAGGGCAAATTCACACTCTGCCTTTTTGAGCTGGGGTCTCAGTCTTCTCCTGCCCTTAGGTGTCACTGCTGGTTCTCAGGCCTTCAGACGTGGACTGGAATCACACTACCAGCTTTCCTGGGGCCTCCAACTTCCAGACAGCAGACTGTGGGATTTCTCAGCCTCCACAATCATGTAAGCCAATCCCTCTTAATATAGAAAGACAAACAGACAGATAGATAGATCCTATTGGTTCTGTTTCTCTAGAGAACCCTGACTAATACACCAAGTGGTAACTATTGCTTGAGGAAACCAGTGCCTGCTAAGGGACAGTATCAAAGGTACTAAACCCCCTTACCTGGGAAGATCCACACATACAGAGGATCTGGAACAAAGCAGGGGAAGCAGGGCTCAGCAGAGGGGCTGGCTCACAGCAATGTGAAAACAGGAGGAAGGGCAGAGACCAGGTGGAGGGAGAAGTACAAGAACAAATAGACATCTTGTGGGTGCCCTTTACAAGGTCAGAGAAGGTGGATGGCCATGGAGCTCAGGGCAACACAGAAGTCACATGGTACACAGGTACTGCAGTCCATCTTCTGTACAGCTAATTTCTGGGACCACCACACATGTAGGATTGGGGAAGGAGGAGGCTGGCTGTGTCTGGAAGGGACACCAGGAGCTGAGTAAGGCACCCTCACAAAACAGCTCTTCTCTCTCCTGTATAAATATCATCATGCAGAAAGCTTCCTACCCTGGCTAGATTCTCACTCCTGACCCAATCTCATGGAAAGAATGTCTGGTCTAGATGTCGTAGCACCTGGACTGTAGTCAGTTTGTGCAGCTACTAGCTGTATGCCTCTGCTAAGGCTGACATAACAAATCCCCACAAACTTGGTGGCTCAAAACAACAGGAATTTATTTCTCATAGTTCTGGCAGCCAGAGGTCTGAAATCAAGGCATCAGCAGGGCCCTGCTCCCTCTGAAGGCTCTGGGGCAGGATCCTTCCCTTCCTCTCCCAACATCTGGGGCTTGTGTTGCCTGGCTGGGGGCAGTGTGACCTGCCTCTCTCCACATGGGCTTCTTCCTGTTGTTTGGGGGTGTCTCAAAAGTCCCTCTCCTTTTTCTTATAGGGACATCAGCCATTAGATTTCAGGCTTCCCCTAAATACAGAATGAGCTCATCCTCAGATCCCTAGATTGATTATACCTGCAAGGAGCCTATTCCAAATAAGGTCACATTTACAGGTCCTGGGAGTTAGGGCTTGCACATATCTTTCTGAGGTCACAATTTAACCCATTACACTACTTATGAGGCCCTGAGCAATTGCTTAATTCTTGTAGCCTCAATTTTCTCACCTATAAAATGTGGAACCACTACCTAAAGGATTTCTGTAGAGGTTTAAAAAAGGTTAGATGCTACAATGTGGGCAAAACCTGAGGACATTATACTAACTGGAATAAAAGCATAGCCACATAAGGACAAACACTGCTTGAATCCACAACTATGGGGTCCCTACAGTAGTCAAATTCATAGAGACAGAAAGAAGGGTGGGTGCCAGGGGCTGGAGGAAGAAAAAAGGGCCATCAGTGTTTAATGGGTAGAGTTTCAGTTTTACAAGATGAAAATGTTCTGGGGATCTGTTTCACAACAACATGAATATCCTTAATGCTACTAAACTGTACACTTAAAAATGACGATGATGGTACGTTTTATGTTATGTGTCTTGCACCACAATGAAAAATATGCATAAAGAAAACAAAAAGATTAGGTAATTAAACAGAAAGCACTTTGTAAACTGTAAAGCATTGTACACAGGTAAGGTTTTATGACAGGCACACCTGCAGTCACAAAACAGTGTCTAGTATATAGTAGGTGCTGAATAAATATTCACTGGTTGAGTGAATAATCTTTACTATGAATCTTATCATTCATTGTGGGGAAAAAAGGATATGGTGGTGGGTGGGGATCAGTAGAACCTGGCTCTGTGTTGTGAACAAATACGGGCTTTCAGAAATAGGACCTCGTGGTCACCCAAATCTGGGCCAGCTAGAAGAAGCATTGCTAAGTTCTAGAAGTATGGAGGTTTCCTAACAGAGACTCTTGGAGTTCTGCAGTCACACCCCTCCCCAACCTTTCCTGCAGGCATGAGGGTAGTAAGTAGGAGCAATTCAGAGACCCAGCACCTACCCTTTGCAAAGGGGCCAGCCGCCTCTGTAACCCCGTGCCAGTGCTGGATGGCTGAGCTGCACTTTGAACAGTGGCTGGAGAGACCCTTGGGAACATCTCAGGTTGCTCTCTGAATACAAAAACTAGAATTCAGAGTACTCTGTCTTCTCCACAGCCAGCTGTGGGGATTTCCAGTCGCCTGGCGCAGCTCAAGCAGAGTAACTAGCATCCTAGGGTTTCCTCCACAGAGCGAAGTGAGCACTCTATTTAATACCTACTGGCCTCCCATGGCAGCCATCATTTTCTCGCCCACTTTGGCTCTGAGGATGTGTGGGACACAGTCATGCTGGGATATTTTTTCAGTTTGCATGGAGGCATTGAATCACTATAAATACCAACTTATGTTTTCCTAAAGCCTTGCTATATTTACTTACTTTAAGAATGATCTGCCATTTGGGGCATCCCAAGGCAGCCAGCTGCTCTAGTTTTCTCCTCTGAGAAGTCAACTATAGTGGAGGTGTCTGTGTTTCCACAACTCCTGGTATAAAGAGGCCAGATTATGCACCACACTTCTGTGAAATCACAAGGAGCACATGTGGAATTGCATGAAGCCTGAGCCAGAAGCACAGTTGTTTGCACTTCTACCCCTCTGAGTGTGCAAACACCAGTGGGTAGGCATGGCAATCTAGGTAACAGCCTGCCCACACATCTATACACACACTGCAAAGCCCTGCCAGATTGAACCACACAGAGGAAAAGGAAGCTAATGAAACCGAGACTAAGGATAATATTCGGGGATTAGAGAAAGGGGGTTAGCATGAACTAAGGTTCAGGTGCCCCACACCTGTCCCTTAACCTTCTGGACCTCCTTTTCTCTCCTCTAGTAGAAATTCTGGGAGAGTCACAGGAAACATTACACTTCTACAATTGTACGTGGTGGAGAAAGAATTTATGGATGTCTTTGAAAGACTTTAAAATCTTGGTTGGAAAAAATTTCTGCTGGATTCTAAGTGGGGGGCAGATTGGGAGGGGTGATTTTAGAAGAAATGGGGCAGAAGTATTTCTATAACAGTGGCCTGAGTCCCAGTATCTGAAGGGCATGGGCATCTCCTCTGACGTTACAAGATTATGGTCTGCAAAAGGAAGCCCTTTCAGGTATCCCAAACAGAGGGCCAGAAAGCTGGCCTCAGCCCAACACCAAACCCCAGGCCCTGGGGAGGAATGTCAGCCCAGGTGCAAAACCCAAGCAGAAACCTGGGCTTCCTCCCTCACCCACTTCCCCCATGCAAACTGGTCTTAAAATTCACCCGAAACCACAGGGGTGATCAGTTCACACCACAGACAGGCCATGGACCAGGAAGCTCCTCTAAGGATGGGTGGAGTGCAAGCTGCATTTGGTCACTACAGAGCTGTCCCTTCATAAACAGAGCTGGCATTGTGGGAAGTCAGGTGGCGAAGGCCCAGCTGGCGCTGGAGAGCAAGGAGGGCACTGCTGGTGAGGAGTCAGGGGCCGCCTTTGTGACCGTCCTCCCCACGGGGCCCCTCCTGTCCCAGTCAGAGCAGGGCTGACCAAGCGCCAGGGAGCAGCGGCAGCCAAGAGGAAAAGACCTTTCAGGACTCTGACCCAACCAACCTTAAGGCGGAAATGTCCTCTCTCCGTTTTGACACAAAAGAACGATCAAGGCCTCTGCCTGACACAGCGTGTCCAGTCTCAGAGAGAGAGAGAGAAAGGAGGCAGGAGAGAATGAACAGAAAAGGGAAAATACACAAAAATAACTTTTTTCTCTGGTTTAGAGTGGGGGGTGGCAGGAAGCAACGAACGATGGCTGGAGAGAGAAGTCATGCTAAGGGATGTCACCCAGTTGAAGAAAGGAAATTGCTGGCACCTGAGCCAGAAAAAGACCTGTGAGACCAAGGCAGGCATCAGCTGCAGAAGAAATAGTCTGTAGTCATCAGCGTGGAGAGAGGGCCAGGAGAAGCCAAGCAGAGTTAGCAGAGAGTCAAGGTCAAAACCAAGTCAGGGCAACTGAGTTGAGCTCACCTGGGGGCCCAACAGGGGCTTCAGGGAGGCAGCCAGCTAAAGACAAGCAGCAGGGTTCAGGATGGGCTTCCTCCACCCCACAAACACAGGAAAGGGGAGCCAGGGAAGCTGCAGGGGGAGGGGCAGCAGGGGCCCCCCTGCTTGCCATGGAAAAACCCCATGCTAGACACTGGAATTCACCTTCCAGGCAGGTTTCCCCTGTGTGGGGAAAGGCCCCAGGCCCCTCACCTGAGCAGAGCTAATCCACATCTCCTTGTTCCTTGAGGTGTGGGTGCTGTGAAATCACCTGAATGGACTGTTGCTGGCTGACAAGCTGATTTTTTGGTTTGGTGGCATAAAAACGCTTGTTCAGGGTCCACGATGTCAAAATGGCAGGATTTCCTTCTTTTAAGGCTGAATAATATGCTAAGAGAAAAAAGCCAGACAGAAGAACGAATATGACAAGATGCCTCCCATATAAGGAGCCTAAAATAATCCAACTCCCAAGCAGAGTAGAATGGGGCTTGCTAGGGGCTGGGGGAGGACAACGAGGAGGTGACGCCCAAGGCAGTCAGTGTGTGTGGATGGGCGAGTCCCAGGCATCCCCTGCAAAGCACAGTGCCTACTGCTAACCATACTGTAGTGGACGCTCAACACTTTGCAGTGAAAGTAGGTCTTATGTTAACTGTTTTATCAGAAATAAAATTTAAAAGCAGGCAGAAGGCCCAGAAATAAACCCACACATATAGGGTCAGTTAATACATGATAAAGTATCCACGAATACACAATGGGGAAAACAGTCTCTTCAATAAATGGTGTTGGGAAAGCTGGACAGCTACATGCAAGAGAACAAAACTGGATTACTATCTAACTCCATACACAAAAATAAACTTGAAATGGACTAAAGACCTAAATACAAGATGTGAAACCATAAGAAGAAACATGAAATCTAAGAAGAAAACAGGCAAAGTCTCTTGAACATAAGCATGAGAAATTTTTTTCTGGGTATGACTCCCTGTGCAAGGGAAAACTAAAGCAAAAATGAACAGGTGGGAGTACATCAAACTAAACAGCTTCTGTACAGCAAAGGACACCATCAACAAAACAAAAAGGCATCCTACAGTATGGGAGAATATATTCATAAGTGATTTAATTGATAAAAGATTAACATCCAAAATATATTTTTAAAAACTTCATACAACTCAACACCAAAAAAAACCAAATAACCAGGTTAAAAAATGGGTGGAGGACCTGAAAAGACATTTTTCCAAAGAAGAAATACAGATAGCCAACAGGCACATGAAAAGATGCCCCACATTGCTAATCATCAGGGAAATGCAAATCAAAACCACAATGAGATATCACCTCACATCAGTCAGAATGGCCACTACCCAAAAGACAAGAAGTACCAAGTGCTGGCAAGGATGTGGAGAAAAGGGAATCCTCTACACTGCTGGTACGAATGTCAATTGGTGCAGCCACTGTGGAAAACAATGTGGAAACAAGTTTTAAGGTTCCTCAAAAATTTTTAAATAGAAATACAATATAACCCAGTAACTCTACTTCTAGTTACCCAAAGAAAACAAAATCTCTAACTTGAAAAGATAAATGCACCCTTATGTTTATTGCTGCATTATTTACAATAGCTATATATGGAAGCAACCTAAGTGTCCATCAGTAGATGAATGGATAAAGAAGATGTGATACATATACACAATGAAATATTATTCAGCCATAAAAAGAAATCCTGCCTTTTTTGACAACATGGATGGACCTAGAGGGTATTATGGAAAGTGAAATCAGCCAGGCAGAGAACGACAAATACCATATGACTTCACTTACTTGTGGAATGTAAAAACAAAACAAAACAAAATGACCAAAACAGCAGTAGACTCATAGACACTGAGAAGTGACTGGTGGTTACTGTGGGGGCAGGGTTGAGGTGGATGGGGGGGGAGGATGAGGGGGATAAAGGGGCACCCCAGAATCTCACTTTGTTCTGCACTGTATAGACATCATTTCTATAAAGGGGCAGTCACAATACAAGTAGGTCAGGGGATGGAAGTGCAACATGGAGAATATAGCCAATGATTCTGTAGCATCTTTCTATGTTGACAAATAGTAGCTACAATAGCGGGGGTGAGGATTTAATAATGTGAGTACTTTGTTGTATACTTGAAAGCAATATAAGATTGTGTATCAACTGTACTTCAATAAAAAAATTAAATAATAATTAAAAATTTAAAAAACAGTGTGGGAGGGAACTTTTAGAGGTGATGGCTGTGTTTGTGATATTGACTGTGGTAATGGCTTCCTTGGTGTACACTTATTTCCAAACTTACTGGGTTGTAAGCATTAAAAAAAGCACATATGAAAGTATAAATATGTACAGCTTTTTGTATGTTAGTCATATCTCAATAATGTATTTTTTTAGAAACAATGTGTGCACACTTCAGAGGAGGCCTCTAAGACCCTGAAGATGCGGCACTTTGACAGAAATGCTGTTTTTTCTGCCTGGGTCTAGAGGACACTTTGCAGGAACCCTCACTTATTCTTTTGGTTTGAGTGTGAGGTGTTCTGATGGTTGTCGTGTTCTGTGCATTGTTTATTCCTACCAGGAAAAGATCCTTGCTGCCCACCTGAGGAGAGGCTGTGAGGACTTGGAAGAGTTGGGTTTGGACAAACAGGTGGAGGTGGCTGGGCAAAACCAGTCCCCCATGAACAGAGATGGGTTTGCCCTGTAGAGGTCCCTCCTGGAGTGAGGAAATAAGGCTCATGGAAGGAGATAAGAAAAACTGCTTCCTCCCCGGGTTCCTTCAAGGCTAACGTTGGCCCTGGGCTGTGAGGTCAGGATTGGTTCAAGTGTTAAGTTGGCTCCTGCCTCATAGGATCCCCATAGGCTACGAGTCTGTGGTCCCGGCCTGTGGGCTGTGAGCACAGATCATTCATTCAGCAGCTCTCTATTCAGCACCAACCCTGTGCTAGTTACCATCCCCATGATATTCTCTGTTATACTCTCCTAAAAATAAAATCTTGCCAAAGTTACAACTTGAGCTGAGCTGTCAATTTGGGAGAGGGGTAAAGGGAAGAGTCTGTGCCCACCTTGTGTGAAAGGAATTCCTTGCTTCCAGAAAGTGTGGGCAGTGGTCCCACAGGAGGGAAACCGAGTTCTGGATAAAATGCAGGGTCAGGGTGAACAGCTAGTATGGATTTGTAGGATGTCCTTGGAGAGCCCCAGAAACGCTCAGGAAGAGACCTGAGGAAAACAGCTCTTCTAGTAAAGCAAGATGAACACACAACCATGTTACAGGTGTGAAAGTGTATGAGCCCTCAGTCATTGGAGATGTCTGGGCATACCGTCTGCAAAAAGGAATGGGAGAGTCCATCTCAGAAGGAATAAGAGAGTACAGCAGTGCATTCAAACACTCACGCAAACCTACTGTGCTCTGGTAAATGTTCACAAAATCTAAAGCTTTCTATTGGATTATAGATCCATCTACAAATGTTGAGCCCTGTAACATGGGGGAGGGTTCTGTACTTGTGGTGACCCAGATTATAATCGGCCCCTCTTTACCAGTCACCTCTGCTGAGAAGTTTGTCTGGGTAAGATCATGCAAAGAAAAGAAGTCACAGATATCAGTACAGTTGTAGCCAAAGGGCTCAGAGTCCAGGCAAATCTGCAATAGTGATATTTGGTTCTGACAGATGTTCCTCTGTTTCCTCTGGAGGGTGAGTCTTATGGCCACAAGCTCAGATGTAGTGCAGGCATGTGTTTTCTATGTTTTCCTATGACATCATTTCTGTCTTGATAGCAGAAATTGGCCTAGTCACTTCCAGGCAACCCAAAGCACTTCAATGACTTGCTAGTCATTTTGAGCACATCAGACAGGATTTTAGTTCCCTGCTTCTCCTGAGAGAGGTGGTCCTTTGGCCAGGAGATGTAGAAGGAGAAGAGAAGGGGCACTTTCTGTACTATGGGCCTTGCAGAGATGTCACCTGCTCTAGCAGAGATGACTTCTCTCCAAGGCTTGCTGATTCCTTGGACTTTGTCAGAAAATCAAGATTCAAGTCCTTTCTGTCTGAGATCCTCTGAAAACTGCCTTGAATTGTTTTATCCTATGTGCTGAATTTTTTTCACTTGTGGTGAAATGCATGTAATGTAACCATCTTAGCCATTCTTAAATGTACAGTTCAGTGGCATTAAGTTCCTTCACATTGTTATGAAACCATCAGCCCCATTCATTTCCAGAACTCTTTTCATCTTGCAAAAATGAAATGCTGTCCCCTTTAAAAAACAATTCTCCATCTCCCCCTCATCCCTGCCTCTGGCAACAACCATTCTACTTTCTGTGTCTATGAATTCAACTATTTTTGGTACATTGCACAAATGGAATCATACAGTACTTGTCTTTTCATAACTGGCTTATTTTACTTTGCCTTATATGTTGTGCAGTACTCACCTATGTTGTAGCATGTGTCCAAATTTCCTTTCTTTTTAAGGCTAAATAATATCTCACTGTGCAGATATAACACATTTTTTATCCATTCATCTGTTGGTGGACACTCAGTTTGTTACTCTATTTTCACTCTTATGAGCCATGCTGCCATGAACATGGGTGCACAAATATCTCTTCAAGTCCCTGATTGCACTTTTTTTGGGTTTATACCCAGAGGTACAATTGCTGGATCTATGGTGATTCCATGTTTATTTTTTGAGGCACCCCCCATATTGTTTTCTATAGGCACCATTTCACATTCCCATCAAAAGTTGCATGAGGGTTCCAACTTCTCCAGTCCTCACCAATTCTTGTTATTTTCTGTTTTTTTGATAGTAGTCATCCTAATGGGTGTGAGATAGTATCCTGTTGTGGTAATATCTTGAATTTTTTTTAATGTTCTTCCAATCCCCTCCAGACTCCACCAGGGAAAGCCCGGTTCAGGGTATCCACCCCAGAATCTCACTCTGTTCTGCACTGTATAGACATCATTTCAATCTCCTTTTTTATGGGAAATATCACTCTTGCATCATTGTGATCTTTCCCACTCCTTGTTTATTTGTCAGAGCTGCCAGATGCTGGGCAGCAACCAGAATGTTGATGCCTTCACCCGCTAGGTTGCGAGTGGGGCCTGAGGCGGACAGCCATCCTGGGTTGGTGGCATGGTATTGCCCAGTATAATCTACAAATAAGCATTACCATTCCCTACATGTGGCGCAAAATGAAAAGGTGGGGAAGCTCCAACTTACAGCATAAACTTTGTGGATTCTTTGGGCTTTGCTTCTTAGCATTTGATGTTAGACTCTTGGAAATCTAAAATCTTTTCCCTTTCAAGAAACCTCAGCTCTTACAAATGAAATGGGCTTCGCCTTTGAGTCATCAACTATGTTTATGAATTTAAATGTTATTTGAAACTCAGTTGGACTGTTTGGTTGTCTCTAAGTTATTCTGTGATGTCCCTTTTCAGCAGCATATGAATGTCCCAAGGCAACGGAAGGCAGCAGACCCATGAGTTTGGGACAGGGTGGCGACAAATGCACACCTCAGTCTCTTCATCAAATCCGGCCACATGGGACAGATGCACCGGGATAGTGTCTTTTGACTCTAAGGCCCCGCCCTGCCTTTGCAAACCTGGAGGCTGGCTCCTTGGGCACTGTAGCCAAATTGTGATGGGCTGGTTTACCAGAAGAAGAAAATAAAGAGGGAGAAGTGCTCTGGGTGCCATCAAGAGATCAGAAAGGAGAAATAAGTCTCTCCAGGGCAGGGCAGCATTTAGTAAGAAGGGAACTGTTTTTTAGGAAGCTCTGGTCCTGATTCACCCTGTCTGATAGACAATATGTCCATTCAAGGTCAGCTACTCAGCTTTTCTGTGCCCCAGTTTCCTCTTCTGCAGAACAGGCACTAATCAACCTCCAGCATGTGTTGTGGAAATGGATGAGTAATCAGGGCCGCCCACAGAGTATGAACACCCTAAAATGCAAGTCAGGAGCGGTGATGAACACATTGCTGGGAGGTGGCAGACTCGCTCAAATGCCGAATTTCAGCGCTGGCTCCGTAAATGTGCTTGAAGGCTGTGCTTCTGATGAAGGCAGACTGTGCATAGTGCGTTTCTGTGATTAATAAAGCACCACTCTGCCTCAGGCAAAGTTCTCTGGACAAAACTAAGCCCTTACTCGCTTTAGGCTGACTGAAAATCCTGAAATGGTATCTCTGGAGGGGTCTCCACATAGCTCTGGCTTAATGGTCTTCAAAGTTCGAAGAAAGGATTCTACTGATTTAAAACAAACCAACAAATTTTGGATAGAGCCCAATATATCAGACAAATGAGAGTGGAACCACTCAGCCGTCTGTGAGGTTGGGGCCATGTCATTGGGCGGCTCAGAACTGCCTTCTTACAATGCACAGCCCTAAGGCCCCCTTGGAACCTCAGCGCTTCCCATGACACAGTTTGAAAACATCCTGACAAAGATTCTCTCCAAACTCTATTTGGACTCCCCTGAACTTTCCCTCCAGGCTTCAACTTTTGGACTCTTGTGTTCATCTCTGCACTGTCCAACTTCATCAAGAATCCTGCTAGTTTGGTTTAGCTAGAACCCCTATCATCTGTATCTGATCACCCTTACTATCTTATCAGTTTCCTCATCATCCACTATCCCCCAGGTGACGTTTGATGGCCCTGGCCTGCCTTCAGCAAGAATCCTGTTAGGTCGGTTTCCTCCTGATGTTTCTTCTCAGTAATTTTTCACCCACTTGCCCCTACCCAACTCCTTGGCTATAAATTTAAGAGAGACAGAATGTAAAAGGTGGATATGAGCAACATTTTTCCAACAACAATAACAATAACAAAAATCAGTGGGGCATATCTGACAAAAGGATGTCAGAGGCAGTTTCCTCACACATAAAGATCAGAGCCAAAAAAAGGAAAGAGACCCACTTTCCATGAGTTGGGGACAGAGTACACAATGCTATGTTCTGTTTCGGTCCCTTGGGCAGGAGGACCACACCTCCTGTGTTACAAAGGGACACAAATTACTCAGATTGCTAATTACCATAATAGGCATTGTAAAATGCTGTTTCTTAAGTCCATGATAATCCATCCTCAAATCCAACCTATAGCATCTGGGTCTTTCTCTGGAGTTTTTACTAGTTAACCTGTAAACTATCTGGAATGGTTAAACAATACAGCAAAGCTATAGCGACTCTCAATTTCCCTGTCTGCCCTCTGCCCATCCCATCTCTGCCATGCTTCCATTAGTTAGTTGCTAAGCAAAGATAAAGTGTTTACAACTCCTGAAAACTGCATTCTACAAGGCTGCATGTACCTGTACAGTGTAAGGCATACACTGGGTATCTCAGTCTTTGTGGAGCAAATTCAACTATATCACTAAGTGATTTTTAAATCTAATCCAAGGTCACAATCTTTCTTTAAAAAAAACAAAACTGAGAGGAACAATGTTTTTGGAGGACAATTTGGCAACAAGTAACAGAGGCCATCAAATATGTTCACGTCCTTAGAGCCAACAATTCTGCCTCTAGGAATTGATCCTAGGGAAATATCAGAGATGTGCAGAGAAAATATGCAAAAGGCTGTTCGTCGTAACATTATGTATAATATTAAAAATTAGGAGCAATTTAAATGTCTGTCAAGACAGATTAATTGAATAAATTATGGTAAAGCTACATGATAAAATAGCATGATGCTAGTAAAGTCATTTGTATGAGACTATTCAGTGTCATGGAAGTATTTATAATTTAAGGGGAAAAGCAAATGCTACAACATCAAACAATATTATTCCAAATTTATATGTTGTAAAATATGTATACTTTAGAAAATGTGTGTAACTTAAATATAAACTGGGACCTCTTCACTTCTCAAGATCTAGTTATAATTGGCTCAGTCCCTCCTCACAAAGTACATTGATTATGGAAACTCAAAGCCTTCCTGGAGACTCTGCAATCTCCAGGTAAGAGGATGAGGAAGAAAACACATGTTCTCATGGCCACATCATGTTGACCCAGATGTGATACTTAGCCCCATCTGTAATTTATGCACACCTACCATTACACAAAGGCACCCACACAGAGAGACACTCACACAAGAGCACAAAGCATCTGGGTGGGTGGAAGCGAGGAGGAGGAGGAGGTAGCAAGGAGGGGGGAGGAGAAGTTTACATTTCAGCTTGTAAGCCACTTTAAATTGTGCCTAGACCTTTCTTCGCTACCTGCTTTTGAATTCTGCCAGTGTATTTGGCTTTTTCAAATTCAGTGTACCCATATAAGTAAACATTTAAATTAAAGAATGTAAAGGTCTTATAATAGCATGGGATAGCAACAAGGGGCGAGGAAAGCAGTGGGTTGACACACATAAAGCCACACGTGCCAAAGTGACCCAGCTAGCAGTAGATGTGCCTCTTGTTGAATTGACACCCTGGATGAATAGAATTAATGCTTTTGCACATTTAGACCAGCAGTGGAAAAAAAAATCATTGTATCCCAGGTGAGGGAGCTCTCAAAGCCCATTTCCAACACAATGTCCCAACATTAAGAATGGAAAGGATTACATTCAAAATCAGAAATAAAATCCTGATCCAAACAAACCAGAGAAAGAGAGCTGCCACCAAATTAACTGTCATGAAAGAGAACGGTGGTACTTTTTCATCACACATAAGATAGGTCTTCAACGGGGGGGCGGAAGATGGCGGCGTGAGTAGAGCAGCGGAAATCTCCTCCCAAAACAACATATATCTATGAAAATATAACAAAGACAACCCTTCCTAGAATAAAGACCAGAGGACACAGGACAATATCCAGACCACATCCACACCTGAGAGAACCCAGCGCCTCGCGAAGGGGGTAAGATACAAGCCCCGGCCCCGCGGGAGCCGAGCGCCCCTCCCCCCAGCTCCCGGCGGGAGAAGAGCAGGCAGAGCGGGAGGGAGACGGAGCCCAGGGCTGCCGAACACCCAGCCCCAGCCATCCGGGCCAGAGTGCAGGGCCCCCGATCCTGGGAAAACAGGGCAGCAAGAACAGTGAGCAGGCACTGGAGGCTGGGCGACAGAGGACATAAGAAAAGCGCGCGACCATTTTTTTTTTTTTTTTTGCTTTTTTGCTGCTTTGTTTTGGCGAGCGCTGTTTGGAAGTCTTAAAGGGACAGGGACCCCAATACTAGGGAAACAGGGCAGAAAGACCGGTGAGCAGAGGCCTGAGGCTGGCACCGGAGAATAAAGAAAAACGAACGACCGCCTTTTTTTTTTTTAATTAAAAATTTTTTTTTTTTTAATTAAAAAAATTTTTTTTTCTTGTTTTTTTTGGTGGTCGTTGTTTTGTTTTGGCGGGTGCTTTTTGGAAGTCTTAAAGGGGCAGGGCGGGCCACTTAATCCAGAGGTAGGGAATCCGGGACCTCTGGGCACCCTAACCCCTGGGCTGCAGGGAGCAGGGAGGCCCCTTACGGAGATAAATAGCCTCCCAGCAGCTCCTGCTCCAACGCGACTACACCATTTTGGAGTAGCTGCCCGAGCCAGGCCACGCCCACAGCAACAGCGGAGATTAACTCCATAGCAGCCGGGCAGGAAGCAGAAACCCTGTCTGCGCGCAGCTGCGCAGCACAAGCCACTAGAGGCCGCTGTTCTCCCAGGAGAGGAGGGCCACAAACCAACAAGAAAGGAAGTCCTTCCAGCCGTCACTCGTCCCAGTTCTGCAGACTATTCCTATCACCATGAAAAGGCAAAGCTACAGGCAGACAAAGATCACAGAGACAACACCAGAGAAGGAGACAGACCTAACCAGTCTTCCTGAAAAAGAATTCAAAATAAGAATCATAAACATGCTGACAGAGATGCAGAGAAATACGCAAGAAAAATGGGATGAAGTCCGGAAAGAGATCACAGATGCCAGAAAGGAGATCGCAGAAATGAAACAAACTCTGGAAGGGTTTATAAGCAGAATGGATAGAATGCAAGAGGCCATTGATGGAATTGAAATCAGAGAACAGGAACGCATGGCAGCTGACATAGAGAGAGACAAAAGGATCTCCAGGAATGAAACAATATTAAGAGAACTGTGTGACCAATCTAAAAGGAGCAATATCCGTATTATAGGGGTCCCAGAAGAAGAAGAGAGAGGCAAAGAGATGGAAAGTATCTTAGAAGAAATAATTGCTGAAAACTTCCCCACACTGGGGGAGGAAGTAAGCAAACAGACCACGGAAATACACAGAACCCCCAACAGAAAGGATCCAAGAAGGGCAACACCAAGACACATAATAATTAAAATGGCAAAGATCAAGGACAAGGAAAGAGTGTTAAAGGCAGCTAGAGAGAAAAAGGTCACCTATAAAGGGAAACCCATCAGGCTAACGTCAGATTTCTCAACAGAAACCCTACAGGCCAGAAGAGAATGGCATGATATATTTAATACAATGAAACAGAAGGGCCTTGAACCAAGGATACTGTATCCAGCACGACTATCATTCAAATATGACGGTGGGATTAAACAATTCCCAGACAAACAAAAGCTGAGGGAATTTGCTTTCCACAAACCACCTCTACAGAACATCTTACAGGGACTGCTCTAGATGGGAGCACTCCTAGAAAGAGCACAGCACAAAACACCCAACATATGAAGAATCGAGGAGGAGGAACAGGAAGGGAGAGAAGAAAAGAATCTCCAGACAGTGTATATAACAGCTCAATAAGCGAGCTAAGTTAGGCAGTAAGATACTAAAGAGGCTAACCTTGAACCTTTGGTAACCACGAATTTAAAGCCTGCAATGGCAATAAGTACATATCTTTCAATAGTCACCCTAAATGTTAATGGGTTGAATGCACCAATCAAAAGACACAGAGTAACAGAATGGATAAAAAAGCAAGACCCATCTATATGCTGCTTACAAGAAACTCACCTCAAACCCAAAGACATGTACAGACTAAAAGTCAAGGGATGGAAAAACATATTTCAAGCAAACAACAGTGAGAAGAAAGCAGGGGTTGCAGTACTAATATCAGACAAAATAGACTTCAAAACAAAGAAAGTAACAAGAGATAAAGAAGGACACTACATAATGATAAAGGGCTCAGTCAAACAAGAGGATATAACCATTCTAAATATATATGCACCCAACACAGGAGCACCAGCATATGTGAAACAAATACTAACAGAACTAAAGGGGGATATAGACTGCAATGCATTCATTCTAGGAGACTTCAACACACCACTCACCCCAAAGGATAGATCCACTGGGCAGAAAATAAGTAAGGACACGGAAGCACTGAACAACACAGTAGAGCAGATGGACCTAATAGACATCTATAGAACTCTACATCCAAAAGCAGCGGGATATACATTCTTCTCAAGTGCACATGGAACGTTCTCCAGAATAGACCACATACTAGGCCACAAAAAGAGCCTCAGAAAATTCCAAAAGACTGAAATCCTACCAACCAACTTTTCAGACCACAAAGGCATAAAACTAGAAATAAACTGTACAAAGAAAGCAAAGAGGCTCACAAACACATGGAGGCTTAACAACACGCTCCTAAATAATCAATGGATCAATGACCAAATCAAAATGGAGATCCAGCAATATATGGAAACAAATGACAACAACAACACTAAGCCCCAACTTCTGTGGGACACAGCAAAAGCAGTCTTAAGAGGAAAGTATATAGCAATCCAAGCATATTTAAAAAAGGAAGAGCAATCCCAAATGAATGGTCTAATGTCACAATTATCGAAATTGGAAAAAGAAGAACAGATGAGGCCTAAGGTCAGCAGAAGGAGGGACATAATAAAGATCAGAGAAGAAATAAATAAAATTGAGAAGAATAAAACAATAGCAAAAATCAATGAAACCAAGAGCTGGTTCTTCGAGAAAATAAACAAAATAGATAAGCCTCTAGCCAGACTTATTAAGAAGAAAAGAGAGTCAACACAAATCAACAGTATCAGAAACGAGAAAGGAAAAATCACGACGGACCCCACAGAAATGCAAAGAATTATTGGAGAATACTATGAAAACCTATATGCTAACAAGCTGGGAAACCTAGGAGAAATGGACAAATTCCTAGAAAAATATAACCTTCCAAGATTGACCCAGGAAGAAACAGAAAATCTAAACAGACCAATTACCAGCAACGAAATTGAAGAGGTAATCAAAAAACTACCAAAGAACAAAACCCCCGGGCCAGATGGATTTACCTCGGAATTTTATCAGACATACAGGGAAGACATAATACCCATTCTCCTTAAAGTCTTCCAAAAAATAGAGGAGGAGGGGATACTCCCAAACTCATTCTATGAAGCTAACATCACCCTAATACCAAAACCAGGCAAAGACCCCACCAAAAAAGAAAACTACAGACCAATATCCCTAATGAACGTAGATGCAAAAATACTCAACAAAATATTAGCAAACCGAATTCAAAAATACATCAAAAGGATCATACACCATGACCAAGTGGGATTCATTCCAGGGATGCAAGGATGGTACAACATTCGAAAGTCCATCAACATCATCCACCACATCAACAAAAAGAAAGACAAAAACCACATGATCATCTCCATAGATGCTGAAAAAGCATTTGACAAAGTTCAACATCCATTCATGTTAAAAACTCTCAGCAAAATGGGAATAGAGGGCAAGTACCTCAACATAATAAAGGCCATCTATGATAAACCCACAGCCAACATTATATTGAACAGCGAGAAGCTGAAAGCATTTCCTCTGAGATCGGGAACTAGACAGGGATGCCCACTCTCTCCACTGTTGTTTAACATAGTGCTGGAGGTCCTAGCCACGGCAATCAGACAGAATAAAGAAATACAAGGAATCCAGATTGGTAAAGAAGAAGTTAAACTGTCACTATTTGCAGATGACATGATACTGTACATAAAAAACCCTAAAGACTCCACCCCAAAACTACTAGAACTGATATCGGAATACAGCAAAGTTGCAGGATACAAAATCAACACACAGAAATGTGTGGCTTTCCTATATACTAACAATGAACCAACAGAGAGAGAAATCAGGAAAACAACTCCATTCACAATTGCATCAAAAAAAATAAAATACCTAGGAATAAACCTAACCAAGGAAGTGAAAGACTTATACTCTGAAAACTACAAGTCACTCTTAAGAGAAATTAAAGGGGACACTAACAGATGGAAACTCATCCCATGCTCGTGGCTAGGAAGAATTAATATCGTTAAAATGGCCATCCTGCCCAAAGCAATATACAGATTTGATGCAATCCCTATGAAACTACCAGCAACATTCTTCAATGAACTGGAACAAATAATTCAAAAATTCATATGGAAACACCAAAGACCCCGAATAGCCAAAGCAATCCTGAGAAAGAAGAATAAAGTAGGGGGGATCTCACTCCCCAACTTCAAGCTCTACTATAAAGCCATAGTAATCAAGACAATTTGGTACTGGCACAAGAGCAGAGCCACAGACCAATGGAACAGACTAGAGAATCCAGACATTAACCCAGACATATATGGTCAATTAATATTTGATAAAGGAGCCATGGACATACAATGGCAAAATGACAGTCTCTTCAACAGGTGGTGCTGGCAAAACTGGACAGCTACATGTAGGAGAATGAAACTGGACCATTGTCTAACCCCATATACAAAAGTAAACTCAAAATGGATCAAAGACCTGAATGTAAGCCATGAAACCATTAAACTCCTGGAAGAAAACATAGGTGAAAACCTCTTAGACATAAACATGAGTGACCTCTTCTTGAACATATCTCCCCGGGCAAGGAAAACAACAGCAAAAATGAGTAAGTGGGACTATATTAAGCTGAAAAGCTTCTGTACAGCAAAAGACACCATCAATAGAACAAGAAGGATCCCTACAGTATGGGAGGATATATTTGAAAATGACACATCCGATAAAGGCTTGACGTCCAGAATATATAAGGAGCTCACACGCCTCAACAAACAAAAAACAAATAACCCAATTAAAAAATGGGCAGAGGAACTGAACAGACAGTTCTCCAAAAAAGAAATACAGATGGCCAACAGACACATGAAAAGATGCTCCACATCGCTAATTATCAGAGAAATGCAAATTAAAACTACAATGAGGTATCACCTCACACCAGTAAGGATGGCTGCCATCCAAAAGACAAACAACAACAAATGTTGGCGAGGCTGTGGAGAAAGGGGAACCCTCCTACACTGCTGGTGGGAATGTAAGTTAGTTCAACCATTGTGGAAAGCAGTATGGAGGTACATCAAAATGCTCAAAACAGACTTACCATTTGACCCAGGAATTGCACTCCTAGGAATTTACCCTAAGAATGCAGCAATCAAGTTTGAGAAAGACAGATGCACCCCTATGTTTATTGCAGCACTATTTACAATAGCCAAGAATTGGAAGCAACCTAAATGTCCATCAATAGATGAATGGATAAAGAAGATGTGGTACATATACACAATGGAATACTACTCAGCTATAAGAAAAGGGCAAATCCAATCATTTGCAGCAACATGGATGGAGCTGGAGGGTATTATGCTCAGTGAAACAAGCCAAGCGGAGAAAGAGAAATACCAAATGATTTCACTTATCTGTGGAATATAAGAACAAAGGAAAAACTGAAGGAACAAAACAGCAGCAGAATCACAGAACTCAAGAATGGACTAACAGGTACCAAAGGGAAAGGGACTGGGGAGGATGGGTGGGTAGGGAGGGATAAGGGGGGGAGAAGTAGGGGGGTATTAAGATTAACATGCATGGGGGGGTAGGAGAAAAGGGAGGGCTGTACAACACAGAGAAGGCAAGTAGTGATTCTACAACTTTTTGCTATGCTGATGGACAGTGACTGTAAAGGGGTTTATAGGGGAGACCTGGTATAGGGGAGAGCCTAGTAAACATAATATTAGTCATGTAAGTGTAGATTAGTGATAGCAAAAAAAAAAAAAAAAAAAAGGGCAGCTCCTGTGTGGTAACCTCCAACGAGTTCTACACAAGGGTACAAAGGGCATATAAAAGTGTAGGCAAAGGGTCTGTTTGTGTTTATACAGAGGATCAAAGCCTAATTGGGCTACCCCAAAAATGAACTAAGATACGATATGAAAAAGAACTTCCAACATCTGCACCCTCTGGAAGACTCATGCCAGAAGATGATCATCAAAAAACCCCAACAAAGATCCACGCACTGCTACAGCTGTAGATGCACTCATCCCACCAGTTCCTGGACCTGCCATGGGAATGAGAAAGAAGATATCTAAGCTGGCCTGTGCATACAGTAAAACAACAAAATTGGACTGGATCTATACTGTTGGAACTCAACCAAGAATTTGGAGAAGTGCAAATTGTAGCGCTCCAAAGTCTTACAACTACAAACTATTTATTGTTAAAAGAACATATGGCATGTGAACAGTCCCCAGGAATGGGTTGTTTTAATTTGTCTGATTTCCCTCAGACTGTTCAAGTTCATTTGGACAATATCCACCATATCATAGATAAGTTTTCACAAATGCCTAAGGTGCCTAACTGGTTTTCTTGGTTTCACTGCAGATGGCTGGTAATTACAGATATGCTTTGGTTATGTAACTATACTCCTATTATGTTAATGTGTGTGTGCAATTTAAGTAGTAGCTTAAAACCTATACATGCTGAAGTTACTCTATAAGAAGATATATCAAAGAAATAATCAATCTTCCCATGTTTTCTTCCACCTGCTACTTCTATAGCTTTTCTTCTTCCTTCCTAATTACAACCCTTAAATAGAATTCGTGCCTCATATCAAATTTACCGAGTATCATAATTCTTCCAAGTGGTAAAGATACCTCAAGACAAATGCTGGGCATAGAAGCCACAGGGCATAAATATGCAAAGAAGTAAAAAGCTAACTTTTTCAAACAATAAGGCTTCTCTCTCACTTACCAACTTCACATTTCCCTGTATGGCCCCGGAAGATGACTGGTTAGCCAGAGACGGGTAAGATTCCTCAAGGGAGGAACAACCTAAGACAGGCACAGTCGCAGGGGGGCCATCAGGTGAGAAATTGGGGATCAACAGAGGTGAGGCTTAGAACCTCACCCCCCCGTTCTGAGAGAAATCTTCTGCATACGTGGATGTTTTATTGCCCTGGTCTAGCTTGGATTAACACATAGTCTACAGGCACACACCTGATCATCTACATGTGCTCTCTTACAACACTAAACTATGTTTTCTACCTTTATCTTGTATCTACCTACCACTTCAGCATCTTATTAAAAATAATAATAATAAAGAGAGAAATGTGGTATCCACATATAAATCAAGTATAAAAACCAAATGAGTATTCATATTTGAACTGACTGTTTAGAGTTCATAATGCATGAGCAAAACCGAAAGTTTCTGTGATGACTGCCCTTGTACTGTTCACTATGTAACTTATTCATTATGTAAGAATTTGTTCTACATGTAAAAACTTGTTTGTTATGCCTCAGAAGATTGGAGACTGACAAAAATTAGGCTTGGGGTGGAATAATGATTGTGCATTGAGCATTGACTCCCCTATACAGAATTTTATTGTCGTTAACAACCATTTGATCAATAAATATGAGAGATGCCCTCACAAAAAAAAAAAAAAAAAAAAAAAAAAAAAAGGACAGACTTCCAATGGTAAAATAAATTAGTAACCGGGATGTAATGTATAGCATAAGGAATATAGTCAAGATATTGTAACAGCCTGGTAGGGTGATAGCTGGAACCTAGAATTATGTATATAAATGTTCTACCACTGTGTTGTACACTTGAAACTCATGTAATGTAATACTGTGTGTCAACTACCCTTCAATAAAAAATAATTATTAAAAAAAAAAAAAAAAAAAAGATAGGTCTTCAAGAAAACAAAATCATAGGATCTAATAGGGAGTTGAAAGCCCATTGTCTGGTCCTGACTTACATTTCAGCATCTTCTTATCTAAATATCAATTTATCCATGAGGGGGAAAGGCAGCCCCTCCCCTCCACTCAGCCTCTCAGTCAGCTCCAGCTGCCATAACAAAATGCCATAGACTGGGTGGCTGACACCACAGAGATCTATTTTCTGGTGTTTGGAAGCTGGAAGCTGGAGACCAGTGTGCCATGGTCAGGGTGCTGGTGAGGCCTACTCCCTGGCTTGCAGAAGGCTACCTTACCACTGTGTCCTGCAGGGCACAGGGCAAGTTCTGACCTCTTCCTCTTCCAGTAAGGGCACTAATCCCATCATGGGGGCTCCACCCCCGGACTTCATCTAAACCTAATCACCTCCCAAAGGCCCCACCTCCAAGTACCATCATCCTGGGGATTAGGGCTTCAACATACGAATTGGTGGGGAGGGGACACAACCCCTAGCCTACCTTCATTGGGAGGCCCACAATATCAATGCTATATACAGTCTGTGATCCTAAGGCCCCCTCATTCAGAGAAAGCAGGTGTGTCTTGCCTTATCTCTGACCAGAGGTGGTCTTTGGACTTGATGTACTCTCTTACTTTGCCCACTGAAGTGTCCTTTATATTTATTTCCTGGCATCCACAGCTGATCTGTATGACCGGTGAGATTCAAAAGGTGTCCCATCATCTTTAAAATAACTTAGAAGGAATCCATTAGTGTGGTCCAACTAGTTTTGCTTGCTTATGGCACCCTCAGGTGTCTCTACTGGGAACTACCACTTAACTTCTTTAGAAAATCGCAATCACTTTCAATTAAAATCTGTAATAATTTTGCCTTCCCTTATGTTGAGCACCTGCTATAGCTAAAGCATCAAGGTGGCAGATACAAGGCAATTAGAAAATGGATCTCGCCCTCAAGAAACTCATGATGTAGTAGGGAAAATCAGACATGCAGAAAGAAACTTGGAAGGAGAGGTAGGAAGTGACAAATGCTTTTGGTGGCTACAGAGAAAGTGCAACAAAGACTGGAAGAAGGCAAAGTTCATTCTAGCTGGGGCATCTGGAAGGCTTCACACAGCTGTGGCACTTGATGTGGGCCTCAAGTCTGGGTGTGAGTGAGGACCACTCATTGACTCATTTGCTCATAGAATACAGTAAGCAGCAATAAAATAAAGCTATTGAGGCAGAAGCATGCAGGACTTAGGAAAGAAGAGCAAGGGGTTTTCTGTCAGTGGAGTATGGATTTGTGAAGGGTAATGATGCGATTGAGGCTTTAATGAACTTAGACTTCTCTGGGCAATGTAGTGGGAACCAGAGAAAGTTTCTGAGCAGAGGAGAGATTCCCATCAACAAATATGAGTGTGCCTACCTGTGCCAGGCACAAGGCATAAGGACACAGTGGTGAGAAAGGCACACACAGCCTCTGCTTTGCAGAGCTTATAGTAGGGAGAGATGATAAGACAGCATTCATGCAAATAAATTCCTGATTCAAGATCATAACAGTGCAGATAAAGAAGGACCCTATAAGGGAATGATGAGGGGCTCAGGACATAAGGGATCACTGAGTCCTCTTTGAGACAATAACATTAGAACTGAAATGTGAAGGATATTTAGGTGATGACCAGGTGGAGATTTGGGAAATGAGCTTTCCCTGTTGAAGGAAAGGCCCTGAAGAAGGAAGATGTTTACTGAGCTCTAGAGACTTGAGTGGAGGGCAGGAGCAAGGAGGGTGGCAGGAGGTGGCAGAGGGGACAGGGGCTTATAAGTCATGGCAGTGAGCCCAGATTTAAACGCTGTGGAGAGCTGGGGAGAATTTGTCCGAATTGGCAATTTATAAACATTACTCTGGTACTGTGTGGAGAATATACCAGCAGGAGGACAGGCTGCACTGGGATGCCAGCTACAAGGCTTCCGCAGTTGCCAGGTGAGATACGGCGGCTGCACTGAGGCAGCTGACAATGGAGATGGAGACAAGAGCACCCAGAAGGCTAATCTGGCCCTATGTAGATGGTGGGGGAAAGGTTAGAGGCAGGAAGGCCAAACTGGGAGGCCAACGAAGTTGTCTTAAGATCTGGGAGGGCAGCATGAGAGGGGAGGCTTGTCAGTAAGCAGTTTGGAAAAAGCTCACCCAAATTCCCAGGAAGGAAGCCCAGGCTAGGAGGGAAGCATTCAAGGAGAGGGGGAAAGCTTTGATCCTGCATAAGAATAAAGGGGAGAAGTGGAATCAAGAGAGGGCAGAGGATGAGAATGGATGGGGACCTCTCAGCTGCGGGAGCAAAGGCAACACCAGTTAGAGAGACCCAGGAAGAGCTGAGAACTGAGGCCAGAGGTCATGGTTTGATTAGACTGTGATTCTCTGACTTCTGACCAAGCTGCATTTCACTTGGGCAAGGGGAAAGAAAACACCCCCATGGTGGGGTACAGTGGAAGGACTGTGAGGTGTCACTGTGGGGAGCAGGAAGGGAGAAGAGGACAATGAACAGGCAGCTCTAAGAGAGAAACACGGAAACACAAATGGAAGCTCCTATAACTCCCACCTATTTGGAAATTGCACATCATATTACATAAAAATGATAGAAGCTAACCATTCAACTGAGCTTCCCAAGCTCATATTGCATGTACACGTACATACACACAACACACATGGATCACGTAACATGATCATGACAGACACATATGTAGAGCTGGCCACATGCCAGGCACCAGCCTGAGCTTTTTACACTGATTCACTCATTGGCCAGGTAGGTATCCTCATCACCATCTTTCTGGCAAAGACGTTGAGGCACAGAGATTTGGTAAAATGCTCCTGTTCACACAGCAAGCCAGGAGTAAAGCCAGGATCTGAATCCAGGCTGTTTGGCCCTGAGTCCAGGCTCATCAAGAGTCTTCTACACCACTAGTCATGTTGTAGAGTAATCCTAACAACTTTTGGCATAAAAATAGTTGCTCAGGCCAAAATGCTCGGCGTCATGCTTGTCTCTGCTCCTCTCACGCCCACCTGACCCATCCACACATCCAGACGCTACTCCCCTCACCTGGAACCAGTCCAACGCTGTCATCTCTGACGTGGATTAGCACCATCCCTCCCAGCTCGTGCCCTGGTTTCTGCTCTTTGCATTCAACAACTACTTCTAAGCGCAGCAACCAGGAGGTCCACTTAACATGTAAGTCATGTCACTCATTCCCCTGCTAAACAATCCCTGGGGCTCCCACCCTGCTAGAGTGAAAAAGCCAAGGGTCCACTGCCACCTAAATTAAAGGCCAGCACTACGTGGCCTGTCACCTCTGCCTCCCTCCATCTGCTCCTGCCCTCCTGCCCACAGCCTCTGCACCTATCCCCTCTGCCAGGGCAGCGCCCTCCAGGACACATGCATGACTCGCCCCCTCACTGCCTTCTGGTCTCTGCACCAACATTTTTTATCACACGTTCCTGACTCCCCCACCCTTCAGAATAAAACATCAGCCCCGCTCCGCCCCAACCCATGCTTCGCCCTTCTTCGGGGTGCTCACCGCCATCTGATACACCCTCAAGTGTTTATTTTTGGCTCCCTGGCACCAGCACTCAAGCCCTCTGAGTGAGGACTTTATTTTGCTCATGCTGCTTCCCCAGTGCTTAGATCAACACCTGGCACATGATACACTCAACAGACAGCTTATGGTTTCTCCCACTTTACAGATGAGGAAACGGGCTCAGAGGCAACTTGCTCAGGTCACCATACTAGCAACCTACTCACAACCAAGAACTAAACCTGCCCCGTCCTTCCCTCCCAGCAACCAAGCAGAAAATCATCCCTTCTCTCCATCAGGCAAACCTGCTTCCTTCCTCCCCCTGACCCACCTCTCTGCTGAGGCTATCTGGAACATTCCAGCAGTGGCTCAGGCTGCACAGTGGAATGTTCCATTTGGCTGAAGGTTAACCTGTTGGAAGCCAGGATGTTCACTACTTTTCCTTAGTTCGTAACGTATTGGAATATAACTGACCCTTCTTGTTGTGGGATTATCACCACCATGAGGGGTGGCACCGATACAGGAGGGCCAGAGGGTTCCTGCCCCTGTGGTGGCTCTGTGAACTTGCTCTTCAGAGGCGGCCTGAGCTGAGACCTTGCCCCTTCCTCATTGAGGGACCGTGAACAGTGATGAGCAGCACGACTCTGCAACCTTCACATGGCTGTCCTTCTCTAGACCATTTAATGGACCAAGTATTCAACACTCTTCTCCCAAATGACCTCTTGCCCTGCAGAAAGTCTCTAGTAATGCCACTATTAGGATGCTTTCCTCTGCAAACTCATCCAAAACGTTATCTGTAGCTACAATGCTGTGTACACACGCCTTTTCATCAATTTCTATCACTCTTCCCTATCCCTTACCTGAGGTTACTGAGTTCATTTGGCTTAAGGTAAATGAGCAAAGTCAACAACGTGTCCTAAATTATGTTGGGGACACAAAGAAGTTAATTTCACCCATGTATTCCACACCCCAGCCCAAGGCATGGGTCTCCCTGAAGAAGTTTTAGGTTTGCAAAAGGTACGTGCACAATGATTGGTGGATTATAAATAATATATAAAATCATAAAACCAGGGCATTGAAAAGCAGCTGCAGATGTGTAAAACAATGGAGGTCTGAAACATTTCTGGTTGTGCTTGCTTGACCCTCCTATGGCTTTTTTGCAGGGGGAGAAAGTCGCAGGGAGAATGAGGGTACAAAATTAGAACTGGAGAATCAGCCAGATGCCAGAGAAATGTCTGCTAAAACTCAGCACCCATTCACCTGTGTCATTCCATGCCCACCTTAGAAGAGCCTGAAATAAAAAATAAAAAGGAGTTCAAAAGCCACTCCACAAGAAGCTGAAAATCTGCCCTTCACTTTTCTATCTCTGCACCCGGAAGAGTTCTAAACCCTTCATTCCGACATCAAGCCTGAGACACCAGGCTCCCCTAGAACTGTCTTTTATTCTGTACCACTTCTGCAACATTCTGCCAAGCATCTATGGGTCTTTAAAGGAAGTGTGAAAAGGTAACAAAGACACATCAGCAAAGACAGGTGGCACAGGGAAGGAGCACACAAATCAAAGCCCAAGAGAAGCCTGCTAGCAGCCTAGAAACCAAACTGTGTCAGAGACAAGGCCGGCGTGGAAATATAGATTAGAAGAACTCTGAACAAGAAAGAAGAAAGACAAGCAGCCCCTGCCAAGATTAATTAGAGGCAGAGGCCATAAGGAGGAACAGCCTGAGTGAAAAGGCTCTCACACTGCTTAAGGACCAACCAGCATTTCAGCACGTGAAACCAACTGGAGCTTGGACAACGTGATGGCTGCCCATCTTCGCTTCCCTCTCTGTGTTTCTCAAATCAGCTCCAGGATCCGGAAGAAACAAAGAGAAGAAGGTGACACAGGAGGGGTGGGAGAATGGGCACATAATTTAGGAGAGTACGGGGACCTCCATCAGTACCCCCATCCCTCAGGCGGCCTCCAAGTGCCTTGTCCCAGCTTTGCAACCACTCTGCTGAGTACAGGTGGGGCTAGCAAAACCTATCTGAGCCGGGATAATGATACCTGCCTCATCAGTTATGCAGAGATGAATAAGGAAAGCACCATGTGCAGGCACTGGCAAAGAATGGGTGCTTCTTAAATCATGACTATTACCATTATTAAATAACATTTAGAAGCAAGTGGACACTGTCTCTGAAATCTCCCATTTTCATCTGACTTTCAGGCTTGGAACACCCTCTTAGCTCCTATTCTCAAAACCCTAAACTAAAGATCTCTCCTCTACCCCAACTCTTATGCTGGGATAGAACAGTCTCTTCATCTTCTCTCATCCAAACCTTCCATCCTACCAGCGAAACTAATCGTGGTAAGGTGAGGAATGTCCTCTGGTGGTGGACTTCGGCCCATGACAGTGATCATTCTGATCTGCAATGTAGGCAGCATGCTCTGCCTCTTCTGCAGCACTGGGCATGACGAAAAGGACAGATCCAAATCCCAGTGCACAACCTTGAACATTCCAGAAAATTTAACCTCATTTTAATTGTGAGAAATTTCTATTTCCAATCCCCGTTCTGCCTTGGCAGAAACTTAATCTAAGCCAATTTGGCTTTCTATCCCTGGTCCCCGATTAGTAAATTTAAGTTAGCTTATAACAAGCTTATAACACCACAGCTCTGCGCTTGGGCAGTCATGGTAGTCATTAGGTAGTCACTGCTTGACTACTTCAGAAGGAAGTATCAGTTCATGTTTCTCCCCGTTATTTTTTCCCTCTGCCACAGAGAATGACAACTTCCCAGATAAAGCCTGCTCCATTAGGTGCTGGGGCCAGGACAGTGCTGACACAGCACAGAGCTTTCCACTGACCTGCATGCAGTAGACCTGCCATGAGTGAGAAATAAGCCTTTGTTGTTTAAGCTGCTTACACTTGTTTTTATTATAGTTGTTACAAGTGATGGCAGCTATCCATATGAGATGTCCTCATTCCCACTTTGCCTCCAACTTGTCAATCCATACTTGCTGAGTCATCCTCTGTTCTCCATCCCAGGGCCTCCTGAGGTTCAGACCTCCCTCTGCTGTTCCTGAGCCCCTCTCAGAGGTCAGGGACCTGTCTTGTCATGGCATCACTCTGAGCCATGGCAAATTCTGTGAGATGTTCAGACATTCTGTGCCACCTGGAGTTTGCATGACTCCCATGGGGTTCTACCAAAGAAAAAGAGCAAGCCCACCTCTGCCCCAGGTGGGGCTTCCCACTATTCCCACTTTTTCTCCGGAAGGCATTAGCCCACCCTTTTCCCAGTTCCACAACTGTGGCCCTCTTCTGGCTTTTCCTACAATCCTACCGCTGCCAGCAAACCAGCAGGACCTTAATCCGACCTCAGCCTGGAAGCCTTGCTCTGACTCATAAATCCCCCCCGCCCCGAAATCTATTATGCCTGTTGATGTTCTTTCCAGGCCCCAAGTGCTGAGATTTTACAACTCAAAAACCAAGAATCACCCCGTTTGTCTCTGAGTTCTGCCAGACCCCCTCTTCCTTTGAGGCAAACAATGAGGAACGCTGCAGCTGCCTGAGCAAGGACAAGGAAATGAAGTGCAGTGGTAGAGATCTCAACTGATCTTTCATAATACTGTTTTGCACATAGTGTTCTGCCCAATTATGAATCTGAGAATTAAAGGAGACCTCATCAAAGGAACCCAGGGTGACTATTTTAAGCCACTATACAACCTCAATAGTCCATTTGAGTATGCTTTTGTATAATTGTTATTCTTACAAAACTTCTTATTGTGAAAGACATGGAGGGTCTTGGACATGGTATCTCCTCTAGAAACTGTAAGATTCTTGAGGGCGAGACCATTTCTTCCACGCTCCTGCAAAGCTCCAGACTGAGAATTAGGAAGCAGCTAACTAACAGATGACAAGAGTCTACTCCCATCACATTGAAGTTTTCAGCCACAGGATATGCCCTGTCATATACCAGCCATTTAGATCCCGAACACGGTCTCCCTTTCCCTCCAGCTTGCATTTGAAAAACCCGAAATGTAAATCCTACGGTTCCTGAAGAGAAGACACAAAGCATTCCAATGTCAACGCCCGAGTGGGATGCACCTCACGTGATGACACGCAAGGCAGGCGGGTTTCCAGAGCGCGGGGTTCAGTATCAGTGGAGTGCGGTCCATGCCCCTCACCACCCGCTAACACTCATTCTCCTAATCTAGGCAAACCTCCCCCATTGTTGGTGCGGGTGCAGAAAGGAACAAGCAACCCACTCTCCCCTCCCTTAAACTCTATCTGGCTTTGCTAAGGCAAACCGTCCACGGAGAGCGCGGCAGGTTTGGAGCCAGCGTCCTTCACTCCAGGCCCCTCCCTGCAGCCCCTTGGGGGCGGGGCCGGAGCCGGGAGGCGGGGCGGCGCAGAGCTAGGGAGGAGATAGGGGCCCGGCCCAGCCGAGGAGTCCGACCGAGGTCCGGGACTGGGACATTCAAGCGGGCGGTACTGGTGGCCCAGAGCGGTCGGAAACGCAGCGACCCGGCTGGCACCGCGGCCCTCGGAGCGCCCCCGAGCCCTCGGAGCGTCGGGGCCGTGTCTCCGCCTGCCATGGCCTCCGCCACTTGCCTGTGGGCCTTCCTGGCCAAGGGGCCCGGCTGGCTCCGGCGCAGCCCGTGGGCTTCGCTCGCCGCCGGCCTGTGTAGCCGGGGACCGACCTGGGCCGGGCAGCCGGAGCCCGGGCCGCGACCCACCAGCGTGCGGCAGCGGGACGGCATCAGGTCAGCGGCGGGCCGCCGGGCGCCCGCAGGCCGAGCGGGGCTTACCCGGGGTGGGCGAAGGCAGCCGGGGGAGCCGTTGCCGGAAGCCGGGCCGCTGCGGACCCTGTTTCCTGCCTCCACCCAGGCGGGCCCCGAGGACGCCCGACGTCAGAGGGACCGCAGGGCCACGTTTACAGAGGTTTCCTGGGCACAGTGGCGTTTGGGACCCTGCAGGACATGGCGGAGGATCTCAAAGGGGAGAGCCTGGGAAGTCCTTCTACACTGGACTTCCAGGCTCAGTGTGGACTACTCTGCTGGTGGCCCCACCGCGGCTGTGGTCTTTTAGAAAGGCTTTCAGTGGAGGGTTCGTGCCTCTCACAAACCTGACCAGGTCCAAGCCCAGGTCAGGCTTACTAAGCTGCGCCTTGGCCCTCACTCAGAAGTGCCCGCATAGGGGTGGGTCAATAATAGGGCGAAGGACACCACACCATACTGTGCTCTGCCCTTTGGCTTAACAAGCCTAAAGCCTTTAAAAAACAAAACGAAACAAACATACCAGTGCACAAACGAGAAACCCTCACCCTGACATTTGCCAGGCCAGGGCAAGGGTGCACAAAGAGGCCTACATAGCATGTCTAAGTTACAAATCAAGCTAAGTGCCAAATATGTTTTCTTCCCCTACCCTGACAAGTATACCTTCATGAGACCTGGACGGCCATGTTTGAAGTGACAATCCTCAGGCTCCTGGGGTCCCCCAATGCTTTGGAGAGCGCCAGGAGCCTGCAGCTTTTCTCTTTTCTTCCCACCCTGTGCCTACCCACTCCCACCTCTCCACCCTGCCTTCCAGCTGCTCTGCAAGGCCTGTCACATGGCGCAGTCACCTGTCCAGCATGCCCTAATTCAGTCTATCTTCTCACCCCCTATAGTCAACTGCTCTTGGCCATCTTGTGGGCCTAGGTGTGCCCACTGCAGAACCAGAGAATTCCAGGGTCTCAGATAACTGCAAAGGGGTTGGAAGGGGGTAGCGATTTCCAGGTGGGCACATTCCACTATCTCAGTGGACTCCCTGCTCCCCAGGAGAGGCACAGCAGGAAGAGGGCTGGAGCAGGGTGCTCTGAAGTTCAGGGCCCTGCTGGGGCCCTCCTTGTCCATTTTCAAGGGCAGTTCTGCTTCTGCAAACCTGGTTCCATCTGGTCAGAAGCCTGACTTCTGACAGGGCAGTCAGTTTACAAAAGAAGGTCTGATCAGGTTCCTCAGGTATTAAATATGAGTCAGAAAGGGAGATCATACTTATGCTGGGTTGAACAGCGAACTCAGCAACTTAGAGCACTCTGACAGGGGATGTATGTAATACCGGAGCCAAAGGATTAATGGGACACATGAACAGACACCACCTGGCAGCAGGGACATTTGGGGGCTGGCCTCTTTTCACAGTTTTGCCTGAGGCCTCCAAATTGAATTTAAGCCTACGTCACCATTGGGATGACAGCTTTTTAGGTTTGCTATAGTAAGCACACTCCCTACTACAGCGAGCACGCTCCCTATACAGTGCACACACTCCATACTACAGTAAGCTGCCTATTTTCCTGGAGGGTTTATCAGCAGTTCTCTTACTACCCCCTACCAAAATACAGGTTTCAAAGTCTATCAGCGTATCAACTGAAAGTCATTTTTGTACTTACGAAAAAACATGTTCATGAGAAACAAAACAATAAATACCACAGCCACCTGAAGATGGCAGCAGAATGGAAATATTCCAAATGGTTATATTCTTATTGCACTGAAATAAATTCAGTCATCAAAGTGGTTTTCCCGAAAACAGTGGCACAGGAGAACCCAAGCTGACACACAGCAGTGGGAATATCAGATTCAAAAAACAAAGAGGCAGAAAACATGTAGGTGGAGAGAGATGGCAGATACAAAGTATGTAACAATGACCTGGTGTTTGGTTTGCTGACTGTTCCTTGTAAACAGTAAAAATAAGACATCTCTGTTACAGGCAGTAAGGTGACAATACAGCTTCTTTAATCAGCATATGGGACACCCTAAAAAATCAAGCAGGCCCTTAAATGGCAGCTTTTTGTTAGGTGACACGCCCAGAGAGCCTCTTGCTACATGGTTCTGTGCTTCTGTTCTTCACATATCATCCCATTCTCAGACAGCAGGAATCATTTTGCAGAATCCCAGGATGGCACTGTAAAAAAAAAAAAAGGGGGAAATGCTGTCCTATATGTGTACTGGCAGCTGTAACCATGCTGCCTCTTCTGAGGGGGGATGGGAGGAAATGTGGAGGTGGGTTTTCATTCTTGGCTCCTTTCCCAGCCCTATTCTTTCTAAAGGAAAATGGGAAAAAATAAGTTGGAGGAGCCACTGGCTACCTCTGGCTCCTGCCACTGTCTTACAAACCTCGCAGCCTCTCAGTATAGGCAGCAATGATTCTGGAATCATGACTTGCCCTTTCTGTAAAGGTGGCAATAATGTATCTGACAGCAAATGTGGAGAAAAAGAGAAACAAATATTGGGAAAAAGGGAGAAAACCCAGCCTGTGTTTCAGGCAGTCCTGTTTTGACATGGCTGTAACTCCAGAGCCGACAAACCTCACAGTTGCCCTCCACACCCACCGTTCTTCCTGATGTCTTAAAAATAGCTACCAAATTAGAAAGGAATCACTGGGGTCCTCACCCGTTTTAACTGGTGTACAGCCCAGTAATTATAAAATGTTCTTCACAGGCACATTATCTTGAGCAATCCAAAGAATAGGAACGCGCTGTCACTGGCAACGCTGAAATCTCTCCAAAGTGACCTTCTTCGTGAAGCTGAAAGCACTGATCTGAGAGTCATTATCATTTCAGGTATTTATCTAACATCCGTCCCCGGTGTTCTGCAGGACCCAGACGAGGTTTCTAGCTTGCCTTGGTGAGCTGAGGCATCCCTCCTGTAACAGGAGAACTGCTTTGAAGCTCCTTTGGGACCATTCATTATGGTAACTCGGGTGGTGCTTTTGGTCCCAACACTAGGAACTGTGGGAATTACAGCAAGACTGCCATGCAGTGAGGTCATGTGTCTGTTCCTTTCTGTCGGGTATGAACTTGGCTGCACTTGGTCTCTCCCATCAAAATCAGAGAATTGATTTCTTCATGGACTTGAAAAGATAGTTTTCATCACAAAGGCTTTTGGCAGACACCTAAGTATCTGCCAGGACCATGCTGCTAGGTTTCCGAATGGTTTCTTTTCAGTTCTTACCAAACTTTCAGCCAGTATCTGTAGTCTTCTTCACTGGTGCCAGAAAGCATGTTATATTTTGCTCATTTCTCTCCTTGCTCTTTCTCCAGTAAGAATTTTTACCGAATTATCTGGTGATGATGGCAGAGGCATAAATAACAGCATTGTCAGCATTTTAAAGCACACAGAAAAATATAATGATGATGCTCTATGATGCACTGATTTAAATGGTGCACTTTTCTTTTTTTTTAATTAAGGATCAGTGCTTTTGGAGGCAGATACTCAAAATGTTACTTTCTTATCCATGATTGTTTATAAATTTTACCTGTTTTATACTGGGAAAGGAAAAGAAATAGAATATTGGTCACCAGCCATGAGGGTGTTACCCAGATGCAGCAAAGGCAACTAACTTCTGAATGACAGTTTCCTCACTTGTTCAAAGGGAATAATATTGCCTGTCAAAACAGTACAACAAAAGGAAAATACAAGAAAGTATTATCAGCTTACAAGGGAAATTACATGTTGTTGTTGTTAATGAGAACGATAACTATAAAACTGCTCGGTCAGATCCCTTGTAAAAATAAGAGGGTGCTCTCCACACCCTGCCCTTCCTGATTCCCACCTGAATGGGTGGCTGTTATCCATAGCTGAGATGGCAGGGATGCTGCCGAGGACACAGTGGATTTTCATGGACCCATGTGAGTGGATACACTCAGCTCAGACCAAGTTCCAAAACACAAGAGGGAAACCAGAGGAACAACTCTGAAGAAAGCCCATTGGCCTTGCTTGCTGAGGCTTTCTCTTTTTTGTATTTAAATCTTTTCATCCATTTCTACTACAGGCCTTTTAGCGAACAAATGCCTTGTCTTGCATTGTCACCACAAAATACTGGCTCTACCTTTTCAAGCTACATGGAATTGTTCTTATCAAAATGGGACCATTAACTTTCTCTCAGTGCCCAAAGCATTGAGACAACTGCTACTAGTTATTGAATAGACCAGTAAGTGAACTTCCAGCTCCGGCTATTTATATCTTTTTATTTTCTTTTCTCAACTGGAAACATTTGCAGCTGAGGGCTCTGTGTTTTCTTCTGGGCATGATTTAAAAGAACTGATGGATGGGCAAGGACAAGATTATCATGCTGAAGTATTTCAGACCTGCTGTGAGGTAAGCCAGGAAAACGGTCAACCGGAAAATGATAATTATATCAAACATTGAATCAGGCCTCCAGTTTACAGATAAGGTCTTATGTACAAGGCCTAACCAGAGCAGAACCAGTGGCTCCTCTGTGGTCACTGGTGAATCCATCCAAGAAACTATTTGGTTTAGATTTTCAAGCAGTCACCATAGTTTGCAACTGATCTTGCTAAATGTCAAAGAAAATTAACATACCCTGGTGCTGATAACTGCCACCTCCAGCGTCAGGGGCTATTCTTGGTATACATGTCTTATGTAAGAGGTAAAGGGTGGGAATGTACATCTTAGAGTAGAAGAATCTCAGATTATTATAATTCTTAAAATTTTTAAGCTAATAAGAACCCTGTTAATAGGAAAGAGAACATTCATAAATGGCGTAACAGTAATGTTTTTAAAAATTATTTTCAAACCTTTTAACCAGCCTTTATAACCACCCCCTCCAAGTGAGAAAATTAACCTCTTCATTTTACTTCTTCCTTTCTGTCTCTTTAATCAGAGGGAAAGTGCCAACAGATATAAAGTAGGAAAGGAACAAAAAGTTCGGGATGATTTCAAATGTATTAAATCAGCCTCTGGATTTTTTTTTTTTAATTGAATGTAGAGTTCAACTCTAACACACTGTTCCTGTCCTGAGTGTTTACTGAGCACCACTATGTGCATAATACTTGCAAGGTACTGTGGGAAATAGGAGAAACATGAGTTTCCTGCCAAACTGAAACTGGAAATGTAGGTGAGAAACAGGACACATACAACAATTTCATAACCTGATCCTAAGATTACTTAGCCTCATTTTTCATTCCTTCATTGACTTATTTATTGAATTGCTCATTAATGATTCAGCAAGTACTGTGTTGACTAGACAGAGGTGAGCGGCAGGGAGGTAAACAAGAAGGCAATTAAGATTCCTTCTTGGCTATCTTGGGTTTTCCTTGCCCTTCCAGAAAACCTGTAAGAAGATCAACTGTAGTTTCCTCATTTCGTGGAGGGACAAACTGGAAAAATGATTTTGCCTTGAGGCTTCCCAGAGAGGTGGAAGCAAGCCAGGGCTAAGACCTCAGGTCTTTTGTTTTACATTAATGATGTTGCTGTATCATTTTGCCCTTGGTTTGCCAATGCTTGGTGCTTTAAAAGTTATTTTTCTACTAATATCCAGTACCTTTGGCTAAAATAGAAACTCATCGAAGAGAACTAGTAGAGGCCTTCCATCCCATCATCCCTAACAGGCCTGATTTTAGCATTCTGCCATAGTTATCTTCATTAACTGAAATCCAAACAGGTTAGCAAAGGGCCAGGGAAAGCCAGGGCTTCTACAGAGGGTAACAGCCAGTATTCACAGAAGCCTCCAAACCATGGATGTCTCTGGTTCACTGAAAAAGATTCAGTGCACAAAAGGGCCCTAGCCCTAATGTGGAAACATAGGAGGGAAGTGCATTGATTTCTTTTAAAACTTTTTCTAGGTAAACCAAATTGTTCTGGATAAATATGAGCACTGTAAACTTGTGCAAGATTTCAATTTCCAAGTGTAATCAACAAGGAGATTGGAACAGAATGAGCTTGATATTTCATTGCTCTATTCATACATGAGAAGATTTGAATTTTCACAAGGAAGATACAGCTACCTGAATTGGCTCAGCATCTAAAAACCACAGCAAATTTGTTACAGACCACAAGTACCACATGACAGTTAATGATTCACAAATCAGGAATCCAGAAAATTGAGAAGAAATACTGGGTATGGAATGGCAAAAGGAACCCTCCAAGGAAATGACGGCACCTTTCCCCAGGGACCCCTCCCCATTCTCCTCTGCTCCTACTGAAGCTGAATGTGGAAACCCTAGGTCTCAAGGAGGGTCTTCCCTTTCTCTTCAGTAATGCTGACCAGTGAGGTGAGGGCAGTTAGATTTATGCTACATTTTGGTGAAGGCAGGGCCTAAAAAAGTACTTAATTCAGGATCATGAAAGAGAAATAATCAATTCTTTACTATCAGGGGATTGGTTATCCCAGCTGGTTTGTTATCTAGGTTCCCCTTGTCTTTTCTGAATTGCTCTAACTTTATTTAAAGTATTTTTACATTAAAAAAATACCTATTATAGAAAATTTTGAAATTCTAGAACAAAGGGGAGAAAAATTCCTGATACTATACCAGGATCACACCACCCAGAGAAATCTGTAAGTTTGCTTTAATTCTTTTTCATCTTTTCACATGTGCATCTATTTGCTTGTCATACATAGGTGTGATTATACTGTATAATTGCATAATTACAGCATTAAATGTTTACTACATGCTAGGTGATATTTTGAGTACTTATGTACATTAATTTACATAATCCTCATGTTCTGTAAAGTTGGGGCTATTATTATCCCTACTTTACAGATGTGAAGACTATGGGATAGGCAGCAATGAACAACAGACTGGGCGTCGAGCTCCAGGCATCTGAGCTCCAGGCATCAGGCATATTTCTCTTGGACGTTTCATGGGATAGAACACAGCATTTCATTAAATGGATACTGTCCAGTCTACATAGCCATTTATACATATTATTTATAGTTTTTTACTATTTTAATAACATAATGATTTGATGAACACTTTTGTGCAGACAGCTTTTTACTCCTATTTCAAATTACTTCTGAGAAATAGAATCCCTAAGTCAAAGGTAGTATTTTTAATGTGGTTGACGTACAGTGTATCACCCAAGAATTTTTGCACAGGTTGTGTGGAATCCTAGCCCTCTGCCGCAGGGAGATGGGAGACATAAGGTTCAGCCGTCATCAGTCAGTTGATTCTTCATGAGTAACTTCATTAGGTGACAGACGACACTCAGAATCAGAACAAAATCTCTCCTTTTTTTGCTGCAAGACATTTGAAGTTCTTGTGCATTCTCCTTGCCACTGTAGTTTGCTGAGAACGAGTTCTGTCACTAGCTCTCCTCATCCTCACTGAGAGCGCATGAACCCGCCAATAAACCCATCAACAACAGTTTGGGGCGTGGGATATATATGCATTCTTCTGGGGGAGCATCATTAACATCCGTCAGATTCTTAAAAGATGATTACCTAAAAAAAAGCAAGAACCAGTGCTACAGAACATGGTATCCTATCCTTAGAGATAGATGGATTATTTTATAATAAAGGTGACAAAGAGCAAATGTTCATGAATATAAAAGGTAAACATTCCTTGGACAAAACCTTCAAATCAATGAAGGTCACTTTTCTCTGAGCTGCTATCGTGTGAAACAAGCCCAGATGTGGTTCCTGCCATCCCTCCCTGCCAGGGTTCAAAGAACAACTGTTTTTCATTGAAGTTGCCGTAGCAGCACAATCTGTTTAAAGCGCCACACAGGCATGGTTAGAACAGAACTGTTTGTTCCCCAGAGACAAAATCAGCTGTGTTCTTCAGTGGGAATACCAGGGTAGCAGAGGGAGGGCACTGTAACCCCACAGAGCTGTCATGCTAGGGGAGACCAGGGACTTGGAGTTAGACAGAAGCTTAGGCCACCCCCCAGCCTCCCCTCGGAGCCTTACACCTGGCTGCAGCAAGCTGCTTCCTCCTGGGGCTTTCAGGAAGAACAAACCCCACAGTCTGGCTCATAGTCCGTGGTTAATGCAAGTTCCTTCCCTTCATGCCTCCTTTTGCCCTTCTGTCATCGAAACTGATACACTGATGCATAGGAAAACGTGAATGCAGTGCAGTCATGTAAGATAATGTGTGTGGATGTGGGGCCTCACTCTGGGATGGAAGTGAAGTGGGTGTGTTTGCTCTTGCAGGTTATGATGCTGATTCAGAATCACCCGGTCCCCGTCATTGCCATGGTGAACGGCTTGGCCACCGCTGCCGGTTGTCAGCTCGTTGCCAGCTGTGACATTGCTGTGGCGAGCAACAAGTCCTCTTTTGCCACTCCAGGTGTGAACATCGGGCTCTTCTGCTCCACGCCTGGGGTTGCCTTGGGGAGAGCCGTGCCAAGAAAGGTAATTTAACCCCCTTCAGCTCCCTGTCCGGGAGTAATCCTCCAGAGCCCACGATGGCTATTCCAAGGAATCTCTTGTTAAAAGTCATGTTTGCGTCAGGACATTCTGCCCACAGCACAGCTGGCTGGATGTGCCTCAGTGTTCCTGCTGATGTCAGTGTCGGAGAGGGAACACCAGCTGCCTCTCCCTCTGAAGCCTCTCACTGCAACTTCGATTTGTGAATCACTGCATTTCAATCTTGCCTGTCCCTCAGTACAACCAGTGAGGTTTCTTGTTTTGTTTTCATAAAAACCCAGATTTTAGTAATCTTGTTGGAAATGCAATTGAGACTCAGTTGTGTTGCACTGAAAGGCTGTCCATGAGATTTAATAGCATGGTGACATGTGCCCGTATCAAGACGCTAGGATACTAATGTCACTGGCTTGTTTGCTGACCATCTGTCTGGTTCCAAAAAGGATTGAAAGTAGCTTATATCCTGATTGTGTCAGGTTTAAGATAGTTACATTTCAGGAACATGAATACCTATGTATGGTGTGTTCAATCTACCCCAGAAGGAGCCAATATTACAAAAGCTCTTCTGTCATTACTAACCACAGAGAAGTCTGTATTCTTCACAAAGCTCTCTTCCTTCCTATAACATCATAAAATAATATTTACTGAACATTTCTTAAATGTAAACCAGTAGTTTCCTTGTCCCAGAAAAAATACATCCTCATTCTCAATTGGAAATCTGTTTTAAAAAAAGGGTTGGGGAGGCAAAGTCATATACTATAGCAAACAGGGAAACTAAATTGCTTTCTAGAACACATTATCCATTTTGCACAACTACAGAAATTAGCAGTTGCTCACATGCCTGAGGCACAAAACAAATGAGACCCAAGGGAGATCAAGCTGCAGGACCAGAGGGTTAGAGACGCTTTCCTTTCTGACATGGTGCCTCCACACTTGTCTTTACAGAAGTGTGCGTTTGTGACAAAACTCTGAAGGCAGATATCTGCAAGCACACACACTTAATGAAAACTGGCCAAAAGTGAGCTCCACACCACAAAAGGTGGCCTTTCAAAACCCAAGAGCTTGCTAAAATGTCTCCAGACTAAGGGAGTGTTTTAATCCTGTCAGGATACACATTTGCCCAAAATTATTAATTCAGTAAACAATTCTTACATCCCTACTTTGTGCCAATATATTGAAATGCACTACAAATATATTGTCAGGACTTACTAATAAACTATCTTATAATTGTGCAAATCAATTTATGAGGCCTTTTGCATAGTAAAAAATGGTTGTACTGGTCACCCTACCTTCCCCAACACCTTACTTTCTAGAAGGGTCCACGGTAAAACATTTTAAACCTTTGGGGTAAGAATCCATTCTTTCCTAACACAAACTTTTAAAATTGAGGCTTGTAATTGAGTCCTAGAAACTTAACCATTATTTTTTTAGAAGAAAGAGGGGGAAAAAAATCTGACAAAACAAGCCTTAAGTTCCCAGGAAGCTCAGTTCTTAGCACCACATTGCATAATTGCCCGAGTGACAGATTAAGGAGCAGGACATCGCAAGAACAAAATAGCTTCTCCCACAGTTGTGACAGGGGCCAGGCCTGCTCAGAAGGTGGGCAGAGTCTTTGACACTGTCCCACTCAGATCCTGATCTGCAATCCTTGGGATCTGGTCCCCAGGAGCCTCCAAACCACATAGTTGGCTGCAGTTTTCTTGTTGTCAAACCTTCAGAGTTTCTTCCTAGCCAGTCATCTGAAAGGGGGTCAAACTTGTCAATGATGTCTTTGCACATTGGTTCCCTGATGCCAGGCTACCTGGAGGCCTGAAGCAGATAACATTATTTGGGATCAACACTCATGAGCTGAAATTGCAGTTCTCCTAAGGAATTTGGTAGAAGGAGAGGTCTGCCAGAACTGAAGGCTTTTGCCATGTTTCTGGATCACCTACCTGGCCCCCTTTATTAGGAAAACTAGGGACTCACAACAACCTAAACCTGAGCAAAATCCCACCTGCCTGTCACCACTGGGTGGTTGCACCCATATGAACACACCATACGCAGGCCCGCCAGCTTTGTGCAGGTGATGGGCGGGCGTCCCTGTGCACACCCACAGGAAACCAAGTGCTGTTCCAAACAAGCCTGGTCAGGAAGCGAGACTCTGCACACAGCTAAGGCTGCACATGTGGATCACCAGTGCCCTCTGCTGGTCACCCCAGGAAACTGCTCAGCTGAGCCAGAGAAGGGGGCTGGTTTGTCCACTGGGAGCAGAGCCCTTGTATTCAAGCCAGACTGAGCACAGGCATGAATAATTTTCCACATTGTAAAGTGTTTCTCTCCTCTGGCTCGAGTTAAATAATGCATCTTCACTGCACCATATAAACAACCTGCTGGCACAGCTGCTCCCTTCCACAGTCAGGGCTGGTCTGGCTTCATTCAGAAATGCAGAGTCAGTGCCTCAGGCAGTTGGTATCACAGGGGGGCATATGAAATCCAAACTCCCTCTTCCCACACCAGTCATTTCTGTGCAGTAGGAACACTTGCTTCCACCTATTCGCCCATGGTAACTTTGTGTATTTGCAATGTCTGATTTCCTAATAGTCTAATTAGAACAGAGTAAAACTTCCAAGCTGGAGGGCTTGCTACTCAGCCCTGCAGTAGATCGATCACCAGAGAGCCTGGACAAATGCAAGGTCTCAGGCCCGCCCCAGGCTTCAGCAGTGATTTGCGTGGCCATCAGAACTGAGACATGTGGCCTTAGAGCCTTTGAGGACATGCAGTAAAACACCCCAATTTACTTAGTTAATCCTTCCCAGCCCAGGCTGGCACACCACAGTCTCTGGGTAGCCCAAATCAGCATTTTATCCCATTCCTAAGAGCCATGGGGGCTCTGTTCTCTCCCAATCACATCTATTCAGATGCCACAGATCACAGGAGGGAAGCCCCTCTGCTGTCCATGTCTCCATCATCCTGGGTTCTTCACCTTTGCTCCTGATATCTTTGTTTTTAAAAATTGGCCATCCTGGGACACGTCCTGAGAGGCAGTGTGTCTGTACTGCCACCTGTAGGAGCATGTGAGATGATTCCTGAGTTGAGCAGCCTTTACAGCCACTGGACGAGGTAACAGGAGAGGCTGGAATGGTGTCTGTGCACCAACTCATTTCTGAGTATGCCAAACCCAGAGCTTAGTAAAGGACTGTACAGATGGCGGTCTGACTGCTTCTGACTGTCTGTCTTGTTCCAATTATCTATCTCTGTTTCTGTGTGGCTGACTGACTCACTGACTGAAGGGGTAAGTATCCTCTCTGTCCAATTAAAATCTCTTATGTTATAGCTCAAGTTCACCTCCTTTTTGTTTATGATTAGAGATCCTGAAATAACATTAGCAATCTTCTGTCTAGAAGTGAACTTAAACAGTCATTTCATTCTCCTGTGAGTAGACCAACTCCCTGACAGAGAGGGGTCGCCTTGTTCACACATCTCCAGGGCTCAGGGTTCCACATCCTCCCAGAGCAATTCAGTCCAGGGACTAAGAAACTTTTTTTTACAGCAAGGTTTTGGAGTTAAGATATTGCAAACATTGATAGTCTTACAGTGTATATTAGTTTATCAGGCTACCATCACAGAGACCACTTAGACTTATTTTCTCACACTTCTGGAGGCTGCAAGTCCAAGATCAAGGAACCAGCAGGTTTGGTTTCTTGTGGGGGCTCTCTTCCAGGTTTGTAGATAGCACCTTCTCACTGTGCCCTCAAATGGCAGAGGAAGGGAGAGAGGGAGGGAGGGAGGGAGAGAGAACTCTCACTTCCTCTTCTTATGAGTGAATTCCTTTTGAATTAGGTCCCCACCCTTATGACCTCGTTTAACCATAATTACCTTCTCATAGGCCCTGTCCCCAGATACAGTCCCAATGGGAGGTACAGCTTCATCATACAAATTTTTGGGAGACAATTCTGTCCACAGCACTACTCTTGACAGTAAATTTCCTATGTAAATATTGGTTGAATGAATGAAGTTATGCCCTGATTTGAGTTCCTTCTCACAGGAACATATCTCCTCATAAGTGTAGACTCAGACCAGGTCCCTTGAGCAAGCAAATGGACCGTTTTTTTACTAGCATTTCTGTTGTACCAGTTGTGACAGTGCACTCTGTCATCATTACTTGGCTGTTCTTCACAGCATCTTGGGAGACAGACATCTGTGCCTTGTGTTCCAGTCGGGGGAGAGGGAAATGAGGAGCAACCTGCTCGCGGGTCCTTCAGAGGAGCAACACTCACAGGCAGGACAAGGGCCCCAGCCACCCCTGTGCCCTGGGCTATGGAAGCTTGGGCTCCAAACACCTTGCACTAAAAACATCCTGGCAGCTGGACCCTGTGCAGCTTAGTGTATGAGTCAGATGGGGCTCTATAAATGCACAGGGAGCCTAGGGAAGGAGAACAGACCAAGAGGCTCAGGGGAGAGGGGCCTGGAAGGAATGGGCCGCAGAAGAAAGCACTTGTCAGAGGAGCGTGGTGATAAGGGGACTGGCCCACACAGATCATGACCAAGTGGGCAGTACCGAACACAAAGGATGAAAAAAATGCCTGTTGAGCCAGCCGAAAGAGCACTTACTACTACTTTGATTCTAATGATTTCCTCCTTCTGACTCTGCTGCCATTCCTAACTACTCTTTGAAAGTCATGTGAGATCTTGACCATCCAAGTTACAAAGGGGCTTATGAGCTTGACTTTGGTGGGTTTGTTTTTAATGATGTTCTCAGGATTGGCCAGTTTGTGAGACATAGTCCATGTGAAGTCCCTCAGAGCCACCTGTATTAACAAGAAAAGAAAGGCTGGAACATGCCATGACTCTGCTTTCACCTGGCTTCTGACCTGGATCCCAGTGATACATGTTTCTTGAGCAGAAACAGAGCAGACGCTGTCCTGGCCCATTCATTGTGACTCACAAGGTGTTGCCAGTGGTGTCTTAGCAGCCCTTGATCAGCAGGGCCCGATTTTTAGCTCCATATTCTACTAGGGGCGTCAAACATGCTTTGGAATAATGATGCTGAATGGTCTCCAAAGTGACAACAGATACCACATTCCAGCCATCTCCCAAATGTAATGGAATCGTTAAATTTCCAAAACTGGACCAAGTTGGAATTTGCCCATTCTCTTGGTAGAAAAGAGAATATGGCACAGCATCACCTGGCCCTGACTGCCCATCCAGTGTGTATTCCATCTGCACCTACCATGGCAAGAGCCTCAGGCCCAACCTTATGGCCTCTCCTTCACTACCAAAGCTCAATCCCTAGGTGATACAATTCATCTCATGACTAAAAAACCACCTAAATTGGTGGTTCTGTATCGACTGGCCCCAGGGAACACTTGGCAATGCCTGGGGACATTTCTGATGGTCCCAACTGCTGAGGGGTGGGGTGCTGCTGGTACACAGAGTAGGGCAGCACCCGACAATGCTCAGGACAATCCCACACAGCGAAGATGATCTGGTCTGAAATACACAGTGGCATCAAGGTTGAGAAATGCAGTCATTTGCATGGTCTAAATGTTTATGACTCCCAAATCTGTGTGTCAAGCCAGTCCAAACATCTATTGGTGCAAAACAAACCACCCACAACTTAGAGGCTCAAAGCAACAACAGTAATTTGTTTAGCTCATGAATCTGCAATTTGGACAGGGCTCAGTGAGGGAAGCTTATCTCTGTTGGCATAGTGTCTGTGGCCTCATCTGGGAAGAGTGGAGATGGGGGAGTGACAGTTGGGGACAGTCATATGTGTGGCTGGGACCTCAGCGGGGCTGGTCAGCTGAAACACTCTGTGCGGCCTCTCAGTGTGGCTTGGGCTTCATCACAGCATGGCAGCCGGGTTCCAGCACTGAGCAGCCCAAGAGAAAGAGCCGGGTGAAAGTTGACTTAACACCCTGACCTAGCCTCTAAAGAACTGCAACATCACTTCTGTACTCTGCTTGCTTCATCCATTCATCCCTTAAATCACTCATCAATGAATATTTAGTAGGTTGCCTACTATATGCAAGGCCCTCTCCTGGTGCTGGTGATAGAGAAATAAACAGAACAGTAAAAAAAAAAATCTCTGACCTAGTATAGATTACATGCTAGCAAAAGAGATAATACAATATACAAAATAAATGTGTATGACATATAGTATGTTAAATGTTGAAAGTGCCAAGGATAAACATACAGACAGAAAAGGGGATAGCACCAGGATTTGATTGGCAGTATTAGTAGAGTGGTCCTGGAGGACTTCATTGATAAGATGATGTGAGCAGGAGCCCGAAGGAGATGAGGATATAGTCATGAGGAGCAGTGCAGGCCCAGGAAACAGCAAATGCAGCCACTCTGGCAACAGCAGCAGAGGCTTGTTCAAGGAACAGCAAAGAGGCCAGCAGGGCTGCAGGGAAGTGAGCGAAGGGAGGGAGAGGAAACCCTCTGCCCGAGCATTCCACGCACATCCAGAAGCCCCTTTTAAATAGTACCTTTGAGTTTTGAGAAGCCAGGCCTTGCAGAATTACAGAATTGAGACACAAAACATGGCCAGCTGAGGAGGAGAGGAAACCACAGAGAGGGAGGAAGGTAAGCCCCTTTTCCTGCAGGCCTTGAAAATCCAGAGATTGAGGGGTTGGGAGAGAAAAGAGGGCCTCTGTACTCACACACCTTACCTATTTGTAGGTGAAAACCATGCTGGGCTCCTGGCACCTGGTCCCTGGGAGACTCTCCTTCCAATCCCATCCTTCTCCAGACACTTTCCTCCTTTGGGAAGTTGGCCTGCATGACTTGGTGGGGAGAGGGGGCCTTGCTGCTGTGGCATTTTCAGTTTCATCCATCAGATGTGGCCACTGTCCTGTGTTTGGCCCTCCAAAGAGGCAGGTGGCACCTCCTGCCTCCTTGGGGTGGGAGACTGGATCTGGGGAAGGAGCAGAGAAGGAAGAGTCACCCCCTTCCCAGCACTCTGTTTTCCATGCTCTTGAAAAGACCCAATGTCATCCCTGGCAGGAGTTTGGGTACTGAAGACGGTTGTGTAATAGATGGCGTTATGTGAGGAAGCAGATGACTGGGCTGAGGTGGCAGGCAAGTGAGACTGGCATGGAGAGGGTGGACTTTAGGTGGCAATGGGTCATAGCAGGGTACCTTAGTAATCACATGTGTTTCCTCCCTCAGGTTGCCTTGGAAATGCTTTTTACAGGGGAGCCCGTTTCCGCTCAAGAGGCCTTGCTCCATGGGCTGCTCAGCAAAGTGGTACCAGAAGAGCAGCTGGAGGAAGAGACCATGAGAATAGCAAGAAAGATTGCCTCCTTGAGCCGTCCTGTGGTGTCTTTGGGCAAGGCCACCTTCTACAAGCAGCTGCCCCAGGACCTTAGAACAGCCTACTACCTCACCTCCCAGACCATGGTGGACAACGTAGCCATGCAGGATGGGCAGGAGGGAATCAAGGCCTTCATCCAGAAGAGGAAGCCCACCTGGTCACACTGAGCACGCCTTAGAGAAACAAGGAGTGGGCCCAGAAGGCAGCACTCAGGAAGCCCACCCCTCACCTGACACCCAAACACCACTGCTGCCTCGTGATTGCAACAGAAGACAGCTGCTTTTATAACATTAGTAATGATGTCACCATGTTACCATTAGTAATAGGTTTCACTGCATGTGGTCTGTATTAATTCTGGGGAAAGGACAGAATAAAGTCAGACGTAGAGCTAACTAAGTGGAAGGGCAGTGAGCACCAATGCCAACCAGCCAGGCTGGAAAGCCTGGCCCTCAATGTGCTCCTGCACAGCACCTACATGGGGGTCCTCACAGGAAGCGGCAGAGGCGAACTGAGCCACAGAAGAACGGTGCTGGCCTGACTCTGCTCTCAGGAATGTCCCACAAGGTGGAGGTGGTTTTGGCTGCTCAAGAGAGAGGAAACATTTCAGATCCATGAGATATTCTCCACACTGAAAATCTTGATCCTATTGAGACTCACCTTATATGATTTCAGACTAATCTTATATGATTTTAGAAGTTTAAATATTTAGAGAGACTGGTAATTTTATCTTCCCAACCAGACTGTAGGCTGTCTGAGGGGGGGAAAAAAGCTCTACACTGTGCTGAGAGGCATATAGAAGGTGCCCAGTGTTTCTGTGATGAATGTCCTGGCTGCCCAAGGTGCTGTGACCCCTGGACCCAGAGCCAGCCCTGAGGACAGAAACAGAGCAGGGTGGGAGGGACACAGACACATGGTCTCTGCACTGAACTTCACCTGCTCCGACCCATTTCCAAACTCTGTTGAGGGGCTGGTACAGAATCTAAACCAGCATCAGGCGTTCAAGTCTCCCACAGAGCAAGTGTATGGATTAGACATGTTACTTTCTGGCTTTTGGTCCAATACAGCCCAAGAAATGTTCTAAATCTCTTGTCCTCAAGCTTGCACCTAGGACTGATCTTTATTTTTTAAGCCAATTTCTCTTACTTAGGAGTAGAATGTGCCCATTAATGGGATTAGTTCCACAGTCAAAGACACAGAACCATCTGGCTCTAACTGTGATTCCCATTCAGGGCAGCAAGCACTGCGTGGAAGACATCCCTGGTGCGCGCACAGGCTTCTACTGAGATTGGTGACTTTTTTGACAGACTTTAGGAAGGTCAAAAAAAGAGTGTTTTCTTGGGAAGGAGCAGCTCTTTGAAAAGAGTGCCCCTCATGAGCAGAAAGCACTAGCGCCCTGCTGACTGCACACCTGGGCATGCGAGATGCCCTCTGTACATTCTCACCTAGTCCCCCCAGAACTCAGGGGAGCAGGTCCTGCATCACCTCCATCTCACAGGGGACAGCTGAGCTGACTTTGTCCTAGGCCAAGCAGCTGACGTCAGTATAGTGAGGTTCCAAATGCCATCCGCCTGGTACAGCCAGGGGTGCTCTTTCTCCCAGCCATACAGCCTCGTGGGGTGGCCTGGGCTGGTGAGGGGCCAGCCTGAAGAATGACTTTCCTCATTCATGGCAACTTCCCCAAACGGACCAAATTCTCCTGGCTACAGAACCTTGCCAGGCACAAGGGACATCAGATTTGATTCCTGGCAGACCACTAGTGGAGTTTTTACTAGAAGCTAATAAAGCGCTGGCTGAAGTTGAAGTTGTAAACTACTTTGTGAAGAAGAGGGCTCTCAGGGTCTGCTCCAAAACCATGCTGTCTTTGGGTTCAGTTCCACATCTTCCTTTCTGGGTGGCCCACTGTTTAAGTTCTATTTGGCAGTTGCCAGATTGCACAGGATAGAGGAGAGGGTGTTATAAACTCTCTGGGCTTCGGGGAAGGTAAGAAAGTCTTCTTGCTCATTTGCAAATGAAAATCAAAAGTTAACTTTCCAGCTTCTATATGAGCGAGAACTATACCCTCAAACCATGAAATCCTTGGGTGTCTAGACTGGCTTCCCAGCCTGGGAGATGATGTGCACACAGGGACTAGTTACAAATCTCAGTAGTTGCCAGTGAAGAAAATAATATAGAAGGAAAATCTGCCACCCACCCTCTCATGTCATATAATTCATCCCAAGGCAAATATGAATTTTGGGTTAATTTGTATCTCTGCTTCCTTCTACAGGGACACTGAGTGAAAATTTCCTGATAGACACATGTGATGATTGCTTTTGGAAAGCCGAGTATATTCGCCTTTCCCTCTGTACGATTAGCTTCTCAGGGAGCTTTGCTGTGCTCAGCCCAGCAGGCCACACCCCAGCATTCAAGGGCTAGAAAGTCAGTGACATGGGTGTTCACTCATGCTTGAGGCCTGGAGAACACAGACAAACAGAGTGAACGGCAAGCACCAGCTCCCTGATTAACCACACTGAAGAATATGTGGGGAGTTGCCGTGTAATAACATACAGTGATTCAATGAGCTACACTCCTGCCACACAGCCCTAGGCAGGAGCTCGTACTACCTTCCTGGTAAGAGGAGGCCCAGGGAAGTTTAGGCACTTGCCACAGTCCAGCCAGTATGTGGCTTTGGATCTGTAAAACCTGTGCCCCTGACCACCATACTTGTTCCTTCCAACACTCTGGAAAGTTTACCATTTCAGCCTGGAGTCAGACCACCAATAAGCAAAAAGGAAATGAAGCAGGAATGGTAGAGCCAAGGCCACAGTTTGGCCTGCTGGAGGGAGTTCAGGAAAGGCCGTATTTGCACATGAAGACTGCCGAGTCCTAGTCGCAGGTTTGCCACGAGCTAGCTATGTGGTGCTGGAGGGGTGGTGGCACTTCTCTGCACACCCAGTTTCCCCATCTATAAAAATGACACCACAAGCCATGCTTATTCTCTTAGTTCTGACATTCCAGATTCTGTAATACTTGGGTTTGGAAACTTGTCCTGAAACATGAAACAGGCAGCTTTTGTTCAAAGAAAATGCTCCTTTCAAGTGCAGAAGATGGCATTTTACCTTGAGAAGTGGTAAACATTGAAAACACCTGATCACACAAGAACCAGAAACCCATCACAGATACTCAGCACTTTGGGGGCCCTCCTGAGCCAGGTGTCACTGGCTAGGAGGGCCCCATAAGCACAGCTCTCCATCACACCCGGCAAGCACCCTTAGTTTTGTCCAGGCGCATGATTCAGCCAGCTCCCTCTCCTCTCCTTACCCTGCTCTGAAAACCCACTGCTCTAAGAGTAGCATTCCCATAGCATGGCCCATGGATGGCCAGGACTGTTTCAAGGCAAATTCCTGGGCTCCTCACCAGACCTAATGAGTCACAAATTCTGGTTTCTGGGGCCGAAAATATGCAGTTAAAACAGATTCAAGTAATTCTTCTGCACATTAACACGTGCATTCGGATGGCAGTGATGGATCATTCCAGCAGTATCTGTATTTTAAAAGTTGAAGCAGTGTGGCTTTTATGATGAAGTTCTGGGCTGTCACTACAGGCTTGCAAGGGACTGTGATGACACTTGAGCACTTCCAGAAACCTCCTGAAGTCATCCACATAGGCAGATTTTAGGGCCTTCATAGGCACCATGAGCTCATGGAGCTTCATAGGCATCATGGAGCTTTGGAAACCCCACTCCATATCAGGTTAACCATCAGAATACACCCATATTCCACACTAAATATCATTCTTCTATTTAGGGAAAGGAGTTGAATGATTAGCTTTTAAAATTATTTTTAAATATTTGATTTTTAATGATTGTTTTTTTTGGCAATCATCAAGTAGGCAGGAGTTAAATTTAGCATTATTGAAGTTGACATGTTACAGTTAATAAAATACTAAATTTCAGTCATGCAAGCATTTTTATTTCATATTTTGGAGCCCAAAATGTGTTCTTCAGACCACCTATGCTGTGCCTGCCATGTCTCTTGTGTCTCTTGCATGGAGCAGTACAGCCCACTCTGCTCCCAGTGTGGGGAAGGGCTCCTCCACAGGGACGGGGAGGAAGGAGGCATGGGGAAGGGGATCTCAGTGTTAGGACGCTTATGTTCCCATGTGGCAGCCTTCTGACTTCCTTACTGATTTTATACTGATATTTCATTCTGATCCCCCTGTCCTGACCAGGGATGTTTAAGTACAGACCCTAATAACAATTTGCAAGTCGTTTTTTACAGATTTAAGAATTTATCTTTTTTACGTTGTATGTTTTCAATATTTGCCTTACCAAATTCTGTGTTAAGATGATAATCCCAGGTTTATGAATTTAGAAAAAGAAAATAAAATGTATTGGTCAAAGTGGAGTGTGATTTAGAGTTTATCAACACTCAAATGTATGTAGTGATTGCTCTGTGCCAGGCTCTGCTAAGCATATTGCAGACATTAATACATTAATCCTCACAAAATCTCTATGAAATAGGCTTCATGAAAGAACCCCTTTATACAGATGAGAAACAAAAACACAAAGCTATTAAATGACTTGCCAATCATCACACAGCCAGTAAGTGGCGTGTTTTGGTCAGCTTCAACAGGCCAACCGAAGTGTGGGGAGCTAAGGCCTTCCAGGGACACCCCTCCAGCAGCAGCAGGTGGGAGTCCATGGATGAATGCCTCAGCACCTGGTCCTGGAGGGAACTCTGAGCTTGGTGCTATGTTCTTAGAAGGGCCCAGAGGGTGGAGCCCATTACCCACAGCACTGACCTGCCTGTTCATGCAAATTTCACCGGCCCCTCTCCTTCCCTGCCTTACTCTGTCCCATGCCCTGGTGTGTGCTTCCTAAGGTCATGTTCCAAATAAACAACATTCAAATGAGTCCATGGTTCAGGGTCCACCTTTGGAACCCAAACTAAGTCAAGAGGCAGATTCACATTAGCCACTCAATGCACCCCTCCCCTAACAAAGAAATGAAAACAATATTTAGCAACAGAAAACATGTCACAACAAAGCAGCAGGATTTATTGCTAGATGACCACCATAGGCAGTAAGTATTCTAAGAATAAGAGGAAAAATCTGTTTTGACTCATTGGTGAGCAAATGGGAGTGATAGGGAAAAATTTACAAGGACAGTAATCTAGTCCAGGTAGCTCCCTTCTGCTTCTCTTCTTAGCAAAGACAACAGAAACTCCCTTAACTTCCCACTCTGCCAGGCACTTACTCCCTAAACTCACTCCCTAACTTCACTCCCTAAACTTACTCCCCCTTGCTTGCTCGTTTGCTGTGCACATAGAAATGTTGCAGATACGGAAGCAGAAAGATATATATTGCTCCCCTTGCCTTTGTTGGGGGCTTAGACCTTGGGAGATTACTCCTCTCTGAGCTGCTGGTGTAAAATTTAAAACTCAGCACTCCAAGACCTCCAAGTGCCACTTGGTTCTTCCATCAGTGATCCAGTCCAGGTTTTTCAGGTTTTTCTGTAACAGGATCATCTTCATAAACCTTTGGCTTGCCAAGCCTAAAGGGATCTCAGCTCAGTTAACTTACAGACTGTGACATCACACAGACATGGTATCTGGAGTGGCCTCCCTGTAGACACCCTCTCATAAGCCAGCCCATAAATGCTTTAAGTGTCCTGGAAGTTTATTTAGGAGCATTCAGGAAAATGGCAGAGTGGGTATGTTGTCCCCAAACTCTCCTCTAGAGGCTCCCTGAGAAAGAATTTATGAGCTGCTGCACCTCCAGTCCCTTCCTTGACATTTATTGCCTTTTTGATGAATGCTAGGGTAATTTTTCTGTCAACAGCTTCTCATTAGGGGCCTGGGATGTTCTCTCTGACCATTATTTTACTCCATAACATGCCTGGTCACTGTGAGAAGTTCCACTTAGAAACTATCCATCTTTTCAGCAGCAAAGAGCTCATATAATTCCACTTAAATGCCCCTCCTGTGCTGACAGCTGCCCCTGGGGCACCACAGAGAATTCAGACAAATGGCCAGCCTTTAATGAGTGACTCATCTTCTGGTATCATGCCTGCCCATTCCTTTAAAGATATATTTCAACTTGGATTCAGTTTCTTTTTAAAGTAAATCATGGCAAACTTGTTGCTTAAAATAATCACTAGGACTTACTGCCCAGAAATCACAGCATCTCATGAGCCATAAATGACAAATCTGCCTTGGAAAAGTCTGGAATTGGCAAGTGTTGAAAGGTGTACAGTTTTCATAATGGGCTATTTACTCTGCCCCTCAAATGCGTTGGCTTAACACAATCATGGTGTAAGAAAGTGCCTGGGGGAGAAGGGATTAAAAATGGCGGCATGAGAGGTGAGACAGAGGCTTCCTCCTAAAATCACATATAATACGAAAATATAATTCGTCCTGAAAGAGCAACAGGAAAGAGGACTGTGCCAGACTGCATACACCTGGAGAAAAGAGCAGACCTCACACAAGAGGGTAACGTACCAAAGCTGTGGCCCGGCAGGGCCCAAGCCCTTCCCCCACCCCAGTTCACCAGCGGAAGGAAGAGAAATGGAGCAGGGAGGGAGTGGAGGCCTGGGACTGCTGAATACCTAACTCCAGAGATCTGCTCTGGGAGCACAAAGCTACATTTCATGGTGCTTCCATGGTACTCTCGTGATTGGGGGTTGGAAAGCTAAGACAGGCAGAATTCCTGGAGAGACTGAGATTCCTGGAGAGACAGATTCCTGGAGAGACAGGGATCAATATCCAGCTGCTCTGGGACAAAAGAAAGGCGGGCAGTCTGAGATACTTCTTAACAGCAAGAGGGCTGCTAAAGGGGCAAGGATTGCACAGAGCTTACTTCTCAGGAGAAAGGACAGGTAGACAAAACTGTCCAGGGGCACTCTGCCCAGCAGGTTGGGAGCTTTCACGATCGTCAGGTGCTCCAGCTCCCTGGCTGGCTACACAGCTCCAAGGAACTACTCCATGATACACAGCCTACTGCACCTTTCCCCTAGCCAGCCCCACCTGGCTTGCAAACCTGTAAACCCTACCCTGGTGTTAGGCCAGGCAGCAGGAAGATCTGTCTACAGCAACTAGAAATGCAAAGCATAGAGGCTTATACTTGTGTGCTCGGCCCACTGACTCAGGCAGTGGAGACAGGCATAGCAGCCAGGAAGCAGGAAAAAGCTCTTTCGTCCCCCCAGGCACCAATACTACTCCCCTACAACCCCCGATATTGCTTCAGGGGCTGAACAGCTCCAGGGAGTCAAGCTTCTGGACACTAGAGGGCGCCATATACAAATATGAAATGTCAAAGGAACTTGGTTAAAAGTAAAATTATTAATACAACTCCTGAGAAAGATTTAAATGACATCACCCTCATGAATCTTCGTGAAAGGGAGTTTAAAATAAAAATCATTAACATGCTCTTGGAGGTATGGAAAGATATTCAAGAACTCAGGAATGAATTCCGGTCAGAGATCCAATCGTTGAAGAGCACAAAAGAGGGTATTAAAAGCAGATAAGATACAGTGGAGGGGACGATCAATGAAATAGAAACTAGAGAAGAGGAATACAAAGAAGCAGAGGCATAGAGAGAAAAAAGGATCTCTAAGAATGAAAGAATAGTAAGAGAACTTTGTGATCAATCCAAATGGAACAATATTCACATTATAGGGGTACCAGAAGAAGAAGAGAGAGAAAAAGGGGTAGAAAGTGTCTCTCAGGAGGTAATTGCTGAAAACTTCCCCAATCTGGGGAAGGAGATACTCTCTCAGGCCATGGAGGGGCACAGATCTCCCAAAAAACAGGGACCCAAGGAAGACAACACCAAGACAAATAATAATTAAAATGGCAAAGATCAAGAATAAGGAGAGACTATTAAAAGCAGCCAGAGAGAGAAATAAGATCACATACAAAGGAAAGCCCATCAGGCTGTCATCAGACTTCTCAGAAGATACCTTAAAGGTCATAAGGGAGTGATATGATATATTTAATGCAATGAAACAGAAGGGCCTCGAACCAAGATTACTTTATCCAGCAAGATTATCATTTAAATTTGAAGGAAGGATTAAACAATTTCCAGATAAGCAAAAGCTGAGAGAATTTACCTCCCTCAAACCATCCCTACAGTGTATTTTGGAGGGACTGCTATAGATGGAAGTGTTCCTAAGGTTTAATAGCTGTCACCAGAGGTAATAAAACCACAGCAAAAAAAAAGTAGAACAGCTAATTACTAAGCAAATGCAAAATTAAATTAACTATCCCCAAAGTCAATCAAGGGACAGACAAAGAGTACAGAATATGATACCTAATATATAAACAATGGAGGAGGAAGAAAAAGGAGAAAAAAAAAGAACCTTCAGATTATGTTTGTAATAGCATATTAAGTGAGTTAAATTAGACTCTTAGATAGTAAGGAAGTTAACTTTGAACCTTTGGTAACCACAAATATAAAGCCTGCAATGGTAATAAGTATATAACTATCAATAAACACCCTAAATGTAAATGGACTGAATGCACCAATCAAAAGACATAGAGTAACTGAATGTATAAAAAAAAAGACCCATCTATATGCTGCTTACAAGTGACTCAATTTAAACCCAAAAACATACACAGACTAAAAGTGAAGGGATGGAAAAAGATATTTCAGGCAACTAATAGAAAAAAGCAGTAGTTGCAGTACTTGTATCACACAAAATAGACTTCAAAACAAAGAAAGTCACAAGAGACAAAGAAGGACATTACATAATGATAAACGGGTCAATCCAACAGGAAGATATAATCATTATAAAAACCTATGCACCCAATACAGGAGCAGCTACATACATGAAACAAACACTAACAGAATTAAAAGGGGAAATAGAATGCAATGCATTCATTCTAGGAGACTTCAACACACCACTCACTCCAAAGGATAGATCCACCAGGCAGAAAATAAGTAAGGAAACAGAGGCATTGAACAACACACATTAGAACAGATGGACCTAACAGACATCTACAGAATTCTAACCCAAAAGCAACAGAATACATGTTCTTCTCAAGTGCACATGAAATATTTTCAAGAATAGATCATATACTCGGCCACAAAAAGAGCCTCAGTAAATTCAAAAAGACTGAAATTGTACCAACCAGTTTCTTAGACCAGAAAGGTATGAAACTAGAAATAAATTACACAAAGAAAATGAAAAACCCCACAAACACATGGAGGCTTCACAACATGCTCCTAAATAACCAATGGATCAATGACCAAATAAAAACAGAGATCAAACAATATATGGAGACAAATGACAACAATAATTCAATACTGCAAAATCTGTGGGATGCAGCCAAGGCCATGCTAAGAGGAAAGTATACTGCAATACAGGCCTACCTCAAGAAAGAAGAACAATCCCATACGAGCAGTCTAAACTCACAATTAACAAAACTAGAAAAAGAATAACAAATGAGGCCCAAAGTCAGTAGAAGGAGGGACATAACAAAGATTAGAGCAGAAATAAATAAAATCGAGAAGAATAAAACAATAGAAAGGATCAAGGAAAACAAGAGCTGGTTCTTCAAGAAAATAAACAAAACAGATAAACCCCTAGTGAGACTTATCAAGAAAAAAAGAGAGTCTACTCACATGAACAGAATCAAAAATGAGAAAGGAAAAATCACTATGGACCCCACAGAAATACAGTATGATAGAATACTATGAAAAATTATATGCCAACAAACTGGATAACCTAGAAGAAATGGACAACTTTCTAGAAAAATACAACCTTCCAAGGCTGACCCAGAAAGAAACATAAAATCTGAACAGACCAATTACCAGCAATGAAATTGAAGCGGTAATCAAAAAACCGCCTAAGAACAAAACTCCTGGACCAGATGGCTTCACCGCTGAATTTTATCAAACATTTAGTGAAGACCTAATACTCATTCTCCTTAAGGTTTTCCAAAGAGTAGAAGAAGAGGGAATACTTTCAAACTCATTCTATGAAGCCAGCATCACTCTTAATACCAAAACCAGGCAAAGACACCACAAAAAAGAAAATTACAGAGCAATATCCCTGATGAACATAGATGCAAAAATACTCAACAAAATATTAGCAAAATTCAAAAATACATCAAAAAGGTCATCCATCATGATCAAGTAGGATTTATTCTAGGGATGCAAGGATGGTACAACATTTGAAAATCCATCAACATCATCCACCACATAGACAAAAAGAAGGATAAAAACCACATGATCATCTCCATAGATGCTGAAAAAGCATTTGACAAAATTCAACATCCATTGATCATAAAAACTCTCAACAAAATGGGTATAGAGGGCAAGTATCTCAACATAATAAAGGCCATCTATGAAAAACCCACAGCCAACATTATACTTAACAGCGAGAAGCTGAAAGCTTTTCCTTTAAGATTGGAAACAAGACAAGGATGCCCACCTTCCCCACTTCTATTCAACAAAGTTTTGGAGGTCCTAGCCATGGCAATCAGACAACACAAAGAAATAAAAGGCATCCAGATTGGCAAGGAAGAAGTTAAACTGTCCCTCTTTGCAGATAACATGATATTATACATTAAAAAACCCTAAAGACTCCACTCCAAAACTACTAGGTCTAATATCTGAATTCAGCAAAGTTGCAGGATGCAAAATTAATACACAGAAATCTGTGGTATTCCTATACACTAACAATGAACTAGCAGAGGGAGAAATCAGGAAAACAATTCCATTCACAGTTGCTTCAAAAAGAATAAAATACCTAGGAATAAACCTAGCCAAGGAAGTGAAAGACCTGTACTCTGAAAACTACAAGACACTCATGAGAGAAATTAAAGAAGATACCAATAAATGGAAACACATTCCGTGCTCATGGATAGGAAGAATTAATGTTGTCAAAGTGGCCATCCTGCCTAAAGCAATCTACACATTCAGTGTAATTCCTACCAAAATACCAACAGCATTTTTCAACAAACTAGAGAAAATCATTCTAAAATTCATATGGAACCACAAAAGACCTCGAATAGCCAAAGCAATCCTGAGAAGGAAGAATAAATCTGGGGGATTATTGTCCCCAACTTCAAACTCTACTACAAAGCCACAGTAATCAAGACAATTTGGTACTGGCACTAAAACAGACCCATTGGCCAATGGAATAGTCTAGAGAGCCCTGATATAAACCCAACCATATATGGTCAATTGATATACAATAAAGGCGCCATGGACATACAATGGGGAAATGACAGCCTCTTCAACAGCTGGTGTTGGCAAAACTGGACAGCTACATGCAAGAGAATGAAACTGGATCATTGTTTAACTCCATACATAAAAGTAAACTTGAAATGGATCAAAGACTTGACTGTAAGTCATGAAACCATAAAACTCTTAGAAGACACCATAGGCAAAAATCTCCTGAATATAAGCATGAGCAACTTCTTCCTGAACGCATCTCCTCAAGCAAGAGAAACAAAAGCAAAAATGAACTCATGGGACTACATCAAACTAAAAAGTTTCTGTACGGCAAAGGACACCATCAACAGAACAAAAAGGCATCCTACAGTATGGGAGAATATATTTGTAAATGACATATCCGACAAGGGGTTAACATCCAAAATACATAAAGAACTTACATGCCTGAACACCCAAAAAGCAAATAACCCAATTAACAAATGGGCAGAGAATATGAAGACAGTTCTCCAAAGAAGAAATTCAGATGGCCAACAGACACATGAAAAGATGCTCCACATCACTGATCATCAGGGAAATGCAAATTAAAACCACAGTGAGCTATCACCTCACACCAGTAAGGATGGTCAGCACTGAAAAGACTAAGAACAACAAATGCTGGTGAGGATGTGGAGAAAAGGGAACCCTCCTACACTGCTGGTGGGAATGTAAGCTAGTTCAACCATTGTGGAAAGCATTATGGAGGTTCCTCAAAAAACTAAAAATAGAAATACCATTTGACCAGGGAATCCCACTCCTTGGAATTTACCCAAAGAATACAACTTCTCAGATTCAAAAAGACATATGTACCCCTGTGTTTATCAGCAGCACTTTTTACAATAGCCAAGATATGGAAGCAACCCATGTGTCCATCAGTAGATGAATGGATAAAGAAGAAGTGGTACATATACACAATGGAATACTATTCAGCCATAAGAAAGAAACAAATCCTAACATTTGCAACAACATGGATGGAGCTGGAGGACATTATGCTCAGTGAAATAAGGCAGGCGGAGAAAGACAAGTGCCAAATGATTTCCCTCGTTTGTGGAGTATAACAACAAAGCAAAACTGAAGGAACAAAATAGCAGCAGACTCACAGACTCCAAGAATGAAGTAGTGATTACCAAAGGGGAGGGGTGTGGGAGGGCGGGTCGGGAGGGAGGAAGAAGGGGACTGAGGGGTATTATGTTTAGTACACATGGTGTGGGGGATCACGGGGAAAACAGTGTAGCACAGAGAAGGGACATAGTGGATCTCTGGCATCTTACTACACTGATGGACAGTGACTGCATTGGGGTATGGGTGGGGACTTGATGATATGGGTAAATGTAGTAACCACATTGTTTTTTCATGTGAAACCTTCATAAGAGTGTATATCAATAATACCTTAATATAAATAAATAAATAAATGCGCCTGGGTCAGCCCTAAATTCTCTCACTCATTAGATGGATGCCAACCTCCATATGCGCTCCTCCTCCTTCCCTACCACCAGATACAAGAATCCAACACAGAATGGCACATTTTTTAAAAAAAGATTTCTCATTAGGAACGATTTCAAACATATGGAAAAGTTGAGAGAGAGTGATAAACTACCACTTGCTGATTATCCAGCTTTCACAATCAGTGGACAATTTATCAATTATCATGGCCAATCTTGTGTAATCTCCCCCATCCCCACTCCTCCACACCCCCAGATCATTTTGAAGTGAATCCCAGAGTCATGTCTTTAGAACAAAAGACACTGCTATTGCCCAGGAAATTCCAAGGGACCTAAGAGCTCCATGTCAGGCATGAGAGTGAAAGACCAAATATTAGAACAAAAGATGTGCTGAGTGCTCTCATCACTTGGGGAATTACAAAGATCTCAGTGGTTCTGCTCCAGGTACCAGGGCAGAGACCATCCACGTATTTTCTATTATCCCATTTTAACAGCACACCTGGTATACTCTTCCCTCCTGTTTCACTCTCTTACTCCCGTTCCCCAAATAAACTACTTGCATGCAAAACTGGGGTTTACACCAACCCAAAACAGGAACAGAGGAAGTCCTAGAATGACACAAAGGAAATCCCAGGGCAACAACCAGGCAGGAAGCCCTGGGGGCAGCTAGCCAGACAGGAGAAAGAGGCCTTAGGAGAGGTGTGTCCAACAGCTGTGCCGAGACTCAGATTTGACACTGGACATAACTGACCTTGTGGAGTTGTCCTGAGGCTAGAGGGAGGTAATTGGAAAAGCATATAGCTATCTAGGTCAAATCAGAGGACACACTACTGGCAGAGGGGAGGTGGACAGCAAGCAGGGATGTGCTCCTGGGATGAACAAGACTCTGTAGGAAGGAAACTTAATAACACCCCTAAGGAAATGGCTGTACCCTACACCCTCAGGGAAGAATCAGAAATTGAGGAAAAGCTTTATAAAAAACTGAACCAGAGTCTTATTTATATTTGCATTTTTTTTAAAAAAAGCATAAATGCTTTGAATCCAGGTAATTCCTGGACATGTGTTAGAAGGAGATTCATGAAGCCACAAGGTGACATGCTCAGTGCAGAGTGGGACCCTGGATTACCCAGAAAAATGACAGTAGTATAAAAGGTGGCCACTGAAGTAAATCTGTACTTGGTTTAGTAGCCTTGTGCCACTGTTAATTTCTTAGTTGTGGCGACTCTGGTGGAGAAAGATGGTAACAGTAGAGGAAGTTGCATGAAGGAGATAAGGGAGGTCTCTATGAGACAGGCACCATGGGTATAGTCAGAGTGGGGTGAGGGCCTCTCAAAAAAGCAAGGCAGTATATTTATAATCACAGCAATGTAACAATGTGCAAAGAAGTCCCTATGAAAACTCTGTTAAGCATTATGCAAAGTCAAGGTCACATGAATTCTCTAGGGTAAATATACTAGACTAGGAATATAGACATCTTCAGTGAGATCAGTTAAAGCTCAAAAGGCCAGGAGCAACTTGGCCTGGAATGTTTGAGTGTTCTGCAAATAAAGAAGGGTATCTCAGCATAACCCATGACTTCACTGTAAACAGCCCTAGCAAATAACAACCCAGCGCTCCTGGGTCAGGGCAGGTAGTACAAGTCCACACCCTAAGCCCTTTATCAGTTCCCAAAAATCCTCAACTGCTTATAAATCCCCTAGACAATGCACCACCACAGGCTCTCTTGACCCCTCCTGGCATGAGCCAGGAGCTCTGTCCTTCTTACTGTATCTCTCAATAAAAGCCTCTCCCTGGCTCTCCTACCATGGCTGTTTGCTAAGTTCATTCTTCGACTCCGCAAACAAGAACCCCAGCATCATCTACTATCTGTGCAACTCTTCTGTAAATCTAGAATTACTACAAAATAAAATGTTTTTTTAAGTGGTAAGTATCTGTCTTAGCATTCTCCAGAGGACCAGAACCAACAGGACAGCTGGATAGAGGACTGATATAGATACATAGATACATAGATAGGAATCTCTAGAGAGAGATTTATTATGAGAAACTGGTTCATACAGTTATGAAGGCTGAGAATGCCCACAACGTGCAGTCAGTAAGCTGAGACCCAGGAATGCCGGGGGTGTCCTCAAAGGCTATGAGCCAGAGAGCCCAGCCAAGTCTGAAGGCCCGAGAACCAGGAGCACTGAGAGCAGGACAAGATCTACATGCTAGGTTATGCAGACAGGCAGAGTGACCAAATCCTCCCTTCCTCCAGCTTTGGCTCTACTCAGGCCCTCAGCTGACCGGATTAGGCCCACCCACAATGGGAAGGGCAAACTACTTTACTCAGTCTGCTGATTCAAATGCCAACCTCCTCTGGGAACACCCTCACAGACAATCCCCAGAAATGATGGTGAACCAGCTACGTTGGCATCCTGTGATCCAGTCAAATGGACACATAACATCAGCCATCCCAGTGTATCTTTATACAGCCCAACCCAGGAAAGATAAACTCAAAGTGGACAGTGATGTTTGTCTCTGGGGAGTGGGATCAGGGTGAGAGGGAGACTCATTTGGGCACTGAACACCTGTTTCTACTCTTCATGTTTTTTAAACATGTGCACATAGGCCTACATTCAGAAATGTAGAAGTTACAGAAGGGACACAAAGGACATGCTTTCTGAGGGGCAGACTGTGAATGTGAATCTCGTGTGCAGGATGTGTTTGGAAGTGCCTTTGGATAACAGCTATGGAAGACAGCTGGGTAAGCAGGACCAAGGAGGTGCAGACAGCCAGCTGCAGCCCACCAGCACTCTTCCTATTGGGCTGAAATGGCCAGACCTCTGATGATCCCCAGATGTGAGCTGTGCTGGGCAGGGTATGAACCTGGTGCAGGTGACTCCCTGTAGCGGAGTCAATACCTGAGTGTTGGCAGCCTAAAGCACAGCTAGGGCAACAGTCCTTTCCTGGCAAAGGGGATCTAGCTGACTATCTGCATGTCCCTCACAGTAACAAAAAATGCTCATAATAACAGGATCGATTATGACATGTTCGGAGAAGAAAAGAAAAACAGTACATAAATTTTTTCTCTAAGTATGTAACAACCTGGCAAAATGAACAATAAAAACAGTTTTAAAAGCATCTTTGTGTTCCTAGAAAAAGGACTGGGAGAAAATATTCCAAAATGTGAACAGTCACTTTTTTCTAGAAGCAGAACCAGCATATAATTTTTCTTCTTCCTTTCACTTTTCTGTATTTTCTGTATAATTCCAAATTTTGGTATATTTTAAGTAATCAAAAATATAAAACGACCATCCTACAATCTGCTTCCTTTGTTTCTGTTAAGCTTTGATACTGTGGCATGAATTAATTCTGTTCTTATAGTAAACAATGAGGAATACTTAATCATTATCAATTAATGATTAATGTACCACTGGTAAAGCTCTAAACTTTTGGGTACTATATAAGAAGGAAGTTGACCCTATAAACCAATATAAACCCCGTAACTTTGGGCAATCACAAGTTCAAAGAAAAAAGTCGGTGGTCCCAGACACTTGCTCAGTTAGAATGGCCAGCACTAATTCTCTCTAGTTCTGGACAGGTAAAGCGGCAGTTACACACTTCTCCAGCAGAGGGCGGCCTTAGCCTACCTCTAGATGGATCTGCACACAGCCAGGCTGCCTAACTACTGCCAGGTTACTGTGACCAGAAAATCATGCTTGCTTTACAGTCCTGAGAAGAAAAGTGACTTGTTTTGCAGGTTATATACAGCAAAATTAGATGTTAACTTAGCTGAGGCAATGTAGAGGAAGAAGTTCATATAGTTGTCCACTTTTGTATTTTTTTTTAATAATAGAGCTTATGCTCCCTGATCTCACAGTGTGCTGTACATACACATTGCTCCTGATTTCACACTCCTGGGGCAACCATTAGAGGAAACCCTCCATATCAGGGTGTAACTCCAGGGGGAAAATCTTTCTCCCAGCCTGGGGAAAATTACCTTTGAAAACGAAATCTGTCAGAGGGAGAAATAAAGTGGGAGAAACCTGTTTATTGCCTACAAACAGTCATCCACTTTTTTTTGCTTTTGCTTAGGATCACTTCTTTTTTTTTTTTAAGTTATCATTGATATGTACTCTTATGAAGATTTCACAAGAAAACAATGTGGTTACTACATGAAGTCCCCCCTCATATCCCACTGCAGTCACTGTCCATCAGTGTAGAAAGATGCCACAGAGTCACCACTTGTCTTCTCTGTGCTAGAAGCAGTCGTCCACTTTTGCTCACCCATCTCTCTCACCACCTGGCTGCTAAAAAGGGACCCCACTAAACTTTTCTGGTCGTTATACCCTCGCTCCCCAACCCTTTTAATCACCTATTGATAGGGACATGGCTACTTCTCTCTACCCTTGGAAATACCTATTGATATGGAGCTGCACACGGCCAGGAGAGAGATTCTGGAAATCTTGCAATTTTACTCACACAGCGTATCTCAGACTTGGCACTATGGACGTTTCGGGCCAGGTTGCCCTTTGTTGCAGGGCTATGCTTAACCCTGTAGGAAGTTTAGCAGCAATGCTGGCCTCCATCCACTAGCTTCCAGCAGCACTCTGCCCCAAGCTGTGACAATCAAAATTATCTCGAGACAGAGCCAGATGTCCCCTAAAGGAGGACGGACACTATCACTTGCAGTTGGGAACCACTGCCCTAAATATTACCTGAGCCAGTTAGTTTACTAGTTAAACACTGTATAGATGGTGCTTTGCAGAAACTTGCTTTCATCCTGCCTGGGACTGTTGATAACTAAGCAGCACTGACTGGAAACTTTCAGGCACTGAACTTGTTGGTACATCTTCAGTTCTAGACCCAAGCCCACCTCAAAGCGGAACTCAACACCTTCAACTTTCCCCAAAGAGATTCAACCCTCAAAGAGCCTTAAAGAGAAATGGAAATACTCCTGAAGATGTCCTAAGATGAAGAGAAGGCCTATTAGTCCGGGGAGAGGAAATCCCCGGGCAAAATACCTCTAAAAACCGAAATCAGTCAAAGGGAGAAATAAAGTTTAAAACTCGTTTACTGCTTACAAACTGCAGTCCAGGGCTGTCTCTGTCCCCCTGCTCCAGAAGAAGCCAGCAAGCAAGCCAGCCCCTTCCCCTTAACCTCTCAGGTTCAGACACGCCCTCAGTTGTCCAGGTAATCACCCATTGACATGGAGATGAACTTCTCTCCACCCCTGAGGACATGCAAATGCACTAAAGCCAGGCCAGATATTCTGGAAATGTTACAATTTTACCAACAAGCCTCTTTAACAAATTCCCCTTCTGCTATTTCTGGTCTTGAACACCCCCCCAATTTCCTGACTAGGTTCCAGCCTCTGGAGGGAACAGACCCTACTGCCTTCAGTGCTCCCAGTGCATCCCACGCCACTCCCACCCCCAGGACAACTTGGTATTCTGCCAGCACATCCCAACTAAGACACTCATCACAGGGTTCCACCAATCACCTTCTGGCTGACAAGATTATTCTCCATATTCTTACACCTTCATCCAGCTCATTTTTATAGATAAGGCTACCAGGTGTTCCCAAACTCACAGCTAAAAGTTATGGAAGTAGGACTAGACTCCAGAAACAGAACGAACCTCTGCCAGGACACAGAGTTAGAGTGCCAAGGGCTCATGATACTTTTATGGGTTCACAAAAATGTTTTAATGCTCATTTCTTTGAAAATAAGAACACCAATGTAAAATAACATTTTTAGTTTTCTTAGGGAGGAAGGGGACCATGAAGGCAAATGTGCCTAGGGCCCCTTGAGACCACCCTGCAGCCCTGTCATCATACTGTGGTTTTGAGTGAGGGTGTAGCTGACACACACCCACTTGATAAGGCCCATGATCAAACATAAAACTAACCTCAATACCAAGGGGAAAAATGTGAAAGGACAGATCTTATATATTCTGGAGTCAGCACATCATTTTCATACATTCATTTATTGACCAAAGAAACATTTCAAATGGCCTTCTGGAAATGAAAAAATAAAATTAAAAAATATTAACAAATGTTTGGTTTAATACACCAATTCCAAGTTATGAAAAAACAGAGAATTTTTTTAAATTCTACACTAAATTCTTGAGTCCCCACAGTCTCATTAGATACTTTTCCAACACTGAATCTGGGGAAGTGGGGTGTCCTGCTCCTCTGTTCATCATTTCTGTGCCAACTAGAAGTGTTAGGCAGGAAAATAGATTTGAGAGGGATGGAAAGAGAATAAAGTCAGTAAAAGCCCCCTGGAAAGGACACAGTTAACCAGTTAAAACTAGAAAGCCAGAAAAGACTCAGAGTTAATTAGTTAATTAGTTAAAGCTCAAAAAGCCAGAAGCAGCTTGGCCTTAAATGTTTGAATATTCCCCAGAAAAAGAGAAGTATCTGAGCACAACCCATGTCTGCATTGTGTCAATTAGATCATTGTTAAGATTTACCCTAGCCTGCTAAAAGGCCCACCTATAAACAGCATAATAAAGACAAAGAGTGGATTTCTCAAGATGGCAGCATGAGTAGGTCAGTGGAATTCTCCACCCAAAACCATATATATTTTGAAAATACAGCAAATACAACTATTTCTAACAGAGAGAACAGAAGATACAGCACAACAGCCAGGCTACATCTACATCTGTGAGAACTCAGCATCTCACGAAAAGGATAAGATACAAAGCTGTGACCCGGTGGGACCCAAGCACTTCCCCAACCCCAGCTGACCAGTGGGAGGAAAAGAATCAAAGTGGGGAGGGAGTTGAAGCACAGGACTGCTAAATAACCAGCCCTAGTAATCTGCACTGGGAGCACAGACACACATTGCATGGTGTACTGGATATTAGAGAAACAGAAAAGTAAAATCCAAGACTGAGACTGCGAGTAGGTCCCCACAGCTGGCTCCCCTGGGACAAAACAAAAGCCAGAGCTTTAAAAGTCTTAAAGGGACAAGGATTTAACAGGTGGACAAAATCGTCCCAGCATACTCAGCCCAGCAGGCTGGGAATCTTAAGAAACTTCAGGCATTCTAACCCCCTGGGTGGCAGTGCAGCTCCAAAGGCCCTCATGCTGATAAGCAGCCTGCCGTACATCCCCATCCTCGCCACCACTGCAAGCAAACCGGCTGACCCACCATTGCTGTGGACCAGCTGGGGAGCAGCCCTCCCCACAGCAACCACAGAGTCTTCTCCCAGCGTGCACGTAACCGGGCCAGGCCCAGAGGCTTCCCCCTGTGCAGAGCTGGCCAGCACAGGGAGAGGAAGCTGGTGCAAAGTCTAGAAGGCATGAAGTAGCGCTGTTCTTGCAGGAGAACACATGCCGCTCCTCTGCGACAGCCCTAGGCTATCTTGAGGGCTGCCCCACCCACAGCACCTCAGGGGATTAACCCAGAGACTGCTCCCTGTGTGTGGGTAAACAGCAGTGGAGAAGGGCAAGGCAACCAGCAAGCAGGAAGGGACTTTGTTCTCCCAGCTGACACACACGCCACTCGCCGGCGATCAGTACTATCACCATGAAAAGGCAGAAGAACCTGGTCCAGTCAAAAATCACTCAAACGCCAGAGAGAGGACCTGGTGAGAAAGATATAATCAATCTTCCTGAAAAGAATTCAAAATAAAGGTCATAACCATGCTGACAGAACTACAGAGAAATATGCAAGAGCAAAGGGATGAAGTCTGGAGGGAGATAGCAGAAATGAAACAAACAACGGAAGGATTTAAGAGTAGACTGGATGAGGTGCAAGAGACTATTAATGGAATAGAAATCAGAGAACAGGAATACAGAGAAGCTGAGGCACAGAGAGATAAAAGGATCTCTAGGAATGAAAGATTATTAAGAGAACTGTGTGACCAATCCAAACAGAATAATATTTGCATAATAGAGGTACCAGAAAAAGAAGAGAGAAAAAAAAGGGGTAGAAAGTGTCTTCAAAGAAATAATTCCTGAAAACTTCCCCAAGCTGGGGAAGGAAATAGTCTCTCAGACCATGGAAGCCCACAGATCTCCCAACACAAGGGACCCAAGGAGGACTGCAACAAGACATATAATAATGAAAATGGCAAAGATCAAAGACAAGAACAGGGTATTATAAGCAGCCAGAGAGAGAAAAAACATCACCTACAAAGAAAAACCCATCAGGCTATCATCAGACTTCTCAACAGTAACCTTACAGGCCAGAAGACAATGGCACGATATATTTAATGCAACGAAACAGAAGGGCCTTGAAACAAGAACACTGTATACAGCAAGATTATCATTTAAATTTGAAGGAGGGATTAAACAATTGACAATTAAGCAAAAGTTGAGGGAATTTGCCTCCCACAAACCACTTCTACAGGGTATTTTAGAGGGGCTGCTCTAGATGGAAGCACTCCTAAGGCTAAATAGATGTCACGAGAGAAAATAAAATCACACCAAAGAAAGCAGACAAACCAAATACTAACTAAAGGCAAAAAATAAAATCAGCTATCCACAAAAGCAGTCAAGGGAAACACAAAAGAGTAAAGAATGAAACACCTAACATATAAAGAGTAGAGGAGGAAGAATAAGAAGAGAGAGAAATAAAGAATCATCAGACTGTGTTTATAATAGCATAATAAGAGAGTTAAAGTTAGACAGTTAGATAGTAAAGAAGCTACCCTTGAACCTTTAGTAAGCACAAATCTAAACCCTGCAATGGCAATAAGTACATATCTATCAATAATCACCCTAAATGTAAATGGTTTGAATGCACAAACCAAAAGACACAGAGTAATAGAATGAATAAAAAAGCAAGACCGATCTTTATGCTGCTTACAAGAAACTCACTTCAAGCCCAAAGACATACACAGACTAAAAGTCAAGGGATGGAAAAATATATTTCATGCAAACAATAGGGAGAAAAAAGCAGGTGTTGCAGTACTTGTGTCAGACAAAATAGACTTCAAAACAAAGAAAGTGACAAGAGATAAAGAAGAACATTACATAATGATAAAGGGGATCCAACAAGAGGATATAACCATTATACATATATATGCACCTAATACAGGAGCACCAACATATGTTAAACAAATACTAACAGAATTAAAGGAGGAAATAGAATACAATGCATTTGTTCTAGGAGACTTCAACACACCACTCACTCCAAAGGACAGTTCAACCAGACAGAAAATAAGTAAGGAAAAAGAGGCACTAAACAACACACTAAAACAAATGGACCTAACAGATTTCTATAGAATTCTACACCCAAAAGCAGCAGGATTCACATTTCTCAAGTGCACATGGAACATTTTCTAGAATAGACCACATACTAGGCCACAAAAAAGACCATCAGTAAATTCAAAAATATTGAAATTCTACCAACAAACTTCTCAGATCACAAAGGTATAAAACTAGAAACAAATTGTACAAATAAAACAAAAAGGCACACAAACAGATGGAGGCTTAACAACATGCTCCTAAATAATGAATGGATCAATGACCATATTAAAAAAGAGTTCAAGCAATATATGGAGACAAATGAAGACAATAGCACAATGCCCCAACTTCTGTGGGACACAGTGAAGGCAATTCTAAGAGGAAAGTATATAGCAATCCAGGCATATTTAAAGAAGGAAGAACAATCCAAAATGAATAGTCTAAATTCACAGTTACTGAAACTGGATAAAGAAGAACAAATGAGGCCCAGTCAGAAGAAGAAGGGACTAATAAAGATCAGAGAAGAAATAAATAAAATTGAGAAGAACAAAACAATAGGAAAAAAAATCAATGAAACTAAGAGCTGGTTCTTTGAGAAAATAAACAAAATAGATAAACCCTAGCCAGACTTATTAAGAGAAAAAGAGAATCTACACAAATAAACAGAATCAGAAATGAGAAAGGAAACATCATGATGGACACCACAGAAATACAAAGAATTATTAGAGATATGAAAATCTATATGCTAACAAACTGGATAACCTAGAAGAAATGGACAACTTTCTAGAAAAATAAAACCTTCCAAGTGACCAAGGTAGAAACAGAAAATATAAACAGACCAATTAACCAGCAACGAAATTGAATCAGTAATCAAAAAAACTACCCAAGAACAAAACCCCTGGACCAGATGGATTCACCACTGAATTTTATCAGACATTTAGAGAATACATAGTACTCATTCTCCTTAAAAGTTTTCCAAAAAATAGAAGAGGAGGGAATACTTCCAAATTCATTCTATGAAGTCAGCATCACTCTATTACCAAAACAAGGCAAAGACACCACAAGAAAGGAAATTACAGACCCAATATCCCTGAACATAGATGCAAAAATACTCAACAAAATATTAGGCAAACCGAATTAAAAAATACATCAAGAGGATCATACACCATGATCAAGTGGGATTCATCTCAGGAATGCAAGGATGTTACAACATTCAAAAATCCATCAACATCATCCACCACATCAACAAAAAGGAGGACAAAAACCACATGATTATAGATGCTGAAAAAGCATTTGACAAAATTCAACATCCATTCATGATAAAAACTCTCAACAAAATGGGTATAGAGAGCAAGTACCTCAACATAATAAAGGCCATATATGACAAACCCACAGCCAACATTATACTTAACAGCAAGAAGCTGAAAGCTCGGGAACAAGACAAGGATGCCTACTTTCCCCACTTCTATTCAACATAGTTTTGGAGGTCCTAGCCATGGCAATCAGACAACACAAAAGAAATAAAAGGCATCCAGATTGGCAAGGAAGAAGTTAAACTGTCCCTCTTTGCATATGACATGATATTGTACATAAAAAACCCTAAAGAATCCACTCCAAAACTACTAGATCTAATATCTGAATTCAGCAAAGTTGCAGGATACAAAATTAATACACAGAAATCTGTGGCATTCCTATACACTAACAATGAACTAGCAGAGAGAGAAATCAGGAAAACAATTCCATTCCCAATTGCATCAAAAAGTATAAAATACCTAGGAATAAACCTAACCAAGGAAGTGAAAGACCTGTACTCTGAAAACTACAAGACATTCATGAGAGAAATTAAAGAAGATACCACTAAATGGAAACACATCCATGCTCATGGATAGGAAGAATTAATATTGGTAAAATGGCCATCCTGCCTAAAGCAATCTACACATTCAATGTAATTCCTACCAAAATACCAACAGCAATCTTCAACAAACTAGAGCAAATCGTTGTAAAATTCATATAAAACCACAAAAGACCTCGAATAGCCAAAGCAATCCTGAGAAGGAAGAATAAAGCTCAGGGGATTATGCTCCCCGACTTCAAGCTCTACTACAAAGCCACAGTAATCAAGACAATATGGTACTGGCACAAGAACAGACCCATAGACCAATGGAACAGACTAGAGAGCCCTGATATAAACCCAACCATATATGGTCAATTTGTATGACATAGGAGCCATGGACATACAATGGGGAAATGACAGCCTCTTCAACAGCTGGTGTTGGCAAAACTGGACAGTTACATGTAAGAGAATGAAACTGGATTATTGTTTAACTCCATACATTAAAGTAAACTCGAAATGGTCAAAGACTTGAATGTAAGTCATGAAACCGTAAAACTCTTAGAAGACAACATAGGCAAAAATCAACTGAATATAAGCATGAGCGACTTCTTCCTGAACACCTCTCCTTGAGCAAGGGAAACAAAAGCAAAAATGAACTCATGGGACTACATCAAACTAAAAAGTTTCTGTACAGCAAAGGACACCATCAATAGAACAAAAAGGCATCCTACAGTATGGGAGAATATATTTGTAAATGACATATCCGACAAGGGGTTAACATCCAAAATATATAAAGAACTTACAAGCCTCAACACCCAAAAAGTAAATAACCCAATTAACGAATGGGCAGAGGATATGAAGAGACAGTTCTCCAAAAAGAAGAAAATCAGATGGCCAACAGATACATGAAAAGATGCTCCACATCACTAATCATCAGGGAAATGCAAATTAAAACAACTAGATATCACCTCACACCAGTAAGGATGGCCAGCATTGAAAAGACTGAGAACAACAAATGCTGGTGAGGATGTGGAGAAAGGGGAACCCTCCTACACTGCTGGTGGGAATGTAAGCTAGTTCAACCATTGTGGAAAGCAATATGGAGGTTCCTCAAAAAACTAAAAATAGAAATTCCATTTGACCTGGGAATCCCACTCCTTGGAATTTACTCAAAGAATACAACTTCTCAGATTTAAAAAGACATATGCACCTCTATGTTTATCGCAGCACTTTTTACAATAGCCAAGATATGGAAGCAACCTAAGTGTCCATCAGTAGATGAATGGATAAAGAAGAAGTGGTACATATACACAATGGAATACTATTCAGCCATAAGAAAGAAACAAATCCTACCATTTACAACAACATGGATGGAGCTGTAGGACATTATGTTCAGTGAAATAAGCCAGGCAGAGAAAGACAAGTGCCAAAAGATTTCCCTCATTTGTGGAATCTAACAATGAAGCAAAACTGAAGGAACAAAATAGCAGCAGACTCAGAGACTCCAAGAATGAACTAGTGGTTACCAAAGAGGAGGGGTGTGGGAGGGTGGGTGGGGAGGGAGGCAGGGAGAAGGGGACTGAGGGGTATTATGTTTAGTGCACATGGTGTGGGGGATCACGTGGAGAACAGTGTAGCACAGAGAAGGCACATAGTGAATCTGTGGCATCTTACTACGCTGACGGACAGTGATTGCACTGGGGTATGGGTGGGGACTTGATAATATGGGTAAATGTAGTACCCACATTGCTTTTTCATGTGAAACCTTCATAAGAGTGTATATCAATAATACCTTAATAAAAAATTTTTTTAAATAAATAAAACCCCAGACCCTAAAACCTTGAGGGTGCCTTTTTTCTGAGGTAGCCCACATTCTACTCTCTTAGTGTGCTCCTTTTTGCATCAAATAAATCTCTCACTTATAACGTTTTGTCTCTGCAGTTTTCCAGTGGTACGTGTCTTTATTACTGTGCTTTTTCATTCTAATCACCTTATACTCTCACTTCCCTGCATCTCCAAACCAGTGTTCACTCCAACAGAAGGAACTGATGTCTTAGTTCATGCCATAACAAAACCCCATTGGCTGGGGGTGCTTACAAAACTGATGCTTATTTTCTCACAGTTCTGGAGGCCAGAAGTCGAAGATCAAGGTGTAGCTTGTCTAGTGGTGAGAGCTCTCTTTCTCACTTCCCACTGAGTCCTTGCACAGCAGAGAGCCGTCTATAGTCTCTTTCTCTTCTTACGAAGCCATCAGTTCTGTTGGATCAGGGCTCCATGCATCTGACCTGATTTTTTAGTCTCCATCATTTAACCTCCATCACCTCCACAAAGGCTCCATCTCCAGTACTGTCACCCGAGGGGCTGAGGCTTCAACGTGAACTTGGGAGGACAATTCAGCCCATGGCAGATAAGTGGGCTAAGCAATGTACAGCTGGTATATTTCCAGTATTTAATTGCAAAACTATTCTAAACAATTAAGGTGGAAAGACATAGTTTTGTGAGCATTCTTTCCAAATCCTCACCTATTCTCTTTTTTGCTCCAATTAATGCAAAATATAATGACATCATGCCCTGATGGCAATCTCTTCTGTCATTGCTGGAGTTGATGAGTAACAGAAGTTGTTCCTCTTTGGGGAGGGTGGGATGTTTGGGGTTGGTTTGGATCTGATTGGCTTGGTTCAGTTATTTCTTCCTCTTTCCTAGTTTGCAAACAAGAAGAGCTTGGATTCCTGCCTGGGAAGGCACCAAATTAACTGCCAATGGAGAATTCTATCAGAACTGACTATTCATCTGGTCTAGAATAGTCTCACTTGTCTCTGTGTTTGCTGCTAGGCTGTATTTCTACACAGTTGATTCTAAAATGGTCTGTTTTAATGGAGATATGAATAAGGGAAATAAGGTCTTTTGAAAACATTTAATGGGGTCACAAAATTATACTCATTTGTTATATTTTGTTTGATTCAATGTTAAATTTACATTCTGAGCACACAGTTGCTCTTGCCCAAATGCCCCGTCTTCCAACATCAGCATTTATGACTCCTTGACAGTAAGATGGTCAGTGTGAGCAAACCCTTCCCTCACCACTCAATCTAGATTTCTCTGTATGCTCTCTACTATGCAGTCACCTAATAAAATTCTGTAGGGGAAAACACTGCAGGAAATAAAAGTATGCAGGAGGGTCCTTGTCATTCACCACTTCTCAAGTGAGGACTTCAGTCTCTGGACTGTGCCCTGTCCTCAATTTGGTGGTTCAGATACAATCACTGGTGACTGTCAACATTCCCTGCTGGGACTATCCATATTAGAATCACCTGGAATGTTTCTTGCCAGACCTGCTGAAGCAGAATCTCTGGGTTTGGAGGAATGCAGGATTTTGCAATTTTAACAAGTTCTTCCATTGACTCGTATGTACTATAACAACACTAAGAAAAAATTTCATCATAGCCTATGTATTTCTTCATGAAGTAGCCAAGCAGAAAATTTTCCTGTACAGCACAGACAAGTTCACATTTAATAACTCTCTTCCAATCTTGTGTTTGTTTAGTCCGACAGCTGCTTTTTAATAAGGGAGTGGTAATCCTAGCCCATTGATCTTATTTGTTTTTTAAATGATACTTTGATTTCCCAGTCGGGCTGTGTTTAAATTGCCCTTAGTATCTTCTCAAAGAATTTTAGTGCCAATAAGAAAATGTATGTTTTCTGCTCTCCTTACTTATCCATTCCATTGTTTGAGCATGATGTTCTAGGATGCCCCCAACTTCAGACATCTGAAGCTGAGAACTGCATAGCAATGTGAGAGACCCTGGCTAGCCTTCCAGAATAACAGAAGAAAATCAAAAAGCAGCCTCCAGGGGAAGAGGGTTTCCCCAAGGACACTTTGAGGATACTGGTCAGCTACAGAAGTCAAGTTCAATAACAGTGAAGAACTAGCTATAGTTCTTCCTTGGTGTGTTATTAACGGCTAGTCACAGCAGAGGACTGCTGTACTCATGGCTCTTCATATGAGCAGTCTGACCACTACCTTCCTGTCTAAGCTCCCAGAGGGAGAAGGATTTGAAATGAGGGTCTTTGAAGAAATGGAAATGCCTTGGAAGATGAACTCTATTCTTACAAGTTGCATAGAGCACCTAAAATATATATATAAAGCCTCTTTAGTAACAACGGTAATCTAAATTCTACTCAATTCCAATGAAGCTTTTGGTGTGTGTCAGAAGCTGTCAACCCATCAGGCACAAGGAGTGCCCGCCTTCCCCCAAAGGGAAAGTCAATAGCAACAGTTGCCTGGGGACCTGCTCCAGCTCCTCCAGTGAGTTTCCCCTGCTCCACCCAGTGGGTCCCAACCTCACCAAGAAGCTCCACCTCTTCTGATTTACACTGGGTTTCCACAGGAGATTTTAATCACAGAAGTATCCTGCTCCTTTGAATTTTCTATTAAATGTTTGAAAACCATTGTGTATAATGCTCCCTAAAGAACAGTGCCTTACGCCAGAACAGAATCACCTGCTCAAGGTGATTCCAGACATAGAGGGTGTATGTTTCCTATTGCTGCTGTAACAGGTTACCATGAACTTGGTGCCTCAAAACAACTCAAATGTATTACCTCATCATTCTGGAGGTCAGAATTCCAAAATGGATTTCACCAGGTTAAAATCAAGGTGTTGGCAAGATTGCAACCCATCTGGAAGCTCTGGGGAGAATCCGTTTCCTTGCCTTTTCCAGTTTGTACGGGCCACCCACATTCTCTGGCTTATAACTACAGCCAGCAGTCACCCATTCCCGCCCCTGCCCCCTCATCACATCTTCCTGGGCTCTGACTCTCCTGCTTCCCTCTTATTTGTAATTACCCATCTGGATAATTCCAGGAATATCTTCCCATCTCACGTCCTTAACTTAATCCCACATGCAAAGTCCATTTTGCCACAAAAGGTAACACATTCACAGGTTTTGGAAATTAGAACATATACATTTTGGGGGGACAATTCTGCCTGAGACATAGACCAGAACCTAAGTCTGCTGACAACCAGCCCAGGTGTCCCTAAGACCTCAGGTCATTGCCCCATCCATCCCTTGGGCTCCTCAGAGATCAGGGTCATCTCTGAGACTCGGAAACAGCAGCTGGGCTGCACAGCAGCAAAAGCTTTCCTCTTGAGGTGGTGGTTTACTCTTGTATATACCTCAAATGCTCCTGGTATCCCATGCCCCCGATATTACCTAACTCCTCAGAAGGAAGGGGGTTGCCCATTAGGCTCAGAATGCATCTTGGTGGTTCACCGAAAAGGTCTAGGGAGTGGACTCTTGATCCAGCAATGAAGACAGTACTGCTTACCTTCTGGGGTACCTCTTGGGAACCTGAGTAAGGTAGGATGAAGCACCCATATCTATAAGGCCCTGGGAGTAACCCAAGGGCTAGTACAAATGCCCACTGCCCATGTTGCTCATTTGCTGGCAAACAAGGAAAGCAGGAGAGGAAGAGGAGGTAAAAGAGAAGCAAGCTGAGCTGATGGCACAGGTAGGTCCATGGGAGGCCTGGACATGCAGGCAGGAGAAGGGGGAGGGCCAGCACCCGGTGTTGCCCCACTGCAGAGTCACCTCAACCCACTACTCAGAGCCCCCTAAGCCGAAAAGGATTGACTGGAGAAGAAACAGAGGAGACTCTAACCAGAAAAGACACATCAGGAATCCTGCATGCCTCAGTGAGTTTGCCAGGAGATTATTCTTCCTCCCACTATAGGAATGATAAAATTCCAAAGGTATTTCCACTTTTCTAATATGACAAGCTGGGTCCAGAAAGACTGTCAGCCTCAGGAGGAGGAGTGAGGCAGGAGAAGGATGCCAGAGGGGTTTTAACTCTATCAGGGAACCAAACCTTAACCCCGCCTCCCCAGCGCTTTGAGAACAAACAGGAGTAACTGTGGACCATGAGGCCAGATTCTTGTGACAGTGTGCAGTCTCCTGAGAAATCCGGGTGAGGAAGGTTTGATGCTAACAAGAGATGAACGATGCAGATACTTCAGATGAAGACAAATTATTTTCTTCTCATCTAGGAGGGGGATAATTATTATCTTAGAGAGGTCCTCTGCAGTCCAGTCCAATCTGGGGCGATACACCAGCAATTTCCAAGGGCCAGCTTCGTGGGTGTGTGACCTGGACAGTCCTCCAGGGCCCCATGTTCAGAAGGGCCCTGTGGAGAGAGGCCCCAGGTGGAGAGGGGGCAGGGACAGATGTAGACCAGACAACTGCGGACCCCTGCTATTCTGGCTTAGAGCTCTAGGTATTTTTCAGAAGTAAACAGCTGGATACGTGTTACTGTCTTGAACTTCTTAATCATTTTTGACCACGAGGCCCCTCATTACCATCTGGCAGTGGGCCCCACAAGTCATGTAGCTGGACCTACAAGTATAGCATACATGTGTTTGTTTAGGACTAATGGTTACAAAAACAATAAAAGACCTAGGGTCTCAACTTACAAAGCAGATATTGAATCTATTCATTAAATCAAACAAACTCGGCAGAAAATTCCCTCCCACCTGCCGCATACACATACCCGCAGGTTCAATCCCACATCCCCCAGCACAAATGACTGTGCCAACCTGCAGTGCCATCCCTGCCAAGTGGGGACAGACCATTATTTAGAGATGCTGATGGTATTCATCACATTTCAGGGAAATAATTTAGGACTCAGCTGATGGCTCACATACATTTCTACCATGGTTCAGTGAGCTTGAGAAAAACTGAACTCCAAAATGAGATTGAACAATTGGAATTTAAATTCTTAACAGTCTTTTAACCACCACCATCAGAGTAAGATTTAAAAAGAAGAAAGGAAGATAACATTACAAAAAAAAGATAAAGAAAAATTTCCTTCTAAGGTGGTTGTAAGGTTTAAGTGAGATTCATCTGAGTATCCCATGGAACATCTGGGATATGGCCTGCATACAGTAGACGTTAAAAAATAAATGTTAATTCCCTTTCCCTTTTCAAAAACCCTCTTTGTATACACTTTCTTCTTTTCTTCCAATCTTGCCAAGTAAATTAAGCTTTAAGCAGCACCTGCCCCTCTGCTACCTAATGTTAAAGGCTGAATTGTGCCACCACACCACCCCTCAAATTCATAGGTTGAAGCCCTAACCTCAGAACATCAGAATGTGACTAGATTTAAAGACAAAGCCTTTAAGGAGGAAACTGTGATAAAATGAGGTCGTGTGGGTGTGCCTAATCTAACATGACTGGTGAACTTAAAAGAAGAGGCTATTAGGATACAGGTTCAGATGGAAGACCATGGGAAAACACAGGGAAGATGAAATCTAAATCCAAGAAGAGAAGACACTAACTCTGCCCACACCTTGACCTTGGAATTTCAGCTCCAGAACTAGGAGAAAATAATGGTCTGTTGTTTTAAGATACCCGGGCTCTAGTACTTCATTGTGGCAGCCTGAGCAGACCATACCTAACATCATCAGAATCATGGTTCTTGGAGGGAGGCAAGGTATGCTGCCAAGAAAAATTAAAAATCTTTTATTAGAAAAAGCCATCAAGGAGAGTAACACTGCTCTTTAGGAGCGGCTAGACAATTTGCACAGGTTTTCAGCCAAGTACGTCCTCTCCTGGGGATTCACTGCCTCCTTGTAGATCAAGACCACTGTACTCTTTGGAAGGAAGGAAGATGTGGATTTGGGTGTCATCAGTCACTCAGGCCAGCCCAACATACCAAATGTCACATACCTCTGGCCCTGTGCCAACCTCAAGAGGAGACTTTTCTTAGTCCTAATACAATCCCAAAGCAACAAAGCACACATGGAGTCTTCCGCCCAAGATCCTAGGTGAAATAACACCCAAGCCCTGAGTGAATTTCTGGTCTCATGGGCTTTCCTTGTATTCCCTAAGGAAGTCACAGGGCAAGAGTTGTAAATGGAGGCTATGTCTTCCTATTTGGGTATTTCTAATTCCTGCTCAAACTATGTGGTGCCATGAAATTGGAATCAAGGTAGGAATGACCAGAGACCTTATCATACCATTCCTAACAACAATTTCCCCTGAGTTTGCTCATTGCCAGCACTGTGCTAAGCACATCACTTACATTTTTTCTCCCAAGAAAGATTTTTATAACAGAGGAATGAGCCTGCACTGTGAAAAGCACCAAGAGTCAGGCCTTCGTATTTAGGGTGTTAGAAACAAGCTCTTCCAGATGACCAAATGCTTTGTCTGTCACCATGTCACCAGGTGCTTCTGACTGCATATGCACCTATCCACCTGGACTCTCAGGTACATACTGGCTCCTTTCTCCTGAGCCCTTTCCAACACATATTATTTAATAATAATATAATTTTTATTTAATTAATTTACCTGTACTCTTATTCTGAAAAGTAATGTATTTTAGGCAACTCACAGATTCACTGCATATGGCAAACCAACATTATTGATTCAACACACATTGAGCACGTCTATGTTCTAGGCACTGTGCTGGGTGCTAGAGAAACAGGAAATGAAAGACACGAAGTCTTTATATTTATCTGTGTGTACAATTTTTGGAGCTCTTCACTCCTCCATGTGGATTCAAGTGACTATCTGGTGCAATTTAATTTTAGCCTAAAGAATTTTCTTCACATGTTCATATAGGGAGCATCTGCCAGCAGCAAATTCTCTCAGGGTTTTTTGGGGAATATGCTTTATTTCACCTTCATTTTAATTAATGGTTTTGCTGGATGTAGAGCCTGGTTGACTTTGTCTTCTATTTGAGCATTTTGAGTATGTCATTCCAGTGCCTCTGGTCTCCACTTAATGAGAAGTCAGTCATTAATAACATTACGGTATTGTATTTGGTAAGTTGTTTTCCTCTTGCTGTTTGCAGGATTTCTTCTTTGTCTTTGTCTTTTAGCGGTTTAAGTATGTGCCTAGGTGTGTTTCTTTTTGTGTTCATTGCATGGGAATTCATTGAGTTCTGGGATCTGTGGATTAATGTTATTCATCAGATTTGGAAATTTTCCAGTCATTATTTACTCAAATGGTTTCTGCTCTTTTCTTTTTCTCATCTCCTTCTGAGACTCCCACTGCATGCATTTTGCTATGCTTAGGACTTTCTAACATCTCTAAAGCTGTTTTTCTTCAATCTTTTTTCTCTGTGTTATTCAGATTGGATTATTTCTGCTGACTTATCTTCATGGTCACTAGTTCTTTCTGCTGCTCTCTCACATCTGCTCTGAGCTCACGAGTAAATCCTTCATTTCAATTACAGTACTTCTCAACTCCAGTGTTTCCACTTGGTTTCTTTTTACAATTCATATTTCTCTACTGAGACTCCATATTTATTGAGTCATTGCATCAGATTTGTCTTTAATTTTTAAAACACAGTTTCCTTTATTTCTTTGACCTATTTATAATAGCTGTTTTGAAGCCTTCATCTGCTAAATTCAGCATCCAGGCCCACTCAGAGTCAATTTCTATTCAATGCTTTTTATCTGAGTAGGGATCACACTTTGCTATGTGTTTACATGCCTTACAATTTTTTGCTTTTTGGTGAAAACTGAATGTTTCAGGTAATATTTATTTTAGGTAATATTTAGAAACTCTAGATTCCGATCTCTTTTCCTCAAAGTTTTATTTTAAATTTGCCTGTTTTTGAACTACAGAATCTCTCCTTCCCACAGTGCGTAGCTGCTGATGTCTCTGCTTAGGTCATTCATTCCTATTTTTATTTCTTAGCCTGATTTCCAAGGGGCTGTCCTGTGCCTGTGTGGCTTAGTGGTCAGCCAATGAATTTGGGCAGAAGTTTTTCTCAAATACCACAAGCCTATAAAGCTTCCACCCCCGACACACAGATGTGTGTGAAGGCTCGGGAGTCATCTCAAGTTCAGCCAGTGCTATGTCTGCCTTGCTTTTCACTTTCTACAGGGCTCTCTTGGGTCTCTTGGCTCATGTGTATAGTTTCCCAGTCAGCCAAGAGCGTGAGAGAGCATCTCAGTTCTTCTATGCTCTCATTGCAGGATTTTCTGTTAAATTTATAGCTACTGTATGTACTGCTTACCCCAACAGAAGCACATTCCCACACCTGCGGGGCTATGCATTTTCACCATTTGTTTACTGCCAAGTTCTCAGTTATTACCAACACTGCAGGTTTTCACCTGTGCCCAAAACTCATCTGTCCCCTTTGGCAGCACACTTAATTTTTTATTTTTCCTAGTTGACCCCTTGCTGAGAAAACTGGACAGATGTGGAGAGAGGGCAGGGGCAGATGTAGTCCAGACAAACAGGCTGCAGACCCCTGCTGTTCCAGCTTAAAGCTCTATTTTTCAGAAGAAAATGCTTTTCAATTTGTTATCTGCCTTTAGCCAATTTCCAGGGCTCAGAAATGGCCGTTTTTGAGAATTCTGTCCAGTCTTATACTTGTTTTGCAGGGAGAGGATTTGCTGGACCTTTTTATGCCTCTATAGCTGGAAGTCTGACCCCTGAAATGCCTTTTTAAAAGTATTTTACATGTGATAGGCCATGAATTTCCCAATTGTCTACTGTTTCCATGGCCTCTGTGGTCCTACAGTTGTTCTGCTCCATTAATTTAAATTACCTGCCTGACCCTTGAAAGCATTTGAACTTATGAATTATGATCCACAGGGGTGACACCTAGTTGTCCTGTAAGTGTAATGGAATGTGCAAATAGTGCTCATCCTTCCACAAACATGTGCTAGATACTCTCAGATAGAAAAGCATTTAAGAGAAGGTCCTTATCTTCAAGGCTGCTGAAGTCCTGGGGGAAATGAGGAGCATGGCTACAAAGAGATACCTCAATGCAATGCCTGGAGCACATGATGTGCAAGAATGTTCTCTGTGTGTTAGAGAGGACTAGAAAATATTTAAGTTTATGCCATACAGACCCTTTACATGGTTTTACATTCTTTTCAATGACTAAATATTACTTAGGTATTTGGAATGAAATTGCTTCCACTGAAGAGAATAAACTGGTGCATCATAACAAAGAGAGGAGCAGCTACAGTGCTGAATGTCATGGAGGGCTAGACTCTGTCCCACTGTTGGTGGAATGCGGACAGTGAACAGAAAACCTAATCACGACCAAAGCCTTGGGTTCCAGCCCTGCTTCTGTCACTACCAAGCTGTGAGATTTGGGGCAGATCACCAGCCATTCTGAGAAATCAGTTTCTGGTTCTGTAGAATGAGGAAGAGGCGGGGAAAGGGAAATTGTTTTTAGTTCGAATGCTCTGTGGTTCCAAGGCGGACAGAGGTAGCATTTTCCACAGTCTCTAGATGATGTGAATATTTTGTTCCCATGCAGGGTAAGGACTGGTCACACAGGTTTTAGTAAAATGTTTTTGAAAACCTGGTGAAAGTTATGGCATCTTTATCTGGGGGGAAAGTGCATACTCCTATAGGCACAAAATGTTACATAAAACATCAGGGAACTGACACACCCCGAGAAGCCCAGGCTAAGGTCTCTTGAGAGAAAACAATAAAAAAGAGACCATTATGGACTTCAAATTCTTGGATTCAGCTCTGGCTGTTGTAGGCTTCTCCCATTTTTTTTAGAATAGTCAAAGAAATCAAAAGGTCTGAATTTTAAAACTACCCTAGAAAATTCTGTTATAGGAAAAGAAAATTGCTCAACACAGAGAGGCATACTACAGAACAAGAAATCTCACCTTAGCAGAACCCCAGGCCCAGAGGAGGAATGGACAATTAAAGGCTTAGCATCTATCATAGCAAAGAAGGGAAAACTGCATGAAATGATTAGAAGGCTGCCACAGCAATTATAACCAAAGGCAGGAAATTGAATTCAAGGCTTATCTCATTAGTTAATTGAATGCAAGACTTATTTCCGCAGGTGTCTCAGGGGAACCTTTAGACCTTCCATAGAAAGAGTACCCAGAGACCCTATGAGAGGTTATTAATGCTCTCATGCCTCTTCCTTCTGCCCTCTTCCTTTTGGAAAATGGAAAAGGAATTCCACAAGATTAAGTGAGCATTTTTATTTGAACTCTTAGAACATTTGCAACTGGTTTCATTCTGAAATCTAAATTAGATCATTTTACACTGAACCAGCCCAAGGACTGAGATATAAATGTGTCTGACAGACACCTGTGCTGAGGACAGAAGAAGCAGAGTCCAGGGGGCCATCGTGGGCTTTGGTTTCATGCTCAATGCTGCGTGTGCTGCACAGAGCTGAGGGCAGAGGGCAGAGGTCACCAAGCCCCCATGGCAGGGACTCCCACATTGTCCAATCACAGGTAATACTGTCACTATCAGCTCCATTACTCCTGCTGTATTTACGGGCTCCCAAGTCACTTAGCAGGGGGAATGCAGATGCAGAAGGGCAGTATCATTAGTACTGAAAAACTCTGGGGACAAAACCAAAATGCAACCTGGATATTCTCCTCTTCCAGGTCTGTGTTTTTTGCTATTTAGAAGGTCACTGAAGCAGGCGGCCTCAAAGTGAGGTAAGAATTGCCCTATAGTGGTGGATCATGCCGCACAGGGACGGCTTCTCAGAGGGTCTTGAGTCATCCACATTGCATCCTCCAATTAATTACATTATTTCCTGATCAAATACAGGGAATCTATTTTAGGCATCTCCCTTTTAAAGTTCTACAGCCACTACATTTTGGATATTGTAAGAAAGACCACCAGAGTTCATACCAGCTTCATTTGGTTTTAGGTTCCCACCAGGCACCACTAGAATAATCAAAGGAAGGGCTAAATAAAGCTTCTCTGAACACTGTTCAGTGTTCTGAATTCCATGTTTGCATATCCATCTGCCCACCAGAGCTCCACTTGAATTCTAATCAAGCATCACATATTTAACACATCTAACAGAGCTCTTACTCTCTCCCCAGGCCTGCTCCTCCTCCAAGTGTTCCTAAGGGAAAGCCTTGGAAGCATCCTTGAGTCCTCTTGTCGTCTCCCAGTGCACACCCAACCCACGTCCCCTGACCTGTTCCAGACTCTGCCTTTGGGGTCTGACTGCCTTTCACTGTCCCTGCTGCTACACCAGTCCAAGCCACCACTTCTCTTCCCAGGAATAATGCGAGGGCTCCTCACTGGCCTCCCAGTGTCCACCCTTATGCTCCACACACCATTCTCCACATGACAACAACGATTCTCTGAACACTGAGTCAGACCCCAACACTCCCTGTTCAGGATCCTCCAAACAGATCCTGTCTCTCTGAACTAAATCTAAGTCCTTGCCCAGCACATGAGGCTATATCCCAGGCTGCCTTTCTGATGCCCACTCCCTGCACTCCCATGACCAGCCTCCATGCTGTTTCCAGAGCATGCCAAGCTCACTCTTCCCTCAGGGCCTTTGCACACACTGTTCCCCTGCCTGGAGATATCTTCCAGAACTTCTCAGTATCTGCTAGCCTTACCCTCTCACTTCTTTCAGGTCTCTGCTCAAATGTCACCTCATCAGAGAGAACTTCCCGACCATGCTGCCCAAAATAAAAACACATTTTAGTCTCTCAACCTTCCTAACTTTTCTTCATAGCACGTATCATTCCTGGACATTACTATATATCCTTTGTTTTTAAAAATTTTATCTTTTAAAAATGGGGATTTTGTCTTGTTCCCCCACTACATCTCTAGGACCTAGAATATGTCTGGCATATAACAGATGTTCAATAAATATTTTTCAATTAATGTTATTGGTTATTCTGCCTAGATGGGTGTATAATGATATTAACTATTTTTTATAGTGAAATATCATACATATGTATATAATACCACATACAAAAGTACATATGATGCATATATACAATTTAAAATAAGTAGATACCTATGAAGTGTGCCAACAGTATCTGCTAAGGTACCAAAACAGATTTTATACCAAGTTCAAGTACAAATTATTTCACATTATGAGTCTCTTTGATTTTTTTTGCAGCAGAAAAGCTAACTTAAACTGACTTAACAGTAAGGAAATTTATCATATAAAATCTCATTAAAAGAAAACTTTGGAAGTAGGAGGAGTTTTAAGTAATGGTTGATGTAGTGGTCAGAGGATGTCATAGTACTGTTCTGATCCTTCGCTCCTCTGCCTGCCCTGGTGTCAGCCTCATCATGAGGCTGACTCACCAGCAGTGGTGATGACAACTGAAAAGATCCAGGCTACGTGCCTTGTCTTCCATGTCCAGGAAAGAGAACACACCTTCATCACAGCATTGCAAGCTGGAGGTGCTGAGTGCATTCTCACTGGACCTACTTAGGCCCACTGCTCACCTCTGGCCCAATCATGTGCCCAGGGGAATTCAACAAGCTAAATGCCTTAGCTGAGCTCAAATGTTCCAACCCTGAAGTCCCAGGTGGAAACACATGGATCCTCGAATAGAAATCAAGGCCTGTTGGAAAGGGAGAAACTCAAGCTGGGAAGGCATTCACAAATGTCCACTGTACCCCTATTCATCAAAAAGTGCTTGATTCTTGCAGTTCACAGCAGATTTTATCTAATTGTAGACATATTCTAACAAGCTCGATGTCTGCTCTCTCAACCCACAGCTAGTGGGAGATCACTCAAAGCACATACACTGACAAAAATAGACAATGTCACAAAATAGACACAATATTTTTAAAAAACAATCATTTCTGTCCCACGAGGGGAAATTATTTACATCTCAATGTAATAGTAATATTATGATGATCCTAAGGAATAAAACATTGATATTATATCCAGTGGATGAAGTTTGGAAATAAAAAAGAATGTTTAATGGAGTTTTGAGAGATTCTATCAAAACATGAACTATTACAATGATGACACTCAATGAGGTCTCAGTTCTCCCAACTGATGCCAACCAAATGAGCTGCTGCTAGCTATACTTATAAAAAAACTATAGTGATATGAGAGGCCATTCCTTCTACAGTTTCAGGGAATTTCTACCTATTCTAGATCTATTATTAAGAAAGAAAAGTATAACAATTTAATGAGCAAATTGAACGTTCTTTCATAAAAACAAGGAGTCCCTTCCAACCGCAAACATTAAAAAGGGAACTTTTCCTGGCATCATATTGAGCTAGGAGGCATTGGGTAGCATGACCTACAGTTTTGCACAAACCAGTGAAATAACTCACTTCTGAGGAGCACTGAATCCAGCCAACAGTAGAACTTCCAATAGTGGGCTATCTCTAAATTACATTGGGCTGTTGATTTCATTTTAAGGTACAAAAATAAAAAGGAGAGGAATCAAGATCTGAGACTGAGTAGGAGACAGGACTCCATCTAGGGATTCCATATTGGAGATTTTGTTCAACCTTTAAATTCAGTTTTGCATCCCACAGTCCATAAACATTTTAATTTTAAATCTTTTCCTTTTTCAATCAGGGCAGCCTTAAGAGTAGAAATAGTATGCAGCCCCCAAAGTGGTATGATCTGAGTGCTACTTAGGAAAGCCCCTTCCTCTAAATTTTCTCCACCACCAACAGAGATTATGGGGGGTCAGAAGAAGTCCCCTATCAATTGCATGTATTCCTGAGAGACATAACAAGAATCTTCAGTCAAGGGCCTGACCAGTGAGAAACAAGTTGGGCAGATGTGAAAAGAGAAGGCTAAGGGACCTAAGCAGAGACAGCAGGGTTAGACTGGTGTATTGCTTTTACCTTATCCAGCCTTCCTACAGTTGTCCTGAATACTCCCTTCTGAGTCTTTCTCCCCCATCGTTAGCATCTGCTTAGGCTCCTGTCATTTCAGAGCACTCCTTCAGTTTCCAATCTTTGCCTCCCTGGCTGGGGCCTTGTTCCTGTTCTGCTGACACATATGTCTCCACACACCTGCATTAGGCTGTGTACGGGGATGCTGGAATGAGGTACCACAGACTGGGGGGCTTAAACAACAGAAATTTAGCTTCTTACCATTCTGGAGGCTGGGAGTCTGAGCTCAGGGTATGGCAGGGTTGGTTTCTCCTGAGGCCTCTCTCCTTGGCTTGTGGACAGCCACCTTCTCCCTGTGTCCTCACAGGGTCTCCTCTCCATGTCTGTGTCCAAATTTTCTCTTCTAAGAAAGACAGAAGTCATATTGGATTAGGGCCCACCTTAACAACCCTATTTTACCATAATTACCTCTGTAAAGACCCTACTCGAAATACAGTCATATTCTGAGATATTGGGGGTCAGGGCTTCAACATATGAATTTGGGGGACACAAATCAACCCACAGTGATACTGGCTTTAAAGTCCCCTTGAAGGCCCTTGACTCCTTCCCTGAAACACTGCCCCTAAATCCATTTCAAATTTATCCTAACAGGTCTCTCTCAGGCAGGATTTTTCTAGTCTGAAATCCTCCTGGGGAACATGGGACACAGAGCATTTCAATATGGACACCAACGCCTCAGGCAACTCATGAGTTTTGCCTGCTTGTTTTTTTTGGTCAGAATTACAACTGAGCTCTGTGTGGGGTGTCCTGACTTCCCCTAGGAGGACTGTGTCTGGACTGGGCCTCTTTGGTGAGGGGTGCGCTCTGACCCAGGCTAAGAGCTGCCCCCACCAACAGCTCCAACCAGGGCAGCAGACTCTAAAGAAAAGCAGTTCAGAACTAAAGGGAAAAAACTGCATCACCACTGAAATAAAAACAAAGTCCCCATTTTCTCCCCATTGAATCCAGAGGATTATAGAAATCCAAAGCTGGCAGCCTGCCCCCAGATCTTTGATAGTGGCAAGCCCTCAGGCTCACTGCAGTTTCATCACCTGGGTTGCATACCTTTTGGAAAGAATGACCTCTAACCAGGGTTTGTCCTGCATTCCTTAGGGCTCTTTTCTCCCCCAAACTGTAAGTACTCACCCAATGGCCTCACTCAAGGCCCCCCCAAGGCCCCAAGGCCAGAGCAATGCCATGCCCTCCAGCCCCCTTTCTCTGCCACGGGACTTCACCCTGATTCTGGGAAACGAGCCTCTCATCCCTGCACCCACCATATTCCTCACCCATCACCCTCAACATTGGGCTGGTTTCCGAGTCCGGAAAGTACAAGGTAAAGTCTTACATGATCACATCCGCTCCATGACTACAGCAAACATTTAGTGCCTGCAGAATCCAGGATGGGCAGTGGGTCTACATGCTGTCCTTGAATTTGGGCTTCAAGCAGTCCATGGACACACCCATAACTAGCCCAAGAAAGAAGCCTTACCATGCTCTTTCCGTTCTCCATGAAAAACAAAATCTCCTTTTCTGGAGATCCTTAGAAGTAGGCAAGAAACGCATCTGTTTGAACTAGAGGACAGGCAACTCCACAGTGGCCCGTCTCCTGGGGCCAGTGCGACCCACAGATCCATACCCTGTGAAGTGGTGTGAATGGCGTTGGTCACCTCCACAGGGATTCCTCTGGATGGACTGTGAACCACCCTTAGCCATGACTGCTGTGGACACTGAGACCTCTCCCCTCCTCAGCACCCTCGCCTTTGGAGTTAGTTATTCCAAGAACATGGAGCCAGTACTTCGTCTGCAGTCACCCATTTGTTGCACTGCCTTCTAGGGAGGATATTAGGCTCTGAGTTGCCAATGGTCTGACCCATTCCCTGAGGTCCTGAGGGCCCTTTTCAGGGCAAATACACATCAGGGACTCAAAATTCAGCATCTTTCTAGAATCTCCCATTGTGTCCTTTCCTCCTGGGTCCATCAGGCTTGCGGAGAAGCTATCTGCATTCAGCCTGCCACCCCTGTTAGCAATCTTGTTGTTCCCTTTCTTCTGCCTGCCACCTCTTGAACCCCTAGTCTCTCCTTACCCCCTTCAATTTGGTTTCCATCTATTCTAAATAAGTTGCCTTTTTAAACAGGTAAGTACATCCATGTGCCAGGTGTGGGAGGAGGAACGATGATCCCAGCTTCAAAGGGACGAGAGATCTCCTGGTCCACAAGGTCCAAGCCAGGCACAGAAAAAAACAAGCCCCTGCACACAACAGTCCAAGTGCTATAAATAAAGAAACAGAATGGAGGACGCAGAGATGTCTGGGGGACGCTCAGGAAATCTTCATGAAGGAACCACATTTAAGCTTACTTTCAAGGACAAGCATGACCTTTAACTGGATGTGAGCCACCAGACAAAGCAGGGCGAAGGGACAGTTCAGATCAGGCCACAGAAGAAGTGGGAGGGTTGAGTGAAGAGGAAATCTGGGGACCAGACAGGAATGAAGTGAAGAGGCAAGAGCCGAATCTGGTGAGCCACTGAGCGTCTCTGTGCAGGACTCTCCCGCCAGGAGTATTTATCAGGAAGCAGGAACATCTCACAAATTTGAGCTTCATTCTAATTTGGCTGCTAACTAATAACAAAGGAATTGAGTCATTATTACAATTGCAACAGAGCCTCAGTCTTTGATGCCAAGCCTCTTGGTCCTGTTCCATTCATGAAAACCAAAAAAAAGAAAGAAAGGAGATAATTCAACAGCCTCATAATGAGTAACTGACTTCACAGTCTTAATATGAGCAGGGTCAGAGGTCTTCACTCTCGAGTCTCCCACAAGAAAAGCAAGAATGTGTGCCAAGTACACACACCCGGGGAGAAGGACGAGCCATTTTCCTGTCTGGCCCACCTCTGAAGGTCAGGGGCTGCCCGGACAGTACTGGAGGAGCCTAGAGCTCCCCATCCACCCCTCAGCAGCAGTTCCTTCCCAGTTTGACTTCTTAGAGAACTGGGTCATCACTTCACAATCTTGAACTGGCTGCCAAGAAGGCTCTTTCCCTGGAGGACAGTTTCTCTGCTCCTGGAAGGCAGGCCCTGGTGAAATGGAAGGCCTCTGAGATAGCAAACAGTCTCCGCTTGTCAGGGGATATGATCAGACCCCAGAAGAGTGGTCAGCCCACAGCTGGTGCTGAAATGTCACACTGCCTTGGCACATACGGATCCTCCTGTGTCAGTTACTAGATACTTTTTCACTTACTTAAACACATCCAGCCAATGCCACCTTACAGGTATCTCTTCACTGGGCAAAAAAGGACAAAGGCTATATATTTTTCAAATATACTTAAATATCCTCCCCCTCCACTCAATTCAAAGGCTTTTTTCAATTAATTATCTGAAAACTATTTTCCCCCAAATCACAGTGTGTTATCTATTACTGCCTTGTTTTTATACTACACTGCTATTTAGCAATTCTGTCTGGCAGAGATTCCTGGTTCTCCTGGACACACTCAGTTTCTCCTTCTGAAAGTGGGATATATAATGTCACCTCATTAATGAATTGGTGTCTGAAAAATATTTTGAGATAGAGGTGTGAAAACTACTGGAGGTGCAGAGCTAGGGAGTAGCTCATCTCAATCAATAGTAGAATTCTTGTGTGTAACCTGAATATTCTTACTGCACCAAAGGAGCTCACGACTTAAAGTACATTTTAATGAATGTAGTTATGAAATGAAAAGTATTAAAAAGTATTTGACCCTCTTAGACATGTTTCAAACGTTTGGAATTTAACACAATTTTTTTTTAACACAGTGAAAGTTAGAGCGGCTTGTTCTTGATCACATCATCTCACTTATCAAATAAGATGGCTCTTACTTGGTCAATGTATCCCATTTAGCTCTAGAATCAGACCTTAATTGCTTTAACTATTAAATTTATGAAATCTAACCAAGCCTGGTCCTCTTTGAAACAGGCCTTTTTTCCCAGGAGAGGAAGGGCAAGGGAAAGTCAGTGAAAATTAAATGAATTAATTTTTCTGTTTAGTAAACCTGGGAAACGGACTGATGAAAGACAAAGCTCAGACCTCTTCTGGAGTTGTTTACACACTGGTCCCCCTCACGCGCGGGGATACCTCCCCAGACCCCTACGGGTGCCTGAAAGCAGGGGCAGGGCCGACTTTACAGACCCTATGTGTCTCCCTGCGCGCGCACGCGCACACACACACACACCCCTCTGATAAACGTAAAGTATAAATGAGGCACAGGAAGAAATTCACAACAATAATAAGATAGAACAAGTATAACCTTGCACTGTCATTAAAGTGGTGTGAACGTGGCCTCTCTCCTTCTCTATCAAAATACAGTCCTGTGTTGCACTCACCCTTCTTTCTGCGAAGAGGTAAGAAAACAGAATGCCCGCGTGAGGAGAGGGCGTGAAGTGAGTGACGCCAGCGCTGTGACGTAGCGGTAAACGCCTAGTGACCTTCTGACGCTGCGTCAGGAGGAGGAGCTGCTGCTTGCTACTGCAAAGGACTGTGGGAAACCGAAGCCGAGTGAGGCAGAGAAGGGGAAGGTGGCTGTGTACAGTTAGCCCTGCCATCCTCACACAGCTGCTTGGAGGGAGGCATATTTAAATACCCCGTTGAGGACAGTTCTCTCCCACCATAATACACGTCTCACAAGGACAGTCTCTCGGTCCTTCAGGAGAGTAGGGGGGAATTGAACCCTCCTCCTTGAGCCTCCCCTGCATGGCCTGGATTCCCTTTTTGCTCCCCACCAGTCTTGATAAGTGCTTACAAATAAAACTGAAGGAAAACCAGATGTGCAAAACGACGGACTCTGGAGCACGAATCCTGGGGTCTCATCTCCTTGTAGCTTCCCTGGTTTTGCTCGAATGTAGGGCTTCTGTCTGCGCTGGAAGCAGATGGTGCTTCCCCCAAGAATTACTCGGCTTCCCATTTAGCTGACACAGGAAGCACAGAATCTTTGATAAATATATAATAGTACTTTGTATTTGGCAATTCCTCATGGAATACTTAACCGTAACTGTTTTACTGCTTGATGTAGTTCTCGACCTTTCCCTCGGAAACACAGCTTCTATTTTTTGTCACCCCCGTGACCCTCCGAGTATCTCCTCAGCTGGCTCTACTCAGATGAATATTTATTGAAGTGATATTTCCACATTTCTAATGAGATTTCCACAATTCTGTTGTTTATTACTATTCCTAAAACTCTCACAAAGGTCATATTTTTCCCCATACTAATTTCATAACTTTGGAAATAGTCAACAATAGGAGCACAAACCCCTTAATTGAGAAAATGCGAGCACAAACCCCTTAATTGAGAAAATGCATGAAAAAGTTCTGCTGTACCTGATAAACACAGACTAATGAAAGGCAGCTCCCATGAAAAGCAGAAAGCAGTATCTAGAATGACTACTCTTTCACTTACTACATGAGTGAGTTTGAACAAGTCATTGAACTCTTTTGAGCCTCAGTTTCCTTATCTGTAAAATGGGAAGAATAATACCTTCCAAGACTGTTGTGAGAATTAAATGTGTGTGAGTTTTGTAAACTATGAAATGCTATAAAAATCTATGGCATTGCTATTACTTATGCCCCTGCTTAAGACCCTCTCCAAGCCTTCTAAAGAGCTTGATAAAAAAGGTCAGCAGTCTGAGAGAAGATTAAGAGCCTAAAATGGTAGCACCAAACACTACGTAGTGGTAAACACACATAACTGGTCCCAAGAGTGCTCTTAACATACATGGAGAATAGGCACCTGATGTCACAGGTCCCTATGTTTTTTGTGAATATTGTATAATCCAAGAATCTCCATGGTCACACTTAAGTTCGTTTCACTTAGTATCAAAATAAAATGACTTAGTCCTAGAAGCAGAATTCAGATCACTCTCCCCTATTTCTCTAATACTAGGCAGCACAGGGGTTTGCTTTCTGGTCCACACTGTAATCAATTCCTCTGCTGTCCTCTAACCCTAAACCATTACTCTCAGCTATGCTTATTCCATGCTTTCCTGGAAATCATAGGGTGTGACCCTTTCCATTCCCTCAAAGAGCTGCTGGTGTTACAAGGTTTGGTGGAAGCAGAAGGCATTACCACACGATTTGCAAACACTTCAGGTTGAATATCAGACAACATTGTTTTCTTAAAGTCTTGTCAGTTCCCGTAGAGAACATTTGATATCCTGTCCATCCACGGACCCTGATCTTCTATCACATTTCCAGCTAGCCTTCTTCACCCCCCACCCATCTAGACCCTTCCATTTCCTTCTTCAAGATTCCAGTCTGCTTGAGAGGTCAACAGATTACTCTTCCTGTATCATGAAGAATCATTTAACTTTTTTTTTCTTTTGTCAATACCTCTCCCAACTTAAGCATTTTAAGGAGAGGCTTACCTTTGACAACAAAATACAGAGATGGATGGATGGATGAATTTAATAAATGAGATGTCCAGAGAACACTTTAAAACAAGGTTCCCTATTAGAACCCAAAGTAGGCACTCAGCTTGTTAAATGAAACCTATAAAGCCCAGAGGTGGAGATTTTTCAGGCCATCATCGTAAAAGTAATATTTGCGACCAGGCTGATGAACACCTTTGCCCGAGGAAAGCAGAGTGAACGCTGCTGAAGTATTTTGGGAAAAATACTTATATTTAATGGATGATCCAAACTATCAGAGACTGAAAGCCAGGATGGCAACAAAGGAGCTTCAGACCAGAACCCAGACAACAGGGTTTAGGAAAAGACGAGAGAGAGGAAATGGTAAAGGCAATAAATACATTTAGCCAGCTACCTTCTTGTGTGAATCATTTCCAAAGTTAGTAAGCATTTTAAGCAAAAGCTAAGGGGAAAAGCTCTCTTTTATTTATTTCTTTATTCCTGTAACTGGTTTATTCAGATCCTCATTTGTTGAGGGCATAAGCATGAATCACTTTTATTGCTGTCAGTACCGGCCCCCAGATGTTCTGTGGAATTCCCACTTCCGACAGTAGCAGTAAGTACATCAGGGATCAGATTAGCCAGATTTAATAATTTCCCTAACAGTTCTGGTCATTAGACCAGTCTCATTTTTGTGTTTAAGATTCAGTTTGAATTATTAAAAATAACAACAAACAGAAAATAACAAGTGTTGGGGAGGATGTGGAGAAATTGGAACTCTCATACATTTATTGCTGGAGGAAATGTAAAATGGTGCCACCACTATGCAAAACAGTATGGCAGCTCTTCAAAAAGTTAAACATAGAATCACCATATGATTCAACAATTCTGCTTCTGGGCAAATACCCAAAATCACTGAGAGCAGAGGTTCAGGCATGTGTGTATCCATGCTCATACAGCATGAATCATAATAGCCAAAAGGTGGGAACAACCCAAGTGTCTATGGGCAGATGAATGGCTAAGCACAATGTGGTCTATCTGTACAAAGGAATGTTATTCAGCCTCAAAAAGGAAAGGGTGAACTTGAAAGCACTATGCTAAGTTAAAGGACACAAAAACATTGTATGATTCCATTCATATGCAGTACTTAGAGCAGTCAAATGCAAGGGACAAAAAGCAGAATGGTGGGTGCCAGGCAGGGGAGAGGAATGGAGTTCATGTTTAAAGGGGACAGAGTTTTAGTTCGGGAAGATTAAAATGTTCTGGAGAGGGATGGTAGGGATGGTCGTACAACTTTGAAAACATACTTAATGCTACTAAAGTGTACACTTTAAAACGGTCAATTTCATGTTGTGTATATTTTACCACAAGAGAACAATTTTAAAAATGAAAAAATTCAGTCCTAGGCATTTGACAACTTCCATCTCAAAGGCAACTGCCAGGCCCCTGGGCCCCCTCTGCTGCTGGCTCTGCCCTGCAGTTAACTTCTGTGTTCTTCACCCAGGGCCCCACGAACTAAAAGGCCTCCTTCCCTACGCTTGAAGGACTTGGAGACTGGGGGAGGGAGGCCACCCACTTCCTCCCATGCTCACTATGCTAGCAGTCAGCCCTTCCATCCCCGAAGGGGTGGCCCGCTTCTTTGAAATCACCTGCCCGCGAGCCAGCACAAGTCTCCCAAGTCTATCCCCAAACGTCAGCGGGAAGGAAAAAATTGTACCATGCTCCTTGATACTCACTGTGACCCTCCTGTACCACTCAGGTCCTTGTGGCCCAAGGGTAACTGTGGGTCTGCCCCTTAGCAAGAGTCCATGTCCCTGTCTTGTTGAGCTCCCATCCTTATGAGTGGTTGCCCTGGGACTATCCCCTTCCTCGGGTGTGGGCCCTAAAGGAACCCCTTCTCCTATGCAGTGTGGGAATTCTAAGATGGCTCCAATTCCAGATCCCTGGTGTCGCACCTTTGCATATGAGTGGAACCTGTGAATATGATGGTATGTCACCTCTGTGACTGTGTCACATTTTGTAGCAAAAGGGGTTGTACAGATGTAAAGCCCCTATTCTGTTGTCTTGGAGATAATTAGAAGGGAGATTATCCTGGGTGGCTAGAAAAGTAATATAGCCCTCCTCCTCTCCCCAACAGGGAGGTGAATACTAACTGCTCCTCCACAAAGCTCAGTATCTGCAAGTCTCTTCCTAGTTTGGAAATAGGGGTGGTGGGATAGAGAGTGTAGGGCTAGTTCAGATTTGTCATCTGCCTGTCCATGAGTCCTGAGCAGAGTTTCCAAGCACTTCCTGGTAATGTATTGAATTTGGGATGTAAGAGATGGTAACACCTTTGGTTCTCAATTGGAATTTTAAGACAACAGAAAACAAATCCCACAATATTTTCTTACTCACAGTGAATGGTAGCATCTGCTATGATTTCCCTTTTGTCTTCCTATTGTGATTCTCTGTACGAAGGGCTTTTTAAAATCCTATTTAACAACCTAGAAATTGAAATAAAATATTTTAAACACATCAAAGAATTGCCAGTAAGTTTGCCCCATCCCCGCCTCCACCAGTACTGCAAATTGGAAATACAACTGAGACCCAGTGCCTGAGAGCCCGGTGAAATCCAGGTGCCCTGATGGGAATCGAGCGAGTCATTGGGACTGCTAAGCTGGGGGGCACACCTGGACTTTGCTGCCCCACTAAGTGGTCAGCTATCCTACTTGGTGATTTCTTTGCTCTCACTCTCAAACTGCAACACTAGGTAAAGTGCTCACACCAAATTCAGGGAAGTAGCATGCTCAGTTCAGGGTCAGATCAAACAGGAAGTCATGTATTGGGTCACAACAGAATTGCACAGAAAAATGTCAGCCCTCAAATTTAGGAATCTGGTATACTGAAATATTTTTTTAACTGCATTCACAAGAATTCGACTTGGCAGAAAGGTAACACAAACTACACAGCACGGACTCTGCTCACCTCACCATCCAAACGGGGTACCTGCTATGTCTGTAACACAGCAGGATTGGACCTCCTTGCATTCTGTTTTCACGGACACTCACCTGAGGGCAGTTTCAGCCCATACTCACATCTCCCGAAAATAAAGTTCACTCTAAAAGCATTCAGTAGATAGAGGTGTTGCCCAAGTCTGGTGGGAAGATGGAGAAGGTTAAAAGACACTGGCAACAGACACTTCCTACAATTCTCCTTCCAAAGTCTCTCTCCCAGCAGCCATGTTGTCCCCAGTCTCTCCAGACACTGCAGGCTTCCAAGCTGTTTCCAAACCCTATCGGCTTTGCATAGCCCATTTGCAAACAGAAAGCTAAGCCAGAGATGAGCAGAAGCAAAACAAGGTGTCCTCAGCCAAATTTTAACCACAAATCGCTCCTCAGCCTCATCTCTGCGGGAATGTGGCTCATCGTAGTATGTTTTTATTTCCAGAATCACATATATTTTATCTGGGGATTAATAGACTGTTAGTGATTAACCAGCTTGTCAACTGTTCCTTGTCTATCCCCCAAGCCCTGCTGGACTATAGATGCCATGTTGACAGGGAGCTTATCTCTGCTATGCACAGTCATATCTGCTAGACCTTACCCATAGTAACACTTTCTGCATAAGAGACCGCAGATCATTTTTGGGGTGAAGAACAAATGAGCACCATACATTCTCTTTTGAGGAAAAGACCCATCACTTGGCAGATCATAAAGCTCACACAAGCAGCACTTGTTTACTGGGATCTTTTAGAGATCTTGCTTCTCTTATAGAACTCCTATCATTAAATTTAGATATGACTTATTAATCATTTTCCTCTCTATTTGTTTCCCTTCCATGTTTCTCCTTCAAATATTAACCTGGAATATAGACAAGGTAGCAAGTCATCTACGTGCTTTCAGGAAGTATAAAACCATTCCATTATTGTCTTTTTATCTCACCCCAAATCCTCTAGGACATAATTTCTTCATCTGTAGAAGTAGAATAATTGTGCCTTTTTTTTAAATCAGGAAACTTCGCTAGCAAGTCATCCTTGAAATACATCAATCTCCTTCTCTTCCTTCTTTCTGTCACCTATCAAATATTATTGACTGATATAAGCCAGACTCAGTGCTTTGCACATTGGCATTTGTTGTCCTATATAAAAAGATAATATATCTTAGTTTGTATGGGTTTATAAAAATAATACAGTCACAACAGAAAATTTGAAACATACACAATACTATGAATAAGAATCGACATAACCACATCCAGAAAGATCAACTGTCATCCTTTTGATGTATTGCTTTCTAATTTTTTCATATGTACATGTGTTTTTCATAGCTGAAATAACTTACATACAATTTTTTTTTTAGTATTGTTAATGTACAATTACTTGAACAACATTATGGTTACTAGACCCCCCCATTATCAAGTCCACCCCACATACCCCATTACAGTCACTGTCCATCAGCATAGTAAGATGCTATAGAATCATTACTTGTCTTCTCTGTAGATACTGCCTTTCCCGTGTCCACCCCCCACTACATTATGTGTGCTAATCGTAATGCCCCTTTTCCCCTCTTACCCCTCCCTTCCCACCCATCCTCCCCAGTCCCTTTCCCTTTGGTCACTGTTAGGCCATCCTTGGGTTCTGTGAGTCTGCTGCTGTTTTGTTCCTTCAGTTTTTGCTTTGTTCTTATACTCCACACATGAGTGAAATCATTTGATACGTGTCTTTTTCCGCCTGGCTTATTTCACTGAGCATAATACCCTCTAGCTCCATCCATGTTGTTGCAAATGGTAGGATTTGCTTTCTTCTTAAAGCTGAATAATATTCCATTGAGTATATGTACCATATCTTCTTTATCCATTCATCTACTGATGGACACTTAGGTTGCTTCCATTTCTTGGCTATTGTAAATAGTGCTGCAAGAAACATGGGGGTGCATATCTCTTTTTCAAACTGGGCTCCTGCATTCTTATGGTAAATTCAATTTACATACAATTTTGTAATGTTCTTTTCCCCCGCTCAACAATATATTTAGGTATTTTCTTGTAGTCATGAAAATGTCTGCATTTTTAACAGCTCATATTTAGTAAACTTTAAATAGTTTATTTAAACTTACCCCTAATTTTGGATGTTTTGGTTGTTTCTAAAAAAGAGGGCTGTGTATGTCTTTATGCACACATCTCTGTGCTTTTTTCTGGTTATTTTCACAGAATCCCTAGATATAGGATTATAGGGTCAAAATATATGAACATTTTTAAGTCTCTGGAAATATTTCACAAAATTGCTTTCCTGTGAAGTTGTATCAATTTATGCTTCTACTAATAATGTATAAAATTGTCCATTTCATTGAACTTGTGCCAGTATTGAATATTAGAGTTTAAGAAAATATTTTCCAAGTTAATAGGTATAAATATTACATACTATTTTAAGTTTTTATTTTTTAAATTACTAGGTAATCCAAACACTTTAAAATATAATTATACACACACATAGTTAGAGCTAATCACTAATCATTTATATATTTCTCTTTAAGGAAATTTTCCCATTGACTTAGTTTTCCTTTCAATTCAGTGTACTCTTGCATTGAGAATAAAATTAAATGTCAGGTTTGTTATGCATAGTTTTGCAGGGTTTTTCTTTTCAAATTTTGTTCACAGTATTTGTAGTTGTCAGAACTTAAAATTTTTATGTAATCTAATCTAACAGTCATTTCCTTTACAATTTTTTCATTTGTTTTCTTCCCCATCTTGAATTCATATAAACATTTGCTAAATTTTACCCTACTTTTAAAATTATTTAATGTAGCTGAAATTTACTTTAGCACATAATGAAAGGTAAAAGTTTAACTTGATTATTGTTTCAAATTACTGGTTTTCTCAAGCCCATTTGTTGACAGTCCATCCCTTTTTCATTTATTTTAGGTTATTTTTATCACATATTAAACTCTACACTATATCAACACTATCTTTTTCTGGGACATTGATTCCATTCTATTATCTATACCATTCAACATCTATTATTGTTTCATTATGATACTTTGAATTATTAGAGCCCTACACTATGTCTCAGTAATAAACAGGGAAATTTACCATATTTGTCTTCTTTTTCATGATTTTTCTCTTTTCATTTGTTCATGTAAACATTAAAATAATTTTTTTTAGCCTCACAGGATAGGTGCTAACAGCCTCATTGCACAGATTAGAAACTGAATCTCAAAAAGGATAAACAGCTCAAAGTTACATACCTCCTAAGTGGAAGAGACATAAAGCAAAATAATTTCTTTTGATATCACCCTTCTCAGCTCTAGAATGCTATTAAGTGTTAGTGAAGAAAACATGAAAATTGTTTACTAACCACTTTCACCTTTCCTGTGATCCTCTCTCTAGTGGCCACCATAGATACTTCATTTTATCAAGTCAATTTTGTACAGTAAATTTTTTTGTAAAATAAAAACATGTTTAAACTTTTAAGCTTACTTTAAAAGTTTTAATTTACACAAAGCTCATAATAATAATTGTCTAAAATGTGAGGGCCATGTATTACCAAACATTTTCTTAACAAAGTGCAGCCTCAAGACATTTATTAGGGAGTCAACTATAAAGTAAAATTTTGTAAATTCCATGGGAGTTAAAGTAGTAACAACAGTATGTGCAAAGACCCTCTAGATGTTTGTCTCTTTTCTCCCTTATCATGCTCTAAGTACTTTCATGAATAACTATCCTTAAATTCCCCCTCTAAGCCATTTCTTGTTTTCTTACCTCACTTCTGGTCCTTTCTGTGCCTCTTAACCTCTTTGTGTATGCTCACTTGGCACAAAGGTGCCTAGACAGGTGCGGTGGAAACCAGCCTGGACTCAGGCAGCCATGCTGGGGCCCTGGCTAGGTCTGCAGAAGCTCAGAGGAAGGGGCCCCTGCTTGAAATTCCCACAAAGACCTGGTATATGCTAGCTGGGCTGGCCTTACCTCCCCTACTGCCTCTTGGTTGAAACCTATGTTGTTTTCTTCCCTGTAATTTCCTTCTCCCCCTTTTTTGTCTTTTTCTTTCCCTTCTTCCTTCTTAATCCCACCATCATTCAGTTTCTTCTTTTTTTTTTAAATCTCTTGTTTACTTTTGTAAGAAAAGATACTGTGACTGATCTGGGTGATGGTCACACAAGTGTACACATGTCAAAATTCATTGAGCTGTACACTAAGATTTGTGCGTTTTATTGCATGTATCGCAATTCTGAAAAGGAGAAAAAAGAAAAGATACTGTGTAAAATTAAATTTTTACACAAAAGATAATGTGTAAATTAAAAATTTTAAGTAAACTTTAAAAGTTAAGCTCAACATATGTTCCATACATCATAAAAGCTTAATCAAGCAAAAAGAACTATAATAAAAAGAAAAAGTTCTGAGAAGCACTTAACAAAATGTCCTTTTCTTTATCTGAATTCCTTAAAGACAGAGGGATTCCCTATATTACCTCTCACCAGGGGGTTTTTAGTATTACTTAAGTTTTACCAAGCCAGTTAGTGATAAACGCATTCGTTTATCACTTATTGTTAACACAATAAGGAGCACCATTTAAGAGGAAAATAATATATAAACAGAGCTTAGGCCCATTGTGCATCAAGGATCAGGGATGAACAGAATTGATTCTTCCCCGGATTTGGTTATGAAAGAAAGGGGTTCTAATATTTGCCTAATTAACAAATGTGTTGGGTGGATTAAAGTGCTTTGTAAACACTAATTAAAGATGCAGGGAGTTAGACAAGGCCAAAGTATTATTAGTGAGGTTTTCTTCCCTTTCATCAGGCATCTCTTCCTGGGGAGAGCAAAGAAGTGATGTAAGGACTAAGGAATCGCAGCCCAGCCCTGACAGCTACCAGGGTCTCGGGCATTCTGTGCAACCAACCACTTCCTTCCTCTTCCTTCTGTAAAATGGGGATAATCACAAACAGCATTTTGGAATATTGGTTTTACAAAGTCTGCTGTTTGAATATGTAACAGACTCTATAATAAATAAAAGCCCTTAACTCTTGCTTTCTCCCTCCTTAGAGCTGCCCCACACTATGGAAACACTAGTAACATGAACTCTCACCGACTTACCAGGGCCTTCACAACCATCTGTTAACCTCGGCCGGTATTTCCACAGTGATAAAGAATAAAATAGCGCCAAACCATGGGGTAAAAAAACCCTAGGAGGCGTTACTTTGCCTCTTTGAACCTCAGTTTTCCTTCTCTATAAAATGAGGATTAGCAGTCAGAGGATTGTTCTAAGCATGAAATGAGATAATGTGTTAACTATGATATGATATGTTAAATGCGTCCGAAGGTAGTTAAGTGTCCGACACATGGTAGTTATCAGTACTGTCATTAAATATACAACAATCTCTCTACCCTGACGACGGAAGCGGGGTAAGTGTTTTCTCATTCCGAGCTTCACACGCAGATCCCTACTGCGTTTCCCCGCGCGTGGAAATAGGAGAAGGCGGGGTTGGGTTTCACTGGACTGTCCCCAGTTCAAACCCCAAGCCCGACAGCCTACCCAGCGAGGGAAGCCTGTCCCTTTAAATGCCCGGGCGCGCGGCGTCTGTTCGGCGGGGCGAGGAGCGCGCGGGGCGGGGAGCGCGCGGGGGCGTAGAGCTAGCGCGCGGCCGGGCGGCTTCGGACCTTCGGCTGGACGCGCGCTGCCGGCGGGCGGGCGAGCAGGCGGCTCCCGGGCTCCGCTTCGCTGCCCCAGCCGGCACCTGCGGTCCCCGGAGAGGGGGTCCTGCCAGGTGAGTGCGGATTCTCCCGGCTAGAGCACGGGCGTCGCTGGGGCAGCTGGTCCCCTCGCCTGGCTCGTCGGTGAGGGCGGCGTTTGAGTCTAGAGAGGGAGGCTTGGGCTCGGGGGGTTCAGGTAGATCAGGGTGATCCCTTTTCTTGCGACTTAGCTGTCTGCAGTTCCCACACCTCCAGCCTGTGCGCTGCTCGCCTGCATCCCTCCTTGCGCGCTCCCCTTCTCCTGCCGGCACTCCTGGAAGTTAGGAAAGCCTGGCACAATCCGAAGGACGGGTGCACCCGGGAGCCTCCTGAGCGGGCATCCGGTGCCTTTCGGCTCCGATGTGGTCTTCTTGCGGGTCACGCGGTGGTCCGTGGCAAGGGTTTGGCTTTGGGCGCGAGTGGTCCTGGTGGTCCCCAGCACCGCTCCCCTGTCTCCACCACCCTTCTCCGGGATCGTGCGAGGGTCTTGCCGGGTCCCTGGCTCTCCGGGGAGCTCTGTGCCTTAGGCTGCGGAGAGGGTGGGAGCCTAATGTTGTCAGGAGGTGGCCAAAGCCACCTGTTAAACCTGGGTCCTTTGCAAAGTGACCAGTAGATTTTCGTCCCCACCCCCGACCCGACCCCCAACAGGTAACTGAATCATGTGGGTATGTGTAGGATATGCCTGTGAAGCTGGGAGGAAGGGATTTAAAAAAGGAAAGAAAATTTGGCCGATGTGATGCAATTTAACAAAAGGCAATAAAATAAACTCCAGTATTTCTCCAAGGCTTTGAAATTTTCCCAGTATTGTTTTACGGAGTCTAAATTTAAGCATCTACTTTTTTTTTTTTTTTAAACCGCAGGAATTAACCTCAGAAAACTTTTAACTCTTTGCCAGGACCTAGTTGGTGCCGAGCAGAAAACTTAGAGTGAGTTAAGGAAAATGATTTTTTGTGTGTCATTTTTTTGTCCCTAAAAAGAATGAAATGTTCTTTTACAGGAGCCTATAGGAAGAAAGTTCTCCTGGCTCCAGTTTTAATGGAGAACAATTTTTTAAAATCTATATTTCTGAAAGGTACAGAAACACCAAACTAGGTAGTGTAAACTTTAAGAAAATGCTCACAGGAGAAATGTTATTAAAGGCAGTTTCTTACTTTTTTTTTTAAGCACTGCATACTTACTGCTCCAACATGACTGAAAAGTTTGCCCTCAAAGTTCCAAGTCTGAATGTTACAGATTGTTTTTCTAGGTGGAGGAGGTATTTTCCTTCAGGAGGCCAATGTGGAAATACAAACAAATGCCCTATTTACTTGGGATTGGGTGGGAAGGATGGAAGTTGTCTAAGATCTCTTTTGCCAAACTTGACAGTGTATGTATGGAATCTTGTGTATTTTCTCTCGCAGACCAGTAATAGCCATTTTTAAGTGACTAGATATATTCCGTGGTAACAGCATTTCAAATGAGCTTTTCTTTAAAATTTTGGATGCTGATAATATAAAAGGAACACATTTTCTCCATCACTAGAAACCAGGAAGCTAAAATTAGAGTAATATTGGCTAGTAATAATTTAGAGATAGTTGGAAGGAGGAGAGGTGCATTTTGAAAATTTGAGTGTGTTGGACTCCACAGTGTCCCCCTTAGTGGCAGGGGATTTGCCTGTTCTAATGTAGGCCCACATGTTCATTCATTCATTCAGAGATATTTGTAGACTGTTTCACCACCTACAGTGTGCTGAGCACTGAGCTAGTCTTTGGGCATACAAATAAATCTAGGTAACAGCTCTACCACCCAAACTGATTAAAACCAGATCAAGTAAGCCTTCATCAGGAGCTGAAGCTACACCTGGTCATGGTTCCAAAGTTCTCAGACACCTAAGGAGCCTATGGTTGGCACCCTGTGTTGATTCTAAAGATCATCTCAAATAACTGAAGAGGTGGAGTAGAGTCTTGGAGCCAGAGGGAGAAGTAAATGGCTTGAGTGGAGTAAAGCTGAGAAAAGGGGGTCCCCTGAAGCAAAAAGCTCAAGTGCATCTTATCTCCAAGGCTGTGTGGCATGGAGGCCATTTGGGGTAGGTGCCAGGGAATCCTAGGAGCATCCCAGAACTCGAGCTGTCTGTCTCCTTGCTGGTGAAGGGCAGCATTTCATTTCAGTTTCCATTGCCCTTTCTGCTGGTGGTGCTTGTGGCTGCATAGTTGCCTGTGTGTTCCCAGGAGGATGGCTCTTCAACTCTGCTCTGACACATGGCAGCATACCCCTCTCAATTCTGAGTGAGTTGGCTGTTCCTGTAGAAAAGCCTCTGTTCCCATCTGCACGGTAGGATCAACACAGTGGAGTAACTGGCAATAGCCTCTGTCTGTGGAGAGCCACCGCAAAACCTGCACCTCTCAGTGATGCCGCTTGACCCCCTTCTGAACCAGCAGCATTAATCTTGAAACCTATTTTAAGAACGTAGGTGCTGGATTTGTAATCAGTGCAGTCAGGATTAGTGGTAAAGGTATGTGTCGGCCAGAACGTTCTGCCTCATCAGAGAGGGATGTGATAGCTCTTCAGAGATGAATATCTTCGGGCTGGTTATTTCCAAAGACCCTAGCACTGTGAAGACTTGCTTCTCTTTATTTTTTTTTATTATAGTAAAAAAATATAAAGGAACTGGGGAGGATGGAAGGGACTGGGGAGGATGGGTGGGAAGGGAGAGAGAAGGGGAGGGAGAAGAAAGGGGGCCTTACAATTAGCATATATAATGTGGGGGGGCACGGGGAGGGCTGTGCAACACAGAGAAGACAAGTAGTGATTTTACAGCATCTTTCTATGCTGATGGACAGTGATTAATGGAGTATGTGGGGGGTACTTGGTGAAGGGGGGAGCCTAGTAAACATAATGATCCTCATGTAATTGTAGATTAATGATACCAAAAAAATATATATATATGATTGACACACAACTCTTTCAAGAAAAAAAAAAGAAAAAAATACATATATATATATATATATAATTGGATTTATCATTTTAAAGCATACAAATTAGTGGCATTAAGTACATTCACGTAGTATGTGTTTAAGAAGAATCTTTTTAAATTTTTTTTCTGTAGAGGTCTACAGATATCTATTAAATGAACCTATGACTACATTATTCCTCACTAACTGTCTACTTAACATGTCAGTAATTGAGAGAGATACAGGTGGTCCCTGACTTACAATGTTTCGACTTAACATTTTTCAGTTTTTTGATTATACGATGGTGCAAATGTGATATGCATTCAGTTTCGAATCTGGTTCTGTTCCCAGGCTAGTGGTGTGCAGTCTGGTCCTCTCGTGACACTGGGCAGGACAGCGCAGTGAGCCACAGCTCCCAGGCAGCCGCATGATCACAGGGTCAACAGCTGATACACTGACAACCATCTGTACCCACACAAACATTCTGTTTTTTACTTTCAACACAGTGTTCAGTGAATTATATGAGATATTCAACACTTTGTGTCAAATAGGCTTTGGGTTAGATGATTTTGCCCAAATGTAGGCTCATGTAACTGCTCTGAGCATGTTGAAGGTAGGCGACGCTACGCTATGGTGTGTGTAGGTAAGGTGTATTAAATACATTTGCAGCTTAAGATGTCTTCAACATATGATGGGTTTATCAGGACAAAACCCCATTATAAGTTGAGGAAGATGTGTATATTGAAAGATTCCACTATAATGGGGGATTTGTCAAAATCGGCTTGTATTTTGGGCTAAAAAATACTCTGAGACTATTTATGCATACTTTATATTTTAACATCTACCAGTACTGTAAGTTTATCTTGTTAGACATACAATGTCTGTTTCGCATGTTGTGGTATAACCAGAGTGATCTCTTCGTTGTTGATGTTGTAAATATTTGTTCAGTGTATCTTTCCCCATCCTTTTCATTTTCCTTTAAATATCTTTAGTGAGATATAACTGATTTTCAATAAGCTGCACATATTTAAAGTGTAAAAATGTGCATTCACAATTTTGGGCGACCATCACCTCTGTCTAGTTCCAGAGCTTTTTTGTCCCCAAAAGGAAACTCCAGAAGCAGTCTGCCCTTTGTGCCAACTTCAACCCCAGGCAACCACTAATCTGCTTTCTGTCTCTGTGGATTTCCTGTTCAGGATATGGCATATAAATGGAATCATACAACATGTGGCCTTTAGTGTCTGGCTTCTTTCACTTAAGGATGCTTTCAAGATTCATCCATGTTGTAGCGGGTGTCGGTACTTGATTACTTCCTATGGCTGAAGAAGTTCTCACTGTATGGATGTGCCACAGTGTGTTGATCCATTCTTCAGTTCCTGGACATTTGGGTTGTTTCCACCTTCTGGCTACTGTGAATAGTGCCACTATAAACATTTGTGTACAAGTTATTGTTTTCAGCACTTGTTTTTTGTTCTTTAGGGTATCTAAGAGTAGAAATCCTGAATGATATAGTAATTCTGTGTTTAACCTATTGAAGAATCACCAATCAATTTTCCACAGGAGTGGCACCATTTTACATTCCCACCAACACTGTATGAGGGTTCCAGTTTCTCTGCATCCTCACTGACCCTTGTTATTTTCCGTGTTGTTTTTTTCAACTGCCATCCAGGTGGGCATGAGGTGGTACCTCATTATGGTTTGATTTGCATTCCCCTCATGACTGACTAATAATGTTGAGCATCTTTTCATGTGCTTTTAGCCACTTGTAATTCTTTGAAGAAATGTCTGTTCAGGGACTTGATTAGTGTTTTGTATTAGCTGTTATATCACCATGTAAGTGAGTGTAGTTGTTTTTAAAGGGCTTGACTTGTACATTATGTTCCTTTTCAAACCTTCATTCTGTTGTTTTGGGTTTTGCTTTGTTTTTTGTGTTTCTGTTTTCTCTTTCAGGCTTCTGCAGCTCCTCCTAGGTTTCTAGTTGCCTGACTGGTGCTTTGAAACATTTAATATTCTGTCTCTTTTAGTTATGGATCCAAAGGCCTGGGTGTTGCTCTAGTCATTCAGCAACATTTGTAGACTGTTGGTCACCTACAATGTGCTGAGCACTGAGCCAGCCTTTGGGTCTACAAACATATCCATCCTCTTATGTTTCTCTCTTTGATGTTTGCAGATTACATTTTATTTTTTAATGTTAGTTGATTAATAGAGCCTAGCATTGGGGAAAGGAGCAGGCTCAGTTGGCAGTGAGGTGGTTGACCTCAGATTTCATCTTCAAGTAGCTGAGGTTCACCACCGTGCTGTTCTGGAACTTGACTTACTGGTCGGTAAGATCTAGGGCAGGCCTAAATGACTTGTCAGGCCCTCTCAGACCTTGAAACTGGAGATGATAAATTAATGTCTCTCCACAGCATTCCTTTACAAACCTAATTCTGTGAGTGTGTTTAAAATAGCATATTTTGCACGATTTACTTAAAGAAACTATCTTGTGTGGAAAAAAAGACTCCTACACTCTTAATACTAGACTAAACAGGTGAGTTTGGTTGATTGCTGCCTTCCAAGATGGCACATTTGCTATTTTTCAGTAAAGATGCAGGAGGTTTGAAGAGCTTTAGTGAACATTTGAGTTCCTACTGTCCTGGGCACAACTGGGAACATGGAATGAATAAGGTGTGGTCCCTGCCCTCAGGAAACTTCTGCTCTAGTAATTAAGACAGGATAAGTGTCCAATAGGAGTATATGACAGAGGCCCACAAGTCTTTTGGGGACCAAGGGCAGATACTCTTTCCTTCAGGGGTGTCCACACATCTGCTGAAGAATGTAGCACTGGAACCAGGCCAACAGGAAGGAGAGTGGAAAATTCAAGCCAAGGAATTGGGAATTTGATGGTCACGCCAAAGAGTTTAGCCTTGAGTTTGGGGGTGTTAGCCACTGAAGGTGTATGAGGAGGGTTGCCACAGCAGACCTTGTTTTTTGGCTTTACTATAGATAGACCTGAATACACTGAGAGAGTAACTAGAAGTTAAATGGGATGTTCAGGGCTGACAATGGGAGAATAGAAATACAACAACAGGGATAAGGTGGTATGGACAAGATTTTATGCCCATAGAGATTTGTGCATTACAACTTTCAACTTGGAGCTTTGTAAATTGGAAAAATGTTTTGTGCCTTAGTTGAGATTAAGATCTGGTGCTTAGGAGCTCTAAAGGACACCATCCAATTCATAGAGACACCAAGTAGATGAAAGATTGCCAGAGGCTGGCAGGAAGGAGAGTGGGAGTTAGTGCCTAATATGGCAGAATTTCCATGTAGGATGATGAAAAAGTTTCAAAATAGATATGGTGTTGGTTGCACAATACTGTGAATGTAATTAATGCCACTGAATTGCATGCTTACAAATTGCTAAAGAGGAAATGTTATCGATATTTTAACATACACACCTTCCCAAACAAATTACCACTCATACACAACAGATTGGCAAAAATTAAAGTTGTTCAATACCCTGGAGAAAAAAAACGTCCAAATTGAATAGATGTTTTGGTACAAAATAAGTTTTGAAAAAATGATTCGAGAGTGGAGAACTAAGTACCCCACCAGCTCCTTCTGACTTGCCAAATGGGCTCAGAATCTTTAGTCCTCGGTGTCCTCATATGCTAAAGGCCCTTCACACACTGGTTGACCCATGGGTTCACTTGCTGAGCTGCCAGTGCACACAGCTGCACTCTATGAAGCAGATGTCTTAAAAAAGTATGTGAGGTAATTATACAACGTATTATATATATACAATATGAAAATAGTAGACTTTTTTTCCTATTCATTCCTACTGTGATTTTTAGAGGTATCTTCTGAAGAAAAACATTTTATATGAACATGTAATAAAACAAAAATTTCATTTCTAAGAACATTTTTTTACAATGTCAATTATCAACTCAATTCCAAATACATTAGATTAACCATATAAAATTAGGGATATTCAACTATTTTGAGCTACATAAATTGCAACTTCATATGATTCAATCTAACAGTTGTTGGGCTGGTTGTTAGACCCTTCCTTTAAAGCCATTGTAAGAATGTAGTCAGTGAACTTGGAAATTCACATTTTAAAAAGTGCATTTAATTATTGTATTTCTTAGCCAATTCTCATTTCATCAGGAGAACTAACACCAGGAGGTGTCTAGAAGAGTCTGCAGAGAAGGGAGCCTCTCTATAGACATCACTGGTTAAATGTTCTTATTCCCTTCCCTAAACAGTCCTAGCAAAGAGATTTTGGAAGTTAGGGTTAAAAGTTCGATGCAGTGGATCGACCCCGGCAAGAGGTCTTGTGTGAGCTTTGCTCCCTCCTGGCTTGGATTTAAATCTGTTCGACTTGAGATAAAATATGTAAATCAGACTTCTGCTTCCTTCTAACCAGGTATTACAAATACCAATGCTAGATGAGCGTGCCCTAAGTTTTATTTTTGTTGTGAGAGTGAATGAAAAATTCAGCTAAGAATTTTGAGCATCTCAGGGGAAAAAAAATAGAATAATAAGGTATAATCATTACTTCCAAGAAGCACTGTATTATAGCACATAGGTGATCTGGTAATGTTTGCTGAATAAAGGAAGAGAAAGGACAGGAACTTGTTAAAGAAAAGACTGACTTAAACTGGGATTTTTTTTCATCCTTTTCTTACTTGGCTGAAGAATCCAGAAATGCCATAGGCATATAGAATGTCCATATTTTTTAATGAGCTAAGAATAAAACTTTGAAGTGCTATCTCTACAAACATTTCATGAGGCTTTGCTCTTGTTGATGCTCTTTTGTTTGCTTCCTCATGGGTCATTACTTTTTGTTACTAGGATCTAATCTGAACTCTCGTCAAGGTTGTTTTCAGGTGACGTTTTACCTGAAACTGTAGGAAAGTCTAATTTCCCTGTTCTGTTCCGTGTCTGCTCAGCTGCGTCCTCCCTCAGGGCCTGTTAGCCTGCCTAGGTGAGGCCCCCACAGCAAACTTGTTTGGTCAAGGGTAGGCAAATCACTTTCATGTGGTGTATGGCCCTGAGCAAATGACTGTCTCCTCTTAATAGTTGCAATTGTTCACAATGGAGACCAGCTGAAATCAGTCTTGTTTTTCTACATTGTTCAGAAAGAGCTTTTTTAAAATAAAAAAAAATCTAAATGAAAGTACGGTAATTGTTCTGGAAAAGTACAATTATTAGCCTTTAAAATGTTTAGTTGTATTTAATCCCTTAAGTGCCAGTTAGAGTTTAAGGTTCTAAATTCCTACAGAAGACAATTCGGAAGTAAGGAAAAAACCCAATTCAGAGAAAAAGCCAAATTACATGAAAAGGATACTAAACCATTGACCACATCAACATTTGAAACTCCATAACAAAACTAAGTCTCCACTCCCAGGACCAATCAGCTTCTACCTGAGGATTCTCCTTTGACCGTATTGGCTGGAATTCAGTCCTAGTTTGCTTAGTGAATCTTTTCTGGAAGCATTCTTTTCTTTTCCTAGGTGTTTGTTTTCTTGACGTTTGAGAAAGAACCCAACCTAAAGAATAGTTACTACATATTTATTTTACTAAAGCTGTTTATTTGTGTAGAGGCCCAGTTTTGAGTTAATTACACCTGTAGATATACACATGTATTCATATTGATATCTATTACATGTTAATACTGGGGAGCATTACTGGTTTAGTGTGTCTGATGTATTTATTGGCATCAACTTTTTAACAGATCATTATTTGTGAAGCTAAGTGAAGCATCTCCTCTATGGCTGTATTTAAATTTTCTCCCCTTATGCTCATTTGCCCTTGGTTGAACCCTATAGGTTGAATGAGAGTGATTTCTTCTAAATTTTGAAGGCATTGGTCTATAAACATGAGAGAGGGATAAAGAATGGTTACCACAAGAAAGCTAACATGTTTGAAATGACTCCTGAAAGTAGTTAAGCTCTTCTTTAAGATCAAAGATCTGTTTTAGGGTTACTCTTTAAAAAAAAAAAAAAAGGTTGTTTTAGAGTTTTAGAATATAGATCTTGGTTAAGTAAAGAATATTAAATCTATGTTGTGTGACAAATGTTTTCCAATATCCTGTGGCTATATTAAAAAAACAGAAAAAAAGGGGTTTTGCCTACCAGGACCTTATGGTCTAACTGAGTTAAAGAATTGCCTGCACAATGAAGGCTGACGTGATGAGCTGTATCAGAGGGACAAAATGGCTTTATACAGTTTACAAGTAGGAATAGAAACAGCGCGCCCTGAGGAGCCAGGTGGGGAGGGCAGGGATGAGTAGCCCCGGAAAGGAAGGTCCAGCAAGGGCTGGTACAGTTCTCAAGCCAGCCTTTGGAGACTAGGAGAGGAACAGGGGAGGCAGTCACAGTGCAGCTCATAGTTGAGCAGAACGTAAGGATACCAGGCTGGATGAAAGGGTTTGCACTGTGAAAAATGAGGTTGAAGAAATAAAGCAAGGCCAAATTCTAGAGACACTTTAGCGCTATGTTCTTACAGTCAGGCTCCTTGGCAGTATATATTAGGAAAATGAAAACTGCGCCATTTGAGGCAGGCGCATGGCACCGAGTATTCCAGGATTTTAGAGAGTGTGCTGGTGGGTGTTGTACTATTTGTTTTATTTTTAACGAAGTTTTTGAGAACAAAACTTGGAAAGAAATGAACTCCAAGACTAGCAGCGCCTTTTCCCTTTGCCAGGTCAGGTCCCTAAGTTGGCATATGTGCATTTGGTACGGTAGGGGACAGGGGTCAGAGACTTCACTGTATGTGTAAAACTAGAGCAAGAAGTAAGAATGTGCTCAGAAATCTCAGGTGTGTTGTGGTAACTAGAGTAAAATTATTGTTACAGTGTTAGACTATAAATGATTTTGGGGGCAGAAAATAAATGGCTCATTTAGTCTAAAAATTTTGTTAATTTTGTTAAAAATTCAGCTGAGTAATAGAAAAGAAAGAATACTGCTGCTCAGTTTCCTTTTAACTTACAGACTGAGTACTGAGTTAATAAAACCATATAAGATCTTGGCATCATGCATAGCTTTATCTTCTAGTTAGTTTCTTGTTATAAAACTTATTTTTGTTAGCACACATTATTTACACAAAAAAGGCATGAGCACAGAACCAGTTAGAAACTATAAGGTGGGACTCCCATCTTTGCTTGAGTAAGTCGAAGAGCCCACATCTAAACGTGTTCAGATGAATGTTGGTCAAGAGCTCCCAGCATTGAGGCCAACAATGGCTATTTTGTGTTTACTGATTGTTTCATCTAAGAGTGCGTACATTCCATTAAAAATGGCTGTTCTTTTTACTGCCACCCACTGCTTACCATATGAAAAAGCCCATTCATGATAATGAGCTTTGGTGACTCAGAAATTTCCCCTAGGAAACTCCTTCATTTTTAATGTTCTTGAAGGTCAAGAAAAACATATCTGTTTTAAAGTGGCTTGGCTATTCAGTCTTCATATTGGGATTTCTCAGAATATAGCTTTAAAGATAATTTCTTTCCTAGGATTGTTTTTCTAGCTTTTGGAACACATCTTACTACATTCCTGTGCAGGGAAGTGGGAGAGAAGGAGGTGATCAAAGAGCAGGACTTAGGTGGGGCAGTAACCCTGCCCTGATTATTTATAGGTGTGCGGATTGATCCTGCCTGGTATGGAGAAGCTTACTGCCAGCCTTTTCCCAACTGAACTGAGCTGCTGCTGACTGTCTAAGCCCTGCTGGGTAATAGTGGCATCTAGACTTTACTGCGGCCATGAGCTGAAGCAGTTCTCTTTTTGAAGAGTAACACGGATATGCTAGCAAAATTAGTTCTACATCACTTGGTTAAGGGGGATAACTTTTCCACTCCTGTTCAGAACTACCAAAGACAACAATCACCCTTGTGACTTTGTTTAGCCTGTCTGTAGGGAACCTGAGTCTTGTAAGATATGGTTCCCCACCCCCCCCCCAAGTAGGCACAAAGCCTAATAGCTGAATGTGAAGGAACTTAACATACTTGTTCCAGCTTAGAGTCCACAGTAATTGGATCAGGCCAACCTTACCCTGGCTCATTTCCAGCTAAACTGGGATCCAAGGAAAGTGTCCCTTCAGGGTTTCTCCTTCCTGCCAACCCATGCTGTCTTCAGCCCTTCTCTCCTAAACTCACCCAGCCTTTCTAGATTATTCACATCTGCTCTTCCCTCACCAAGTCAGAGCTCATCTGACTTGTACCATCTCCTTAGGTACTGGATCTTTCAAAGTTTCCTAGGTGATACAATGATGGGATAAGGCATTATTTTTCAAACTCCAGGATATCTTCCTTCTCTGTTTTTCCAGCAGTACAAGTTAGGGGTGTGAAGGAAACAAGCAGGCATCCTTCAGTGAGGGAAGACGGCCAGGTGAGTACTGGGGACAGTCAAGCTGTGCCCAGCTGCTCACTCACCCATTCCCGCCACAGACATATGGATGTAAAGGAGAGTGCTTGTGTGTGCTTTAAATTTATGTAAGTGGAATTGTGCTAAGAATCTAATTACAACTTCTCATTCAATATGTAAGATCTCTCCATGCTTGTGTCTAGCTGATTGCTCCTGACTGATGCAGAGTGTTCCATATTAAATCATTCCCCAGGTGTTTACTTGTTCTTGGAGTTCATAGGGGGGGATGAACCCAGACTAACCACCAGTCCACTGCAGGCAATACCACGATAACCATCCTTGTAAATTCCTAGGAGGGAATTCCTCTGGAGTAGACAGTGGGATTTTTGGATCATAGGACACTTAGTCTCACTAATTCAGGGCTACCAGCTTGCTCTCCAGAGAGGCTGTGCTAATGTAACACTCCCAACAGAGGTACTGAAGGCTCCTGTTTCCTCACAGTCTTACTAATTGTGTTATTTTTTAATTATCTCATTTTTGCCAACCCGGTAGGTATAAAATAATGTCTATGATAGGCTTAACTTGTACTTCTTTTGTTTGCTAGTACAGTTGAACATCTCTCATATGCTTCTTAGTCACTTGGGTTTCCTCTCTGGAGAACTGCTTAATCATATTCCCTGTTAACTTCTTTTTACTGATGAGTTTCCTGTCTTGTTCCTGTTGATTTACAAGAGCTTTTCATGTCTTCTAGCTATCAACTCCTTTTATTAGGCATAGTAAACATCTTCTACCAGCTGCCACTTTTCTGTTAGCCTTGTCTATGGTGTCTTTAATTTTTATGTAAATAGGTTCATTGAAATTTTCATCTTACGATTGGTATTTTTTAAGTCCTAATGAGCAGAAAGATCAATGAAGCAGAATGGCAAATTTAGAAATAAAATCTAATACCTATAAACAGTTAGTATAAAGTAACATTGAGTATTTCAAAACAGTGGAAAAGATTAATTTTTCAATACCTGGCAGTTGAGTAATTGGGTAGCCTACTTGGCTTGGGAATGGGAAATAGTTCTCTACTTCACACTAATATAAATTAAAGTTGGATCAGCTGTCTAAAAATGAAACATGAAACCCCAAAAATGCTAAGTAGAATATATAGTAGGTATTTTATTTATATTCTTAGAATAGGAAAGGCCTTTCTAACTTTGCAAATCCCATAGGGCGTATATAATAAGATCGATGAATTCAACTATATATAAAAAAAAATTCTTCAAGTGAAAGTACAGATTAGGAAAAAAGTATTTTCAATTTCTATCAAACAATTTCTGGACTTTCTAGTCTGCCCCATTGGTCTGTTTGTTTACCTTGCATCTTAATTACTGTTACTTTATAATGACTCCAGAAACTTGATAAGGCCAGTCCCCCTACCTTTTTAGGAGTTTTCTGGTTGTTCTTTGTTCTTCATAGTGCATTTTTTCTCCCTTTTTTTAACCCCTAATTTAAAAGCCAACCTGTTGGATTTCTCTAAGAACAACTCTTGTGATTTTGATAGCTGCGCTGTCCACTAGAACTTCTAAAATAATGGAAATTTTCAATTAATTAATCAACTAATGCTTAAAATGTGGTAAGCAAGGAATTGAATCTTTTAAGTTAATGCTAATTCATTTAACTTTAAATAACCATATGTAGCTAGAGTCTGTTGGACAGCCCACATCAAGAGCTTCAGTGCAATTCAATTTTGGGGAATAGCTGTCTCTATGATATTGAATGTTACAGTCTTGAATATGGTATCTCTTTATTAGTTAGATTTTTATTGACTTTCAGTAATACTTATTGCCTTTTTCATAAGAATTTGCACATCTTTTGTTAAATCTGAGTAATGCAATATATACATATATGCATATATATCTTATACTATTTTTAAGGATATCTCTTTTAGCTATTGTTTGTGGCTAGTATATAGAAATTGATTGTTTTATATATTGATTTATAGCCAGGAACTTTGTTAAACTCTTGTTGATTTTAATAATTTATGAGATTCTTGGAGTTTTCTACAAGATCATAATTATCTATGAATAATAACATTTTTGTTTGTTCTTTTTCAATCCTTATACATTTTTTTCTCTTGCCTTATATGTGAGTTAGGGCTTAAAATACAGGATGGAATAGAGGATGAGGTGGTGATAATGGGAATGGTTTTAATGTTTTGCCATGAGGTATGATGTTTGCTATAATTTTTTATGGATATCTTCTATTGGGCTTAAGTTCTCCCTTCATGATTTGTGAAGTTTATAAAAAATTATGCATAATATTAAATTCATCCAATGCTTTTTTTGTCATCTATTGAGATGATTTTATGATTTATCGAGTTATTCCAGTAGTTAACATAAAAGATGCTAGGAACCTGAAAACCGCTATGGCTGTAAGGCTGGACGAGGAATGACAGGAGAGATTAAAGAGAAAGAACCTGTGACATTTTTGTGACTGACTAGTCATCAGGGCAAGAGAGTGTTTCAAGAGTGAAAGAGAGGTTAACAGTGGCCACAAAAAGGTGAGACAGAATAAGGACAATTCCATGCCAGTAAATTTGAAAATACAGATGAAATGGACAAATTCCTAAAAGAGTAGATCTCACTAAAGCTTATTCAGGAATTTAAAAAAACCCCACAAAAACCTGAATATAACCCTTAAAGAAAATGAATCAGTTGGTAAAAATCTTCCAACATATATATAGCTATATAACCCTTAAAGAAAATGAATCAGTTGGTAAAAATCTTCCAACAGCAGATCCAGAAAGTTTTGCTGGAGAGTTCCATCAATCAAGGAACAAATAACTCCAAGCTTATACAAACTTCTACAGAGAAGAGAAGGAGAAACAAATTCATCTCATTCTGAGGCTATTAAAACCTGGATGCCAAAACGCAAAGGATGTATGAGAAAGAAAAAAGGACATATCAGTTTCATGCACAAAGACAGATGTAGAAAGTCCTAAATAAAGTTATTAGTAAGCTGGTTCTAGGACACAAATAATGACCATGGTGAGTTAATCCCAAGAATGTAAGGTCGGCATAACATTAACTTTCCTATATAATGCACCCCATTCATGGATGATGGGGGCAATCCTAAAACCTCTTGCTGTCTCCCTCCACTGCTCCCAACCAGGATTTCCAGCCCGTCTCTGTCCAGAGTTCTTTACGAGATCACCTTAGTTGATGAATTCCCTGGATAGGTTTTAGTTTTCACTGTGCTTCACCTTTTTGGGGCCACTGCTAACCTCTCTTTCATTCTTGAAACACTCTCTTGCCCTGACGACTGGTCACTCACTGCAACATCACAGTCCTTTCTCTTTAATCTCCCCTGTTGTTCTCCCTCTAACTTCATAGCCACAGCGTTTTTTAAGTCTTTAGCACCTCTTATGTGAACTGTTGAAATAACTTCTTTTTATTAACTTTTAAATATTTATTGGGGAGTAAATATGTGCAGCATTCAGAAGATATAAAGGGTCATTTCCTAAAGGACCACCTCCCAAGCCAGCTATCCGTCCTGCCTCCGCAGATGCAGCCATTGTTCACACATCTCTTGTGTATCCTGCCAGAGAAATACACTGCATACAGGCATACACACACACCCTTTCCTTGTTTATTTCCTGTGCACATGGAGGTGTACCACACACTGTTCTTTCCCTTGCTCTTTCCACTCACAGAATGTGCTTGGAGATCATGGAGCTGCTTTGTTCCTCCTTAAACCAGGCAGTGTACTCAGTTATCCTAATTGCTCTTAAGTTCCTCCCCTGGTTCTCTCTACCCTTCAAACTGTCTGCAGACTAATCTTTCTAAACTTCCAAGTGCTCGTTGTCACAGAATAGGGATTGAGCTTTCCTTGGCTCCCACGCAACTGTGGGCGAAGTTCACAGTTCACAGCCTCTTTCGCTCCGTCTGCTTGGCCATGTCCCTCTGTTTGCCTGTCTCTCACCCCTTTCCAGCTCGTCCTGGATTGCGCTGTATCTGGATTCCATGCTTTACCCCAGCCCCTCTCCACTTCCACACTGGCCTGGGCCCTTGCACTTCTTCTCTGTGAGGATGCCCACCACAGTTCATTCAGCCAGCAGTCCCCTTAAATCCTAAACATGTCTTAGGGCTCAGCTTGGTTGTCACCTGTCTGTGAAGTGTCTGATCCCTACCAGGAAGTGTTGGCATGGCTTCCTCTGGGCTCCCATGTTGCCCACGATAATATCGAATATAGTTTACATGTCCTTCTCCCACTAGAGTTGGTGCTATAGGGCAGAATTACTTGTGGGGCTTTAGAAAATCTCACATGGCTGGACTTCATCCCCGTGGATGTGCCCAGTGGGTGTGGACCTGACACGGTGCTGGATTATGAAGCAGTGCAGAGATCAAGCTCCTCTGTTGGAGAGAGGACTTCTGCTCCCCTGACCTCTCCAGTGCCTCAAATCAGCTCAGTGTGAGGCAGGAAGGTACTGACCATCGAAGGAACATGCTCAGGCTAGGAGCAAGTGGAAGCAAGTATTGATTGATAGCGTGAAACTTTGGTTTTGAAGCTGGTAGGCACTGAGGTAAAAGTTGATTGCTTTTAGGAGAGTGGTGTTTCAAGGTTAATCCAGCAGAAGGAGAAGGAAGACTGGAAAAGCAAGAACAGTCAGGTGGCTACTGAGGAATGCAGGCCTGTGCTAAAATGGTCCTGAACTCTGGAGGGGGACTGGAGGGGCAGTGGGCCGAAATGACACAGCAAGAGGAGGCAGCAGAGTGTCTGGGATGAAGGTAGAGTCACAGATGTCTGAAAGCTTTGTATGACAAAGCCTGGGGGTGGGTCTTTGACCAGCATAATTCAGCTTTGGGGTTTGGCAAAAACAGAGCTTTTGGATGAATACTGGGGAGACTTCATTTCTTGGTCTGCTCTGCAGTCTGGCCATTTAGAACCTAGATGGCATGGGTGATGGTGGAAGGAGGGCTTTATGCATATCACCCAGGTGTTCCTGGGCCTTTCTGGCTTGTTCATAATTAACAAGGTGCCACCTCCCTCTCCTGGCTCCCATGCACTCACTTCAGGGACTTCACCGGCCTGTCTACTACCACCCCCCCCAGATCCACCAGGACTATCAACTGGGACAGCTGCTGTCCCCCTGGCAGGTGCATATTCACTAAGACTTCAGAGCAGTTGTGACCTCCTTGTTCTCTTTGCCCAACTGATAATCCAGACCTTAACAGAAAAGGATGCTACTAGTAAATAATGGGAAATAAACACAAGAAGTAGAAGAGAATAAACAGAAAATGAGCACATGTGGCTCATATTTCTGCTCCCGTGGGACCAGGCTTTTCATGACTTCTTAGTGACACTGTTCTGTTCCTTAGCAGAAGTCAGTTTCTTCATTAATGGGCTAAGTGAGTCTGATCTTAGACTCATTTTTTTATAAAGTGCACCATTTGCAAACCCAGAAAGTAATCCCTTGATTGGACAAGGAGACCTAAGTATTTTCCTGGTAAATAATCTTCAGAGACTCACAGCTGGGGTCCCTGCTGTGAAGTCTGTTTGCTTCTCATTGTGGGTACCTCCCAAGGAACCCCATATTTTTAGTTCCTGGGGAACTAGGGCTAGGAAGCCCCCAGTTCTCGATTCCCTAAGAGATCACAGAAGATTGACACCTTGAGCCTGAGAAGGATGTTGAGCCAAGGTTTTCACTTTCTCCCCCACAACCTCTGCCTTCTTGAGAATTCTGGTTAACTTCCTCATTCTTTCAAGAGAATAATTTATAAAAGCCTAAATGTTTATAGTTTTACAGCAACAGAATAGCTTTTAAAATTATAGCAACATAAAAAAAAGGTATACTCTTGAATGGTGTGGTAAATGACCACCCTCCCATCACACTGCAAGGGAACCTGTTCTTACCGCCAGACCTATAGCAAAACTCAAATACTTTCCCACGACAGGGCAGTTGCCCTGGGTTCCCTCATTGTGTGGGGTGAATCAGTATTTCACGTTCCCGTCTTTCTTCTCACCATAGTGTGCAGGGGGAGACGAATGCCCCGCGCATCCCCCTCCTTTCCTGGGAGCAGTGCAAGGAATGAATTAAAACTGAGTCACTGGGTAGGAATCTGCAGATCAAAAGAATCTAAGGTTTAGCCTCTGTATTTCCTGTCTACCTTGCCCGAGGCCAGCTCCTCAAGGTCCTGAGATATGGCTGCACATCTGCCTTTGCCTTGCTTTGTCACCAGTCAGTGTCATCAGCACATTTAGTGTATCTGTGTGTGTCTCTGTGTGTGCTAGAGTTGTGTTAGGCATTTCATTTACAGACTGACTTCTGTGGGGAGTTTCACTGTGCAGATCTGAACTTCTGGGTTGCTTAGTATTGGCTATGTAGACAATCTAAAATCTGTATATTGTTTAGGCTTTCTTTTTATAAACAAATGTTAAAACATTTTAACAGATTCGTAAGTCTTTTTTTACCATTTGGAATAATGGCAACTTACAAAAAGTATATATGCCCAGAATCTCTGGTTCCCTAACCTTGCCCTTCAATTGCCATTTTACTTGTGCTGATTCACTGGAAAAATTAAGCGAAATGGTGTGAGGAATAGTTTCTTTTTTAATCTGTTCTGATGGCTTCAGGATTTTTCTGAGACGATTTCAACAGTAATTTTTGAAGTCTTAAATGACTCCCTAAAGGTGTTCAATACTGATTGAACTTTCTCTACAAATAATCATGTCTCTATTAAAAATTAATATATGGAGTGTGGATTAAAGATGGCAGCCCAAGAGAGTGTATATCAATGATACCTTAAAAAAAATATATGAACAAGCTTGCACAACACATGCATGCACACACACACCCCAGACTGTACTGTGGTCCTTTGGGCTCCCAGCCCCTCAGTATTACAGGGGCTCATTAGGCAATGGCAGTATTTTTGGTAAGAACACGCTGAGCATCCATCTCTTCGCTTGCCAGAACATCAGGTCCTATGTAATCAGTATGCATATGTAATCAGATTATGTGATTAGTCTTCTTTGGTCTTCTAGAAAGTTTTGTTAAACTCAGTTGTCTGTTATTCAGGGACTGAGCTGAATTTCCTGCTAAGAGAGTCAGGACTGCATGAAACTAAAGGGCTGAGAGGGGACATTTTCGATGGCTTGGTTCCTGAAAGTATTAACTTAGTGCACCTTCGTGCTATATGAAGAAGTCAAATGTGTCCCAAACTTATGCTCGTCATCTGTTAGCCCTTGTCACTTCACTCAGCGCTTAACTGCAGTGAGGCTGGAAAAGGAACGTAATTTTGCGGTGTCTGAGGCAGAAAAGACTCCAAGTAACGAGCAGCACAGGGAAAACCCTAGTCTGAGTGTGAAAGAGCCCTCGGTGCGAAGGAAAGTGCCAGAGCATTATTTGTCAAATTTCCAGCACCAGGGTGATGTCTGGTACACCCGTCTTTCCTTAAAAACAGTTCCGGCATTTCCACAGTGGAGAAGGATATAAAGGAGAAATGGAAGTGAGCGTCACAGACAGGCCGACCTGGGGGTGCTTGCTATCCTCGCCCCGGTGGCGGCGGCTGCGGCTGCGGATGAGTTTAACCGAGCCTCGCGTCTGGGGACTGTCTAGGCTCACTCGCCCTGTCCCTATGTGCTTGCCCGCTCCTCAGGTGATCTGCTCGGGGATGGGGTGCCGGCCCCTTCCCAGCTTCCCGTGATCAAGCCTGCGGGCCGTTTCAGTGGGGATGCCTGCGCAGCAGCAGAACTCAGACTCTTCCGAGATGGCCTCTGACCTGTCGCCAGACTGCGGGCTCAGTGACCTGGGCAGAGGGGACAGTCTGGAGAGAAGCAGCAGCGGCTCCCACTCCAGGAGCTTCACCCTGGTGAGTGACGGGTGTCTTTCCTGCTTGGACGCTCACGCCGCACTTGGCCGACTTTGACCCCACTCCCTCCCTTCTGAGGAAGATCCTGTTAAGTCCTTTTGCTGTTTGGGAATACTTGATTTATGAAGTGGCATTTTATTTTTAGTCATCTTAAAGTTTGCACAAATACAGAGCGTTACCCACAGCAGGAAAGTGGATCTCTTGCTGTGCGGGTAAGGGGACTGCAGAGACCCCCAGAGGACCCTGCCCTAGGCAGCAACCGGGAAGGGCCCTGCAGCCTTGCGGTTCAAAGACTGACGTAGAGAAACACCATACAGTGTAGAAACAAATTCACTTTAAAACAGATGGTCACTCCTTTGCAAATATAGGTGCTTTGGGGCCCTTTTGCTCAGAATCCACAACCTGACATAGGATCCACAAGCTTTGAGAATTTGTACAAAATGAGTCTTTAGTCTTAAAAAAGTTAAGAGATGACCTTTCTGCATGCCCATCCCTCAGGATATTCATCTTTCAGGAGAGAGACTCTCATGTTCATAGCAAGAAGGCCGGGACAGAGTGACCTTGGGCCTTACTAGTAACAGCCTATTATTGTTCATCACAGTGCTTCTAACAGTGGCAGCACCAATTTCCTTCAGATACACTGAACCTTAAAATTAAACCCCAATATGCCGAAAAAAGCAAGATATATATGGAATAGAGGGCAGTTAGTAGTAATGACAGAATTTTATAGACTCCCACTTGCATATGTTTTTGGTAAACTATCATGGTAATATGTAATAAATATTGATTTGCCAAAAGAAAAGTATACTATAGATTATCCTCTGAATATCTGAAAACCTACAAATCCTTAAGACTGGAGAATTTGGGACTCTTTTTAAGATTTAAATACATCTGAAGAAAATATGTAGAAAAGATAGATTAATATGCCAGTTAATTAGTGGAGTATGTTCTAAACACAGTGAGGAAGCAGTCCTGTGCTGATAAAGAAGGTGTTTCTAAAACAGCTTAGGTATGACAGTGATGTGGTAAGGGAGGAACACTGAGTGTCCATCAGACGGCTGGGGTATGTAAGAAGACAGGTGTGGTGCACTAGGAGTTGGCCTATTTGAATTATTTTCTTGGCCTCCACGTTTGTTTTCTTGTTGAACTTGAGGCAGATCTCTTAATATCCTTTGTACTATGGCCTCCCTGGATAAGAACTGAAATAATGCCTGCTCTCCACCTCCTCCTGGGAGGGATTGTGATCCCAAGTATGTCAAATGCTTTGCCTTTGGGAAGGAAACTTGCTACTTTTGTGTCTCCATTCTAGTCCCTAGTCTATGAAGGGTCCATTCTTCACAGTAATAACCAGTTAATGCCTGCTTTCACCACATCTTCTGTGTGTCCCCAACTCCTAAGCAGCACAGACAAATAGGACCTGACTGATCTCTATGAACACGTCCCATGAGGACTGCGCTACACTGCCTCTCGTCCCTTGTGTGTGGGATTTGTACATTTGCTCACATACTCTAGTCCAGTTCCAGGAGTTAAGGGCACAGCAGTGGAGTGTCCCTTCCAGGGACTATGATCCATTATGGCGCAATAGTCTGTGGCAGCTTCACTTCCTAGGCGGCAGGTTCTGAGAGGAGGTCAGGAGGCTAGAGTGCAGGTGGCTGTTTAGGAGCTGGATGCACCTCTGGAAGGAAGGGTGCAGGGCTGGGCACAGAGAAGAAGAGTGTGATCAGATGCAGCAAAGGCCTTGACCGCTCCTCAGGAAGCTTGGGGGCTGGCATGGCCCCACAGCTGTCTCACGGTCAGTGAAGCATGGAGCCTTTGCACCCACTCAGTGACCAGCCAAGCTTGGAGAGTATGTCGATCTACAGAGGAGACTGTATCTCCAGACACCAAGGCTCTTGTTTCAAAGGAGATCTCTTAGTTTCAGCTGCAAACTCACAAAGTCATTATGAAACCTACCATGAACATATTTTGTAATATATTAGAAATATCATTAGAGTCAAAGAAAGCAAAGACTATAAATCTCTTACATTTATAAATATCAGGAAGTGAAGGTGAATGAGAACAGCATTATATACTCTTAGCTGTCTGTGGGGAAGGCTTTTTGGAGCCTGCATAGGATTTACAATGGGGCTGGTATCAAAAGGTCATTCCCCAAGATACTTATAACTTCTCTTAAATTAAAAAAAAAAATTCATATGCATTTTTAAAGTTGCTTTCTTCTTTGCTAACCAATAACTATCCTGACAATCAGCTCAGGATAGTAATAAATACAGGGTATTGGAGACAAGCCTGAATTCAGATTCAAATGTGCCTCCCCTTGTAGCCTGGGAAAAGTTATATAATCACTTCCTTTTTTAAATTTTGGTATCATTAATGTACAATTACATTAGCAACATTATGGTTACTAGATTCCCTCCGTTATCAAGTCCCCACCACATACCCCATTACAGTCACTGTCCATCAGTGTAGTAAGATGCTATAGAATCACTACTTGTCTTCTCTGTGTTGTACAGCCCTCCCGTGATCACCACCCAACATTATTACTGCTAATAGTAATGCCCCCCCTTTTTTTCCCCTTATCCCTCCCTTCCGACCCATCCTCCCCAGTCCCTTTCCCTTTGGTAACTGTTACTCCATTCTTGGGTTCTGTGATTGTGCTGCTGTTTTGTTTCTTCAGTTTTTTTCTTCTTATACTCCACAGATGAGTGAAATCATTTGGTACTTGTCTCTCTCCACCTGGCTTATTTCACTGAGCATAATACCTTCTAGCTCCATCCACGTTGTTGCAAATGGTAGGATTTGTTTTCTTCTTATGGCTGAATAATATTCCATTGTGTATATGTACCACATCTTCTTTATCCATTCATCTACTGATGGACATTTAGATTACTTCCAGGTCTTGGCTATTGTATATAGTGCTGTGATAAACATAAGGGTACATATGTCTTTTTCAAACTGGACTCCTGCATTCTTAGGGTAAATTTCTAGGAGTGGAATTCCTGGGTCAAATGGTATTTCTATTTTGAGTTTTTTGAGGAACCTCCTTACTGCTTTCAACAATGGTTGAACTAGTTTACAGTCCCACCAGCAGTGTAAGAGGATTCCCCTTTCTCCACATCCTCGCCATTTGTTGTTGTTGTTTGTCTTCTGGATGTTGGCCATCCTAACTGGTGTGAGGTGATATCTCATTGTGGTTTTAATTTGCATTTCTCTGATGATTAGCGATGTGGAGCATCTTTTCATGTGCCTGTTGGCCATCTGAATTTCTTCTTTGGAGAAGTGTCCGTTCAGATGCTCTGCCCATTTTTTAATTGGCTTATTTGCTTTTAGTTTGTTGAAGCACATGAGCTCTTTATATATTTTGGATGTCAACCCTTTATCGGATATATCATTTATGAATATATTCTCCATACTGTAGGATGCCTTTTTGTTCTACTGATGGTGTCCTTTGCTGTACAGAAGCTTTTCAGCTTGATATAGTCCCACTTGTTCATTTTTGCTTCTGTTTCCCTTGCCCAGGGAGATATGTTCATGAAGAAGTTGCCCATGTTCATGTCCAAGAGATTTTTGCCTAAGCTTTTTCTAAGAGTTTTATGGTTTCATGACTTAACATTCAGATCTTTGATCCATTTTGAGTTTACTTTTGTGTATGGAGTTAGACAGTAATTCAGTTTCATTCTCTTACATGTAGCTGTCCAGTTTTGCCAACACCAGCTGTTGAAGAGGCTGTCATTTCCCCATTGTATATCCATGCCTCCTTTATCTTATATTAATTGACCATATATGTTGGGTTAATATCTGGACTTTCTATTCTGTTCCACTGGTCTGTGGCTCTGTTCTTGTGCTAGTACCAAATTGTCTTGATTACTATGGCTTTGTAGTAGAGCTTGAAGTTGGGAAGTGAGATACCCCCCTGCTTTATTCTTCCTTCTCAGGAATGCTTTGGCTATTCAGGGTCTTTTGTGGTTCCATGAGAATTTTAGATCTATTTGTTCCAGTTTGTTGAAGAATGCTGTTGGTACCAGTTCGTTGGTATTTTGATAGGGATTGCATTGAATCTGTAAATTGCTTTAAGCAGCATGGCCATTTTGACAATATGAATTCTTCCTAGCCAAGGGCATGGGATGAGTTTCCATTTGTTAGTGTCCTCTTTAATTTCTCTTAAGAGTGTCTTGTAGTTTTCAGGGTATAGGTCTTACACTACCTTGGTGAGGTTTATTTCTAGGTATTTTATTCTTTTTGATGCAATTGTGAATGGAATAGTTTTCCTGATTTCTCTCTCTGCTAGTTCATCATTAGTGTATAGGAATACAACAGATTTCTGTGTATTAATTTTGTATTCTGCAACTTTGCTGAATTCATATATTAGTTCTAGTAGTTTTGGACTGGATTCTTTAGTGTTTTTTATGTACAATATCATGTCATCTGCAAATAGTGACAGTTTGACTTCTTCCTTACCAATCTGGATGCCTTTTATTTCTTTGTTTTGTCTGATTTCTGTGGCTAGGACCTCCAGTACTATGTTGAATAAAGCACGGAGAGTGGGTTTCCCTGTCTTGTTCCCGATTTTAGGTGAAAAGCTTTCAGCTTCTCGCTGTTAAGTATTATGTTGGCTGTGGGTTTGTCATATATGGCCTTTATTATGTTGAGGTACTTGCCCTCTATACCCATTTTGTTGAGAGTTTTTACCATGAATGGGTATTGAATTTTGTTGAATGCTTTTTCAGCATCTATGGAGATGATCATGTGGTTTTTGTCCTTTTTGTGTATGTGCTGGATGATGTTGATGGATTTTCGAATGTTGTAACATCCTTGCATCCCTGAGATGAATCCCACTTGATCATGGTGTATGATCCTCTTGGTGTATTTTTGATTTCGGTTTGCTAATATTTTGTTGAGTATTTTTGCATCTATGTTCATCAGGGATATTTGTCTGTAATTTCCTTTTTTTGTGGTGTCTTTGCCTGGTTTTGGTATTAGAGTGATGCTGTCTTCATAGAATGAGTTTGGAAGTATTTCCTCCTCTTCTTGGAATGCTTTAAAGAGAACGGGTACTATGTCTTCTCTAAATGTCTGATAAAATTCAGCAGTGAATCCATCTCACCCTGGACTTTTGTTCTTGGGTAGTTTTTTTGATTACCGATTCAATTTTGTTGCTGGTAATTGGTCTGTTTAGATTTTCTGTTTCTTCCTTGGTCAGTCTTGGAAGGTTGTATTTTTCTAGAAAGTTGTCGATTTCTTTTAAGTTATCCAGCATAACTGGATTTATTTAGCATATAGATTTTCATAGTATTCTCTAATAATTCTTTATATTTCTGTGGTGTCCATTATGATTTTTTCCTTTCTCATTTCTGATTCTGTTTATTTGTTTAGATTCTCTTTTTCTCTTAATAAGTCTGGCTAGGGGTTTAACTTTTACTTCATTTTCTCAAAGAAGCAGCTCTTGGTTTCATTGATTTCTTTTCTATTGTTTTATTCTTCTCAATTTTATTTATTTCTTCTCTGATCTTTATTATGTCCCTCCTTCTGCTGACTTTGGGTCTCATTTGTTCTTCTTTTTCCAGTTTCAATAATTATGACTTTAGGCTATTCATTTGAGATTGTTTTTCCTGCTTTAAATAGGCCTGGATTGCTATATACTTTCTTTTTAGAACTGCCTTTGCTGTGTCCCACAGAAGTTGGGGCGTTTTGCTGTTGTTTTCATTTGTCTCTATATATTGCTTGATCTCTGTTTTTTTTTTTTTTTTTAAATAATTATTTTTTATTGAAGGGTAGTTGACGCACAGTATTACATTACATTAGTTTCAAGTGTACAACACAGTGGTAAAACATTTATATACATAATTCTAGGTTCCAGCTATCACCCTACCAAGCTGTTACAATATATTGACTATATTCCTTAGGCTATACATTACATCCCGGTTACTTATTTATTTTACCATTGGAAGTCTGTCCTTTTTTTTTTTTTTTTTTGTGAGGGCATCTCTCATATTTATTGATCAAATGGTTGTTAAAGATGATCTCTGTTTTAATTTGGTCATTGATCCATTGATTATTTAGGAGCATGTTGTTAAGCCTCCATGTGTTTGTGAGCCTTTTTGCTTTCTTTGTACAATTTATTTCTAGTTTTAGACCTTTGTGGTCTGAGAAGTTGGTTGGTAGAATTTCAATATTTTTCAATTTACTGAGGCTCTTTTTGTGGCTTAGTATGTGTTCTATTCTGGAAAATGTTCCAAGTGCACTTGAGAAGAATGTGTATCCTGCTGCTTTTGGGAGTAGAGTTCTGTAGATGTCTATTAGGTCCATCTGTTCTAGTGTGTTCAGTGCCTCTGTGTCCTTACTTATTTTCTGTCTGATTGATCTGTCCTTTGGAGTGAGTGGTGTGTTGAAATATCCTAGAACAAATGCATTGCATTCAGTTTCCTCCTTTAATTCTGTTAGTGTTTGCTTCACATATGTCGGTGCTCCTGTGTTGGGTACACAGATATTTATAATAGTTATGTCCTATTGTTGGACTGACCCCTTTATCATTATGTAATGTCCTTCTTTATCTCTTGTTACTTTCCTTGTTTTGAAGTCTATTTTGTCTGATACAAGTACTGCAACACCTGCTTTTTTCTCCATATTGTTTGCATGAAATATCTTTTTCCATCCCTTCACTTTTAGTCTGTGTATGTCTTTGGCTTTGAGTTGAGTCTGTTGTAAGCAGCATATAGATGGGTCTTGCTTTTTTATCCATTCTATTCCTCTGTCTTTTGAATTGTCCATTCAGTCCATCTACATTTAAGGTGATTATCAATAGTTATGTACTTATTGCCTTTGCAGGCTTTAGATTAGTGGTTACCAAAGGTTCAAGGGTAGCTTCTTTACTGTCTGTCCAACTTTAACTCACTTATTATGCTATTATAAACACAGTCTGATGATTATTTATTTCTCTCCCTTCTTTTTCTTCCTACTCCACACTTTATATGTTAGGTGTTTTGTTCTGTACTCTTTTGTGTTTCCCTTGACTGCTTTTGTGGATAGCTGATTTTATTTTTTGCCTTTTGTTAGTATTTGGTTCGTCTGCTTTCTTTGGTGTGATTTTATTTTCTCTGGTGATATCTATTGAGACTTAGGGGTGCTTCCATCTTGAGCTGTCCCTTTAAAATACCCTGTAGAGGTGGTTTGTGGGAGGTAAATTCCCTCAACTTTTGCTTATCTGGGAATTGTTTCATCCCTCCTTCAAATTTAAATGATAATCTTGCTGAATACAGTATTCTTGGTTCAAGGCCCTTCTCTTTCATTGCATTAAAGATATCTTGCCATTCTATTCTGTCCTGTAAGGTTTCTGCTGAGAAATCTGAAGATAGCCTGATGGGTTTTCCTTTGTAGGTGATCTTTTTTCTCTCTCTGGCTGCTTTTAATACCCCGTCCTTGTCTTTGATCTTTGCCATTTTAGTTATTATATGTTTTGGTGTTGTTCTCCTTGGGTCCCTTGGGTTGGCAGATCTGTGGGCTTCTATGGTCTGAGAGACTATTTCCTTTCCCATATTGGGAAGGTTTCAGCAATTATTTCTTCAAAGATACTTTCTATCCCTTTTTTCTCTCTCTTCTTCTTCTGGTACCCCTATTATGCGAATATTCTGTTTGGATTGGCCACACAGTTCTCTTAACACTCTTTCATTCCTAGAGAGCCTTTTATCTCTCTCTCCCTCAGCTTCTCTGTATTTCTGTTCTCTGATTTCTATTCCATTAACAATCCCTTGTACCTCATCCAGTCTACTTTTAAGTCCTTCCATTGTTTGTTTCATTTCTGTTATCTCCCTCCAAACTTCATCCCTTAGCTCTTACATATATCTCTGTAGCTCTATCAACATGGTTATGACTTTTATTTTGAATTCTTTCTCAGGGAGATTGGTTATATCAATCGCACCAGGCCCTGTCTCTGGCATTTGAGTGATTTTGGACTGGACCAGGTTCTTCTGCCTTTTCATGGTGATAGAAGTGATCACCTGCGAGTGGCATGTGTGTCAGCTGGGCGAACAAAAATCCCTTCCTGCTTTTTGGTTGCCTTGCCCTTCTCTGCTGCCTGTGCCATTTAGCCACACACAGGGAGCAGTCTCTGGGTTAATCCCCTGAGCTGCTGTGTGTGGGGGGTGGTCCTTAGGATAGCCTAAGGCACTGGCAGGGGTTGCAGATGAGTGGCATGTGTTCTGCGAGAACGGTGCCCCTTTGTGCCTTCTGGTTTTTGCACCGGCTTCCTCTGCCTGTGCCAGGCAGCTGCGCACAGGGGGCAGCCTCTGAATCTGGCCCGGTTCGCTGCACACTGGGAGAAGACTGTGTGGTTGTTGTAGGTGGGGCTGCTCCCTGACTGGTCCACAGCAATGATGGGTCAGCCAGATTGTTTCCAGTGCTGGCAGGCGGCAATGAACAGCAGGCTGCTTGTTGTGTTGACAGGCTTCAGAGCTGCGTTGTCACCCAGGGGTTTAGGGCTCCTGAAACTCCTTAAGATTCCTAGCCTGCTGGGCTGAGTGTGCTGGGACGATTTTGTCCACCGGTTAAAGCCTTGTCTCTTTAAGACTTTTAAAGCACCTGTTTTTCTTTTGTCCCAGGGGAGGTGGCTGTAGGGACCCACTTACAGTCTCCATCTCAGATTTTACTTTTCCATTTCTCTAATATCCAGTACACCATGCAATGTGTGTCTGTGCTCTGCTCCCAGTGCAGATTACTAGGGCTGGTTATTTAGCAGTCCTGTGCTTCCACTCCCTCCCCACTCTGATTCTTTTCCTCCCGCCAGTGAGCTGGGGTGGGGGGAGTGCTCGGGTCCTGCTGGGTCACGGCTTTGTATCTTACCCTTTTCATGAGATGCTGAGTTCTCGCAGATGTAGATGTAGCCTGGCTGTTGTACTGTATCTTCTGGTCTCTCTTTTAGGAATAGTTGTATTTGCTGTATTTTCAAAATTTATATGGTTTTGGGAGGAGATTTCCACCGCCCTCCTCACGTTGCCATCTTGAGAAATCCCTATAATCACTTTCTTCATTAGTTATTTTCTTCACTGGTTAAAAATAATGGGGTGAATGAGATAATAATTCTTTCAAAGGGTCAAATGCGTAGCATCTAGCCTGTGCTTACTGGTACCAGCTTCTCTTTCCCGGTTCCCTGTCAGCTTCCAAGTGGAGCCTGATTCCACAATGCCTGCACCATCATCTTGTCTACTCACACTTTTCCCTTTTTTTCTTATCAGCAGTCTTCTAAATTTTGTTCTTTCACCACTAAAGATGAGATAGTAAAAGGAAAACACCCTTTCCACCCCTATCTCACACATTTCTTAATTCTGCCAGTCTTACTGTGGGACATCCCTTTTGGTTTAAATGAGAGCATGCCTTTCCTCTCCAGGTCTTTTCTACCCAGTGGGATCATGGAGTAATACCATGGCCTGTGTAATCTGTGCGTCCCCCACAGGCCCATCATTGTATGTAAGAGTGGGCCATCGTGGATATGACAGCCACAAAACATAGAAATTAACGCAGCACAGAATCAAATTATCTTCTTATGATGTGTGTTTGATTTCATGATTCTGCCACACAGCCCAGTTGCCTACCCATTTCTTACCACCTGATGAAGGATGTTCTAGTCTTGTTCTAGTACCTTCTACCTAGACCTGTGACTATTGGCAAGCGTTTTCCTGTATGTGAAATCATTGAGCCACTGTTAGTTGTCATTTGTCATTATTTCACAGTTGTGTATTTTCCTTAGATAGAACTGGTACACTGAGAAAATGTGGCATTTAATTTTAAATGGCAGGTTTCTAAACAATGTGTATAATACTTGACTTTTACAAAGCCTTCTATATTAGCAGCTAAGATTTTTTAACTAGTGAACTTTCTACACCATCACAAAACTTGTGAATTTTTAAAAAAATTGTAAACCTCCTACTTTACTTTTGAGGAGTCTAAATTTGGAGAGGAGCTCCATGTTTTTATTACATCATCAGATGTTTTTATGACTCATCTCTTTAGAATGAGAGTCATCCACAGTAGTTTCTCTGCTTGCTGTCCTTTAATCCCTGGCCTGATAAAGGATTAGTCAGTAACTGTTTTTAGGCCTTGAAATTGTATGGTACTAAATGCACCTTTAGGAAGGCCCTTTAAAAAAAAAAAGATAATCTACTTCTGATTTACAGTATTTCTTTTAAGCAAAGGTTATTTTAAAAAGAAAATAAAACATTCATGCATGAGGTTAAATGAGACTATCCTAACATTTTTGAACACTATTTGAAGTGTTACCTGGATATAAGAGATCTTTGCTATTTAGAAACTTTTCTTCTAAGTACATTATTATTATAGAGGCTGGTTGGGTTTATATCTGTATTTTATTTTTCTTGTTAGAAATTCTTCCTCTGAACATTTTCTAATGAAATGTATCACTATAATGACAGATTGCCCAAATCCTGGAATACTTGACCAAGAGAATACCTTCTGAATGTCTTTTTTCCTCTGAAGTTCAAGGACAGTTTTAATACAAGGCAGCATGACCGTACAAAGTTGCTAGTACAGTTCTGGAACTTAACTACCTTGAGAGGTGATGCAGATTCAAAATAAACATTTCAGGGAGGATTTAGAGCCTTTCCTACATGATAGCTCTTTAAGATGACATAGAAGCTATGGGTGTAAGGTTACCCCTGTCCGTAAGCTCTGAAGGCTAGTCTCTCCCACACACTCACACCTCCTGGAACACCCTGAGTGCCTCTGCCAGGGCAGATGCTGCCACATGCAGTGTTCTTAGGTCCTCATTCTGAATGTGGCCCTGAAGTCTGTTCTACCCTGAAGGCATCCTGGAACTTTCTCTGGAAAAGAACATGATTCCCTGATTGGAAAGAGTGGGAAGCTCTTAGTACTCAAGAGTTCTTGAGGAATTTAGTCATATAAGTGCTTCCTTGAGGGTGAATTGGAAACATCCTGAATCCTCAAGTATAATTTTTACTCATTTTTATCTCTAATTTAGGCAAAAACAGATATCCAAATTCATTACTGAGTTTTGGAGATTTAACATACAATGAACTGTCTTGAATCCTTCCTATGCCCTAAGCTAACAGATGTCACGGACCTGAAGTCACACAATGTCTATGATCAGACAGCAGTCACCAACTCGTGCTTGCCCCCTCCTTCCCCAAAGCCTCTGGTGTCTCTGGCCACACCCTTTAGTCATGGGATAAGACTTGGTAAAGCCAGTGCGCAGAATGCTGCCTCCCTGGCCGGCTGGAGCAGTGTGTGAGGAGTGTCCTGGAAATCTGACACACTCGCTGCTCCATCATTTCCAGGGAAGGAAAAGAATCGGAGGGTGGAAAGGAAAAGCAGGCTGGTCTGCAGTGACCTGTCCTCTTTTCTGTCTGGCTCCTTACACTCATTGAACTAAACACTTACTGGTCATGATGGCCATTTTAAGACAAACCTTTTATAAGAGCTCAACTTAATAGGCATTTAGTAATGTCTACTACCTACAAGAACTGATAGATGGTGGAGTAAGTGTGCAGTTCTCATCTTTTTAGGAACTCATCAGTTTAGTGGCAGGACAGCCACATGAAGCCCTAGGACAGAAGGACCCAAGCCTCTGAGGGGTCTGGGAGCCATATGGTGCCCAGCCCTTGGGACAGTTCCGGCTCAGTCATGAGCTCTTTATGCTCCCGCTAGTTTAAAGAAGTGGAAGGCAGCCAGGAGCCTAACTGTAATCCTTCGAAGCCATTATTCTTCAGATCTGTAATCAAAACTGTACACATATCTCATCTCTCACTGGTTTGTTTCTGTCTCTGTCCGGCCAGAAGTACAGGTTTCAGTTAGCCATCGTGACAAATTACAACAGGGACTAGTTAGAAATAACCATAATTAAACCCTTCTACTGAAACTGTGGGAAACGCATGTACACTTAGGGTTTCTCATGGGCTTGCCAGAGAAGGACAGCTATTAAAGCTCTGGAAGGAACTGCAGAAGGGGTGGTCCTTACTTGCTTCTCTGCCCCTGTTTTGTTTCAGCTGCAGGGGCTTCTCTCAGCAACTTAGATTATTAAATCAATAAAGCCTTGTTCAGTTGTCAATGAGATCATTTTGGAGTCTGTAAAAAGAAAACGTGAGCATCAAATCACACTCTCCCAAACAAATACCCTAGGCTGCCTACTGAGGAGACTGGTGACTCAGGGATTTTGGTTCATCTCAAGAAGTATTTTTAGCCCTCATAATCTTTTCTTTGATTTCTGGTCTAGAATAGACATGAGTTCTGCTGGTTCTGTTTTAATCCCTCTCAAGGAGTTGCCGCAATTCTCTTAGCCTGCAGCTAAATCAAATTTCTTTGTTCAAAAGAACAAACTAAACAAAAAAGCCTAAAAACTTAATTAATTCAGTAGTTTTTTAGGTAGGGGTATTTCAGGTTGAATAGTCTAAGCCTTCTCAACTTTTTTGTTCAACAAAAGGTTTTTTTCCCACTATTTCCACCAAATGAAACTCCGGTCTCAAATCTGAATGCCCACAGGTACCTCTAGGATGGTTGACTGCTGTAACTCTTGGTACCATTCATTATAGAAGTCTGCCATCCAGCTTATCTAGATGTTCTTGTCAGAGCTCCCATGGAACTAGACGGACAATTTCTCTGTTACTTTTGTGCAGGAGTGGATGGATACCAGCCAGACCAGGCCTCTGTCCCCCTCATGAGAGGCGTACACAGTGTGCACTGCAGTTACTTTAATACACTTGGCATGTTGGATTTCCTGGTCAAATATAGTAGAAGTTATTTCTTCACAATCATAATACACATATGAAGATAGAAATGTACGTACTCTCATGGGTTTCACTTGGAGGTTTGTGGACATGACCTGAAATGAGCACGGCGGGGTGCAGGATAGGATGGGTGAGCTACGGTTATCTAGATAGTTCTTTAGTTCTTTCAGCATCAGGAGACTTGTAGTCTTAACAAGCTCCCTTTACTCCACAGCTCACATTGGTACATTCAAAACACAGTTTACAGAAAGGGGATTTTTAAAAAAATTCTGCTGTCAGCCCACTACCTTCCAGATACTAGAGACAGACACGTGTTTTTTGCCTCGTTCCCTTGCAGGAAAGCTGCTCATTTTGTTTATCCTCCTTTCCTGTCTACTTAGTTCTTCAGGAGCTAAGTTAGCAGATGCCACTTCCAAAAGCACCACAGGTCAAGCAGGGCCTCACTGCCCCCAGCTGCATCCTGCTTCCCTTGTGGGCCACCAGGCCGCTGCCTCATGAAGACAGCACTGTGATGAGAGCACGTCACGTGCCACACAGTGCACCTATTTGAAGTATACCACACAATGGTCGTTAGTAAATTCACGGGGTTGTGCAACCATCCCCACTGTCATGGCTGAAACATTTTCAGGCCCTGAAAGAAACCCGGTGCCCCTTAGCAGTCACTCCCCAGCTCCCTCCAGTGTCCTTCAGCCTGGGGCTCCCCTCGCCTCCCTCCTGGCTCTGTATCTGCCTGTTCTCCCTGCGTTGCTCTTTGTGCTGTGCCTCCTCCTGTGGCCCACGGTCTCCTCTCTAACATCCCTGTCTGAGAGAGGCAGCTGCACAACCCCTGGGAACAGGAGAAATAGATCTCTGACAGGGGCTGCTCGTCACACCCTTAATGCCCTGCCCCACCGCCTTGCCACAGCTGTCCCTCTGTGTCTGCATTGTTTCCTCGCTGTGAGCAGAGTCCAGGCTCATGGTGAGGGCAGCTTCTTGTGTGGAGAATTAGGTAACAGACTGAGCCCACAGCTTTTCTGACCCTGCCCCTTCAGCCAGGGCTCCCAGCCAGCCCGATCACAGTGAAGGCCCTGGGGGATACGTTCCAGTTCCCAGCCCATACTCCAGCCTCTGGCCCAGGAGAGAGACCTCAGATACGGTGAGTGTTCCAGGACCAGGGACTCTGCCCACTGACTGGCCTGTTGAAAACTGATTTGTGTGCCATACAAGAACCCTGAAGGAGAACTGGGAGCTCGAGCAGCTCCAGGGTAGGATGCATGAAACCTGTGCCCGAGGCCTGATTGGAAGGGGGGTTAAGTAGAATGAAACAAAAAGCAAGTATAGATCTAGTTCCGGTCTCGGGCCCTCTACAAAACAGACCCTTGGGAAGTCATTTCATTGCCCCTGAACGCAGCTCTCACATCCAGGGATGGAGCTGGACTGACTGACCCATGTTTTCAGCTGTGAAACCTACAACATGTCACGAAACATGAAACAGTTGTGGAGGAGCTTCCCTGTCTGAGCCTATTTTCTGAATGAATCTCATGTTGGGAATTCTTGCTTTGGGGCTGGATTAGACACAGCTTCTATCCTCCATTCTCATTTTTGCCCCTCACTGCATGTGGGAAGTTGTCATGTGACTAAGCTGAAGGTCTGTGATAAGCCAGTTGCCCATTTAATTCTGTCTATACACCCAAGAAAAAGCTGTTATACCCAACCAAAGTAGATTATCTAAGAGAACCTGTGAATAACCCTATCAGAGCACTGAATTGGGAAGGCCAGAGTAGGAGGAAGAGGGTAGAGAGCATTCATTTATTTCCTTAGACTTTTTCTTCAACAAATAGTTGTGGTGAAGACTCCTTTTTGATTATGGTTATTATCATTATCATGCCATCCTAACAACATCCATGGTTGTAGTTATTAACTACAGGGACCCTTGTTATGCTAAGAGCCCAATGGTTTTAGACTTGCAAGTTGTTTTGTGTTGAGTCACTGAACTACACTACCCTGCATAAAGAGAAGAAAAAAATGGAACTATCTTAGGGTGAATGCAGGGGAGCAGCAGTAAGGAGGGCACAGTGTGTGCGGAATCGATGGGGCCAGAGCAGGGTATGCGGAGGAAAGACAGGCAGGAACACTCATGCCACACACTGTGACCCCTTCCACATGACCGCACCAATCTTCACAAAAATACAGACAAATCACAAAATGGATTGTGTCATTGGATGTCTTAGAAAGTTCATGTTCTGGTCTCCAGAGGCCAGAGAAGAAGGGCACAGTGAGGAGGTCCTGACATTTTGGTTACAGTGACTGCCCCTGGATATCACACAGCCTCTCAACTCCGGGGCTAGTTCAGACGTACATCAGACAAGAATCTCTCCATTAGTGTAAAGTCTGGGGGGGTGAAAATCATGGGTGATGAACGACTGTAGTAAAAAACAGAATTTTATGTAAGGAGTCTATTCTACTTTTTAAGTATCTCTCATACACATCCCTTTCTCATCATTCCATCACCATGACTTTTTGATGACCTTTACCTCTTGTCTAAATTGTTTCCCACTACTTCCCTCACTATGGCCAACATGGTCTCTCCAGAATGCACATCTAACTATATCCCATGTCCCTTCTGGTTTGACCCTCACTCACTTCTTCAGATTACTGATGTTTATCATTTCCCCACCAAAGGATTTCCAGATCAAACCTCCTTCCACAAAAGTGTGGATTGATATCCAAGCTATGTTTCCACAACATCCCATAGTCACCTTGCCATCGCCATTTCCACATTCTAATAAAGTAATTACCAATTTCCTTATCTAAGGCCCTCATGAGGTGGTCGACTAGACAGTAAGAACATTATTTATACTGTTGTATTTACATTGCCCGATGGTCAGTAGATGCTCAAATATCTGAATGTTTGATTCAGTCAATGCCATGGGAGTAGGCTGGAGGTGTGGTGATATTTAAATAGGACCATGAAGGATAGGTAAGATGTGGCTATGCAGAGATAGAAACAGGCTTAGGAAATAGAACATGACTTGATTTAATTAGAGTATAGAACAAGAGTTAGTGAACTACAGCCTGTGGACCAAATCTGGCCCCTAACCTGTTTTTGTAAATAAAGTTTTATTGAAACAAAGCAAGGCTTGTTCATTAATATATTGTCTGTAACTTTCACACTACGTTGACAGAGTTGAATAGTTGCTACCATAAAGCCTGCAAAGCCCCAAATATTTACTATCTGGCCCTTTACAGAAAAGTTTGCCACCCCTGTGGTTATAAAAGTAGGTAGAACCAGATCCTGGAATTCTCAGAATAAAATGGAAATTCTTCAGTCATATGTTCTGTAGACTGCTATATTACAGGACTGGGGCTTGTTTTTTCTTAATCCAGTCCTCTTTTCCTTGGTGCAGTGTTAAATAAGGAATACTTTGTGCCCATTTTCCTTTATAGTATCTTGCCACTCTTCTATTTTCCCTCATACTGACACTGTTTTTAGAGAAATACTGAAGTTCTTAGAGGAAATGCAACTGTAGATATGTAAATTGATATAGTTACAGAGATCTTGTTAATATGGAACTGTTGTATTTTCAGCTGAAGAAAGAATATTCTTAAAATCAGTCTGTTCCTTACCCCCCAAAGCCCCCCAGAACTCAAAAGGTGGAACAAAAAGGTACAATATAAACTAAAACATTAGGGCATATTATTTCAAAAGCTGAATTTTAAAAAGAAATTTTAAATTTTAAAAAGAAAAGGTATACAAAACCTGATTATAATGAAAGGGAAATTATAGGCCAGTCTGTTTTATGAATAGATTCTGAAATTTAAACAAAGTATTAGCAAATCAAATTCAGTGATGTATAAAAAAGATATAAACATCACAACCAAGTTGGATTTATTCCAAGAAAGCAAGGTTGGTTTAATATTTGAAAATCAGTCATTGTAATTCAGTTTATTAGCAGAAAAAAGGAGAAAAAGTATATGATCGTATCTCCTAAGCCTGAGCACTGTGGACATTTGGGGCCAGAGAACTCTTCATGTGGTGGGCCATCCTGTGCATTGCAGGATGCATAGCACCACTCCTGGCCTCTGTCCATCAGATGCAAGTAGCACCCACCTAATTATGACAACTAAAACTATCTCCAAACATTGCGAAATGCCCCCTAGAAGGTAAAATCACCCCCACTGAGAACCATAGCAATAAATGAAGAAAAAGCATTGAACAAAACTCAAAAAACACACACACATAGCAAACCTGGAATAGAAGAAAACTTTCTTAATCTGATAAAGATCATTTTTTAAAAACCTACATCAAACATTATACTTAATGGTGAAATAGTGAAAGCTTTCTCCCTGAATTTGGGAACAAGAGAAAGATGCCACTTCTGTTTAGCTGATTGGAAAACCCAGACAGTACAAAAAGGCAGAGTAAAAAATTGAATGAATGGTACAAGGAACAGAAAGGAGGAAATAAAAATCTGTCATTTGCAGACACCACTGTATATGTAGAAGACTGAAAAGAATCTGTAGATAAACTGTTAGTTTATATGCAGTAACAATTTATTGTTAAATAGATAATTTACTTATAGTAAATTATAGTTTTACTATAATCTGAAGTAGTTAAATCTACGTATTACAAGATCAGTGTACTTTGTATTTCTATATAACAGCAACAGTTAGAGAATTTAAAAATAGCACCATTTATAATGGTGTCAAAAAACAACAGATACCTAAGAAAATCTGTACTGAAAACTATAAATCTCACACTGGAAACTACAGAATTCTGTTTACAGAAATTAAAGAACCAAATCAATGCCTGTCAACCTTTAGTTCATGAGTATTATGCAGAGGCTATGTTGAAATGCAGATTGAAGGCTCACCCCTTAAAGTTTCTGAGTCAGTCACTCTGAGACGAGGCTGGAGAATTTGTATTTCTACAAATTCCATGTGCTGCTCTGGTCAAAGGGCCACACTTTGAGAGCCACTAATCTAAATACATAAAAGTGTATACCATACCTGTGGGTTCAAGAAAATATTGTAAACATCAGTTCTCCTCAATTTGAGGAATTTCTGTGCACTCCCAGAGTTCCAGCAGGGGTGTGTGTATATATGTGCGTATATAGAAGCTGACAAGCTGATATAAAACTCATATAAAAAGAGTCAATAAAAGCTAGCACCAACTTAGAAGAGCAAAACTGAAGGGCTTTAAACTACCAGATACCAAGACTTATTATAAAGTTATAATATTTAAAACTTACCGGTATACAAATGAATAGACAAACAGAAAAGAAGTCCAGAAACAGGCTGACATGTGTATTGTCAAACTCACTTAACAACCAAGGAGACCTTCAGTGAAGAAAGGACATTCTTTCTCTTCAAGGAGTGGTACTAGAACAACTGGGTATCAATTTAGAAAACTGAATCTTGACCTCACACCATACACACGTTCCAGAAGAACTACAGCATTAAATTAGAAGGTTAAGAATAGTATTGCTTCTAGAACAAAACATAGGTGAATAGCTTCATGACCATGGAGTAGGTAGTGGTTTCTTAAATAGGACACAAAAAGCTCTACCCATGAAAGAGGAGACTGATAACATGGTACAACATTAAAATAAAGAACTAGTCATCCAAAGACCCACATTCAGAGAGAGAAAAAGCAACCAAGTGAGTAGAAGATAGTTTTCAATAAATATATCCAACAAAAGATTTGTATCTAGTATATCCTATAGATTATCTTTTTAAAGACAACTTGATAGAAAATAGGTGAAAGACTTGAACAGACACCTCATAAGAGGATCTCCAAATGGCTAGTTTAAGTATTATGAAAAAAAAATGCCCAACACTGTTAAGTCACCTTGGGAATGGATTGAAAATCAGGAGACACTGCACGCCCCGTCATACCTAGCCGGAGACCAAGCAACCCTGCTGGTGGGAGTGTAAGTCGGTACAACCACTTTGGAGAACTATTGGCCATATCCACCAAAGCAGACCCTGCCTTATGACTCAGCAGTTGTATATAGGTTTGTAGCCAATGGGCACACAAGGCTTGTTCTCCCTGGCAGCATTCTGTTCCTTCTGCTTGCCTGACCCATGCTCTAGATATCTTTTTGTAGCAATATTCTATACATCTATTTACTGAACCCATGTATAGATAGTGTCCTTCCCCAAGGCATCCTTCCTTCAGATTAAGCTAATATGGCCAGGCTAGTTTGAGAAATTTGCATGCATTCTTGCATTAATCATACCAAAAACAAATGTATACTGTGCCTTAAGCCAAAGAAAGGTCTCGAAAATTGTGGAGACCACATGCTCTGTGATGAGCCTGGGAGGAGATGCTTTGGGGTAGATGGTGTTTCACTACTTCTCAGATCACAGCATGAAAAGCTTTACCTTCACCAGATAGATCAGCTCTTAATCATCCTTGCTTCTACCATTTTGTGTTGTTTCAACAAAAATCATTCTTAGAGAGTCAAACAGTTTTATATAAATGTATGAAAAGCCTTAGTCTTCCATGTACCCCTCCCCTCATTTTTTACTCACTAGAGGCAACTTCTAACTCATGCCTGTTTCTTTGTTCATATCAATTATCTTCATATTGCCCCACTAAGATAACTTTACTATATATCCTTTCAGCACTTTTTTGTATGTGTGTATATATTAAGGAGGCATATATTTAAGTCAAACCAAGACAACCATATTTTTCTGGCTGCATTTTTTTTTACTTAGCATTATATTGTTTTGAAAACACCATTAAAATGTCTGTATAATCCATCTGTGCTGTGCCATTTGTTTAGCCATTTCCTCACTATTGGACATTTTAGGTTGTCTCTTGTTTTGCTTGTTTTCTTGCTACTATAACTAATATAATTAATATATCTGTATGTGTACACACAGAGGTGTGTGTGTCTGTGTGTATATTGCTATAGGTAAACCGATTCATACATGACATGTTTTCTCTCATGACTTTAGTTTTTCTGTGGTTAATAATTGCTTTGGCTTTGCTTGCTTGCTTTGCCCTCTGTGGAGCCGTCTGGCCTGCTCTGAACTAGGCTGGTTGTTCACTGCACACCTGACATCCTGTGGATGTCACCATTATCCCAGGATGCCCTTCAGCTTTCTTTTATTTGCTTCTGTTTCTGGGCTTCAGCAGGTTGATACTAACTCCCCTGTCTGGGGGAATATGTGTACTCCCCCAATACCATGCAGCAGCTTCCTGGGAAGGTGTAGGAGGGGGATCTGTTGTTTAGACCTCACATGTCTATAAAACATCTTTATTCTACCCTAACCTTAATTTGGTTAGGTTGTGCATTCTAGTTCTGAATTCATTCAGAACTTTGAAAGAATCACAGCATTGGCTTCTGGTTTCCAATATTGACGATGAGAAGTCTATTGCTGCTCTGATTCCTGATTTTTTGTTAAATGACCTGCTTCTCACTCTGGGAAACTTTCAGAACCTTGGTCTTCAATATACTGAAATTTCACAGTGATGCATAGGTTGATTTTATTTTCATTCATTTGGTTATTCTGTTGGCCCCTTTCGATGTAGGAACTCAAGTACTTCTGTTTAGGGACATTACCTTGAATTATTTTACTCATTTACTTTGATAATTCCTTTCCCTTTGTGCTGCTTTATCTTTCTGGAACACTCATTATTCATATATTGGCCCTCCCACACTTATCCTCTAATTTTCTTCTCTTTTCCATTAAAAAAATTTTTTTTGGACTTTTTCTACTTTACCTTCTAGGCTTTAGTTCAGTTTTTTATTTCTGCTCTCATTGTTTTAGTTTCTAAGAGCTCTTTTTTGTCTTCAAGTTTTAAAAAATAATATATTCTTATTTAGTGATTCAATATCTCCTCTTATCTCTCTGAGGATATTAATGATAATCTTTTTGAAACTTGAATCATCCCGCATAGTTTGTAAGTTGCTTTCTTTTTGTTTGTTTTGATAAAGGTTTTCTCAACTGCCTGGTGATGATCAGATATATGTACATATATAAGAGCAGGATGTTAGGAAATTGATTTAAAATTCTGTGTAGGGGTTTGTTGACTGTGATCTTCACTTGTAATCTTGCTGTTTCACTGGGGAACCTGTGGTGTCAGCCTCTTGGCCCGTGGACCATTCGTTCAGATTCCCTAGAAAAGACTTCCAATCTTCTGTCCAGAAGGTATCAGTTTGGTTCATTTAACCCCCATTTTCAATATGGCCCCTCATCAACTCTGCTTGTTGTCCCCCTTTCAAATCTCTTTTACCTTCTTCAAGAAAAAAAACATCTAGTTTTCTGCCAAGGTGACTTAATTGCTTCTACAGGAGGCTTTCAACCCATTCTGCTCTTCGCCACACTTCCAGGATTACTCAGCACCCCACTGCCTGAGCCTCAGGGGGCCTCCCGTCTCAGCAGGTTGATACTGACTTGCCCCAACTGCTGACTGAAATTCAACTTCCTTGGATCTTCTGAGATAATGACATCTGTCTTCCTGCTATTTAACTTCCCAAATGTTGTTGCTTTCATCTCTTTTCCTATTACTTTGTCTTAGTGACTTGTGCCTTTAAAAAAATAGTAAGTCCCATTACTGTTTAGTGAGGTTTCTGGACAGAGGAGATGAATATGTGAGTTAACTCCACTCCTCGGCCAGATTCCACCATGCCCCCCGCCCCGTTCCTGTTATGGGAAAACAAGTAAGTCTGAGGGCAGAACGCTGCAAACAGCGTTGCCAAGGCAGCCCTGAGAAAAGCAGCTTTCTGACTCGCTAGGAACCACAGCTAGAGCCAGCGACAGGTTCTCAGATCCTCTATCAAGCTCCACCTTTTTGGCAGCGCGGGTAAAATGCTGAAGCATAAACAGGCACAGTTGGGGGAGGGCCGGATGGGGGGGGGGGCGGGGGGTGGTAGCGAGTGGCAGACTCTCCCTAAGAGGAAACTCCAGAGTGTGTGAACTCTTCCAGGGCTCTGTATGGATCCCGACTTTGTCGTGGTTTTTTTTCTCTTCAGCAAAGCCACCATTTATTTCATTTTTTCCTTTCCTAATCTCCATACCTGTTGTGTAGGATGATGAGAGCCTGAAGTACCTCACACATGAGGAAAAGGATGTCATTATGTTTTTTGAAGAGACAATCGACTCCCTGGAAGATGACTTTGAGGAGCAGATCTTGTGTGACAGTGGGGTACACTGCCACTTTCCTTGGTCTCTGGAAGAGAGCACTTCCAGTCATTCTGAGCCAGAAGATGTCATCGATTTAGTGCAGCCGGGACCTTCAGTGGGGGGCCCCAAGTGCCCTCTGGATGAGACTGAAGCAGCAGGTGAGGTGTAAAACGCATGTCCCAGGCCTCTGACCAAGCTCCCTAGTGTCACATAAGACACACAGGCACTTCCTTCTGTTCCCCTGGTTTTGCCAGTGTGGGCAAACGTGTTTTCTTTTTAAGCAGGGCTGTGTATTACAATTTCATATACTACAGAATATATATATGGAGCTTAGTTAGCAGCCATCTCTTCAAAGAAAACTTACTATGAATTTCCCATTTTATCACTTCTTTGAAGTAGAGTTCCTAAAATAAATTTGGACCAACTGATCCTTTAAAAGTGTCAGATCATTTAAGTGTACCGAGGAAAACATTTTTTGAAAGTTGCCACCTTGCCCATCAATTCTCTAACATGATAATTTCATATCAATTTTAAGTGCCCACTTGGTGGCAGGCATTGGATGGGGTTCTGAGGATTCGAAGATAAGACATGGCTTACAGTTTTGCAGCAGGAGACAGGTATATAAATGTAAGTACAGAAAAGTGCTAGGTGATCTGCAAATGATTATGTGCTAAGGATATAGTAAAGGCTCAAAGACACTTGCATTCAATTCCACCTGGCTGTCAGGAACCACTCCTGACTCGTGGAGGCCAGTGAGAGGACACATCCAGCTAGCTTTCACCTAGAAAGACCTGATGGATTTGTTTGGTAGTGTGCCACAGTACTTTCCCACCTGTTTCCCTTGGTAAAACCCCTGATAAGGTGAGTTACTATCCCCCACTGTTCCACACCTCCTGATGATGGGTCCTTAGAAGCTTGCTTTCCGGTGTTGAGTCCCAGGTACTGACTCACAGCGCTGACTTGTAAGCGTCTCACCATCACTGACTCACTCCTCACCCAGTGCCTATGAGAACCATGCCCTGCCTTCTCTTTGACTAGTCCAAGACACAGGGATAAAGGGTTACAGCTTACAGGAGGTACTGTGGAAATTGGTATTATGTCCCCTTGAGATCCTTTTAAAATCAGAGAAGAGGTAATGTACTGCCTTTATTTTTACATGAGGTGGTAACTTATGAGGATTCTCCCTACTTTTCAGGGGCTGAGTCTGTTGGAAAGGAAGACGTTCCTGTCTCCTTGTGCAGGAAGCAAGGTGCTGAGAGTCCTCTGCTGCCAGAATCCCCGGTTCCACAGACCCTGCCGCTGCCTCCGGCCCCAGCCCACCCCAGGAAAGAGTTGCCCCCTGCTTCTCCTCCCGCAGAGCACCCGAAACTGCCTCGGTCGGTCCCTACCCCACTCGTCATTGCCCAGAAGATATCTGAGAAGTTGGCGGGACGCGAAGCGCTGTTGCCCACGTCGCCCTCTAAGGAGGGCCGGCCTGGGGAATGGAGGACGCTGGCTCCGGGGGATCCCGGGCCGGGAGACCACTCCCTGTGGCACAGACACGTGGCCCCGCCAGTGCCCAAGGTCCACCGCTTCCCGAGCAACATCAGCGTGACCAACAGCGCGGGGAAGGACTTCAACAAGACCATCTCCAAGGCGGCCGTCAACGTGCAGGAGCGCAAAGCCCGCGTCTTGGCCAACATTAACGGGGTCTCTTTCCTCTCCACGAGAGACATGGCAGGCCGCGCCCTGAAGGGCGGCCCCTCGGAGCAGAGGGGCATTGTCGGTGCGGAGCAGGGGCCGCGTGGCCCCAGCGGGCCAGCCCCGGGTCGGGAGGCGGTGCCCGCGCCCGCCGAGGGGCGCAGTGGCGGTCGGCAGTCCCGGGCGGTGCAGACGGAGCAGGCCCTGCCGCTGGCCAACGGCTGCCCGAGCATCCACGACGCCCTGAGGAGCCAGCCCGGGGCCTTCGCCTCCGCCGGGAAAACTGTCGCCTTCCGGCCGGCAGCGGCCCCCGCGGGGAAACTCGCGCGCCAGAACGCCAGCAAGAGCCTGGACGCGCCGCAGCAGCCCGACTGCGGCCAGGACGCGCGCAGGCGGGCGGGCTCGCTCCCCAGGGCGGTGGGCGTGCGGCCCCAGGGCGTCACCGTCCAGTTCGCGGGCCGCGGCGCCACCGAGGAAGCCCGCAGGGAGGCCCTGCGCAAGCTCGGCCTCCTGAAGGAGAACTCGTGACCGAGACACAGCGGGGCCGCGGCCACGGGCGCGTCCTTGCGACCCGCGCCGTGCGCGCAGAGGGCGGCCGCGGCCCGGCGAGGACTGGGCAGGGCGGGCGCGTCCCCGGGGGAGCGGCGGCTGTCAGAGCCCCGCCCCCCCCTTGTCTGGCTTCTCTCAAGGACTCGGGCAGTCACCTTGGGATCACACAGGTTTCTGTGACGTGAACGCCGTGTATTGTCTGGATGTAGGAGATGGGGTCTGATTGTTATTCTTGAGGCTCCAAGCTAGCCCTTTGTCCCGCGTACATTAAGTGAAGGCCAGTTTATATCTATTACACTCAGTTCTCTAAGGGATGTTCCCCTCCTTTAGGAAACAAAAAAGAAATGCTTGTTAAATGTTCACATCTTAAAATACTTCTCTGGGTTTTTGTTTTTGAAGGGTAAATAGCTCTATATACACCTTTGTTTCTTGATATGATTGGGCTTGCCCAGTTTTTTTAAATTGAAAATTGAAGTGAAACTTTTAGAATATGATTTACAATAATTTTGAGTCGAACAGAAAGGTTGACTTTGGGAAAGGTGGTAATTTTAAGAAAGCAAGTCTCATCAGACTACAGGGTCTGTGTTCCTGGGAGATATGTGTATGAACGTGTGTAAACATGGACATCTGTTTATAGAAACGTTAACATATACATATATAGGTATTGTGTGTGTGCGCACACATTTGTTACTGCATATATATAAACTTCTTAAAACCCTACTAAGTAATTAGAGGATGCAGGCGCTTCCTATTCTATTAGTAGATACAGTGGACTGTCTCAGCATTGTGATGGATGACACAGAAATTGTTACTTCCTAATATTTAGAAGCCTTTTAAGGACACATCTCCAAAGTGCTTTTTCCTCAGCAATGTGTTGTTCTGTTCCCAATTAAAGTAATATTCCAAATAAGCTTCCAGATAAACAAGATAGTTCCTTTTCTAGTAAAGAACATTTTAAAGACTTAATGTATCAGCTAATTGTAACCTAATTTTAATTTATCACCGACTTGATTTTGCATGTTCCAAGGTAGGCAGTAAATAGAAGGAAACCAAAGCGTCTTAAGATCCCCTGTTCCGGGAGGAGATCTCAGGATTAAGTTAAAAGGGAAAAAACTAGGTTACCCAGCATGAAAAGAACTGGTTTTCTCCCAGACTCCATCTTACATGCTGAGTTGTAACTACCAGCACTATTATCAAAACCTTTGAAGGCTGGAGTCTTTAAACTTCTAAAAATAAACTTCTTAAAAAACTTACAGGTTTTTAAGATAGCATTTATTTTACTCCCGTTTATATTGAATTTGATTAAAAGATTCTTGAAGGCTGTATTACCTTTTTTCAAAATGAGATGCCATACACAGTGTTTAAAAATAGAGGGTCTTGATAAGGCTAACATTTTAAATATATTTTATATGAGAATTATTTCTTTTTATCTTATCCTATGACTTCATTATGATTAAGGTCAACTTGCCTATATATTAGTATCAGGTTTCAAAATTACATTTTTGAAAAATAAATTTAGAGACTTATCTGAAGTATAAACAACTTCGGTTTTGCATTTTGTACTTACTCTCAATTATTTTAAATGGCTATATCCTTCTATTTATTCATAATTTCTTCTACCTATTTATTCATTATTATACTGATTATTATGCTGGTTATTTCTTGTACCCAAAACCCATATTAAAGCCATATGTTTTGTACATGGTTCATATTATAGCTGCTAATTAACTTGTATGTGTGAGTATCAGCAAAAACATCTAGCTTGCTGAGGGGCATTTGCTTTCTTGCCATAGCTGCATGATAGGGCATTCTGAAAGGGCCATCTTCAAAGGGATTTTAAAGACCATATTTCAAAGCAAAATTGTAATGAAAAGGAAAGATCAATCTTGAGAGCCCAGATTTTTTTTCAAGTGATACTTGTAAATAAGTCTCCATTTTCATGAGACTCTTTATCTTAATATTTAAAAATCAGGATAAAGAAGTTCTCCTTTGATTTTAGGAAGGTATGTACAAAGGGCCAAATTTGAGTCTTTCTCATCTGCAAAAGTTATACTTGACAGTTGCCAGGGAAACAGCCTCTGCCAGTTCCTCCTCTCTGCTCCCAGATTTGGTTCCTGGTATACATACTTATCTTTACAAGACTGATAGAAATTCTGATCTTTATCTCTCCCCAGCTCACACCGTCCTCTTATAAGGCTTGTTGTGGAAAAAAGGCATGAGGTGTGTGTGTGGGAGGGTGTCCCTCCTATGTCTCTGGATCTCACAGCAGAGGGCTCAGCCTAAGCAAATCCCTGCGCCTCTCCACCACACAAGCTGACTTTTGACAACAGAAGTTTCTTCACTCAACTTTCCAGATGGGTGGCTCCCAACATAGGCTCCCCACTGGAAACCCACGTATATGAAGAGCTTAATGGAGGTGACAAGTGAGGCCTAGGGAATCCTTAGAGTTGACCTTTTTATTTGTGAAAAACAGAAATGTCTTCTTTTTATTAAATTCCCACAGCTCTTGCTCTGAGGAATTTGACCTTTCAGAGGACTTAGTGGAGATATTTTTCATACAGGTGATCTAAGAAATTGTTTCATTATGTTTGTTCAAGAGGAATGAAGAGAGAGAAATAAGATAAATATGAAAGCAATTTATTGTTATCAAGAAACCTGTAACCGCTGTGCTGTTTTCCTCATGGAGGTGGCAGAATGAAGCATTGTTACTCTGAGTGTATTTTATCACCCTGACAAGTTAAATAAACTTTTTTCCCCCTAAACTTCTCCCTTGGGTTCTTACATGTTTGTCATCAAATCATCGTGTTCTCTGAAGGTACAGAGCTTGCCTTCTGTTTTTCTTCTTGCCCCCACCTGCGAGCGGATGGCAGAAAGAAGGGGAGGTGTGTGGGGAAGGCTCACCTGTGAAAGGCTTGTGTTTTCATTGAAATGACAAGTCACCAAACAGGTTTTGTTTCTTCTCTTCACAAAAAGCTTTTTCCCTGCTTTAAAGTATGGGGAACAAGTTCCCATATCCTTTTCTAATCTGCTCGCTGGACAAGCTGCTTTCAGATATCTGAGAGAAGAGAGGCAAGGCTCCAAGTTGCCATGTTCTGGGAAAACTGGAACTCAAACTAAATTTAAAGCAGAGGACCATGGGTGCACGGGCCTGCCAGGAACACGTCGACCTGCCGCCTCTTGCTGACCACAGTCCTCCCCACCTCCTGCTTTCCATCCCAGCCAAAATCACCCACTTTTCTAAGAGCAAAAGCAGTGTTGGGGGAAAACCCTTTGCACTAGAGAAAAGACCAGCCACTGGTGGATGACCTAAAGGCACTTCCTGTCCTGCACTTTTTAGCACAAAAATGGTCAGCCTTTCTTTGTGTGACAGCTGCAGTCCTTTAAGATGTCTGTTTTTATTCAAAAAGAGAAAACAAAACTTTCCTACACATTGCAAATTCGTAAGTCTGAGGAAATGCCAGTCACTCTCCCTCCTGGTTACTGTCCTTGTGGGGAGCCACCAAGGACCCCGGAGCCAGAGCGAGCCTGCCCCACGTGGTTCTGGCACGGTACTGACATGCCGGCTTCAACCCTGTCAGCCTGCTTTCTAATCATCTTAACTATATGAACTTTCTATTCAACAGTGAGCTAAAAACGGGAACATGCTGATTTCCAGAAACAACCAAGAAAGCCTAACCAGCAAACACAATATCCTCTAACCTGGGTGGAGAGACCCATAAATCACCCTGATGAGCAGGAGGTGAGAGAAGGGCCCACCCCAACTAGAGAATTGTGCTACCCTGGGACACCCTCCGAGCACTGCTTTTTGCCGCCTGGTCCTTAGCAAGTCCGTAGATCTGTCTGCCACGGGCCCCCTGTACAAGCCCTTCTGCTTTGGGGAAACAAAGATCAAGGGCAGTGCTGAGTCAGGAGGAATCCTGGTTTCCTCACTGGCTGAGTTCCATGTAGGATTTCCTGACCCCCACTGCTTCTGCCAGGTCCTTGAAGCCACCTGTTTCCCCAGCTGACTAAGATTTATGAGACGCAGGGAGCATTTCTGAGGGGAATCCCACCCTAGTTTTGCTGGGTCTGCTCTCTGGATGCTGGAGCAACGAGCTCCGTGCCTTCGTTGGGGAACCTGTGACCACTCCCCCCACGTCTCCGGCTCACCATAAAGATAGTAGCTGTGGCAGTCTGAGCCCGGGGTCATAGGTAAGAATTCACATTTGAAAGCTAAGGCTAATGGAACTTAGTCATTGATCAACAGGTCACACTTCATAAACCACCCTCTGAGTATTTGTGTGTGAATCAGAGCAGCCAAGGGTAGTAACCTAAGTCCTGGAAATACCTTTGAGGGGAGGGGTTGAATGGACAAGGAATCCATGCGCAGGTGCAGAGGCTCCAGATTACTGGGCACTCCGTGCGTGTGTGCTTGCACGTGTGTGCATACTGGCTTCCAGGTGACTGGCTGCTTTCCATCCTTGGCACTCTCTGATTCTTTTTCTGTGGTATACACCCCTGAAGTATGAGACACGCAGCAAGAGCCTTGCCCTTGTTACCGAGTATGTGTTCAGGTCTCTGTGGGCTTTACACAATTACTTAATTCCTCCTCAAATCCACCTCCCTAAGTACTTACCGGGATGACAATGCTACAGGGTTCTTTTATGCTTACAACTAGTTTTCCTATTTTGCAGGTCTCCTGGTCCATGAAATAAGACAAAATATGTCTTTTTATTTGACCATTTGTTCGGTGTTTAAGCATTTTGAATTTGGGGGAAATAACCTCTGCCTTGTGAAGACCAATTTCAAAGAGGAGGACAACTCAGGGAGGGCCTTCCCATGTAGGGCCTGCTATGTGCAGAGGAGCCTTGCCCCTGGGCTGGCTCTCCAAAGTCAGAGCTCAGGGCACCTTGACCATGCACCTCTGAATTCACAATCCTTGAGTTTGTGCCACTTCCTATAAGGCCCTTTATGGTCCAATCCAATCTTATAGACCAAGTGAGCTGAATTGGAAACTTGCCTTGATTTGTAAAGCTTAGGAGGTACACCAAATGGTGCTGGCTATGGCAATACTCATTCACTCATTCAGAAAATGTGTCCTTTCCATATGCCAAACACTGTGAGTGATGCTAAATCTTATCACTATATCCAGACAGATGAGAAGATGCAGCTTCTCTCCTCTTAATTAGGGTCTCTTGGGGGTTACTGGGTCCCTGCCCTGGTTGCATGGGCTGCACACTCTTTGCTTCTGGCACCTTGTGTGAGGCTGCCCAATCTGCGCCAGGTGCAGGCCTTCAGTAGCCCTTCTGCGCATGGAGAGGACCAACCTTCCTCAATGTCATCACAACTGCCACCTTCTTCTCCTCTACAGACCTTGTCCTGTCCTCCATGGAGTTACAACCTTTGCTGTTCTCGTGCTCTGTCCCCAGTTTGCTGTGGCTTGTCCCTGATCTGTAGTTATGCTTCAGCTGATAGGGAACAGGGGCTTGTCTTCAGGGATGAGAAGGAAAGACAGGTGAAGACTATGTCATTTCAAAGTCAGGTTCAGCAGAAAGAGCATTCCAGGGGCCTGTGCAGAACTTGAAAGAGGAAAGGGAAGCAGGCTGTGTCACCGGGTCTGAGGAGGGCCCTTCAGCCGGGCTGGGGTTCCTTGAATTTGCTGCATGTGACCTCTGCCTTAGGGGATTCAGTTCAAAGCTGGTCCTTAGGCTACAACCCCACCCACCTTGGGACTTGGTTCTGGATCTGGAATTGACAGTCGTGGTTTCCAGCACCCCTGTGTGCAGGACTCACACACACATCAGCTAAATGCGTTCACCAGGGAATGGCCCCATCTGCTCCTTGGCACTCCTTTGAAGTTGTGGTTGTCACTGGAGTGGTAACCAGGCTTCAGTGGCAAGTCCAGGACTTGGCTCTACCGAGCAGGAGTGCCCTCCAGCAGGGCAAGGCCCGCAGCTGGGGACGGACATGGTTTCACCATTTTAAATCTCTAGCCACATTTCAGTCATGACACAATGCAGCACAAACTGGTGTCCCTTCCCCAGTCATGTCATAAATTATTACAAGCCTGCCAATATTTATAGGGGGCAGCTTGAATTTTTTGTCTATATTGGGATGTGCCTGCTCTCAGAGAACTGAGATCTGCTTGCCTTTGGAGGCTCTACATTACCTCTAATAATTTTGCTATTGTTTAAATTAGGTTTTGTAAATTTTCTCCAGGAATAACTATTTTCAGTGCCAGTTTGGGCCAGATTTAAAAATCACTCAATGTTATCTTTTAAACCAAAATTTTCCCCAGCTGAATCATTCACCTTAATTCAGTATTGCTTCCAAATGACCATTTGCTATTTCTAGAAATCAGATCCACCTTCAAAGGGAAATTTGCTCTAAGTGTATGCTGCTCAAAGCCAGATTCCACAGTGACCCTGCAAGGCTTTATAAGTAGCAGACACAGCTTGAAAAGACTGACATCCTGAACCTACAAAGAACAGGACTTGAGAGGCTATAAGAGCTGCCTCCAGAGCGGAAAGGGCTGTCCTAACCGATCTGTGGGGCCATGGAGACTACCTGAAGAAAGATTTCAGCTCAACACAGGGAATTTTAGAGCACTTAGAAATGACCACAAATAAGAAGAGCTGAACACGAGTGTGAGCTCCCTTCTCCATGGAGGCCCAAGCAGAGACTGGGTGAGCGCTCTGGGTGAGGAAAGAGACAGGAGCTGGGCTCAGTGTCACCCCTTCCAATTCTGAGATTTTGTGATGGGTTCATACAGATCAGTCTTTGTGGTTACTGGGTTTGAATCCTAGCCCTATTATTGTTGGCTGTGTGACTTAATGTCTCTGAGCCTCACTTTCTTCATCTGGAAAAATGCGGGTGAACCATATTTGCCTCATGGGTGTAAGGACTGAATGAGACCACATCTGTCAAGTATATGCCTAGCACAAGTCTTAGCCATCACCACAACCATCACCATCACTTCCATCATAACCACGACTGTTACCATCATTACCATCATCTCCATCACCATCATCACTGCCACCATGAAGGCTGTTCCAGAATTCCTACAGAGCCTTCCAGAGTAGCCCTGAGCAAGCCCAGCAGCATGGAGGGTAAGCAGGCACCAGCTAACAGACACCACCACTCACCACAGTTTCATTCTGACATGCAGTACAGTGGTTCCTTCAATAAAGAAGCAAGTTTTAGATTAAATTCCACTGCTTGCTGAGAAACAGGGGTTTGCCACTTTCTAAAAATAGGTTTCCAGAGTTTATTTTCTTTCCCCAGAGCTGGGCAGGTCTGGCTTCTTGCTTAGATACACATGTGGGAGGCCTCCCACATCAATGCACACTTCTCCACAGCACCTTCCCTCCCCCATGGGATCTCCGCTGCTCCCTGGGCCTCCTCCCAGATGAGCAAGTGCCCAGCCCAGCCCCACAACCAAAAGGCTCCAGGGAACACTGGGGGATTGTCTAGTCAGAGCCCTTTAGCCGCTTGGCTGCCAAAGAGGAAGTGCGTATTTTGAGTTGCTGGTGGCTGGCTGCTGCCTCACACTTTCCATCTGCACAGCACACTCCCAGCCATCCAGGCATGAGGGAAGAATGTTGAGGGGGCAGCCTCCTCAGCCAGGGCTTCCAGGGCGGCCTCATGACACAGTTGGGACGACCAAGGCCCCCAGAACCTGTCTCTGCCCAGGCCCGGGGCTGGCCCTGCCTTTGCAGCATTAGCCCCTCCCCTCATCAGCATTCCAGAGGGAGGACCTGCAGCCCCCTCACCAAGCCAGTTCTCCTTCCAGATGGACCAGCAGCCCCTGCCTCCCTCCCGGAGCCTTCCCTCGCACCCCAGACCCCACTTCCTGTACTGGACCGTCACCACTCTCAATGCTCCTGTGGCAGTGGGGCTGTTCAGATGCCACCTGGTACCACTAAGAGAGGCTGCCTTCCATGGAAAGCCCTGGGCTTGAGGTTCCACTTCCGCTAGCTCTCACCCATTGTGCACACTTAAGGACCTCAGGTGAGAGGCTCTGAAAGACTAAGAGACCACAGACGTGCAAACCTGAGAACAGGAAGCTCTGCAGTACAGTAGGGTAGTGGTTCTCAAAGTGTGGTCCCCTGACCAACCAGCAGCATAAACATCATCAGGAAATGTGCTAGAAATGCAAATTCGCAGACTCCCCTCCAATCTGAATGAGAAACTGGAGGTGGGAGCAGGACCAAGCCCTGCAGGTGATTCTGATGCACTGGGCTAGTCAACAAAATATGGGACTCTTCTTCTAAGGTGCGAGGCTGGGGGAAATAACCTACAATGTGGAATAGGCACTGGGTGTGACATCCCAGAGGGCAGGGGCCAGGTCCTACTTATGGTGGCATCTTCAGGGTCTAGTGTAACAGCTGGTATATAGTAGGCTGTTCAAGAAACAGCGCTTATACTGAATAAGTGGGCAAACAATAAAAGAGAAGAGCAGTTCAGCAGTCTTACAATGAGTGTACGTTATTTCATAATGTAGGAAGATAGAGGAATGGGGTGGGCACAGCAGAATCAGGCTGCTGTCTTGGCCCTGCCCAGATGCCCAAGACCCATGGGAATTCTCAAGGAGACAGGGCCTGCATATCCCCCAAGTGGATCAAGAGGTCACACATTGGCTGTGGTCACCATCCACTGATCTGTCCTAGAGCACCTGAGGGCCTACTGCATGCTGTCACAGGGGCTGGGGACACAGCAGCAGGTAGGACACACTCGCTGGCAGTCCAGGGAGAAGATAGACACACTAGGTAACTGCAGGAAGGGATGACAGTGTTGCAGAAGGTGATATGGGGCCGGGGCCAGGGAGGGGCCAGTGTTGCAGATGGTGATATGGTGCACCAGGTGACTTGAAGGGGTGTGTGAGAGTTAACAGGGGCAGATGTATAGCCTATAAGTGGAGCAGAGGGCGAGGCAAAGGGCATAGTATGGCCTGTGCAAAGGCCCAGAGGCAGGTCAGGACTGAAGCAGTGAGCAGTGCCACTGGCCACCTGCTCACTCGTGTAGGGCTGGGTGGGAGGTCAGCCACCACCCAACAAACACTCTCCAAAGCTAGGGAGACGACAGAATGGAAACAAAGCACAAACAAGACCCTGCTCTTGAGGAGCTTACACGGAGAAGCAAAGACCAGAACAAACAACAATCCAAACATCGTGCTTCGGGAGAGGGGTCAGCAGGCGCCATGAGGGAATGCAGAAGGGCGGGTCCAGGCGGGTGAAGCGTGTCACACCTGGTAGGGAGGAGTCAGGAACATGCCAGCTCACCCTCACATCACTGCACCACTCAGGGCTCTGTGACTTCAAACAGTTGGTTCCACAATCCCAGTTTGCAATCAAAGAAGGGGAAATTGCTGACCTTTCAGGGGAGGAAGGAATTAGACAAAAAGAGTAGTATGCTATACTACCCTATGCTATACTAATAATATACTATACATATGATACATTCTATCCTATACACACTGCACTATGCTATGCTAATGCTGTCCTATTCTACACAGGCCATACTGTGCTACACATGTTATACCACAAATGCTATCCTGTACACAGTATACTGTGCTATGCTAATGCTATACTACACTACACATGCCATATTAAAACAATGCTATATGTATCATACATACTTGTACACACTGTACAATGCTACACTGAAGCTATGCTATACATGCTATGCTATACTAATGCTATACCAGACATATTATATTATGTATACTATACAATGGATACTAATACTCTATATGTATGTGTGTGTGTATGTATATCATACATACTATACTAGAGTAAATAGCCTAATGCCAGGCATTTTATTAAGTGTTCAAAATGCCTGACACATTATCCACACTTAATAAATGATTGTGGGACCGAGCTAAGGCTTCTCCAGCTGAGAAGCTAAAGCTTGTGGAGCCGTCTTTCCTCTGCTTGGCCCTGGGGCCTGAGTACTAGGCCCTGAGAGTGTCACTTCAAAGGTGGTTCTCCTTCCAAGCAGCACATCTGCCCAGGTACTGCAGAGGGAAGTGGTGAATGACAGGGCCAGGGAGGAGTGCTTGTGGGTGAAACCTCAGCCAGGCTAATGACAGCTAATGGGAGACTGAATCCCAGAGGCCAGGTGTACCTGCTGATCCTCTAATGAAAGAGGGTGTTTTGGGGTGTGCCTGCTGGGCTTGCTGCCTCTGGAGGCCTCATGGTGAAGACTCAGTCCTCTCAGTTATCCTCTGAAATGAGGCTTTGAACAAAATCCCCCTCAAATTCCCCCATTATTCCAAATTTCCAAACAAGTGTTTGGGAGTGCAGAAATGCCTTACAGGAGGCAATATGTAGAGTAAAAATGAAGACAGGCTCTTGGCCTGGCCCCACCACTAACAACCTGGCCCAAGTCACCTCCCACATCTCAGTCTCCTCACTATTAGGACAGATGAGGCCATGCTGTGGTAACAAATAAACCCCATGACCTTAGTGACTCATAAAGGTTTCTTTTACTCCCACTTTGTCAGGCAGCCCTCCTCCAAGGTGTGGCTGCACTGTCAGAAACACAGCCTCCAGGGTCCTTGCAGCAGGGAGGAATTAGGACCTGGAGGGTCTTGCCTGAAAATGGCTGGCATCCCTTCTACCACACACACCAGCCAACTGAGCCATCACGTGGCCACCGCACTGCAATAGGGCCAAGAATGCAGCCCCCCACCAAAGAGGAAATTCATGGAGAGTGCACAGCCTCACCTTCACCTGCTCAACTGTCAAAGCCATGGATTAATTCATTACATTGTGGGAGGGGCACCTAATATGTGCCAGGCATTTTGTTAAGTGTTCAAGCTATAAAGGTTTCTGTCCTCAAGAAGTTCAGCAGGTGAAACAGACAAAAGGATATAGTGCTGCAGTTCTGTACAGGTTACTGTGGAAGCAGTGACAGGCACTGAACCCAGCCGGGGCCAGGAGGGTGGCAGTGCGTGTGTAAGCTGCTAACTACTGACTCTGCAAAACCGTGGAGACCACTGCAAACTACAGGTGCTTCTCATACATTTCACTGACATAAAGGGTGTGTTATAGGTGATTCACAAATAATGCTAAAATGCATGATACTCTACACTTAGCTAACTGATTCTCACAGAATGTGTTCTTTGACTTTTGCCAAACACTGCATTCAACCATGATTTGACAAATGGAGTTGCAACCCAATTAGCTCTTTCCCCCAGTACATTCATTGTCCTTAAATGGGATATGTGAACTGCTAACAAACTATTTCTCACTTTCATACTGATTATATTTATTAAACTGGAACCTCTTTTGATATGAGCAAGTTCTTTGCTGAACCAGATAATAGTTTTCAATTGCTGGGAAATATTCCATTTTTTGTTATTTACAATGTAATGTCTACAGACACAAAATGCTCTTAAGGTTAATGTACATTATTAATTTTCTTTCTTACATAATTTTCTGAAGTACAATCAACAAACCGATAGATGAAGCCCTGGTTTATAGCGTTTGCCAATTTCAACAGTGTAAATACTCTGCTGTGGCCAATTCCCAGCTACCAATACAAGACAGAGTTGGGAAGAGAAGTACCGTAATAAACAGTCATGGTATCATCACTGTAGGGAAAATGGAAGTTCCATGGTCAGGATTCTCACCTGATACCCACTGTATACACACAATGACATAATACTTAGCCTATTGCACAGGCTTATGCTTGCATACCCATTGGCAATAAGCTATTATGGCTGGTGTTGCTTTATGAAGAGTTCCACCCAGTGCTAAGAGCAGAGGGAACCAGGAGACTGGAGCCTAGAGAAGAGAGCAGGAGAGAGAGGAGCAGAGGCTGAGCCGGCGGCGGAGATGGAGGCAGACGCAAATCTAGTGCTCCACTTACTGCCATGAGAATAAGGCTTGGTACAAGTCCCTTTTTACCCTCAAGTTCTGTTGTCATTATTCGGTCTCACCAAATCCATAGTGAACTTGCCCAGAGCTGGGGACCTCCTCCAGCCTGGAGCTACACCCACAATAGCTACAGTAAATGTAAATAACAGCAAGGGCAAAGAAAATAGTGATGTAATTAGGAGTTATGAATTTAGAGTATTTATTACCTTATTTAATTGTGAGTTCATATTTAATTTTAAGATAATGGCTGGCCTGTAAAATTCCTGAAATTTTAACAGTCTGGCCAGCCAGAATAAGCTGGCTCTAGCCCACAACCAGAGGCAGGTCAGAGTAGACAGGAGGTCAGCCAGAGCTGAGTGGAAGCAAGTGTTGCAATTACTCCAGAAGGAAAGGTGGAAGGACCTTGCAGCAGGTGGGCAGAGCAACTGAGCCAAGTATGACATGACCAGTGCTAGAACAGTGTCACCGCAGGGCCTAGCTTGACAGGTGTCTTACCAATGGGTTTCAGCCCCAGACAAGTTCACTATGGACTCAATGATACCAAAAAATGACAATGGAATGTTCTTCAGGTGAAAGGGTTTATACCCAACTTTATTCCTACTGTGGCAGGTCAATCACTAGAATCCCGTCCACTCAGAACAAGTCTGTATGCAGCAAGTAGGTCTCTGCCTCTGGGCCTCTCTGCCCCTGCAGCCATCTCAGTCTCTGTCCTTGGCACTGCCACCACTCCAGTCTCTGTTCTCCTGCAACCTTGCAGCCCTACAGCCATGCACCAGCCTAGAGCACTAGGCAGAGCTCTTTATGTAGAGTCAATAGCAACGTATTGCCCACACGTGTGTAGTGAGCTAGCTGGCCAGGGCCAGGTGAGAATCCTGGCCACAGGAACTTTCCCTTTATCTACAACAGGGATGGTCCCCATCTGTGCCCCTTGCCCCACAGCCCCCTTTATTTTGAAAAGTACCCCTGTTGGGATGAAAAGGATACAATTTCCCTACATTAGGTGAAAAGCCATGGCCCCTCTGGGCTTGAAGTGGGAATTAGGGGAGGAGGAGCTGCTCCGTGGGCGGAGAAGCCAAGTTGCAGGGGGTAGAGGAGGAGGCAGGAGGGAAGGAAATAGTGGTGAGCATGGAGGGCACGGTCTGGGAAGCTGGAACCCAAAACGGAGGCTCTGGGAGGATGGACTGGCACGAGAGAAGGTTCCTTGCGGGGAGGAGCTGAGCTGGCCCCCAGTCAGGGCCCCTCAGAACCCGTGCCAGTGATGTCTGTTATTCACGGTTGGTGTCCCAGAACTGGCTTGGGAAGAAGAGTGAAATGCACATGACATTAAAGTGTTTTGTACCAACCTTTTGACAACAAGGGAAAAGGTGAGCAGAACAGGTAGCAAGCAGAGTCAAATTCTCCACAGGAACCATCTACCGCAGGCAGCACGAATTCCTAGGCCAAAGCCAGAACACCTCCCAGGTGAGTCTCCTTTGAGGCTGATATTTGTGGATTTTTCCACAAGCCCGTTCCAGTCCACCTCACCTTCCCAGCCAGCAACCCTTCTGAATGCCCCAAACCTAATTCCTCCCAAGCCCTCCCATCCAAGCACAGGGCCAGGGCTGCGGGCTCTCTGCCTCCCCAGAGGTCAAATCGCTCTCCGGCAAAGCAGCAAGGATAGATGACCCTGAAATCTAAATCTTCTGAAACATTTACAAGGCTTTCAAACCTTTCCTAAATAAGGCAAAGACATTAGGGAACAATCCTTGGCCTTAAGGAGTAAGGAGAAGACGAAGGGCTCTCCGGGCTGCCGGCTGTGTGCCTTTTGTAGCAGGCAGCCTTTTATAAAGAGGCCAAGTGGAGAGACAGTGTAAGTAAGTGCTGATCTAAGGAGGCTTTCTGTGTCTCTGTGTTTCAGACTGATGGACGGACAGATCAATAGATGGGTGATAGGCATGACAGATAAAGTTCATCATATACAATGGAACATATGTCACCCTCCTATCAGCCCTGTGAGGTGAAGTACGAATATGGAGGAAACCAAGGCGCAGTGTGGTTAGGTAACTTCCAGAATCCCACTGTTGGCAAACAGCAGAGGTGAGATTTGAACCCAGGCAGTCCTGTTCTAGACTAAGACCCTGAGCCATTCTCCCACTGAGAGGCTCTTCAGGGACACATAGGAGTAGGAGTCAGTGACGCTGCACGTGGTGTTAGCTCCAGGCAGGCCCAGGGGGTGGGGCCTGCTGCTTAGCCAATTCAGGGGGCCTTCTTTAAGACAAAGACCACAAAACAGTGACTTCTGGTTGCACAGGCTTAGGAAGCAGCTGTACAGGTGAGGGGCCCTGACTTTTAAGCTGTGTTTGGCCTCTTGGTGAATGGGCCCCTGCCCTGGTGACCTCAGGGCTGTCAGAGTCTGACTATCCAAGCAAGGGCTTCTTGGGGTCCCTTCTGTTCACTGGCATCTTGTCTCTCCTCTGGGAAAGAAAATGACATCCCAGAAGAGGAAACTGCAAGGGGGTCTGAGGGAAACCCCGAAGTAGCCAGGCACCCCTCTCAGCCCGCAGGTAACACTGCACTGAAGTACAGAGCCCTGGGAGGACCTGGGTGTCCTGAGGACTTGGGGAGATGCAGGCCAGAAACTGCTGGCACAGGGCTTGCTTTCAAAAAGCATGAATAGCCAAGGGGACAAGTGCAGAAGTTTTCTCACCAGCCCTGGGCTCATTACAACGGATTGCCTGCAGCTGAAGCTGGCATGGAGGCACTGAAGGAAAAAAGAAAAAGGACCTGTTCCTGTCTTTAGTGCTGTAAACAGCTCTTCTTTTTAAAAGGTCCAGAGAGGCTCACAGGTGATCCAAGCCAGGAAGCTTCAGTCCCAAAGGACCAGCAAGTGAGGTACTAGCTACAGGTTGTCTTTGGTTTCGAAGTAAACCATCACCCCAACTAGAATATTCTGTGCTCGCAGCTGGCTCTCATGGGCCCTTCCTCCCCTCCCACCCCTGAAGAGGTCATCCTGTGGGAGCAGGGCCATTGTTGGGTGGGTGGCTCAGCACAGGGCCTGGAGAGGGGACCCTCGTGGAAGAGGGGGCAGCGTGATGGAAGTGTACTCACAGACAGCAGGAGTGACTGTATGGCAGCCACATTAGGACACAGCAGGGAGTCAGCTTTCTCCCTGCCTGAGAAAGGGCTACAAACATGGAAAGGAGAAAACTGGAATGCAGGCTTGGTCTTGGGTTGGTGAGAGACAGGGCACTTGAGGTTTTCAATCTAGGTGGACAGAAATAGAAATAAACACCGACATAAATGTGTGAGATGTGCATGTGTTTTTATGGACATATGTCTCAAGCTCAGCCCACAGACACTGTAGTGCCCATGAGCGTGTAGCACCAATGCCGACTCCAGAATGCGGTTGTGAAAGACACTGTGTGCCGCCTAGCACCTGCAAAGGTGGTTAAGGCCGGTGCTTCAGGGGCTGCCTGGCAGTGATCAGACTCCTCTGACTCCAACACAAACATGTAGGGATTCTACACCAGGAGCAGGGTGAGGTTGGGGGTGGACAATTACTTAGGGGCACATCTGGGGTTAGGGGCACCTGCTAGAGGGACTCGGCAGAATTCTTGCTGAAGGCAGCCAGGGCGTTCAGGTATCCAGGCTGGGGAAGAGGAATTTGATCAGATGGTGAGGGCAGCCAGATACCCAGAAGGGGTGGTGTTGATGTACTGAATTAGGAGAGTTCTTACTCAAACTGGATTCTTCAAGGACGGAGAGGGAAGCCCAAGTCTGGTCCAGTGCAAGGGGCTCAGACAAGCCTGACTAAAGTTAGATCAGGAGAGAGTCTTCGTCACCATTCATTGTCCACTAAAAAGAATCAGGAATTATGAGAGAAATGGCTAGGTCCAGAGCTTGGGACAGCAAACTATGAGATGAACCTAGAACACATTTTTGTGCCAGGAAGTCAAGAAGTGCTCACAAAATGATGGAGATGTGTTAAAAGGACATAGAAGCCACCTTACATGGGCTCCCACTGATCAAATCTGGGACAATCTGAGTGTCAAGGAAAACAAGAATAATGAATCCACTGGATTAAATAGGAAACCACAAGCCTGCACATGTTAATTATATTAATTAGTTATATTTGCAATTATATTTAGAATGAATAACTAACTGTAATTCTTTTGATGAGTAATTGGATATTCACATACTTTCAAAATACCTCCCCACAAAATACTTAATACTTACAAACAAAAATTCATTTCATGTGAGAACCTGGCAGACAGACCTTAATCAAGGACTCAGTTATGTCAGTGATGGAGCAAATGGAATCGCGTGCCGCTGGACAGGAGGCCATGCCAAGCACCAGGTCCCCGGCACTCCTACCCTCCCCTCAGAACCCGAGTCCAAGCAAGAGGAAGCGTGGGAGCACTCAGCCTGAGGGACAGTCTATAAACAGCTGAGTCTGCGATGCTCCGAGGTGTTGAAATTCAATGTTGAAGTCAATAAAAGACTGAGGAACACTTCCCTGACTGAAGGAGACTTGAGAGATGTGACAGCTAAATGTGCAGAAAATGTACGTCAGCATATTCAGGGGTTGGAACATCATGTGAGCAACTGATTCCCAGTGGTTCTGAAAAATATTTATTCCATAGTTAAAACTTTTCTGCAAAAGTCTGAGGTTGTTTGTAAATGAATCAGTCTGTCTTCCATAGAATTGCAGTTCTCCAAGATGGCAGGGAACTCAAGAGATGACATAGAGGGCCCCTTGCCTAGGGGCCTGGAAGGGTTTTATATTCCCCATTTCACAGAAAGGATAGTTGAGACAGAGCAGGTAGTGCAATGGGCCTTAGGTGGCTCATTTCATGGGTGGGGCTGAAGGAGGTGATGGCAGGAACCAGATACAAAGTAGCACAGACTGTCCCTGCACCTTCCCACAGGCATTCCAGCCATGACCCTGCATGAGGTCACAGGTCAGAGTCCCTTCTTGATCAGGAATCTGCCACACTAAAAGCAGAAGAGAAAGAATAATAGGATTTAGGCATGGACTTGAAGCTCAGGGCTAAACCTATTGGCTGGGGGCATTTCACCCTTTTGCAGGTCATTTGGGCAAGAGAGGCTTCCTCTGCAGCCTGTTGAGGCACCTGGAAGCTATGGGGGAAAGGGGTCAAGCAGAGAAGGAATTCGTCAGGAAAAGCCTTCTCAGGGCAGAGGTAGAGATTACTTATGAAAGGACAATGAGGGAGACCTTTATTTCAGGGGAACTATGAAGATGCTAACATGAAGAGATAGGAGAAAGGCCATTTGTTCTGTGGAAGGCGGTAGGAGTCTGGCCCTTGACCATGACAGACTGACTTGTCTGTGCCTGGAGAAGTCAGCCCCCGCAAGACCAACTTCCCTCACTGCAGCATGGCCCAGATGGAGCGGACGCCAGCATGCCACATTTGTCACTTGAAATGCGACACAATAAAAGCTGCTGGGGTGCTGGTGAGTGACAGCATGAGGCTTGAACACAGGCCGCTGGCTCTGGGGACACAGAAGTGACACCAGGCTGGAAATTCTTACATCAACATCAGCAGGGGTTTTTCACCTAAAGTCAAACTACTTGGGACAGCAAATCAAAGATGGCAGTCATCTTTAGAAAATTCAATCTGCCCTACACTTGAAAATTGCTCAAGGTCATCCACCAGCCCTCAGGGCGGCCTGAGCTGTGCCGGGAGTCTGAGCAGGTGGGGAAAGGTACAACTCGCCCTCACCCATGCGCATCCAGTGTCCCTGGCAGATGCCCAAGAACAGTGGGGATACCTGTCCACAGACGCCAGGCCAAGGGGCCAACTGCCCACGGCTGGCAGCTGCACTGTGTCTTTCTTGTTTAGCTGAGCCATTTTGGAGCCTCCTTCTGTCCTGAGGGGCCAACTGGCATCGGCCACTGACATTTCAGGACTGCTTGGACAGAGGGCGGAGACCTGGGAACTGTCAGAGTCCTGTGTTTAATAACTCCATGAACTGGAGGCCAGTACAGTGTGGTGGTGAAATACACACATTTTGGAGTCAGAAGTTCTGGACTCCAGTACTGGCTATGACATTTATTAACTTGGGACTATTTGCAAGCTACCTGGTGTCTCCGCATCTTGGCTTCCCATGTGTAATGGAGATCATTGTGTCCATGTGATGGGACTAGTAATAAATGGCCTGGCACTGCCAAGTGTCTGGCCCTTAAGGTAAGCCTTGGATGAACATTAGCCATTCCTATTCCTTTATCTCTGAGCCTCAGTTTCCCCATGTATATAAACAAAGAAACTATTTCTACACTCAGTGCAGGACATGAGGGTGAAAATATCTTGCACCTATAGTAGGGTCTCTATGAACCTACGTTTCCCTTCTTTTTTTCTTCTCTTCTCCCTGGGTCTGGCTTCTCTATAAACAGGAGGGAGAGAAACAATCAGCTCCATTTGCCTCCCAGACAGTTCACACGAGTACTCCATCCAGACACAGGCCCCTGCGATCACCTTGCTTGTATGCTGGGCTTTCCTACCCTTTCTGCTGTGTTCTGGCCAACTCGTGACCCACGTGACTGACAGTGTAGCCAGCACTAGAGGACAGAGGATGCAGGCAGGGTGTGCTTCAATCAGAGGCTTCCCGCGGCCAATGGTCCGTGAAGTCCTTTTGGTGTCAATGAGGAGTGTTGTCACCATCAGCCCTGGAGTCCTCCATGCTTAGGGGCCACTGGACAGAGGCACGAGGGAAGCCAGGGGGTCCCAGGAGGAACAAGGAGGACTTCAAAGGATGGTGCCAGTCACCAATTAGGGCCGTCCTCATCCTTGTGGACCCCACAAGAAGTGACCTAGGAGGGGGTCCTTAACAAGACATCAATGTGTGTTATTTACTAACTCACACATTTCACCATAAACTCAACTAATCTCATTCTTCTAACATACATTTTCTAATTATAATATTGGAAATCTTGAGAGCAATGTCCTTGGAGCAAAAGTCACTGGAGAACAAATGAGCTTTGGAAACAGAAGCAGATTCTGTTAAAAGTCAGCTCCAGTGGCTTTGACTCTGATGGCTAGGCACTAGGGACCCTTCTCCTTTTAAAGATGCAAGGTGTGTTTGTAGCAGATATCCTGCAGAATGAGGACCGGAACCTGGTTGTCGCAGAGCTCCCATCAGCACGCAGCTCCTGAAGGCCCTGACTGCAGCGTTTGGATTCTTCACGTCCAGCTCTCCTGGTGACCTGCTGGCTGCTGTCCAAGCGTCCTTCTTTCTCTTTAATATTTTCATTCCACCTTTGTGCTCCTTGGAGTTTTATTTTTTCCTTGTAACCTTGCTTTCCAGTAAGTTTTCATTAAGTTTTCCCCTGTGATTTATCAGGTTTATACCTGGTTCAGTCATGTTTGCAGTTCTTAAAACTTTTGAGCATTTAAGTAAGCACATGCTCAGAGAAACAGAACATTCTTGTAAATAAACTGTAGTATATGAAGAGAAGACTCGTTTTTTCTTTAAAATTCAGGCAACTTTTTCCTACTCTGTAACCCTGCTCATGTTTGTTTCAATAGATAATTGTTTTCTTATTAACAAGTCAAGTCCCAGGAAGGAGCACCAGGCTATCCTATGGCTTTGTTTACCCACTAGCATATCACCAGGCAGCCCCAGGGGATTCATAAAGCCCAGTTCTGGAATCCCAAGACTAAGGCCATGTCAAGCCTGTTAAAAAGATAAAGAAACAAAGATGGCAGAGCACTGAAATGCTATTAGTCACTAGCGCTATGGTCTAAATGCACTCCCATTTTCTGAGAGAGAAGATAGGAGGGTAGGGTAGGAGAGAGAAGAAAAAGAGCACCAGGGTGAGTAAGGATAGCAGAAGGAATGAAGAGGAAGGAGGGAATCAGGGATTAGCAAAGTCAGCCTCACCTCTTTGCATCTGGCCCACAGCCAGCCCTGATCCTCTGACACCACTGAGCAGGCCTTTGTAGCATTTGTTACACACCTGCTGGTCCCAGAACATTCCATTTTGAGGCTCCCTGCCAGGAGAGGAAGCCCCAGGGATACCAAGTCTGGCCTGGGATCTGGCAGGGAGTTCAGGTCACTGTAATTATCAGCCTGCGTGGCTTCCTGGGAGACCCTTTCATCTCTAGGCACCTCCTGCTCCTCATTAAACCTCAGCTTCTGGATTGCCTAAGACCTGCCCGCCCTTGGGGAGGAGGTACTGGTATGGGGTGGCCAGGCCCACCTAAAAGGTGACCTACAGGCCAGGTCAGAAATGACATACTGGCTCCTGGCCTTGTGAATTCAGAGCCACACCTTAACCCCAGGGCCCGGAGCTCGGTTTCTGGAATGTCCCTCTCCTGTCCCTGCACTCTCTTCACTTCAGGCTGGTGTTTGGACTGCTGGCTGCATTCCATTTCTCAGGGTCTCGGGAAGAGGATCAAGCTGGTGCATTTGAGATGGGAACAGCCTGCCCCGAGTATGGGTGGGACCCAGGGGCCCTTTCAGCTTAGGGTTTTTGGGGGCCTGTTGGGAAGTGATGGTGTCTTAACACCCCTTGGCCTCAGTTGGCTAAGTGGGTGGGCATGAAGCCCACTTATTCAAGCCGAGTTTATCGTTCAGGGCCAACAAAACCCCTCTGAGTTAAGGTGTGCCAAAGCTAAGTGCCCGAGGCTCAGTGTGACGAGGCCCTCTGCAGCCCCTCACGTCCAAATGTAGATTCGGTGTGTTGGTTACCAAATCATGCAGCAGACAGCTCAGAGTTAGTCATGATTCCTCCTCCGGTGGCAATACTCTGACTGGTAACCGACAGGGCACTCGGGTATTGAGTATTTGCGGGCCAGGTAAGGTGCTAAAGGCTTTATGTGGATCACCTTAACTCCCTCTCCAGATAAACTTGTGAGTACCTTCTACTGTAATCTCCAGTGAAGGATGAGGAAGCTAAAGGTTAGGCCAAGGTCCAAGGTCACAGAGCCAACAAGTGACCAAGACTGGGCACAAAACTAGTCTAATGCCAACTGCCCACCCCCTCAAATGCCCTGTGGGTGGGACAAGGATGCCCCAGTGGGCACACAGCGGGCTGGTGAAGCTGCCCCATGTGTCTGAGATCAAACAGCTGGGTCAGTGGCACCTTCTGAATATCTGTCCCCAGCTGGGCAGGATGTTGGTCAAGGGCCTGCAAGAACTTGTTCAAAAAGGTCATTTTCCAACCCTGCAGCCTCGAGATCTAAGTCCCCCAGTGCTGGCAGGGCACCTGGGCCTAACAAATCCACTCGATCCCAGGCTAACAAGGGAAGCCCTAAGAATGGAAGCAGATTCTCCCCCTTAGTAGGAAGGAGGCCCTTCCTTGGCAGTGGCCACTCTGGTCTTAAATGCACTCATTTCTTTAGTAAACCAAATGCCACTGTGGTGTGAGGGCTATGCATGCACTGACCGCATTTCCCAAATCAAGTCTCCACTCAGAGCTGCCTCTGGGGACAGTGGGGCTGAGTGTTTGGACTCAGGACTCCTCACTCCTTGCCTGCATTCACCTCCCCCTGGTGATGGGCATGGCCCAAATCACCAGAGCAAACTGCTGTCAGCCTCCGCTCTTCCTAGGGGCTCCTCCATGGTGCTTTGGTCACAGATGCCAAGGAGGGGAGGTGGGGGCGTGCGGTCCCTCAGAGTGTGGCTTTCTCCCAAAAAGGCAGGGATGAGAAAGGCAGGTCCCAAAAAAACTGATCTGTGCTCTGTAAAGTCTTTGGAATCACTTTTTAAGGAGAGGATGCTGTTTATGTTTGCTGTGTCCTCCAGGCTTGGCGGGGAGGCAACCTCAGCAGCAGACAGCATCCCAGAGAGGCCCTTCCTGATTCCTCCTATCTTTCCTGGTCTTCTGAAGAAGCTCAACGCTTTATTATACTGAGCCAGAAAATACAGGGCACAGGTCATAATACGGCTATACTAAGAATAGTCTTGTTTATTCTTACGTCTTGATGAGGCCTCTCTGGAGACCATGTTCGAGCCCTGCAAACCAGGAGTGACAGTGCTCAGAAAGGCAATTCTCTTTTTGTCCAACAAGGCAGGTCTCAGGATTTCCTACTTTCCTACAAATGGCATTTGTGGGTCTAAAAGGGATTGCCCAAATTCATTTTTTAATGAAAACATCATTTTCTAAAAAAAGTCTTTTGGGCCTAGGTCAGTGTAGAAATTTGCTGTCAGGGGGTGTGTTGGGAGAGAGTGAGTTAAGGTGGTCACACAAGAAGCCCAGAGGGCACAGGGTGGACAGAGAAGGACGCCTGCAGGGAGACGGGCTTCTCAGGCTGTCCACAGCTGCCCCTCCCTCCTCAGCCCCAGCCCCAACAGCAGGCAGGACCTGGGTGCCAGCTCCGCATGGCTACTCCTGCCTGCTCTGGCGTAACCTTGCCCACCCAAACATGGGCCTCATCTGCAAAATACAAACAGGGTGGCTTATCTGCATTGCCTAACCAGGGTAAACAGCCCGGCACAGGCCCAGTCCCTGCCCTCACCCACAAGGTCAGGCTGCTGGGCCAAAGGTTTGCACAGGGAGATTTTTTCAGTGACTGCTTCCTCCTGGCAATAAATTGCTAGATCTAATAGTCTGCTAGATTCAAGAGGTTTAAGCTGAGTATTTTCCTAATTGGCATCATAGAAACCTAGGTCTAGGAGACCTTTATGCAGTCATGAAGTCCATTCCTCTGACCATTTGCCAAACTACCTCCCATTTTCAGAGGAAGAAACCGCACAATTGCCATTGGCCATACTTGGCAGTGACTCACAACTTTTTTAAACAGGAAGTCTTCTGAGGTCCAAGCTAAATCCTTCGGGCTTCAGGGTGGGCCCATTCCACTCTGCTCTTATCTTTCCTGTAACAGAGCACTGCTACTGAAGGGCACGCCTATGGCAGGCCTCACCACACATAGCCACAGCTAGAGGACACTGTCTTTCCCTCCACTTGTCTGGGAGATGCTAGGCCTGACTTCCAGTTTTGTGTGACCTTGAGCAAACTGTTTAACCTCTCTGAGCCTGTTTCCTCATCAATAAAATGAGGGTGCTAAACTAGAGGGTCTCTTAGGCCCTGTTATGGACTGAATTGTGTCCCCCCTACCCCGCAAATTCATATAATGAAGCCCTAACCTCCAATATGACTATATTTGGAGACAGGGCCCCTAAGGAGGTAACCAAAGTTAAATAAGGTCATTAAGGTAGGGCCCTGATCCAATACAGCTTATAAGAGAGAGTCCTTATAAGAGAGAGTCACCAGAGCTCTCTCTGTCCCCAACAAATGCACAGAGGAAAGGCCATGTGAGGACAGAGCAGCCATCTACAGGCCAAGGAGAGAGGCCTCACCAGGACCCACGCCAGCTGACACCTTGAGCCTGGACTTCCAGCCTCCAGAACCATAAGAAATGAATGTCTGTGGGACTCGGTTACATAGCCCCAGGTAGATGACCCTCCCCCACTGCCACCCTGGGGTTCGGTGGACCTGCTCTTCTGCCCTGCAGACTGAGGCTGGAGTGAAATCTAAGTCAAGTCTGCTGAGCACCCCACTGCTGAGAGTCAGAAAGATGCTATGAGCCCCCTGGGAAAATCAGCACACAGCTTCTCCAGAGGTTCTCAGTGGGGGCTGTTTCACCACCTCCAGCAGTGAGTTTCTGCTTCATCTGTTTCGTTTTCTGAATCACCTGCCATCATACACTGGCCCCCACAAACCACCTACAAAGGCCCCTGAAACCAGAGCCCATGAGATGCTGAAGAGATGGGACACCAGAGAGGGGGAGAAAGAAGAGGGTGTGTGTGTGTGTGTGTGTGTATGTGTGTGTGTAGGATGTATATGAGTGTAGAGGGTGTAAGTGTACATGGCATGTATGTAGGTCATGTATGTGTGTGTAGGGGGTGTTTGCATGTAGGGTGTGTGTGTGTACAGAGGGTATGTGTAGAGGGTGTGGTTGTGCATGTAGGGTTGTAGATGGGGTTTGTATGTGTGTGTGTGTAGGGGATGTGTGTGTATAGGGGGTGGATGTGGGTATGTGTGCAGACTGTGTATGTGTGTGTGTGTGTGCACAAGGTGCATGTGTGAGCAGGGGTGGCTCATTGTGTGGCCTTTTCTGTCTCTCCAATTCCCACCTCTGGGTCATCTCTGGGATCCCTGGTCTTCATACTTTCTCAGGGTCTGGAACATATCTATGTAATGAATGTTAGTGAGTTGCAGCTAGATTATGGATGGATGGGTGGATAGGTGGGTGGACAGATGTGGACAGATGGGTGTGTGGTGGACGGTGGGCAGGTGGGTGTGTGGATGGATGGTGGATGGTGGATGTGTGGGTAGGTGGGTGGACAGATGTGGATAGATAAGTGGGTAGATGTGTGGGTGGATGGTGGGTAGGTGGGTGGATAACAAATCACTCTGCCCTCTGTCTCTCCATTGAGTGTTTTCCAGGCTAATCTTCCTGAAGTCCAGCTTGGCTCACTTCATGACCCAAATACCTTCAGAGGTCGTGCACTGTCTGCCAAATACAGTTCACACTCCTCAGCCTGGAATCTGGCCCTTACCTATTTCTCCAGTTCTTCTCTCCTTCCCTCCCACCAGTCTCCAGCCAAATCGTATCAGATGTTCTCTATGCCTTTGCTACTCTGTGACCCTCCAACCTGTAGCATCAGCTTCCCCTGGGAGCTTGTCAGAACTTTCAAGCCCTTGCCAAGAACCACTGACTCAGACTCTGCATTTTTAACAAAACTGCAGGTTTTGCCTGAGAATCATTGCTCTGAGGCATCCCCAAAGCTCCTGTTGTACATCTTCTCTGGCTCAGCTTGCTAGCTGTAGAGTTAGCACGTAATCCCCCGAATCCCACTTGCCCTAACCATGCCCTCCACACACCCACACCCACACCCACACCCACACAGATGCTGTTTCCTTTCTCAGAAGGACCACAGCACTTGGTTTATGCCTCTTGTCCCAGAGTTCATGTTGTTCCTGAGGTGTATTTGAGACATGTCTGCTGTAAATTATAAATCTCTGGTGAATAAGGACCTTGTTAGTCTATTTCGTCCAATGCCCTATCTCAAAAGATGCCCTGCACCTTGCCAGTGCTGGACAAATGCATTAGATAAGTAACTGGATTGTTGGAGGAAGGCCAAATGAAGGCTGGGCTCTTAATACAGGAAGAAGGTCCACAGGATTTCATTGGTAGCAGCTGCCTCAGGTACCCCAGAACAAGAGTTTCACCTACTTGTTCCTGCCTTTCTTCCCTGGAACAGTGGGGAGCAGCATCTCAGTCCCCCCTATCCCCTACCCAACCCACTCTGAACCTGAAGGGACAGGAATGAGACACAGCCTGCAGGCCCTTTGGAGGCTGTCTGGCTGTCTTGCTCATGGGTATGTCAGGAGAAGGAGATCCACCTTGTCAGGAAGCACACAGCACAGCACAGCCTGCAACAGCATCAGCAGTCCTGAGTCTGTCCTCTTCAGAAGTCAGTTCCAGTACCGGAATGTCAGAGCAAGGTCAAACTCACAGACCTCCTGACCTCAGTGAGCTCGTACTCCTCCCAACTCATCTTCGTGAGAAGCCTTTCCAACGCCGTCACCGGTACCCTAGCCTCTTTCTCAGGATCCTGGTACGTGGTCAGAATATGGTTTTCTATAATATACTGCATGGTGAAAAACAATACTTTCTCCTCCATTCCCACCATTTTTACTGATTATTATACTAAGATTTTCTAGTCAGTGCAATCAGGTAAGAGAAATAAATAAAAGACATCTAGATTGGAAAGCAAGAAGTAAAACTGTATTTGCAGATGACATGATTCTGTATGGTGAAAATCCTAAGGAACTCGCGAAACAACTACCAGAAGTAATTAAAGGGACAAGCAGTGTAAACAACCAAACTGCATTTCTAGATATTAGCAATGAACAATCTGCAAATAAAATTAAGTAAATAATTCCATTCACAATAGCTAAAGAAAAATAATGCAATTACTAACAAAATACCTGTAAAATATTTTGTAGACATAGATGAGCTTATTCTGAAATTGAAGGGCAAAGGAATTAGATTAGCTAAAACAATCCTGACAAAGAAGAAATAAAATGGTATCCTGCTGATACCAAGGCTTAATACACAGCCACTGTCATCAAGACAGTGTGGTATTAGTGGGGGACAGACCCAGACAACAATGCCACAGAACAGAGAACCCAGAAATGGACCCACACATATGTTTGGGTGTTTTTTTTGACAAAAAGGCAAAAGCAATTCAACGGAGGAAACGAGCCTCTTCAACAAACAGCCCTGGAGCAACTGCATGTGTACATGCAAAAAAGTTCTCAACCTAAACCTCATGCCTTACACCAAAATTAACTCTAAAAGGAACACAGACTTACATGTAAAATGTAAAACCATAAACTTCCAGGAAAGATGGATTGCAGAAAATCTTTGAGTTCTAGGGCTAGGAAAGCATGGAGACTTTGGATATGATACCAAAGGGATCATTCATGAAAAAAAAAAAAGACTAAGTTGAACATCAAAATTTAAAACTTTACTGAGCAAAAGACCCTGTTAGGAGGATGGAAGACAAGCTACAGATTGGGAAAAATATTTGAAAACCATATATCCAGCTTGTATTTAGAATCTTTAAAAAGAACTCTTAAAACTCAAAAACAAATGTGGTAAAAACATGATTGCAACATTATTATGATTATAATAAAATTATAAGGCAAAAGACATAAACAGACATTTCACCAAAGAGGAGATAGGATTGGTAAATAAACACATAAAAAGATGTTTAACATCATTAGCCACCAGGCAAATGCAAATTAAAACTACAAAGGAGATATGACTACATACCTTTTATAGTAGCTAGAATAAAAAGTAGTGATAAAAGAATGCTGACAACAATGTGGTGAAACTGGATTTCTCATACATCACTGATGAGAATGCAAAATGGTGCAGTTGCTCTGGAAAATGGCAGTTTTTCTTATGTACTATCAATGTGAGATGTCATCACTGGCAGCTGTTTCTTACGGAGGTAAACATGCACTTACCCTATGAGTCAGCAATTGCACTCCTGGGCATCTGCTCCAGAGAAACTAAAACCTACATTCATACAAAAACCTGTACATACATTAAACTGTACACTTAAAAATGGTTCCAATGGTAAATTTTATGTATATGTTACCATAATTTTAAAAAACTGTACAAATATTCATAGTAGTTTTATTTAGAATAGCCCCAAGCTGAGAACAACCTAAATGTCCTTCAATGGGTGAATGGTTATACACACTCTGGGACATCCATACAACAGGACACGGCTCAGCAATGAAAAGGAATGAACTATGGACACATGTACCAGCTTGAATGGACTTCAATGGCCTCAAAGATGCATACCGTATGATCCCATTTATGTAACATTCTCAAAATGACTATAGAGACAAAACCACATAAGTTTCCAGGTATAAGAGTTAATTTTATATGTCAACTTGACTTGGCTAAGGGATGCCGAGATTGCTAGTAAACATTATTTCTGGATGTGTCTTTGAGTTTGTTTCTGGAAGAAATTAGAATTTGAATTGGTGGACTGAGTAAAGAAGATGGCCCTGCCCACAGGGAAAGGGGGCCTCACAGTTTGTTGAGGGTCCCAGTAGAATAAGAAGGTGGAGGAAGAGCAAGTTTGAGCTCTTTGCTTGATCTGGGGCGCCCATCTTGTGCCCTCAGACACGGTGCTCCGAGGTCTTGGGCCCTCATACTCAGATGAATTACAACACTTGCTTTCCTGCTTCCACAGTTTGCAGAAAGCAGACTGGGGCTTTTTGACCTCCATAATCGTGTAAACCAATCCTATAATAAATTCCCTCATATATATCCACATATATTTTACTGGTTCTGTTTCCCTGGGCAGCTCTAATACACCAGGTGGCAAGGGGTAGCGCACCAGTTTTGGAGATGGAACAATTCTGAATCTTGACTGTGCTGGGGTCACATGAAATCTATACATGGAGGCACATGAAGTAGAACCACTCATACACACGCAAACGCATATGTAAAAACTAGGGGAAACTGAGGAAGACCTGTAGTCTAGTTGTCTGTATTGAACCAGTGTCTATTTCCTGGTTTTGATATTGTGCTATTACAGGAGATGTCATCACTGGCAAAGCTGGATGAAGGGTTTGAAGGACTGGACTCTGTACTATTTTTGCAACCTATAGTGAGTATTTAATTACTAAAATGTCTTAAAAAATAAAATGGAACTAGGGATTTTGCACTTTAGATCCTCCCTCCTCAACTTCCATGCATTTGACCTCCATGTTTGTTTTCATATTAGAGACAGGAACACTGGTGGACTACAGTCTCAAGAACACCAAAGTCACACAGAGCTGACTATAGGGACCTAAGCACTCTCCTGCTAGCCACAGACCTTCCCTCCCACGTTCTGCCTCTCTCCTGACGGGCTCCGAGGGAGTAACCCAAAGCCTCTCTCCCATGAGGGCTGTGTTGGCTAGGGGTACTGCTCCTGGTTCCTACTGCAGCGGGTGGTGCAGTGGAAGAGAAGAGGATGGACAAAGGCCTGGGTGGGTGCTGAACCTTGAAGCTAGGTAGTTTGCTGAGGAAGCGGGACCTCCAGGAGGGATGACTGCAGGTGGTGGCTAAGAGGCCTCGGGCCTGACCCAGGTGTGCAATGATTGCGGACACCGTCCACCTGGGCTGCCTGTTAGCTCCAGAGTCTCCCAGAAACAATGCAAAGCAAACAAACAAAAGTCAAATTAAAAGGAAAGGAAAATACAGGTCAGGCAGAACAGAGAGCTCAACTTACAGTCAGCCCCTCTCTCACCAGCCTGCACAGGTGCTGCCAGAGCAGCCCCTTTACTCCTCAAGCCCGGGGCCCAGGCCCAGACCAAGAGTCCCAACAGGGCAGGGCCTAAGCTCTAAAATTTCACGTTGGACAGTTCTGGAGAGGAGCCCCACCCCCTTACCCAAGGTGGCTCCTTTCCCTTCCCAGGACAATGTAATCTCCTCAGCTCTCTGTGTAAGACCTTTGCCTGCCCACCTGCAAATGAGGAAGTCTCCAGAAACCAGATCCATTTGGTGGCGGCCATTTTGACTGGAGGTCATATAGGCATGAAGCCAGGCTATGCAAACTACTCCAGCAAAGGAAGTGGGAACCTCTAGCAGCTTCCCTCCCAGTAGGTGACACCCCCAGGCACTGTCTGTGGGGCTCCCTTTCAAATACCCCTGTGCCCCCAACTGCTCAGGCCAGAAACCCAGTTCCTTCTCCCCAGCCCCTCCTTCATCTGACCCTCACCAAGTCCCCCCAGCTCTCCTCGGGAAATACATCTTGAATCTGTATTCTTTGCTCCATCAGCCCATTGTCCCACCCAGACTCTTGCCCTATCCTCCTCACAGGTCTCCCCAATTCTACTTCAGCCCCCACAGTCCTGCTCTCCACTCAGCAGCCAGAGGGAGCCTCTAAAACCAGATCAAATCAATTCTACCAAACCTGGAAGGAAATGCAGCTCCAAGTCACTCTGGCTCACAGCCCTCTGGGACATGGGCCCTGTCCCTCAGAGCTCTTTCATCCACCTCATGGGTTCTTCCCTTAGTTCCCCCAACAGGAGTTCCTTGCTCACGGATCTCTCATCTGCAGTGTGCTCCCACCATCTCCAAAGGGCTGGTCCTTGACATTCAGGTCTTGGCAGACCCTCTCTCTTTTCAGGGAGGACTCCCAATCTCAAATTGCTCAGTGGTCACGGCTCCTCACCCAGCATAGTACTCAGGTGGAGTCTTGGTCTCAGGAAAGCATCTCTGAAAGGGGGTCTCCTGGGATCAACACCTGTGAGAGGGGCAGACAGGTGGGCAGAGGGGCAAGTTGGCTCTGATGCAGGCCCAGCCACAGCGGCTCTGGGGAGCGCTGCAGAGCTCAGAAGGCCCTTGAGTTATACTGATTTGGGTCAAGGAGGGCCAGGCCTTCGTACTCTGCGCTGGAGTCTGCGTGTGGGCCTCCCCAGGCCCCATCCTGCACCATCTGCAGCAAGTCCACCCAGGAGAAGCTGACAGCTGAAGGCCACCTGCCAGCAGTGCTCCCAGAACAAGGCCATCAGCACATCTGAGTATCCATCACAGCTCATCTCTATTTGACATTTTTCTTGTGTTCTCTCTCTTCATCCTGGAATGTAAGCTCCACAGAATCAGGATAATGCTTGTGCATCACTGTCCCTCAGTCTCCATGTTGAGTAAATGTTTTTACACTCTATTTTCAAAATCACGCTTGGAAAATTGATTCTCATTATACAAATGAGTTAAAAAAGGCTTAGGTTAAGAAACTTAACCTGTAAGTGGCCAGACCAGAATTCCAGTCGGCCTTCTGCAGCTCCGTGGCCAGCACCCCTCCAGCATGGCTCAGGGAAATGGGCAGTGGGTAGCCGGTCCTGTGTTGGCTGGGAGGGTGCACATTCCGAGTACAGCTTTGATCAAGATTATAAATTACTGAGGGATTTGGGCCATTCCTTACATACTCTCCACATCCAATCAATAGCCCCTGTGTGCATGGAAAGTCACAGCAAATGTGGGCTGACTTGAGAACCAAGGCCACAAGCTCTTGTGCTGTGCACAGTGGGTGGCCACCCTGATGGAACTGAGGAACAACTCTGCCTTCCCATTTCAGAGCTGCTCCCCGTTTTGCTCCTTCTCCTCCACCAACACCCTCTCAAGAAATCCCACCTCAGTTTCAAGAAGACTTTGAGTATCTTCCTGGCCTACTCTGTTGCTGAAAGAAGTCACCAGCATGTGGGGTTTCGAAGGTCCCCATCTTTCCAAAGGGCATCTTGAAACTGTGGAATTTTATCAGTCTGATCCCTACCTGTGATAGGTCTGGGAAGAACACACATGGTGGTTTGACCCAATAGCCTATTCTTGTCTGGGGATTTTTGAGGGCTCAGAAGCTGCCACACTTGCAGAGTCATAGAAACTAGGACTGCCATGTGTTTCTCCCTAACAGTCAACCACCAATCCTCTGTTACTGGGGAAGGAGGAGACATGCAGGAAAAAAATTGGGAAAATAAAAACATTTATGCCTGAATTTAAATGGCCAGTGAGCTCTGGAGATGGGGATACAAATTCTCTGGCAAGGAAATGGTACTCAGCCCAGGCTGGATTCACCTGAAGAGCACCATTCCCACTGCTGCTCAGGCCCATTTTCTGGGGGCAATAAAGTAGTTTGTTGGATTATGTGTGTGATTTTAGCCATCCAGACCTGAAAGCGATACTCTTTGCACACTTGAAGAGTTCATGAGTTCAAGGGCAGAGCCTGCTTGGTTACCGTTGTGCCCAACACTGTATCTGAACCACAGAAGCTGTGGTGTTAATACTAGTACTACCATTCTGCAACGTTTACTGTATACTTACTATTTAACAGCCACTGGGTGAAGACCCTCATGCCCATTAGCCCATGAATTCTTCATACAACCCTAGTAAGTTACCCCATTTCACAGATGAGAAAACAGGTTTAGAGACTAAAAACTGCCCCAGGTCATACAGATAGGAAGTATTGAAGGTGGTGCACAATATGCATCTGAGTGAGTGACCAATCAGTGGTCAACCTGGCACCTTCACTAGCCTCTGAACATAGTATTTCTTGCCTCTGGGCTGCTACTGAAATGTTCCAGAGCTGAGCACTCTATGGCAAGTGAATACAGGTACACACAGCTCTTGGGGGAGCACAGGAAGCCCACCTGTTCACCTTGTAGATTACAAAGCAAACAGTTCATGGAAGTGGGAGGACATTCTCTGCCCATCAGTCCAGATGAGAAATTTCCAGTCAGCAATGACCCCAAAGTTACCATGCCATCATCCAGTCAGTGTGAACCGGGAAATGGCAAAGTAGTGGGACCTAGTTCCACTTCCCAAGTTCCTGAGTTCAACCGGCCAAGTCAGATTAGACAAGGGAGAGCTCAACAGCAAGTCTTAGGTTGGCAGCATTTGGGCAAAATGCAGAAGTCCTGCTCTGATGGCAGCAGGGGCAAGGGGTTCAGAATACACCACCACACACCTCCTGGGGCTGAGTGGATTCCCTCAGAACTTCCACAATCCAGGGGAAGCATCTGTTGAGTACTTCAGAGGGGTCCTCCAGTCCCAGACTCAGATTCCTATACAAGAAGCCCTGCTAGTCTCTTTTGCAAAACAGCAGCAGGGTAATCCCATTCCTTTTAAACGCATCCCCGCAGGGGTGAGCAGGCAGCAGCAGGACACCTTCCAGTGAAATCAAACTGGGGGTGGGAAGGGCAGCAAGGCTGCCTAGAAGAGGTGAAGCTTGAAGTAAATCTTGAAAAGCAAGCAGCACAAGCCATTTTGCGAAGGAGGGAATTTTTGGCAGAAGCAGCGCAATGCCAAGGTTTAACAACACTAGCTGCCATCAAGGGAATCCTTCCTACATGCCATACGTTGTGCTATGCCCTTTACAGATACCATCACTTCACTGAACTTACACATTTCTTGTCTGTTTCTCCTCCTAGAACATCAGTACCATGAGGAAAGGAGGATGCCTTTGCATCCTGGCACACAGAATGGGGTCAATAAATCTTTCTCTTCCCATGGCCAGTAAGTATTCACAGAAATGTTTAAATCCGTGAATCCAAAAAAACTGATTACATGGTACCATGTCAGGAGCCAAAGGAAGGCTAGAAACATGAGTACTTGCACACAACAGAATTTGAAATGCTTTTCCTGGTAACTATAAAATTAGAACCACTTCCAAGGAAACAAACATTTGAGTTATAATCCAGCAATTTCCAAAGTTACTCCTCTGTAAAAACATCAACTGAGGTAAGACAGCTGAATGCCCTTTGGACTTCCAAAGGTTTAAAGAACTATCACATTTGCATAAGAATCCCAAAAAACTGTGACTTTAAAGCATACTAAGTATTTTAAAATTATCTTAGAACCCACTCCCATTTTGTTTTAATTCAGAAGGCTGGGGAAGAGCACCAGTCTGAGCGCCAGGAGGCTGCACCTCCGTGTCAGCCATTCCAAGTCGAAGGGCTGTTTCAAAGAGAGGGCGTCTATGTGGAAAATCTTGTATTTAAAACCTGAAAGGGCCCAATTTTATATAATTGATACCGGGGTTCTTGTTTGTGGAGTCGAAGAATGAATTTCGCCAACACCCAAGGTAGGAGAGCCAGGGCAGAGGCTTTTATTGAGATTAACAGTGAGAGGACAGAGCTCCTGGCTTCTGCCAGGAGGGGACAAGAGAGTCCCGGGGTGGTGCGTTGTTTAGGGGTTTTTTTATAGGCGGTTGAAAGACAAAGGGCTAGGGGATGTACACCTGCTAAGTGGTCCCAAAATGTTTACCTATGCAATCCTTCCTGTTTTTACTACGTTGTTTTGGATTTGCTACATTGCCCGAGTTGCAACAAATCATTTGTTTAGGGCTGGAGGAAGAAAAGCAGCACCTGGGTAAAGTTAGAAAAATAAGCTTGGCCCCCCAGTAGGCCAGAGCAAATCTCACAATGGATTATCTTGCTTTATATTTTCCTGAGGCCCTCACCCTACTCTGTCTAAGCCCATGGTCCCTGTGTCATAATTAAATGTACTAAGTCCCCCACCCACCCACATCAGGCTCCTGCAAGAGCCACAAGACTTCAGGGGACCTGGCCCTTGACAACAGGTCACTGGTTCAAGGACAGACACCTGCGCCAAGTGGGGCCAGCAGCTCCATGGGTGTGCAGACTTGGCTGCATAGTCCATCAAGCTGTCTCTGCAGCTCTACGATATAAAACTCAGGAGCTGTTGGCAGCCAAGTTCAGTGTTATGGACTGAATTGTCCCCAAAGTTGCCCCCATCCCAAAAAATTCATAGGTAAAGCCCCAAGGCCCAGCATGACTGTACTGAAGACGGGGGCCTTTAAGGAGGTAACAGGGCTACTCAGGTCATAGCAGTGGGGCCCTGATCCGAGAGGACTGGTGTCCTTGTAAGAGGAGGAGCTACCAGAGGGATGCACAGAGGGAAGGCCATGTGAGGGCACATCAAGAAGACAGCCAGCTACAAGCCAAGGAGAGAGGCCTCACCAGAAACTGACCATGCTGGCACTTTGATCTTGGGCTTCCAGACTCCAGAACTGAGAAACAGATGCCTGCTGTTTAAGCTACCCAGTCTGTAGTATTCTGTTACAGCAGCCTGAGCAGGCTAAAAGACAAGGAGGAAATAAAGCCAAGGAGCGGAAAACACGTGGGAATTCTAACTGCATTTAATTATTTCTGAAGTCTAATGATCTTGTGGTGGTTTCAAACTGTAGGATTCTTCCTATAATCTCCTGTGAATGCAAGTAAATTCAAATTGGGTATCTTTCATATGAAACTGAGTAACATTGGGCTTCTGGACACCCCCATGATAAAGCCATTTTAGAAGGGATCCTCAGATACACTTCACCTCTGCCATTTATATTTTAAATCAATTGTCTTAGTTCTCCAAAATGAGTACTCTGAATGTATCACAGGATATGGTTGGAGATACTAGGGTATCTGACATCTGCCTCCTTGCTGTTGGCTTCACCACTCTGGGCCTTTCTCCTTCGAGGTTATTTCTGCTCGTCACAAAACTTCTGATACCACCAATCATTGCTTTCACTACCCTGAATATCATTAAGTCATCACCTCTCAGGATGATTCCATCTGCAAACTGTTTTTCACAATGCTAACATTCCACACATTCCAGGATTACTACCCATGTCTTTTCTGTGTTTCTGTCTTGCTTATGTGGTTTTTACCTTTCTAATCTCATTCCTTGTTCAGCTCTTCTAGCTACTGTGTGCTACCTGAATCCTTTTTTCCATCTGGCTGCCAGGTTTTATATGGGTTGAGTTTGTAATGACTATATGGAAAGTAACAGCCTGCCAGGAAGGGCTGGGTGGCCTTCATGGGCAAGTGCAGGGACTCATCTGGACAGGGACCCTTAGGCTGCCCACATATCACTAATCTTTTGGTCACCAGTAATCTGTTACAGTAATCTAATTAAACTACCCATTTTACACCATCTTATTTGATTCACTTTGCTTACGGTTCCATCTGCTAGTGACCTTGTTCATTCTAGATGAAAGCTTGAACAAAGATTAATTATCACAGCCGATTTTCAGATATTTTGTCTTATGCATTATATATAGCAGAAGTATCTCTGGCTCCCTGTAACAATTTAAAACTTAGGAACACCATAAAAATGACAAAACTTGTAAAACTCTCCCCAACACAGAATAGCAAGTAATAGAATACAGGTGAGCAATGAAGGCTGGAAAACATGGTCAATAGAATTAAATGAAGTCTTGAGACTTTGTTTTATTAAAAGTCTATTTCTTTTCAAATTCTGTTGACTCTCAGTTGAATTTTAGAAATTTTAGCAACAGTGATGATGGTCACTTCTTTTTGTTGTGTAAGTCAGCCTTGGAATGAACACCAGGAAGGGAACTGAAAACAATGGTTCTCCAATTGCTTTCTGAGTTGCCTGCCTTAGAGAGGCTTTTTCTCAACCCTGATGCACACACACAGGTAAAATCATACTGCCTCATGCTAGCCTGTGCTGGGCCAACATATTCCACCTTAACAAACTTTAAGCGTGTTCTGAAAATGTTTATTCTCTTGGACTCCACAGGCTACTTTTTGTACTGACCCAAAGCTACTGAGGTAAGTTACCTCAGACGCCTAGGACAAGAAGGCAAACACAGAATGCTGAAGGGCAGGCAGCACTAGTAGCGAAACACTGAAGAAATCACCTGGTATTGTTTATAGAGGACGAAGTTGACCCTGGAAGAGACTGATCTACCCATTTAACAGGTTTCCAAACCCAAACCAACAACAACAAAAAACCACACCAAGTCTAAATTACAACACTTTATTGCAGCATCGGCAAAGGTCAGATTTTTGAAGCTGGTGAAGATCGGGCAGCATTTCCATGTGAAATGTTACAACTTTACAGTTTTGTTTCTTAGTTAAGTCTACATGCAGAAACTGAAACATGGTAAAAGAAAAAAGGCAAAATAGCTAGGAAAAAAAAGTTGTAATCAAGTTGTAGCATACAGATGTGCTCTTTAACTAAATTTACTATGCCTATCAGAAAGCAAACGAAAGACGACTATCCTAATAAATTAACAGATTGCCAGAACAGACTGAGAACCCTCATTTCTATTCAGTGGGGGGAAAACAAAACAAAACAAAACAAAAACAAAGGCAAACAAATGCTTTACTGTTTCCATACTTTGTTTAGAGACAGAGGCTGTAAACCCATGAAGGTCAACAAAAATCTTTTGATCCACATCTTGTTGTCCTTTGTCCGTTTTCTGTGACATGCTGACTGGCACTTTGCTTGTTTTCAATGATACTTACAATGGGCTCAACCCTCCCTGTTCTTAGGCTGGTGTTAGACTCCCCCAAAGCCACCAGAATTCGCGAGCTCTGTGTACTACACATTTACCCTTACCCTAACAGGCAATTTTATATTACTGACTCTGATGGATAAAACCAATTTTCCTCCCTTATTCCTTGTTCCTCTTGAAACAAATTCCTAAACAAAAGCCTTCCTGATAGATTATCTGGTATTTGGTATCTTTCATCATTTGTTGTCCTGCATGTAAGTTTTTATAGAAGATATTACTGCTTGCTCTATACTTTTCTACTGTAGTCCTGGAGCCCCCAAATATAGCTTTTTCCAACATGGGATGTTCAACTCAGAGACACTGTAACTCAAACCAAGTTTAAAACTCAAGTTCATTTCCCCCACACCATTACCATTACAGCCATTTCTTCTCCGGCTCAGTCATCTCATTGACGCTCTCCTTGGTGTAACTGCTCAGGAGTCAAGTTAACCATCTCATTTCTTGACTGCCATTCTCAAGAGAAGATTAACCTTCACGTGATTTCCATTACAAAAGGCCTTTCCGCCTTATCTGGAAGCGTGGGCTTCTTCCGGTGTTGGCAGAGGCTGCTGTTTCCGCCTCACGGTCCCAGCCTGTCCAAGGTTTAGATTCGCAACTCTCTAGACCGACATGCTGAGATGTGTCCACTGCTCTCACTCAATTGCTGGAGGACTCCACTATCCACAACATCAGATACAGGACCTAATGAAATGACACGTGCTGCTGGATCAACGTCTCCTAGAGGCACAAACAAGGCAGCATTAAAGAACTAGCACTGGGGACAAAGCTCCAGCAAGAAAAGGCCCCCTAAACACCACCAACTACTGTTTCCTGACGTCTCCAGACAACTCCGTACATTTTAAGGAGCACACAAACTGCTATGGGACTAGACACAGCAGGAGCAGAGGAGCACTACCAAGAGCAGTTCAGATGGCGGGTGGAAGGTGTGGTCCTGGTATCTTTCCTACAAACTACTTTCTGAGACGCTGAGAATTCATGTTTTGTGTTATGGTTTAACTGCCTCCCCCAAATTCCTACGTTGGAGTGTAACCCACAGTCCCTCAGTTTGTGGCCTATTTGGAATAGGGTCACTGCAGATGTACTTAGCTAAGCTAAGGCCAAACGAATAGGCTGGGTCCCTAATCCAGCACTACTGTCCTTGTAAAAAGGGGAAATCTGGACACAGACACACACACAGGGAGGATGCCACACGAAGATAAAGGCAGAGGTGGGATAGCTCTGCAGAAGCCCAGGAATGCCAAAGATGGCTGGCAAACCACCAGAAGCCAGGAAAGGGGCGTGTAACAGATTTTCCCTCACAGCCATCAGCTGGAGCCATCCTGCAGACGCGGCAGTCTTGGGTCCCCACCTCCATGTTGTGAAGTGAACAGCTCTGTTGTTTAAGCCACTAGTCTGTGGGGCATTCTTCCGGCAGCCCTAGCAGGCTAAGCCAGCTTGTTTCGCACAAGGCAAGTTACCTTAGCAAGAGGCTTTCAAACAATAAAATGCAAATACGGAGAAGTATCTTCAGCTGGATATATCCCTAACTTGTGCAGAACTGAACTGAATGGGAGAAAGGTCAGTAACCCAAGTATTCCCTGAGAGGAAAAAAACCTTTCTCTCCTGCAGTCAAGACGAAGTGCTGTCACAGTTTTTTCAACGCCAGCAGTGGAAAACATCTTGTGCCACAGAATACCTGGGTAATTGCTTTACTTTGGCACTACTGCCATTCATCTCATTAGAAGTAAAGCCTATAGTTGGTTAGAGCATCACTTCCAGTGACAAGGACTAAAATTTTAACTTACAGACTTATACTGAGGATCCCCTGACTCAAAAACATAAAAATATTTATAATTAATACCTGGGAGTCTAACAAAACACACAGATAAGAAAACTTTGGGCTGCTTGAAGAAACAGTTCCAAACGTCAACAATCTCAGTAACTAATTAAAAGAAAAAACACTAACCAAAAGTCAAATTGAAAATGGCTAAAATGGTTTCTCAGACCTCATTCATGGAATTTTCTCTTCCTTCCTTGCACAGGAACATACCTCTTAGCATGTTCATCTGGAGAACCACCACTCTAGATACACATCTTTCTGCTAAGTCTGGCCCAGTGTTAAAAATAGAAGAAAACACAGAGGAGACAAACCACCAGGAGACGCCACTCGATCAGTTATGTTCTTTCAACCAGCTGAATTTCACTTAAAACTTAAGGTTAAATAATGACAAGGGACATTTGGTGCTTGGAAGACTCAAAAACTCACATATACACACATTTACTTGTTCTTTTACAATGTCCATCTACAGCTGCATTTGAAGAGCACTGGCTTTGAAAAGACCATAATACTTTGCACAGGGCCATTTTAAGAGCGATGGGCAAGTTAAGGTATTTTTTTTAGTTACGATTTTAGGAAGACATTTAAAGACATTTAAAACAGGTAGAGAGAGTAGGTCCAGAACTGGGATTCTCACGAAATCAGCAAACTGCGGGAGAAGAGCTAGGGAGCAGAATGTATGGAGATAGTTTATTACATGACTAAACAGATTTTTGGAAGTCCCTTTGTCCACACAACAAATATTTACTGTGTATCTCCTATGTGTAGGCACCAAGGGCTATGAAGGCTCCATAACAGAAAACAAGGTGAGCCTACGTCTCTGCCCTCAGGCAGCCAAGTGGGACAAGGTCTGCAGAAATACACTGAGCCAGGGCAGCACATGCGCTAGCATACGTCAGACTAAAGACTATCGAGGAGGATCAGGAGGCATCTGGGAGGAAAGCACCAAGAGGGCTCCAAACAGAGGGAAGCAAAAGGAACATAACCAGAAATAAAAGGCCAATTAGGAGGAACAGAAAGAAAAGCAAGAGATAAAGCCAACAAGGAAAGCACTGACCCACCATGCTGGGCTGTAGTAACCAGGTCAGGAGCTTGAACTTCATTCTACAAGCCAGAAGGAGCCAAAGAAGAGCTCACCTAATCAGACAGAGAAAGAGAAATGTAAAGGGTTGACATCAGAGACTGAGAAGCAGATCAGGATGCTGCAGGCCAGAATCCAGTGAAAGGTAATGGTAACTTATATCTCTGGTCTCAGCAGGGGAGGTAGAATAAAATGGGCAAGAGTGAGAGCCATTCACTGGTAGAATCAGAGGATTTGCTAATTAACTGGATATGGAAATTGAGGGACAGAGAAAAGCCAAAACTAAAATATCCTTTCTTGTTTGGACAACTGGGTGGGCAATGCTTCCATTCACTGAGCCAGAGGACAGGGGAGAAGGGCTCGGTGGCAGGGACACACAGCGGTTTATGTTCCCCCAAGATATCCAAGTGGTTGTCTAGAGACAGCTAGATATGCAGTCAGAAAGGACACTGTGAGACACTGGCTGGAGATGTGGGGACTGAGCCACAGGAGGGGCACCTCCTGTGGAGAGTGTACAGGAGAGGAGGCTGGGGACACAGGGGCAAAGCCACAAAGGGGTCCATACAAGAGTGGGAGGAGCCAGGGAGGGAAGAGAAAGACCAGAAGCAGCAGAGCCACAGAAGGCAGGGAAGAGAGCTCATCAAGAAACCAAGGAGGGTCCATAGGCTAAGTGCCCAGATGGCCTAGGAGGCTGCGCATGAAGCATGGGAGCTGGTAGTCACAGAATGGCAGGGAGGCTGCAGCCCACAATCTGCCAAATGCAGGGGATGTGGGAAAGGAAAAGCAAAGGTGGCCAATTCTCCCAAGTCTGCCTAAGGGGAGTTGGAGGGAGTGGGGAAGGAAAACAGAAAGCTAACAAAGACTTCTAACTGGTAGCAAATCAAGAAAGGCACACCCCTATGTGCTGTACACATGATTACAGCATACAGAAGTGTGCAGGTCTGCCTTCCCATGTTTATGTTCCCCACTGCTTAAGAAATGCTTGGTACTTAACAGACCCTTGAGCAATACTTTTTAAAAATAAATACATGACTAGGGCAGCATTAGCTCTTTCAAGCACCTATACTTGGTTTTTCCCTGGACTATAAGCTTGAGGGTAAAGACTTTGTCTTTCTCTACTTTTTAACTTTCTGCAATGCAGGACTGAACTCGTAGCAGGTGCTAGGTGAATGTAAGCTGAGGGGAGCAAATTTTACTGTAAATATCAATAATAAATCAAACGTCACACTTACTGATTATATAAAGTTACCCAAACATCTAAAAACAAAGACACGACACTACACTTGCAATACCTGGTTTGAGAAGGGATTAGGTATTAATGGATCTCCTCATAGTTCTATTCTCCAATCACAAAGACAAGAAAAGGGAACTGACACTATCAAGAACACTATGGTATATACTTAGAGCTCTCTAAGAAAATACAAAAGCAGGAAACTAAAATTTTCATGCCCTGTTAACCTAGCAAGTTTCTACATTTTAGCAGCAATAAACGGTTTAATTAAAGGACTTTAATGAAGTTTGGATAATTAAAAACAACCCAGTATCTTATTATGCCTAATTAGATGAGTTTGTACATCATTTCTAATTAGATTTCTGAAAACATTAAACTCAACAGATGTTAAATATGTTAAATAACAGACTCCTAGACTGTCGTGACAAACCAATTTTCTAAATGTAATTTCATTAGTTGTCAGAGCATGTAATTCAAAGAAAAATGTTATCAGGAACACACAAATATATTTAGTGAATAAAAGACATAGGCTCTAACGTCTGCATTTTCCCATTGCTGCTCTCCACGATGAACTCCCTCTACCCCAGCACATTCCCTACTATACCTGCTCTCCTAGCCCCAGTAATAAGCTGACCTCTTGGAGTTGTTGTACAGTCTAAACAAAAATGCCCTGAGGTATCAGAAGCAGCAGCAAAGCCAATGTCACTGCTGATAACTTGACCATGAGGTGGAAAACTGAGTTGACTGAGTATGGATGGGTCTTTAGATCAGATCCCAGAAAAACTTAATTTTAATCCTTAAAAATAGATGAATGAGGTCTTATTAGGGAACATATTTTGTGTGAAATTCCTTGTAGAGTTTAAATTATTTCACATTAAGCAACTCAAGTTTAAGTAGAACTGACACGGATCCCAGCTGGACATTTTATAATTTAAAAAACAAACAAAATACCTTATAACAAGCTCAGTTACATTCTTTAAAGTCCAGTAAAAGGGTCTGAGTTTTTGTAAACATTAAGATTACCTAACTCTGACCCAAGAGATCCTAACACCAAGTGTACGTTTTCTCTCAAACTAATCTGTAACTAGTCCTCTCTATAAATGCAAAAGAGAAAATTTTAAAGTCCAAAGAAGTCCATTCAGAGGGCAAAAGCCAAAGTCAGTGTGGCTGAAATCAAGACTAAAAAAAAAGCAAAACTGCAACTTTTATAGACAGCTTTTCTTTTCTCAGTATCTACAACTCAAAGACCTTTCTATTTTGTTAATAATTAGACCTTTATCATTAAGTATAATCCAGAACTATCTAATTCATTCACATGGACATCACACAAAACAAAAAGCTAAGAGACTCCGGCCTACCTCCCACCAGTCTTAAAGATTAGATCCGCATTAGGTGCTCCCTTTGGATGTTGGTAACGAGGCCGCCGCTCACGATTGGTGTTTGCTGGCGCTGGGCGCTGGGCGAGAGACTGCAGCATTTCTGTAATTAGGAACAAAACAGAAAAGGTGGTTAACTCTGATAAATGTATTCTCCCCAAGAAGCAAATAAAACTCAAGGTAGATCAAATTTATCAGTCTGTTAAGTAGCTAATGAAAGAAAAATAACCATTATACAGACTAAAATTGTTCACAAGTACTGAAAGAGCACATTAAGAGATGAGAGGTTCTTTACTATCATTTAGTAGCCAGTGTTCCCCTTACTGTCAATCTGGCTACTATCAAGTGTCTTGTGAGGCAGTAAAGCATCATAACAAGTGGTACAGTGCAATAGGAATGGGTGCAGTGTTTACAGCCAGGTGATACTGGGTTCAAATCCCAACTCTGTCACTTATCAGCTATGGGACTCTCAGTTCAGTTTCCCTAAATGTAAAATGGGGATGATAATATGCACTCATCTCATAGGACTGTGATGATTATGCTTTGAAGAAGTACATAAAATAGGATCGGCCCACAGTGAACACTTACACTATTAACTATTATTATTAACAATGTTGGATATCAATTGGAAGAGAAGATTCTAGAAGTGGGGTTTAAAGATGGAAAACCATGTATTTATTTACACAACAATCTCCTGCACAAAATCAGGCAGTACAGTGCTATATAGAGAGCCATGTTATGGGTCTAAAATCTGGGTGCCACAGGAATGCCAAGAGGCTGTCTTAGTTTGGTGCCCATGGAATCTATACATAAGCCTCTAGTTAATTCAAGAATGTTGGGTATGTCTGCATAAAACCAGAATCCTAATAATTTGAGTAAACCCTCAAATCTAAAGAAACATGGGGTCCTTGAGACCAGGATTCCAAAAATGAGATAATAAATATTTTCTGAATTCATTTGCTCACAACTGACTGGCAACATGAGGCAATTAAAAATTGATTATTATCTTGACTTCACTCATTTGTGGAGTATAAAAATAGCATCAGCACACTCACAGACTCCGAGAAGGGGCTAGTGGTTACCAAAGGAGAGGGGTTGGGAAGGGAGAAGGGGATTAAGGGGCACTATAATTAGCACTCATAATATAGGTAGGTTACAGGGAAGGCAGTACAGCACAGAGAAGACAAGTAGTGACTCTAGAGCATCTTACTACACTAATAGACAGTGACTGCAATGTGGAGGTGAGGACTTGATAATATGGGTGAATGCTGAAACCACAATGTTCACGTGAAACCTTCATAAGATTGTATATCAATGATATTTTAATTTAAAAAATTATTATCTCACTTGCAAACATAAGCTCTAATAGTATGGAACCTAACCGAATTACAGAGTCATCAAAATATGGTGACAACTTCATTATGGCTATTTTTCAAAAAAGCAAGAGAAAAGTAAAGACAGAATGGAATATAAAAAAACAATCATCTCAGGCTTAATATATACAAACATGACATGAAAAGGTAGAGCATAACAACTTTGATATTCTATATTTAAAAAGCCCAAAAGGCACCAAAAGTACTCTGTCCTACAAAGGCTTTTATACCTTGATAATCTTCCTGTTCTTGCCGTTCATTGATATCTAGTGTGAGCTTTTTCATTCTCATCCTCTCTTCTTTTTCTGCTTGTTGCTGGTTCCAGTGATTTGCAGCAAGTTGGGAAGACATGGGTACATTAAGGATCTTAAACTGAGAAAAAAAGTAACAAAGAAATCACAAATGGTTTGAGAACACTGAGAGAAAAACATTTCAAATAAAATAGCAAGTAGAATTAAATGAGTTTAGAAAAATAATACTAATGTCTTTTTTCCCTCTAAGTCAATAAAGATGGTATCATCTGAGAACACAGATAACAGCATTACTCTACTAGAGACAAACCCTTTAAGGTTAGATGGGAAGTAGGAGGTGGTAAGTTTCAGCCTCCATGAAAAGCAGAAGCTCCTCTTTAAGGTGCCCTGTTTGGAAGCACACATCTAGCAAAAGGACATCATTTTCCAGCCTCTAGATATTATGTATGGGTAACTGTCAGAAAGGCTTTTTTATATATAGCTGTAATATACATCCTTTTCATTTCTATCCAGTGGAATCAGTTCTGCCTTTTGAACCATATACAACAAATCTAGTCCACCTTTAGTATTAACAAACTTTCTTAATATTTCTTAAGATAGCTGTGATGTTGAAAAGGAGGAGTTAGGCACAGACCTATGAGATCTATTTCTCTATTACAGGAGAGTCCTTGTCTTTGGAATGTTGTTGTTTTTAGCAGGATGTCTCTGGTTTAGGATTGTGCAGGGTAAACAAACCTAGATAGAATCTTATGAATTTATGGGCCATGGCTCCCTGGAAACTAAGTAAGCTGTTTAATTATTTGAGTATAAAATGGAGATGGCTTCATAACCTAAATTCTCTCAGCTGTGTATAACTTGCATACCTCACTTAAGGCACTTCCCCTAATACTAGACCAAAGGCATGTCTCATGCAGAAAGGACAGACTTGGGAGCTGTGCTCAGGATCCCAGAGCTCTCTCTGCTTGATCTATGCCTTTTGAATGCCTGCATCCTTGAAATTATTAGTAAAGCTTAACACTGCATAAAATCTCTGATTCATTAGAATCTGATTTAACAATTTGACTCTTTGTATTAGCTCAGATGTCCTCTCTTGGTATTCTCTTTTAAGAGGCACTTAGTTTGTCAATGTTCCTCTTAAACTGTAATACCTAGAACTAAAAGCACCAGACCAGATACACTAAGGTCAAAAAATATAAAGTGTGGGCATGAAATTATCTATAAATCCAACTAACCACATTTCATCTTTAGCTCACAGATAATTAAATGTCTCACATACCAAAAGAATAATATAATTGAAGAATAGTCCTCTTAGTTACCAACCTTGTAGACCTCACCCCTGCTCTCCAGTGAACTTAGTTTGACATGACCTGCTCTTAGTGGTCTAGCACAGAATCCTTGTAACTATCTCTTTCTATTTTGTGAGCTCAAAACCTTTTTTTAAACTACAGTTTGATGTCCTTAACATATCTAAAATACGTTATTTAAAATGTCAATTTGAGTTGAGAAATGCATACAATCAAGAAAACATCACTGGATGGAGTCAATGAGCATATCCACCATCTCCAAAGGTTCCTCTTGTCCCTTTGTAATGCATCTCATCCCTCCCCCAGCCCCAGGCAACTGCTCATCTGCTTTCTGTCACTGATTAGCCTGTACCTTCTATAATTTTATATAAACTGAATCATACAATACTTACTTTACTTAGTCCAGCTCTTTAAACTTACTCCAGTGATTCTGAGATGCATCTGTGTTGCCATATTACCAACAGCTTATTACTTTTTTTACAGAATAACCCTCTCTTGTATGAATATTCTAGTTTATCTGTTGTTGACATCTGTGGTGCTATTAAATTTAGTTGAACATTCATGTGCAAATGTGTAAAAATTAGAACATATGTCCTATGGCACTCAGCACATAGGACATATGTTCTAATTTCTCTTAAATGAAAAATGCTAGGAATGGAAAAGCTGGGAATATCTGGTATATTTTATTTTTTAAGAAACTGCAAAAATGGTTTCCATAGTGGTGGCACCACTTTACATTCTACTAGCAGTGTATAAGAGTTCTAGTTCCTTCATATCCTTGTCAACACTAGGTATGGCCAGCCTATTTAATTTTAGCCATTTTAGTGAGTATACAGTATTATTTTCATTTTCCTAATGACTAAGATTGTTTAAAAAATCTAGAATTATGCTAAAAATCGACATCAAGTTTACTGGATTGTACAGTATTTTTTCCTTGTTCTTCAAAAAAGCAAATATTTGTCCACTATGAATCTCCTGACTATTTCTTTCTGGAAGACTTCTAAGTTTAATGACAGCTGGTCTACAATCACATATAGGTCTTTCAGTCCTTCAGGATATAAGTTGTTTATGCCTGAAGATGAACTCATTTAAAGTAGATAAATTATCCCTTTTTGATAATGCCTAATTTTACCTAATATTTAACCTACCTTTTCAGGTTGAGATCTTTCTTCTGGATAGAAAGGGAAGTGAACAGTTGTTTTCCTACAACAAGGCAGTGGGATTACCCTTCCTTGTTCTATAACCATGAACACAGCATTTTAAGAAAGCACCTCATGCCAACTGCACTTCAATATAAACAAAACAAAACAGAACTCCTTTTGAACCACATCTTCTTTAAAAATGGCTGGCTGTGGGTTATTTCTAAATTCTAGTGTATATGGTCTGATGATGGTCAATTTCTCCTCCTTCCACAATTAATTCTATGCTATCTTTGCCCCTTCTGCAGGTTTCCTGTCATTTTCACATTACAATCAGTTCTTTCCTGAAATACACACTTGCAGGCAGCACAACAAAGAAAAAGAAGTTAAGAACATTTGGGTAGTCACAGACTGGATTCACACTTCAGCCCTATCACTTATTATTATGGCCTAGCTAATCACCTGTGAATGCTCTTCTTCTCACCTACACAATGAAGAAAGAAATGCCATCTTTTAAGGCTGTTGAGAAAATGAAATGAGATAAAATGTGTAAAGTGCTCAGTATGGCACTCAACACACAGTAGGCACTCTGTAAATACTAACCCATTTAAGTAACGCATTTAAATAATCCATTAAAGTTCGGAGTAATAGTCTTCCCCATTACTTCCTATACATTCTGGAAATCAATCTGTTAGCAAAATAGAGTAAGTTGGTTTTTAAAAAATCACCCTCTTTTCAGAAAAACAAGCAGAAATTGAAATCCTTAACTACCGTCTAACTGTGTTTAATCTCTATCAGGAATGCAAAGACAGGGCTTGCTGCAAATGTTTATTTCCACTAACAAGAACAACTGAAACAAAGTTAAATAAAATGGCATCATTTCCTATAATAAACCTTTAATTTATTATTCAAAATTCAAGAAGATACACACAAAAGTGAAAAAGTTCAGTTAAAAATGAATTTTCTGCCAGATGTTCTACATGTGTCTAATATGTGAAACAAAAACGTCATAGTAAATTTACTCTTCCTATATATGAGTGTGACATGTTATAATTAATTCATAATTAAATTCTTTATTTTCAGCACTATTTCTGTGGAAAGCATTCTGATGCCTTTGTATTTCCATATCCAGGCACTATAAATCACTGGTAGAGAAAAGTTGTATTGAAATAGATATTGTGAACAGTTGGGTCAAACTACCATGATAGCACAGAGAGAGAGACATCAAATTCTAGAGAGAAAGACCACAACTATGAGAACAGTTTCCAAAATGAAGACTTGAAGCAATTTTCCAATCTTCCCTTATTAGAACAATTATGAAATCTGGTGAGCAGATATATCTGAGGTACAACTAACTAAGTAAAATTTAACCTGTCAGTATAAATCAATAAAGACAGAACCACATAAATACATTAATCTTAGAGATATGATTACATATAAAAGAACAATGCTTCAGCTACAATAAAAATTCAGTAAGTTTTAGCTATTATTATTTCAATTACTCTATTATTTTTATTATAGGTAGGAATTCTGGACAATGTTGAGCATTGTCTCAGTGAAATACAAAATACCTATTAAGCTTTGAGAATGACAGCTAAATTTTTTTTTTTTAGTTTTTCCAGCTATTTATTATGAAAAAATTCAAATGTGAACTAAAGTTGAAAGAAGAGTACAATGAACACATATATACTCTCCAAATACATAATCCAATTTCACAATTGTCCCAACAGTGTCTTTCTCTGTTTTCCCTTTGAAACAAGGATCCAATTAAAGCTTTCCCATTTCATTTGGTTGACTTGCTCTTTAGTCTCTTTTTCTTCTTTAGTTTTTTTTTTTTAACCTAGAACAGGGGTCTAGATTCTTCTGTAAAGGGCCAGATAGTGAATATTGTATGTTTTGCATGCCAAGAAACAAAATCAAGGTAGGTACTTAGATTAACAACCATTTAAAAATATGAAAGCCATTCTGAGCTCACAGCTGGAGAAAAAAAAAAAGCAGTGGGCTAGGTTTGACAGCTAAATTTTAAGTCATTCTCTGTTACTAGTATAAAGTAAGATGCTATAGTTGATTGAGATGGTTAAGGGTAAAGAGGGGTGCAAGTCTGAGTTTCTTATGCAAATTAGAGACCCCAACATCACAACATTCTCTTTCTCAGCTGAATGGTATTTTCTCAGTGGTTGTACTAACTGGTTTTAAACATTTATAAATATATGCAAACAGAGGGAGTGAGACATTACTGTTTACGAAACAGTCAAGCAAAGCAGCCCAATAAGAAATATAGATTGATAATTTCTTGATTCCCATGAAATCACAACCTGGAATTCTAAGATGCTTTTATCTGTCACCATATTAACATATTCAGAGAGAAAAACAGGGTGACCATTTTTTCCCCTTATTAGGTTCCTGATAACATTTGAAATTTCCTTCATAATTCAGTAATGATGAGCCTAATGACAATGGTACTAATCATACTACTCAAAGAGTATAAAACATTATGAAGAAAACTTCATAATGATTTGGTCAAAAAATGTGGAAAATGTAGACTTTCTATTCATTTACAAAACAATTTATTCTAGAAAATTCTAGATCCTCTAAAGGGAAATAACTATAAATAAAAGATAAAAATATGTTTTACCACTTTCCACAAGTTTTACAAAAGGAAAAGTTCTCAAGTATTATCTGCTAAAATAGAAAAGAGAGAGCAGTAAGTACAGATAGCACAAGAGACAAATTTCCTGATGCTGCCCTAAGTCATTTACCATAAAGCTACTAAGAAACTTTCAGAGGAGATGCACTGTTTGTGAAACCTTCATAAGATTGTGTATCAATGATACCTCAATTAAAAAAAAAAATCTAAAATAAAAAAAAAGACATACTGCTTTATAGTAAATTATTAGACAAAAAGATTAAAGTTATTCAAACTAGATTTCCTGGAACATGATAATGGCAATAAAATTGATTTAGGTTTTACTTTAAAGCTGCTTCATAACTGTAGTTGAAATATGAAAAAAAAATGTATCCACATAAACATATATAATCCCAAGTTATTGTGATGGGTATCAATTACTCCAGCCAAAAGATACGTAAAACAAATGACTCCTTATAAATATTAACCACAATAAGTGGGTTGTTTACAAGTATTAAACTATAATAAATATATTGTGTATTTATTTAAAACAATAAAAAAGCTCTTTAAAATATTACATAATGGTTCTTTTGCACAAGAACTTTTAATTATCAAACATTTTGATTCATTACTTTACTTCATAAACAATTAAGTCTAGAAGGAAATAAATCAATAGCATTATCCTTTCTTTTCAACTACTTACTTCACTGGTGCAAATTTTTATTTTTCTAATGACTACAGAAGAAAGTTATTTCTATTTGGTGCACAAAAAAGTCTTTCAGTTAAGAATTAAAGATTCCTATAAGGCAACACATTTCACATTTCTAGAAAAACTGTTGCACCAGAAGGGCCAACACCCAAAAATCAAATAAAGAAATAAAAACCAGAACAAAATATACTTTCTTTTTCAGACCACAATATACCAGTAATGTTTCTTCAAATGTTCTTAAAACTGAACATTTTCCAAAATTTCAAATGAAGTTTATGAGTGGAAACTTTACTTAATAACCAAGTACTCTGAATTCTCATTTCATGTTTGCTAATATTTTTAATAAAGTCCAATAAAAATGTTTCCTTAACATCTAAACAAAATCTCATATTTTAAGAAACATGGACTTCCCCACTCTTCATTTTGTATAAAGTTATATGGATTACACAGTATAAAATCTATTCCCTTCAAACCAAAAATATTTCTTCTAAAAAATAAAGTCTTATTTTGATCCATACAATTTAGAATTGAGGACTGCTAAAATGAATTTAGTTTTCAAAGCTCAAAAGTTTAAGGTAAGTTTTGATTTAATTATGCCCACATATTCTGAAAGAGTCAAATGCAGAGCACAAGTTAACACAGGTATAATGAGTTTTCACATGAGCCTTAGAAAAGGGAGAGACAAATGAAGAAAATGGATTATTTGCTGCTGTGTGCTGTCATCTTCAGGGAAAGATATTCCTTAATCCTCTTTTTAGTTAAGAAAAATTAAGCTCAGAAGTGCCAATGTAACACAAATGTTCAGTAGCTGTACAGAAAAGGGAACCAAGGTGGGCCTAACTGAAGTTGACATGTATGGCCCTTCACAATTCAAAAAAATATCTTTTTGTGCCAAGAAAATCTGCAGAAGTTAGGTAGGGAAGGGAAGGGCTGAGAGCTTTTAAAGAAAAAAGAATGAAGCAGACCTAAAATGGGCCAAATGAAACAGAGAAGTCTAGCTCAAAGAACTAAGTAGTCCCTAGAAAAGAAAAACAAAAGCTCTGGGCTTTGCAAATCCTGGTTAGTACGGTCATTAGCAGTTTGAGATGCTCTAAAGAGAGCAGTTTGCAAAGATCTCAGTCCCACACTGACTTTTAGGGTCTTGATCAAAAAAGTCCTTATTTTTCTAGGAATGGAGTGGAGGATGGGTGGGGAGTGGGGAAACGACAGAGTTCACACCTGGCCTGAGGGTGGGGATGGTGGACTTCCCTGAAAGCACATACACCAGACGCAGGGATGAAGGAATGCCCTGATGACTGGAAAGGAATTAGGAAGACAGTGTCTGAAAAAGATACAGTAGTGCTCTGAACCAAATCAAAGTTAACTATTAACATGAGTCATGATGTAAGCCTTTGCTAGCCCTCCATTCTATCACTGGAATTGGTGTATAGCTTTTTTTTTTTTTTTGGTATCATTAATCTACAATTACGTGAGTGACATTACGGTTACTAGACTCCCCCTATCATCATGGTGTATAGCTTTTATATCTCAAGATTCACTTGCACTATAGCAAAATAATGGTATACAGTACAACTTTGATCCTTTGTGTAAATGAGAAATTACCTGACAAGAACAGAGATAAAAATTAATTTAGGCATTACCTGTGTGAGGCTGTACTGGTGGGGAGGGAACAGAATATCCCTTCCATCTCAGATGAGACCTTATTAGAGGAGTTCCCCTGCCATCCCAGCTAATGCAGAGGTACCTCCCACAGCCTTCTCCCCACCCTAGTTGCTTTTTTGCCTCTTATATTGCTTTATTTTCCTTCATAGCATTCTCCCCAACCTGACATTATGTAAATTCTTTATTGTCTGCCTCCTAACACTAGAAAGAAAGCTCCCAAGAGAGGAAGGAATTTGGCTGACTGCCCTATGGGAAGTGGGGAAATGACAGAGTTCATGCCTGGCCTGAGGGTGGGGATGGTGGACTTTCCTGAAAGTCTAGATCAGTGCCTGGTGTGTAGCAGGCAGACAGTAAGTACCTGTTAAATGATAATCTGAATGAATGTGGAAGCCAGATACTGGACTTGTCTAAGATAAGCTGTGATCACTGTCACATTTCATAGAATCTAAAATTCCATTAATTATTTTATATATACCACTAAAACAGAAAAAATGTTGCCAATTATCAAGAGATTCCATCAACTCTAAGGGGCAGCCTATTTTCAGAAATGTTAAAATGTAAAAAAGTATTTATAGAATTAGTAATATATATCTTAGAGTTGTGTCTTGGAGTTGTACTTTATTGCCTATAGTAACAGCTTAGTACTCAAGGAAAAGATTTTGAGGACTATCTGTAAGGAAAAGAAAGGGAGGCAGTATGAGAATGGAGGTTTAGGGGTCAAACCAAAAACAATGATGTTCAAGAGAAATCTTGGCAACTGAGTATCCTCCTGAGATGCATCTGTCACTATCCTCCTTTGCTCTTTCACCCTGAGCTTATTTATGAAACCTTCTCATAAAAGTCAAGGTATTTATATATTCCAACGAATACATATGAATTTAATCCTTTCCATTAAAAATTATCGATGATACAAGTCAGATGTATCTTCTATACAATAGATAAAATTATTTCTACCACTATTTTAAATGTTTCCAACTCTTTTTCCTTATAAAAAAAAGAATTTAGAACCTATCAAAAAAATTTACTACTTCTATTTGATAAATTACAATCAATTGTGAATATGAAGCACTTTCTTACCTGCTGTTTATTGCCTTTTCTTGTTAACATGACAAACGGCATTGTGTCTGCAGACTCTGCCTCTCCCTCCCCACCACCAAGGGCAGGCCCTTTCCTCAGCTGGCTTTTGAGATGCAAGGGAATAGCAACATCAAGTTGGTGTACTTTAACAGATTCGCCACTTCGCTGCTTAAAGACAGAAATAAAAAAATATAAAACTTCATAGTACACAGATATATGTAAATATAAATGGCAAACAATTCAGCGCTACATTTCTTAAAACATAATAATCATCACAGCCGTAATCTTTCTGAAATGCAGATCAAAGCGGAGTTGTCCCCTACCTTCAAACCTTTACAGAGGCTTGGAAGAACTATGTAATTTTGTTCCTGTTTATTGCTCTAGCCTCTCCCAAGCCCAAACACACAATGTTACAGGTTATATTAAATTTCCCTGTTCCTCAAATGAACTGTTGCATACTCACAGCAGACATCTTCTTTCCAAATCACTGTCATAACTGCCTGCTCATCTGTGAGAACTCCTCACCAGACTGGTAGGGTTCATCACTATATACACTTTCCCAGGTGTTTTCTAGTAGTGCTTTACACACAGCAGGAACTCAATTACAATTAAAGAAAGAACTGAAGCTACCTATGTTCTGATTAACTGCATGTTTGTTAGTATCGATTATTTTTAATACTTGAACTGGATTTATGAACCAATTATTCAAACAAACCTTCAATGAAGACTTCGTGTGAGTTAGCCTTGGAGATATTAATATTAATAGCACAGCCTCTAAGGAGGAGCCAAGATGGCGGCATGAGTAGGGCAGTGGAAATCTCTGAAAACCATATATATTTTTGAAAATACAACAAATACAACTATTCCTAAAAGAAAGACCATAAGATACAGTACAACAACCAGGCTACATATACATCAGCAAGAACTCAGTGCCTCACGAAGAGGGCAAGATACAAGCTGCGGCCCAGTGGTACCTGAGAGCCTGCCCCACCCCAGATCCCCAGCGGGAGGAAAGGAGTCGGAGTGGGGAGGGAGTGGAAGCCCAGGACTGCTAAATACCCAGCCCTAGTCATCCACATGAGGAGCACAGACACACACTGCGTGGTGTGCTGGGTATTAGGGAAACAGAACAGTAAAAACTGTGAGTGGGTCCCAAAGCTGGTGTCCCTGGGACAAAAGAAAAGCGAGTGCTTTTTGAAAGCCTTAAAGGGAAAGGGGCCTCACAGCTGGACGGAAGCATCCTGGGACACTCAGCCCAGCAGCTGGGAATCCTGGGGAAATTCAGGTGCTTCAGCCTCCCGGGAGGCAGCGCAGCTCTGAAGCCCCTCATGGCGATAAACAGCCTCATGTCCACTCTCCCTCAGGCGCAGCCCCAATAGCAGGGGAGCAGCCTGAGAGCAGCTGTGCCCACAGCAACCGCCCAGAGCCTCCTCCGCAGATGCCCGGGCCAGACTAAGAGGCCCCGCCGGCGCGCACAGACAGAGGAAGCCGGGACAGTGTGCCAAGGGTTGCCGTTCTCGCAGGAGAGCACACCCGGCATGCATGCCCCTCCCCATAGGGCTCTGGGATGCCCCGACAGCGGCTCCGCCGGTGGCGGCTCAGGAAATAAAACCAGAAGCTGCTCTGAGGAGGGCAAGGTGACCAGCAAGCAGGAAGGGGCTTTGTTCTCCCAGCTAACACATGTGTCAACTGCCCACGACTACCTCTATAGCAATGAAAAGGCAGAAGAAACTGACCCAGTCCAGAATCACCCAGACAACCCCTGAGAGGGAGCCTGGGGAGATAGATTTAACCAATCTTCCAGAAAAAGAATTAAAAATAAAGGTCATAACCATGCTGATAGACCTGCAGAGAAATATGCAAGAGCTAAAGGATCAAGTTACAATCTCTGGAAGGAATTAAGACAGACTGGATGAGGTGCAAGAGACAGTTAATGGAATAGAAACCAGAGAACAGGAACAAAGAGAAGCTGAGGCAGAGAGAGATAAAAGGATCTCCAGGAATGAAAGAGTACTAAGAGAACTGTGTGACCAATCCAAACGGAACAATATTCGCATTATAGGGGTACCAGAAGAAGAAGAGAGAGAAAAAGGGATAGAAAGTGTATTTTTAGAAATAATTGCTGAAAAGTTCCCCAAACTGGGGGAGGAAATAGTATCTCAGACCATGGAAGCCCAAAGAACTCCCAACACAAGGGACCCAAGGAGGACACCAAGACACATAATAATTAAAATGGCAAAGATCAAGGACAAGGATAGAGTATTAAAGGCAGCCAGAGAGAGAAAAAAGGTTACCTACAAAGGAAAACCCATCAGGCTGTCATCAGACTTCTCAACAGAAACCTTACAGGCCAGAAGAGAATGGCATGATATATTTAATGCAATGAAACAGAAGGCCCTTGAACTAAGGATACTGTATCCAGCACGTCATCATTTAAATATGAAGGAGGGATTAAACAATTCCCAGAGAAGCAAAAGTTGAGGGAATTTGCCTACCACAAACCACCTCTACAGGACATTTTAAAGGGACTGCTCTAGATGGAATCACTCCTAAGGCAAAATAGATGTCACAAGAGAAAATAAAATGACAACAAAGAAAGCAGACCAACCAAACACTAACTAAAGGCAAAAAATAAAATCAATTACTCACAAAGGCAGTCAAAGGAAACACAAAAGAGCACAGAATAAAACACCTAACATAAAGAATGGAGGAGGAAGAATAAGAAGGGAGAGAAATAAAGAATCATCAGACTGCGTTTATAATAGCTTAATAAGTGGGTTAAGTTAGACAGTTAGATAGTAAAGAAGCTACCCTTGAACTTTTGGTAACCACGAATCTAAAGTCTGCCATGGCAATAAGTGTATATCTTTCAATTATAACCCTAAATGTAAATGGACCGAATGCACCAATCAAAAGACACAGAGTAATAGAATGGTTAAAAAAACAAGACCCATCTATATGCTGCTTACAAGAGACTCACTTCAAACCCAAAGACATACATACACAGACTAAAACTCAAGGGATGGAAAAACATATTTCATGCAAACAATAGGGAGAAAAAAGAAGGTGTTGCAGTACTAGTATCAGACAAAATAGACTTCAAAACAAAGAAAGTAACAAGAGACAAAGAAGGACATTACATAATGATAAAGGGGTCAGTCCAAAAAGAGGATATAACCATTATAAATATATACGCACCCAACAGAGGAGCACCAACATATGTGAAACAAACACTAAGAGAATTAAAGGAAGAAATAGAATGCAATGCATTCATTCTAGGAGACTTCAACAGTCCACTCACTCTGAAGGGCAGATAACCCAACAGAGAAAAAGTAAGCAGAGAGAGGCACTGAAGAACACATTAGAACAGATGGACCTAACAGACACCTACAAAACTCTAACCCAAAAGCAGCAGAATACACATTCTTCTCAAGTGCACATGGAATATTTTCCAGAATAGACCACATACTAGGCCACAAAAAGAGCCACAGTAAATTCAAAAAGACTGAAATTCTACCAACCAACTTCTCAGAGCACAAAGGTATAAAATTAGAAATAAAATGTACAAAGAAAGCAAAAAGGCTCACAAACACATGGAGGCTTAACAACATGCTCCTACATCATCAATGGATCAATGACCAAATTAAAATAGAGATCAAGCAATATATGGAGACAAATGACAACAACAATACAAAACGCCTCAACTTCTGTGAGACGCAGTGAAAGCAGTTCTAAGAGGAAAGTACATAGCAATCCAGGCCTATTTAAAGAAGGAAGAACAATCCCAAATGAATAGTCTAAAGTCACAATTATTGAAATTGGAAAAAGAAAAACGAATAAGGCCCAAAGTCAGGAGAAGGAGGGACATAATAAAGATCAGAGAAGAAATAAATAAAATTGAGAAGAATAAAGCAATAGAAAAAAAATCAATGAAACCAAGAGCTGGTTCTTTGAGAAAATAAACAAAATAGATAAGCCTCTAGCCAAACTTATTAAGAGAAAAAGAGAATCGACACACATCAACAGAATCAGAAACGAGAATGGAAAATCACGACAGACTCCACAGAAATACAAAGAATTATTAAGACTACTATGAAAACCTATATGCTAACAAGCTGGAAAACCTAGAAGAAATGGACAATTTCCTAGAAAAATACAACCTTCCAAGACTGACAAAGGAAGAAACACAAAAGTTAAACAAACCAATTACAAGCAAAGAAATTGAAATGGTAATAAAAAAACTACCCAAGAACAAAACCCCTGGGCCAGATGGATTTACCTCGGAATTTTATCAGACATACAGAGAAGACATAATACCCATTTTCCTTAGTTTTCCAAAAAATAGAAGAGGAGGGAATACTCCCAAACTCATTCCATGAAGCCAACATCACCCTAATACTAAAAACAGGCAAAGACCCCACCAAAAAAGAAAATTACAAACCAATATCCCTGATGAATGTAGATGCAAAAATACTCAACAAAATATTAGCAAACCGAATTCAAAAATATATAAAAAGGATCATACACCATGACCAAGTGGGATTCATCCCAGGGATGCAAGAATGGTACAACATTCAAAAAGCCATCAACATCATCCACCACATCAACAAAAAGAAGAACAAAAACCACATGATCATCTCCATAGATGCTGAAAAAGCATTTGACAAAATTCAACATTCATTCATGATAAAAACTCTCAACAAAATGGGTAGAGAGGGCAAGTACCTCAACAAAATAAAGGCCATCTATGATAAACCCACAGCCAACATCATACTGAACAGCGAGAAGCTGAAAGCTTTTCCTCTGAGATCGGGAACTAGACAGGGATGCCCACTCTCCCCACTGTTATTTAACATAGTACTGGAGGTCCTAGCCACGGCAATCAGACAAAATAAAGAAATACAAGGAATCCAGATTGGTAAAGAAGAAGTTAAACTGTCACTATTTGCAGATGGCATGATACTGTACATAAAAAACCCTAAAGACTCCACCCAAAAACTACTAGAACTGATATTGGAATACAGCAAAGTTGCAGGATACAAAATTAACACACAGAAATCTGTGGCTTTCCTAGACACTAACAATGAACCAATAGAAAGAGAAATCAGGAAAACAACTCCATTCACAATTGCATCAAAAAGAATAAAATACCTAGGAATAAACCTAACCAAAGAAGTGAAAGACCTATACCCCGAAAACTACAAGACACTCTTAAGAAAAATTAAAGAGGACACTAACAAATGGAAACTCATCCCATGCTCTTGGCTAAGAAGAATCAATATAATCAAAATGGCCATCCTGCCCAAAGCAATATACAGATTTGATGCAATCCCTATCAAATTACCAGCAACATTCTTCAACGAACTGGAACAAATACTTCAAAACTTCATATGGAAATACCAAAGACCCCGAATAGTTAAAGCAATCCTGAGAAAGAATAAAGTGGGGGGGATCTCACTCCCCAACTTCAAGCTCTACTACAAAGCCACCGTAATCAAGACAATTTGGTACTGGCACAAGAACAGAGCCACAGCCCAGTGGAACAAATTCAGACTCCAGACATTAACCCAAACATATATGGTCAATTAATATTCGATAAAGGAGCCATGGACATACAATGGCGAAATGACAGTCTCTTCAACAGATGGTGCTGGCAAAACTGGACAGCTACATGTAAGAGAATGAAATTGGACCATTGTGTAACCCCATACACAAAAGTAAATTCAAAATGGATCAAAGACCTGAATGTAAGTCATGAAACCATAAAACTCTTAGAAAAAAACATAGACAAAAATCTCTTAGACATAAACATGAGTGACCTCTTCTTGAACGTATCTCCCCGGGCAAGGAAAACAAAACCAAAAATGAACAAGTGGGAAGATATCAAGCTGAAAAGCTTCTGAACAGCAAAAGATACCATCAATAGAACAAAAAGGTACCCTACAGTATGGGAGAATATATTTGTAAATGAAAGATCCGATAAAGGCTTGACATCCAAAATATATAGAGTTCACCCACCTCAACAAACAAGAAACAAATAATCCAATTAAAAAATGGGCAGAGGAAATGAATAGACAGTTCTCCAAAAAAGAAATTCAGATGGCCAACAGACACATGAAAAGATGCTCCACATTGCTAGTCATCAGAAAAATGCAAATTAAAACCACAATGAGATATCACCTCACACCAGTAAGGATGGCTACCATCCAAAAGACAAACAACAACAAATGTTGGCGAGGTTGTGGAGAAAGGGGAACCCTCCTGCACTGCTGGTGGGAATGTAAATTAGTTCAACCATTGTGGAAAGCAGTATGGAGGTTCCACAAAATGCTCAAAATAGACTTACCATTTGACCCAGGAATTCCACTTCTAGGAATTTACCCTAAGAATGCAGCACTCCAGTTTGAAAAAGACAGACGCACCCCTATGTTTATTGCAGCACTATTTACAATAGCCAAGAATTGGAAGCAACCTAAGTAAGTGTCCATCAGTAGATGAATGGATGGATAAAGATGTGGTACATATACACAATGGAATATTATTCAGCCATAAGAAGAAAACAAATCCTACCATTCGCAACAACATGGATGGAGCTAGAGAGTACTATGCTCAGTGAAATAAGCCAAGCAGAGAAAGACAAATACCAAATGATTTCACTCATCTGTGGAGTATAAGAACAAAGCAAAAACTGAAGGAACAAAACAGCAGCAGAATCGCAGAACCCAAGAAGGGACTAACAGTTACCAAAGGGAAAGAGACTGGGGAGAATGGGAGGGTAGGGAGGGATAAGGGCGGGGAAGAAGTAAGAGGGTATTATGATTAGCATGTATAATGTGGGGGGTGGGGGAAAGGGGAGGGCTGTGCAACACAGAGAAGACAAGTAGTGATTCTACAACATTTTGCTATGCTTACGGATAGTGACTATAATGGGGTTTGTGGGGGGGACTTGGTATAGGGGAGAGCCTAGTAAACATAATATTCTCCATGTAATTGTAGATTAATGATAACAAAAAAAAAAGAGAGAAAGAAAAGGGGGATTACTCCCTGAGAGGATAAAACTAACTGCAAATCAACGATTAATGCATGCTTTACATATCCTTAATTTTGATCTTTTAAAGGGTGTCGTGTTATCAGCTATGGAAGTACATTTTTCTGATAATATTTCTTTCTCTTAAAAAAAAAAGCAGTTCCTGTGTTGTGGTCTCCAATAGGTTCTTCACAATGGTATAAAGGTCATATCAAAGTGTGGGCAAAGGGTTTGTTTGTGTTTATACAGAGGATCAAAGCCTAATTTGGCTACACAGAAAACGAATTAAGATCTGATATGAAGAAGAACTTCCAACATCAACATCCTCTGGAAGAGTCATTCCAGAAGATGATCATCAAAAGATCCTGGCGCTGTTGCAGTTGTAGTTGCATTCATCCCACCGGTTCCTGGACTTGCCATTGGAATGAAGATGGAGATATCTAAGCTGGCCTGTGCATACAGTAAAACAACAAATTTGACTGGATCTATATTGTCGGAACTCAACCAAGAATTAGGAGAAGTGCAAGTTGTAGCGCTCCAAAATCGTGCGACTATAGACTATCTACTATTAATAGAACATATGGGATGTGAACAGTTCCCAGGAATGTGTTGTTTTAATTTGTCTGATTTTTCTCAAACTATTGAAATTCAGTTAGACAATATCACATCATTGATATGTTTTCACAAATGCCTAGGGAACCTAACTGGTTTTCTTGGTTTCACTGGATATGGCTGGTAATTGTAGGTCTGCTTTTGTTATGTATCTGTATTCCTATTCTGTTAATGTGTGTACATAATTTAATTAGTAGTTTGTTAAAACCTATACGTGCTTATGTTACTCTACAAGAAGATATGTCAAAGAAATAATCAATCTTCCCATGTTTTCTTCCGCCTGCTACTTCTATAGCTTTTCTTCTTCCTTCCTAATTACAACCCTTTAGTAGAATTCGTGCCTCATATAGAAAATTACCGAGTATCATAATTCTTCCAAGTGGTAAAGATACCTCAAGACAAATGCTGGGCATAGAAGCTACAGGGCATAAATATGCAAAGAAATAAAAAGCTAACCATTTCAAACAATAAGGCTTCTCTCTCACTTACCAACTTCACATTTCCCTGTATGGCCCCGGAAGATGACTGGTTAGCCAGAGACGGGTAAGATTCCTCAAGGGAGGAACAACCTAAGACAGGCATAGTTGCAGGGGGGCCATCAGGTGAGAAATTGGGGATCAACAGAGGTGAGGTTTAGAACCTCACCCCCCGTTTTGAGAGAAATCTTCTGCATCCATGAATGTTTTGTTGCCCTTGACTAGCTTGGATTAATACTTAGTCTATAGGCACAGACCTGATCATCTACATTTGCCCTCTTACAGCACTAAATTATGTTTTCTAACTTTATCTTGCATCTACCTACCACTTCAGTATTTTATTAAAAAAAAAAAAAGGTAGAAATGTGGGATCCACATATAAATCAAATATAAAAATCAAACGAATAATCATATTTGACTTGATTGTTTATAGTTCATGATGCGTGATCAAAACCGAAAGTTTCTGTGATATGACTGCCCTTGCACTGTTCACCATGTAAGAACTTATTCACTATGTAAGAACTTGTTCACCATGTAAGAACTTGTTCGTTATGCTTCAGAAGATTGGAGACTGTTGAGAATTAGGCTTGGGGTTGATTAATGATTGTGCATTGAGTCCCCTATACAGAATTTTATTGTTGTTAACAACCATTTGATCAATAAATATGAGAGATGCCCTCTCAAAAAAAAAAAAGGTGATGACAAATGTATGTTTAATACCATGGGATGGTGTTTCTGATATACTGTTAAAAGAAAAAAACAGGTTACAAAAGAGTATAATTCCATGAACCCCTACTCACTTAATTATATATACATGTACATTAAGAAAAATGCAGAGAATTGATACAAAAGGTTAATATAGGAGTTGTGTAAGACTATTGATTCTATTTTATAAGTACTGTCTGATTTTTCTACAACAGACCTGCATTGCTTGAGTAATAAAATACTATGAAAGTAGAAAAAAAAAAGAGAAGAGTAAAACAATAGAAAAAAAATCAATGAAACCAAGAGCTGGTTCTTTGAGAGAATAAACAAAATAGATAAACCCCTAGCCAGACTTATTAAGAGAAAAAGAGAACCTGCACACATTAACAGAATCAGAATCACAACAGACCCCTCAGAAATACAAAGAATCATTAGAGAATACTATGAGAATCTATATGCTATCAAACTGGAAAACCTGGAAGAAATGGAAAACTTCCTAGAAAAATACAACCTTCCAAGACTGACCAAGGAAGAAACAGAAAATCTAAACAGACCAATTACCAGCAACTAAATTGAAGCGGTAATCAAAAAACTATCCAAGAGCAAAACCCCCATGGCAGATATATTTACCTCAGAATTTTATCAGACATACAGAGGAGACATAATACCCGTTCTCCTTAAAGTTTTCCAAAAAATAGGAGAGGAGGGAATATTTCCAGACTCATTCTATGAAGCCAGGATCACCCTAATACCACAACCAGGCAACGACCCCACCAAAAAAGAAAATTACAAACCAATATCCCTGATGAACACAGATGCAAAAATACTCAACAAAATATTAGCAAACCAAATGCAAAAATACATCAAGAGGATCATACACCATGACCAAGTGTGATTCATCTCAGGGATGCAAGGATGGCACAACATTCAAAAATCCAACATCATCCACCACATCAACAAAAAGAAGGACAAAAAAAACCACATGATCATCTCCATAGACGCTGAAAATGCATTTGACAAAATTCAACATCCATTCATGATTATAAAACTCTCAACAAAATGGGTATAGAGGGCAAGTACCTCAACATAATAAAGGTCATGTAAGACAAACTCACAGCCAACATCATACTGAACAGCGAGAAATTGAAAGCTTTTCCTCTAAGATCAGGAACAAGATAGGGATGCCCACTCTCCCCACTGTTATTCAACATAGTACTGGAGGTCCTAGCCACGGCAATCAGACAAAACAAAGAAATACAAGGAATCCAGATTGGTAAACAAGAAGTCAAACTGTCACTATTTGCAGATGACATGATATTGCACATAACAAACCCTAAAGACTCCACTCCAAAACTACAAGAACTAATATCTGAATTCAGCAAAGTTGCAGGATAAAAAATTAATACACAGAAATCTGTTGCATTCCCATATACTAACAACGAACAAGCAGAAGGAGAAATCAGGAAAACAATTTCATTCACAATTGCATCAAAAAGAAAAAAATACGTAGGAATAAACCTAACCAAGGAAGTGAAAGACCTATACTCTGAAAACCAGAAGACACTCATGAGAGAAATTAAAGAAGATACCAATAAATGGAAACACATGCCACGCTCATGGATAGGAAGAATTAATATTGTCAAAATGGCCATCCTGCCCAAAGCAATCTACAGATTCAATGCAATCCCTATCAAAATACCAACAACATCCTTCAACAAACTGGAACAAATAATTTTAAAATTCATATGGAACCACCAAAGACCCCAAAATAGCCAGAGCAATCCTGAGAAGGAAGAATAAAGTTGGGGGGATCTCGCTCCCAACTTCAAGCTCTACTACAAAGCCACCGTAATCAAGACAATTTGGTACTGGCACAAGAACAGAGCCACAGACCAGTGGAACAGAATAGAGACTCCGGACATTAACCCAAACATATATGGTCAATTAATATACAAAAAAGGAGCCATGGACATACGATGGGGAAATGACAGCCTCTTCAACAGCTGGTGTTGGCAAAACTGGACAGCTACATGTAAGAGAATGAAACTGGATTATTGTCTAACCCCATAAACAAAAGTAAATTCAAAATGGATCAAAGACCTGAATGTAAGTCATGAAACCATAAAACTCTTAGAAAAAAACATAGGCAAAAACCTCTTGGACAAAAACGTGAGCAACTTCTTCATGAACCTATCTCCCCGGGCAAGGGAAACAAAAGCAAAAATGAACAAGTGGGACTGTATCAAACTAAAAAGCTTCTGTACAGCAAAGGACACCACCAAGAGAACAAGAAGGAATCCTACAATATGGGAGAATATATTCATAAGTGGCAGATCTGATAAAGCGTTGATATCCAAAATATATGAAGAGCTCACGCACCTCAAAAAACAAAAAGCAAATAGTCCAATTAAAAAATGGGCAGAGGAGCTGAACAGTTTTCCAAAGAAGAAATTCAGATGGCCAACAGACACATGAAAAGATGCTCCACATTGCTAATCATCAGAGAAATGCAAATTAAAACCACAATGAGATATCACCTCACACAAGTAAGGATCGCCACCATCCAAAAGACAAACAACAACACATGTTGGTGAGGTGGTGGAGAAAGGGGAACCCTCCTACACTGCTGGTGGGAATGTAAATTAGTCCAACCATTGTGGAAAGCAGTATGGAGGTTCCTCAAAAAGCTCAGAGTAGAAATACCATTTGACCCAGGAATTCCACTTCTAGGAATTTACCCTAAGAATGCAGCAGCCCAGTTTGAAAAAGACAGATGCACCCCTGTTTATTGCAGTTCTATTTACAATAGGCAGGAAATGGAAGCAACCATCAGTAGATGAATGGATAAAGAAGATGTGGTACATGTACACAATGGAATATTATTCAGCCATAAGAAGAAAACAATCCTACCATTTGCAACAACATGGATGGAGCTAGAGGGTATTATGCTCAGTGAAATAAGCCAGGTGGAGAAAGACAAGTACCAAATGATTTCACTCATATGTGGAGTATAAGAACAAAAACTGAAGGAACAAAACAGCAGCAGACTCAGAACCCAAGAATGGACTAACAGTTACCAAAGGGAAAGGGATTGGGGAGGATGGGTGGGAAGGGAGGGATAAGGTAGGGGAAAAAAAGAAAGGGGGCATTATGATTAGCATGTATAATGTGGGTGGGGGGCATGTGGAGGGCTGTGCAACACAGAGAAGACAAGTAGTGATTCTACAGCATCTTACTAGGCTGATGGACAGTGACTGTAATGGGGTTTTTGGGTGGGACTTGGTGATGGTGGGAGTCTAGTTAACATAATGTTCCTCATGTAATTATAGATTAATGATACCAAAAAAAACACACCACAGCCTCTATCCTCAAAGAGTTCATAATTTAATAAATAAGAGAGAGAAATAAATTAATCACAATTCATCTGAGTTAAGTACAGCCTGTGATGGTGATGGAGTGACTGTAAGTGCCTGTTTGGGAATGGGTAGGTGCTGAGATTTCACAAAAGCTGAATAAAAAATGGGACACTTGAGAACTTTAAGACTGTATGATTTCTTCCAAGCAGATGGTAAGACAGCAGCTTCAGGGATATGAAAGAAATTTAGGCAGGGGAAGAACAGGTGCAAAAGCAAGGACATGAATCGGCACAGTGCATTTAGGGAACTGCATATAATTTTCTATGTCTGATGAATGGAGCATAAATGGGGAAAGAGCTGAATATGATTCTCTAAAGCTACAGGTAATGCTGGAAGGCCATCAAAGTTTTAAAATTGCTTTATTACAAATTAAATAGTCTCTTGATAGAGGCTCCATATTTGCAAGAGACTTATAAATCAAGCAAAATGGTAATAAAGGTGTAGGATCTAAATTTTTATTGTTTTTTCTTTCTAAGTCCCAATTTTTTAGAGTTTTCTTGATGTTCTCCCAGGTTCACAAGATTTATAAAGACTTTCTACTTAAAATTTAAAGGAAACATGGTAGATGAATCTTGATTTTTAAATTATTTTTCCTGAGTATGAAATGAGCATGTCCTCTTCAAAAATATTTAAATACAAAAATGTATTAGTAAGAATGTCCATACCAATCCCTCCAGCTACTGCTCCCTGCCTGACTCTGGGATGCAACAACTGGTAACAACTGGGCTAGTTCTTTGGGATTTTTTCTTGCATTTACTTATGTATACATATAAACACAAGGAGCCACTATGTATATTGATCTATACTAAACATGGTTACCTTCTTTTTGATTCTGTACCTTAGGCATCTTCGTAGTTGAACATATACAGAGCTAATTATATAGATATGCCCTAATTTATTTAATTGGTCCTCTGCTGACAGACAGCTTAGCCTTTTTTTTTCCTATTACACTGTGACATCTTTGTATATTTAACTTCATGACTTATGAGAAAATTACTAAGTGTAAATTTTTAGATCAAAAGACATGCCCATTTGATAAGTTTACTAAATTTTTCCCTAAAAAGGCTGCGCTGATTTATTTTTACCACATGTAGATGTTTACCCACACTTAACCACAGTGGGTATCATCACTTCTTAAACATCTGATGATATGATAAAAAAGGTTCACTTTAATTTGTTTAACTTTTGATTATCAGTAAGGTTTTAGTATGACTGGCTATTCTTTCGATTAACAAAAAAAATTGGGTCATTCATCTTTTCTCATTGGTTTTTATGATCTCTTAGTATAGAACAAATATTAACTCTGTTGTGTAGGATTTATAGTTTTTCCCCTGGTTTATTTCTTAAAGTTTCTTATGGCATTCAGTGCAGGAAGGTAATATAAGAAAATGGTTGGGAGCAGACTGCAAGACTCTCTAGCCGTGCAGCCCTAATTATCTTTCCCACTCTGTTTCTTAAAACAAAACAAGGGAATACTAACAGTGTCTGAAAGAACTGTATGAAAAATAAATGTAAAGTCTTAAACACAGTGCTCAATAACCTTTGTAATAAATTTGCAATTCTGGCATGAAAATAAAGCAGAAATCAACTATTTTTATTGATGATTTGTTGAATAATCCATTTCCTTTCAACTGATTTGAAATGTTATCTTTATCATATTTTAAGTTGCCATGTTTTAGGTCTATTCTGGACTCTCCTCTGTTTCATTAATCTGTCTATCCCTGTGCCAACCCATTATTGTGTTTAAAATGTTTTATTATCATGTAGAGCATTTCACCCATATTCCAGAATTTTCCTAGCTATTTTGTTTATTCTTACAGATGCTTTTAATGATAATTTTGTTAAATTCATGCTGCATCCATCTCCCTGTTCTTCTCTTCCTACTCCCTCCCATGCTTCCAAATTCTCCTGGTGGGACAGAATTAGGATTGCACAAAATGCAAAGACCGAATATAATCAATGTTTTTATGAAACTGCATCTTCCTATGCCAATTGTATTAAAAGGAAGAAACTTTGTATAGTATTTGATGATCTTTAAAATTAGTGCCCAATACAGACTTAACTTTCCTCCAGTATACTAATCACATCTGGAAAAATACAAATTCAAACTTCATGGCTCTCTGGTCATATCCTCCCAGCCTTCCAGTTCAATTCTTCAAGAACTCCCAATAAGCAACAATTTTTAGAGCATATCAAAAGTTTCTATTCCTTTGACTTCTTCAGCTTTTCTACCTTATTTCTAAATGTTGGGGTTCCACAGAGCACTATCCTGAACTTGCTTCTCTTCTCTCTCCATACTTTACACAGGAGGTGATTCATTTACTACCGTGTTTTTAAATATGCTCTAACAACCACTCCATTTATGCTTCTCTTCTGATTTCCAGACATTTCCATTTTGACATCTCACAAGCTTCTCAAACTTAACACAGCCAAGTAACATTCCTCACTCCCCTCGTTTCCTCTAAAAAAACTAGTAGCCAGTGGCCCAGTGGCCAAAGCTAGAAAACTGAGTATCACCCTTGACTCTTTGTCCCCCATGCACTGCTAATCAATCAAGCACCAAAACCCAGTTCGTGTTACTTCTTAAACGACTTTCAAATCCAGACTTCTGTCCATGTGCGCCACTGTCCTAGACAAAAGGCCACCATCTTTCACCTGTATTACCACAATGGCCTTCTAACCAATCTCCTGGCTAGTTTCCTTCTTTTTGTCTTGTCCTAGTCTGAACCACCACTACACAAGACCATTCTTCTAAAAAGTGTCTCATTCTAACTATCCATTCTTGCGCTCTGCTACCCTTCCTCAGACTGACTATGTTCTGTTAGTTAGTGCTGGCCTTCTTTTAGTTTTTCAGACATGACAATTCCTTTTCTGCCTCAAGACCCAGGACACATGGTTCCCAGTCTCTCCAGTTTTTTATCTAGATGGCTCCAATTTACTTAAAATTCATGATCTCAGACAGCCTTCTTGACTATCCTCTCTACAGGCAGCACCTCCCTTACTCTCTACCAAAGCATTATTTTCTTGTAGTTCCTCAGCTTTTATTACAATGTGAAATTATGTGTTTGTTTAGTTGTTAAGATATTTACCTTCCCTATAAAACTACATTCTCTGAGAACCGGAATCAGGTCTGTTTTTATTTACTACTATATACTAAGCCTTTTGCACAGTGCTAGGCACATAGTAGTGCTAATTTATATATTATCATAGCTTTTGGCCTTAGTAGTATCAATCAAAGTAAAATCCAGTATTTCACTCTAAAGGATTATTATATCAGCATAAAGGCTCTATACCTTCTATGTTAAAAATAACTGCCCTTAACTCCAACCTTCTCTAGCTATCTCCCCCTCTTACCTTTCTAGTAAAACTCCTCAAGAGTTACCCATCTATGTATCCAGGATTTGCACTTTGTCCTCTCCATTTTCCATTAAGCCCACCCCATGGGGTCTTCATCCCACCATTCCAACAAAAGCACTCTTCTCAAGCCACAAAAGGGTTTCACAACAACTATAAACAAGGCTAAAGTCAATGGTCTATGGGATTTTTACCTCTAACTATAGAAAAACTTTATTACTTGAAAACTCCTAGGAATATGAAGCTTTTAATAAAATCCAGTGTGTTAATGTCATACATTAAACAACAAACATTTCTTTGAACACCAAAAAAATCAATATTTTTCTAAATATTTATGTATAAATTATTCAAATTATAAATCAAACTTTAAAGAATTAACTTACATGTCCCCAAATATATATCTTCTACAGTTTTACTCCTAAACAAACTGCAAGTAAGAGGTCGTAAGAGATATAACTTCAAAGAGAAAAGGCAGAGAGGTTGGTACAATGAAATTACTCTGTTCCAAGTACTTACTACATTTTTCCCCTTCTACCTCCCAAGAAAGGTGCAAATCAGGAAGGAGGATACAAGATTATTGGCAGCTGTAAACTGTATACATTACAAAGAGGCTGCTACAGAAGCAAATGTTTATATAAACAAATGTGCTGCAATACTTTGTACTGAGAAGATACTCTGGAATAGAGCAACATTTAATACCTGAAGATTTTCTAGCATCATTTTATCCAGAGCTTGAATGAAGTCTTCATCTTCCATACAAGGTACATGCTTAAGTCCACCTCCTTTAATCATTACCTCCTATTAAAACAAAACAAAAACCAAAAAATCAGACCAGAAATTTTAACTGTAATGTTTCATATGGCAAAGCCTTTTGTATGGATAATTTTTCAACATAACTCAAGGAATGAGTAAATAAAATATATAACATTATCAAGAACTTGTTAAAAGTACTTAGATAGGAAAACAAACTGAAAATGAATTTCCAAAGAAATGTTTTTCAATATTCACAAGAAACAAAAAACTTGAGTGGCTAAAACTGAAATACTATGAAAATGTCACACAATTTCAGAAAGCTAATTTTCAACCATACATACAGTATTTTCTTCATCGGTTTCATTTTCCTTATTTGAATCAGTGAGGTAATCTGTATTCTCTTCCTCTTCTTCTTCTCCTTCATCATCATCATTATCAGAACCCTCCTGAAATTGTAGTAGAGGATTAAAACAGGACTTTGAAGGAGTTACTACATTTTACATGCCTTAAAAAGATTTTAAAACTTCTGTAAAGTTGCTTATTATTTTCAAGTTCTGGCTTGCTATGTGGTCTGCCTACAATGGAAGGCAAAGTCAGCTAGTAACAACATATACTACATATCAGTAGCTGAAAATCCATTTCACTATCTTCCACTAAGCTAGTAACACAAAGATCCTTCAAGGAAACTCTTCCTTGAACTCCACAAGGAAGTTTCCTGAACCTTTTGTATTTTGTCTTCCCTAACTTCTCATAGTGATTCTTTAATATCCATCTAACTCTGCAATGGAAATCAATAAATAGTTCAAACTTAACATCTTTACCAGTTGAAATAAATGACACATGTATAAAGCACTACACTGTAGAAAGCCTGTTCATTTGGAAGGCACTCCCACATACTTCACTTTATTTGCTCTACCCAATTCTGAAGATGGAAGGATAATCTTTACCATCCCTATTATCATATATGAAAAAACTAAGGCTTAGAAAAGTTGCATGACCTGGACAAGGAACACACTGCTCATTAAGCAGACAGGCTAGACATTCTGATCCCCTGTCCAAGGCTTTCAAGTACCGCTTCTCACCATCTTCTCCTGTCAGCCCCCCAACAAATCTTGAAGGGGGCACCTCCCCCAAAAAGCACAGTGGCGTTCCATCTGTGTATCCTTCCACTTTCAACACAATTCACTCCCACTTAGTTCCACAACTTAAAAAAAATGACTACACAAAACCCAGCTGCTTTTCATTGTGCAAAGAGAAATAAAGTGAATGAGAATTCCTAAGAGAAAACAAATTATTTAAATGTTACATTTTTAATATACCTAGCAATTAATTTTAAAAATCCAAACAGTGTATTATTGTTTAGTACATAGACATTTGCAGACTCTTAGAATTTCTAAAATGTAAGTATTTTTGAGAAAGTACAGAAATGAGTGAACTTTTTTCCAAATGCATTAACTCTCTTTGGACATAATTCTATAATTCAAAATTAAATTTGCAACAGAGAAAAATGTTCTCAAATCTGCCCTTGAAAAAAATTAATCATTTTTTAATACTTAAAAGATGCCTCCTATTCAAAAACTAACCTAAACTAATAAAAAATGGATTAACTTCCTCCCTTTACCTTTTTTTTAAATATTACTTAGGCAAAATAAAATGAATTAATTTTTGAAACTAAAATGTTTTAACAAGAATGTCGTTGTCCTAATCCCACTATATACTGCCTTAATAAGATATGCGATTAGGAAGTCAATGGACTACAAACTCTAAGCTGGTGGAGAAAAGTAGGAGCAGCATAGTACGAGTCAAACTGAGTTCAAACACTGACTGGATGCTTACTACTATGTGATATTGACAAATATTTTAATCTGTCTGAGCCTTGCTTGCTCACCTATCATGCAGAGCGGCATGAGAAATGGTAATATAAAAACAGTGAACTGGGGAAGGCAGTACAGCATGGAGACGACATGTAATGACTCTAAAGCATCTTATTATGCTGATAGGCAATGACTGCAATAGAAGGGAAGAAGACTTGATAATATGGGTGAATGTTGAAACTGCAGTTTGTTTATGTGAAACCATCATAAGATTGTATATTAATGATACTTTAATTAAAAAAACCCCAATGACCATGAATAATGAATTAACTATTAGCAATAACCATCACTGCAATTCTAATGATAAATCTTGTACTTTCTGTTAAATTATATAAATGCTACAGAAAATTAGAATTTTGGTAGAAGAACATTCACTTAATTTTTTAAATTATCTTTAATATACATAGCAGATGTTGAGGAGAAAATATTCTGGTTGCTGTTAGATGCTAGGAGTAACTTCCAACAGCCATATGGACTTTAAAAGAGTTGAGAACCAAGATGAAAACAAGTAATGCCATTTTTCTCAAGTTGAGAGCACTAGGCCCTTTCTTTCTCAGTTGAAGCAAAAAGTTGTACAACATCCCATATGTTACTCTGATTACTTTATAATAAACCCATCTTTTCTCTTAAAAAATTTTCTCCTCCCTATGTTTGGAGAATGCTCATGGGAGGAGTGGTCTTGGGTGGGAGGAGAATTAAACTACTCCAAGTCCACTTCCTAGGGTAAGCCATGCCTCACTTCTCCTAGACAAGGCTCATGCATCATCCAATTGAACATTTTGGTTTTCTGCTTAGCGAACACACATATATCATGTATAATATTCACTTTCCAACTGGAAAAGGAAGCAATGGTTAAAAATTATATGACTTTCAAAATCATGAAGTTAATTTTTGAAAAGGAGGAAAAGCATTTAGAGGAGAAAATTATCACAACTCTTCAAATAAGAAATTTATAGGAAAATGAGTCACTCTTTATTATCACCTTACCTAGGATGTTTATTAAATTTTTTATCTAATTAATGCAATAGTAAAATATAAACAGAGCCAGAAGATTAGTCTGAAAACGCAAAATACCCTCTCATTTCCTTTTGTTTGTTATAAACCACTTAATAAGCAGATTTATATCATTGAATGTAGCTATGACAACCACATTAAAAAAAAAAAAGCAATATAATGTATATCTAGTATATAGAAATCAATTACAGAAACATATTCCAGTTCTAAATTTTTAGCAACTTACTTAGATCTACTTTAGGGGAGTTCTCAGGTTGGAAAGAACCAATACTCTACTATCTATTTCAGATGAGCTAGGAGAGTAGATCTTAAAACTTCTCATCATAAGAAAAAAAAAAAGGGGGAGGCACAAAATCTCAATCATATAAATTAGTCACAGGAATGAAAGTACAGCACAGAAAGTATAGTCAATAATTCTGTAACATTTTTCTATACTGACACTAACTACACTAGTTGGGGTGAGGACTGAAGTTGATAATTGTCAAATCACTATGTTGTATACTTGATTTTGATATAATATTGTACATCAACTGTACTTTAAAAAAAATTTGTAACTATGCTGAGGTGACAGACGTTAACCCACAGGTTGAAAAGTTCATAGTCAAAAGTTAGATTAAGGTACAAAGAAGACCAAACAATTTTTTCCTACAAATTGCTTACTAAATAAAAATCCTAACCATAATGATGGGTCCATGTCATTATATATTTGTCCATACCCACAGAATGTACAACACCAAGAGTGAACAGTAATGTAAACTATGAACATAGTTTGGGTGATGATGCCATGTCAGTGTAGTTTCATCAGTTGTAACAAATGCCCCATCTGATGGGGGACACTGATAGTGGGGGAGGCTGTAAATGTGTGGACCAGGGTGTTTATGGGAAATCTCTGTATCTTCCCCTCAACTTTTCTGTGCACTTAAACTTATGCTTTAAAAAAAATGGTCTTAATAATGAAGAAAATCCTATGATCAGTATTTTCTTACTTTAAAAAAAAACAAAAAACAAACCTTAATCCAGGGATTAACAAATACATACTGCAGTTACATTCCCTGTAATACAACTAAGGGGAGAGCTTATTTTATACACTGAAGAAAACCTTGGCTCACATAGTCAAAATACTCTTGTACAAATGTACCTATATGCTATAAATAAAAGTCATTACCTCTTCTTCTGGTTCATTGACTTCACTTTCATTTCCAGATTGTTCTTCTGTTTCAGCCCCTCCCTCTTCTTCCTCTTCATCATCTTCAAGATTTTCTCCTTCTGTCAGAGAATCTTTTGAATCTTTGTCATTTACTAGGCCTTGAAATGAGAAAGTGAGAAAATACATTTTAAAAAGTTTTCAGTATTGTACCACTTCATTTAAAAGTATGTTTTAAGTGAGGTAACTCAACAGCCATTTTCTCTTAGTAAAATAATAGAATTTAAAATCATTTTGAGAAACATTCTACAAACTAAATAGACCTTCATTTCAATGTAGGAGCACTGATTCATTTCTTAACCACTACCAAAAAGAAAACATACATATAAACATGTTTTCTTTTCTTAGAGCTTTTACTATCTCCATCACAGATGAACAAAGGCAAAAAGCAGCAGCATATAAAGTGTAGCCGTAGTCACACTTTTTATCGAAAGGTATTTCAAGAGTCTCTAAAATTTCAAAGATACAAAACTATGTCACTTTAGTGAAGAAAGTGCATTTGGCTATTGTTTTGAATGTCTTTAAATTAAGACTAAGGGAAGGAGGTGAAGCTATATGGTGACCCACCTAGCAGCTGTGTCACCATTGGGCTTATTTTTCTTCTTCAGTAACGGCATTCTCCTCCTAAGGGAAACTCCCTGACCCGAATCTGCTTCCACCTCTCCATATTCATCTGCTTCACAGCCTTGCCAATTCTTCTTTACTATCATCTGAATTCCAAACACCTCTCTCTACTTTCAACATGCACATGATATGGCTTCATTTGACCTGACTCCTTCCCATGATGTCTCCCAAGCCTTCTCCTGCAGTTGGGTCAGATGCTCTTCCGTCATAGATCACACTACCATGGAATCTTGTTTATCAACAACTTGTCTCAATATAGAATGTCCTTCAAAATGCACTTTCAAATCCTATGCATTCTCCGAGTGCAGTCTAAGTTTATGTCCTGCACACACTCACTGAGTACTTTAATCCATTACTTTTCCCCCTACTTGGTTATAAAGCACTTAGAGAATTTATCATAGCATTTAAGGATATACCATATAATATTCTGTCTCATGACTTCATAAATGTTACATCAAATTATAAGACCCTTGAAAACAAACAATTTGTTTTAGGTATTGAAAGCTGTATATTGATAAACACAGTAGCTGCTTAGTAAATACTCAGTTATTCACAGAATCTTAGACAATTTGAGCAGAAAGAAATGTTAGTGATGATGTGACTTAACCCTTTCACTTTATGAGGAATACTAATGCCCAGAGAGTTTTAATAACTAACCCAACCAATACAAATAAAAAATTATTCATCTTAAACCTAAGTAATTAATTAACAACTCCCCAAAATATAAAAGTACAGAGAGACAAAAGCAGGAACATTCACGTCTGGAAATAAGATCTATCGTAAAAGGAAAATACTGAGAAAAAAAGTTGGAGTCTAAGAGACTGAGATTCCATTAACTTAAATATTTCCTACTCATCACTTACTAGTTTTCGTAGATAAAAATATAAATTTCAGGGAGGGAGCCAAGATGGCGGCGTGAGTAGAGCAGCGGAAATCTCCTCCCAAAACCACATATACTTATGAAAATATAACAAACACAACTCTTCCTAGAATAAAGACCAGAAGACACAGGACAACACCCAGACCACATCCACACCTGCAAGAACCAGTACCTCGTAAAGGGGGTAAGATACAAGCTCTGGCCGGCGGGACCCGAGTGCCCCTCCCCCCAGCTCCCAGCGGGAGAAGAGTAGGGAGAGCGGGAGGGAGACGGAGCCCAGGACTGCTGAACACCCAGCCCCAGCCATCCGGAGCAGAGTGCAGACACAGTGCATGCGGGGGAGGCCCTGGATACTAGGGAAACAGGGCAGCAAGGACAGTGAGCGGGTACCAGAGGACACAAGAAAAGCGAGCAGCCATATATTCTTTTTTTTTTTCCTGCTTTGTTGTGGCGAGCGCTTTTTGGAAGTCATAAAGGGATAGGGACCCCAATACTAGGGAAACAGGGCAGCAAGACCGGTGAGCAGATGCCTGAGGCTGGTGCCGGAGAATAAAGAAAAACTAGCAGCCACTTTTTCTTTTTTTTTTTAATTAAAAAAAAATTTTTTTTTTTTTTTTTTGTGGTCGTTGTTTTCTTTTGGCAGGTGCTTTTTGGAAGTCTTAAAGGGGCAGGGCAGGACATTTAATGCAGAGGTAGGGAATCAGGGGATCTCTGGGAACCCTAATCCCCTGGGCTGCAGGGAGCAGGGAGGCCCCTTATGGAGATAAATAGCCTCCCAGCAGCTCCTGCTCCAACGCGACTCCACCACGTTGGAGAAGCAGCCCGAGCCAGGCCACGCCCACAGCAACAGCGGAGATAAACTCCATAGCAGCCGGGCAGGAAGCAGAAGCCCTGTCTGCGCGCAGCTACCCAGCACAAGCCACTAGAGGCCGCTGTTCTCCCAGGAGAGGAGGGCCACAAACCAACAAGAAGGGAAGTTCTTCCAGCCGTCACTCGTCCCAGCTCTGCAAACTATTCCTATCACCATGAAAAGGCAAAGCTACAGGCAGACAAAGATCACAGAGACAACACCAGAGAAGGAGACAGACCTAACCAGTCGTCCTGACAAAGAATTCAAAATAAAAATCATAAACATGCTCACAGAGATGCAGAGAAATACGCAAGAGATATGGGATGAAGTCTGGAGGGAGATCACAGATGCCAGAAAGGAGATTACAGAAATGAAACAAACTCTGGAAGGGTTTATAAGCAGAATGGATAGGATACAAGAGGCCATTGATGGAACTGAAACCAGAGAACAGGAACGCATGGAAGCTGACATAGAGAGAGACAAAAGGATCTCCAGGAATGAAACAATATTAAGAGAACTGTGTGACCAATCCAAAAGGAACAATATCCGTATTATAGGGGTCCCAGAAGAAGAAGAGAGAGGAAAAGGGATGGAAAGTATCCTGGAAGAAATAATTGCTGAAAACTTCCCCAAACTGGGGGAGGAAATAATCGAACCGACCACGGACATACACAGAACCCCCAACAGAAAGGATCCAAGGAAGACAACACCAAGACACATAATAATTAAAATGGCAAAGATCAAGGACAAGTAAAGAGTTTTAAAGGCACCTAGAGAGAAAAAGGTCACCTATAAAGGAAAAACCATCAGGCTAACATGAGATGTCTCGACAGAAACCCTACAGGCCAGAAGAGAATGGCATGATATATTTAATGCAATGAAACAGAAGGGCCTTGAACCAAGGATACTGTATCCAGCACGACTATCATTTAAATATGATGGTGGGATTAAACAATTCCCAGACAAACAAAAGCTGAGGGAATTTGCTTCCCACAAACCACCTCTACAGGACATCTTACAGGGACTGCTCTAGATGGGAGCACTCCTAGAAAGAGCACAGAACAAAACACCCAACACAGGAAGAATGGAGGAGGAGGAATAAGAAGGGAGAGAAGAAAAGAATCTCCAGACAGTGTATATAACAGCTCAATAAGGGAGCTAAGTTAGGCAGTAAGATACTAAAGAGGCTAACCTTGAACCTTTGGTAACCACGAATTTAAAGCCTGCAATGGCAATAAGTACATATCTTTCAATAGTCACCCTAAATGTAAATGGACTAAATGCACCAATCAAAAGACACAGTAAAAGAATGGATAAAAAAGCAAGACCCATCTATATGCTGCTTACAAGAAACTCACCTCAAACCCAAAGACATGTACAGACTAAAAGTCAATGGATGGAAAAACATATTTCAAGCAAACAACAGTGAGAAGAAAGCAAGGGCTGCAGTACTAATATCAGACAAAATAGACTTCAAAACAAAGAAAGTAACAAGAGATAAAGAAGGACACTACATAATGATAAAGGGCTCAGTCCAACAAGAGGATATAACCACTCTAAGTATATATGCACCCAACACAGGAGCACCAGCATATGTGAAACAAATACTAACAGAACTAAAGGGGGAAATAGACTGCAATGCATTCATTCTAGGAGACTTCAACACACCACTCACCACAAAGGACAGATCCACCGGGGAGAAAATAAGTAAGGACACGGAAGCACTGAATAACACAGTAGAGCAGATGGACCTAATAGACGTCTATAGAACTCTACATCCAAAAGCAACAGGATATACATTCCTCTCAAGTGCACATGGAACATTCTCCAGAATACACCACATACTAGGCCACAAAAAGAGCCTCAGAAAATTCCAAAAGACTGAAATCCTACCAACCAACTTTTCAGACCACAAAGGCATAAAACTAGAAATAAACTGCACAAGGAAAGCAAAGAGGCTCACAAACACATGGAGGCTTAACAACACGCTCCTAAATAATCAATGGATCAATGACCAAATCAAAATGGAGATCCAGCAATATATGGAAACAAATGACAACAACAACACTAAGCCCCAACTTCTGTGGGACACAGCAAAAGCAGTCGTAAGAGGAAAGTATATAACAATCCAAGCATATTTAAAAAAGGAAGAACAATTCCAAATGAATGGTCTAATGTCACAATTATCGTAATTGGAAAAAGAAGAACAAATGAGGCCTAAGGTCAGCAGAAGGAGGGACATAATAAAGATCAGAGAAGAAATAAATAAAATTGAGAAGAATAAAACAATAGCAAAAATCAAGGGAACCAAGAGCTGGTTCTTTGAGAAAATAAACAAAATAGATAAGCCTCTAGCCAGACTTATTAAGAGGAAAGAAGAGTCAACACAAATCAACAGTATCAGAAACGAGAAAGGAAAAATCACGACGGACCCCACAGAAATACAAAGAATTATTAGAGAATACTATGAAAACCTATATGCTAACAAGCTGGGAAACCCAGGAGAAATGGACAACTTCCTAGAAAAATATAACCTTCCAAGACTGACCCAGAAAAAAACAGAAAATCTAAACAGACCAATTACCAGCAACGAAATTGAAGCGGTAATCAAAAACCTACCACAGAACAAAACCCCCGGGCCAGATGGATTTACCTCGGAATTTTATCAGACATACATGGAAGACATAATACCCATTCTCCTTAAAGTTTTCCAAAAAATAGAGGAGGAGGGGATACTCCCAAACTCATTCTATAAAGCTAACATCACCCTAACACCAAAACCAGGCAAAGACCCCACCAAAAAAGAAAACTACAGACCAATATTCCTGATGAACGTAGATGGAAAAATACTCAACAAAATATTAGCAAACCGAATTCAAAAATACATCAAAAGGATCATACACCATGACCAAGTGGGATTTATCCCAGGGATGCAAGGATGGTACAACACTCGTAAGTCCATCAACATCATCCACCACATCAACAAAAAGAAAGACAAAAACCACATGATCATCTCCATAGATGCTGAAAAAGCATTTGACAAAGTTCAGCATCCATTCATGATAAAAACTCTCAGCAAAATGGGAATAGAGGGCAAGTACCTCAACATAATAAAGGCCATCTATGATAAACCCACAGCCAACATTATACTGAACAGCGAGAAGCTGAAAGCATTTCCTCTGAGATCAGGAACTAGACAGGGATGCCCACTCTCCCCACTGTTATTTAACATAGTACCGGAGGTCCTAGCCACGGCAATCAGACAAAATAAAGAAATACAAGGAATCCAGATTGGTAAAGAAGAAGTTAAACTGTCACTATTTGCAGATGACATGATACTGTACATAAAAAACCCTAAAGACTCCACCCCAAAACTACTAGAACTGATATTGGAATACAGCAAAATTGCAGGATACAAAATCAATTCACAGAAATCTGTGGCTTTCCTATACACTAACAATGAACCAACAGAAAGAGAAATCAGGAAAACAACTCCATTCACAATTGCACCAAAAAAAAAAATACCTACGAATAAACCTAACCAAAGAAGTGAAAGACTTATACTCTGAAAACTACAAGTCACTCTTAAGAGAAATTAAAGGGGACACTAACAGATGGAAACTCATCCCATGCTCGTGGCTAGGAAGAATTAATATCGTCAAAATGGCCATCCTGCCCAAAGCAATATATAGATTTGATGCAATCCCTATGAAACTACCAGCAACATTCTTCAAGGAACTGGAACAAATAATTCAAAAATTCATATGGAAGCACCAAAGACCCCAAATAGCCAAAGCAATCCTGAGAAAGAAGAATAAAGTAGGGGGGATCTCACTCCCCAACTTCAAGCTCTACTATAAAGCCATAGTAATCAAGACAATTTGGTACTGGCACAAGAACAGAGCCACAGACCAATGGAACAGACTAGAGAATCCAGACATTAACCCAGACATATATGGTCAATTAATATTTGATAAAGGAGCCATGGACATACAATGGCGAAATGACAGTCTCTTCAACAGATGGTGCTGGCAAAACTGGACAGCTACATGTAGGAGAATGAAACTGGACCATTGTCTAACCCCATATACAAAAGTAAACTCAAAATGGATCAAAGACCTGAATGTAAGTCATGAAACCATTAAACTCTTGGAAGAAAACATAGGTAAAAACCTCTGGGACAAAAACGTGAGCAACTTCTTCTTGAACATATCTCCCCGGGCAAGGAAAACAACAGCAAAAATGAACAAGTGGGAGTATATTAAGCTGAAAAGCTTCTGTGCAGCAAAAGACACCATCAATAGAACAAAAAGGAACCCTACAGTATGGGAGAATATATTTGAAAATGACAGCTCCGATAAAGGCTTGACGTCCAGAATATATAAAGAGCTCACACGCCTCCACAAACAAAAAACAAATAACCCAATTAAAAAATGGGCAGAGGAACTGAACAGACAGTTCTCCAAAACAGAAATACAGATGGCCAACAGACACATGAAAAGATGCTCCACATCGCTAATTATCAGAGAAATGCAAATTAAAACTACAATGAGGTATCACCTCACACTAGTAAGGATGGCTGCCATCCAAAAGACAAACAACAACAAATGTTGGCGAGGCTGTGGAGAAAGGGGAACCCTCCTACACTGTTGGTGGGAATGTAAATTAGTTCAACCACTGTGGAAAGCAGTATGGAGGTATATCAAAATGCTTAAAACAGACTTACCATTTGACCCAGCAATTGCACTCCTAGGAATTTACCCTAAGAATGCAGCAATCAAGTATGAGAAAGACCAATGCACCCCTATGTTTATCGCAGCACTATTTACAATAGCCAAGAATTGGAAGCAACCTAAATGTCCATCGATAGATGAATGGATAAAGAAGATGTGGTACATATACACAATGGAATACTACTCAGCCATAAGAAAAGGGCAAATCTAACCATTTGCAGCAACATGTATGGAGCTGGAGGGTATTATGCTCAGTGAAACAAGCCAAGTGGAGAAAGAGAAATACCAAATGATCTCACTTATCTGTGGAATATAAGAACAAAGGAAAAACTGAAGGAACAAAACAGCAGCAGAATCACAGAACTCAAGAATGGACTAACAGGTACCAAAGGGAAAGGGACTGGGGAGGATGGGTGGGGAGGGATAAGGGGTGGGGAGAAGAACGGGGGTATTAAGATTAGCACGCATGGGGGGGTGGGAGAAAGGGGAGGGCTGTACAACACAGAGAAGGCAAGTAGTGATTCTACAACATTTGCTATGCTGATGGACAGTGACTGTAAAGGGGTTTATAGGGGGGACCTGGTATAGGGGAGAGCCTAGTAAACATAATATTCGTCATGTAAGTGTACATTAGTGATACCAAAAAAAAAAAAAAAAAAAAAGGGCAGTTCCTGTGTGGTAACCTCCAATAAGTTCTACACAAGAGTATAAAGGGCATATAAAAGTGTAGGCAAAGGGTCTGTTTGTGTTTATACAGAGGATCAAAGCCTAACTGGGCTACCCCGAAAATGAACTAAGATACGATATGAAAAAGAACTTCCAACATCAGCACTCTCTAGAAGATTCATGCCAGAAGATGATCATCAAAAAACCCCAACAAAGATCCACGCACTGCTACAGGTGTAGATGCACTCATCCCACCAGTTCCTGGACTTGCCATGGGAATGAGGAAGGAGATATCTACGCTGGCCTGTGCATACAGTAAAACAAAAAATTGGACTGGAGGAACTCAACCAAGAATTAGGAGAAGTGCAAATTGTAGCGCTCCAAAATCTTACAACTACAGACTATTTACTGTTAAAAGAACATAAGGGATGTGAACATTTCCCAGGAATGGGTTGTTTTAATTTGTCTGAGTTCTCTCAGACTGTTCAAGTTCAGTTGGACAATATCCACCATATCATAGACAAGTTTTCACAAATGCCTAAGGTGCCTAACTGGTTTTCTTGGTTTCACTGAAGATGGCTGGTGATTACAGGTATGCTTTGGTTATGTAACTATACTTCTATTATGTCAATGTGTGTGCATAATTTAAGTAGTAGCTTAAAACCTATACATGCTGAAGTTAGTCTACAAGAAGATATGTCAAAGAAATAATCAATCTTCCCATGTTTTCTTCCGCCTGCTACTTCTATAGCTTTTCTTCTTCCTTCCTAATTACAACCCTTAAATAGAATTCGTGCCTCATATCAAATTTACCAAGTATCATAATTCTTCCAAGTGGTAAAGATACCTCAAGACAAATGCTGGGCATAGAAGCTACAGGGCATAAATATGCAAAGAAATAAAAAGCTAACCATTTCAAACAATAAGGCTTCTCTCTCACTTACCAACTTTACATTTCCCTGTATGGCCCCGGAAGATGACTGGTTAGCCAGAGACGGGTAAGATTCCTCAAGGGAGGAACAACCTAAGACAGGCATAGTCGCAGGGGGGTCATCAGGTGAGAAATTGGGGATCAACAGAGGTGAGGCTTAGAACCTCACCCCCCCTGTTCTGAGAGAAATCTTCTGCATATGTGGATGTTTTATTGCCCTTGTCTAGCTTGGATTAACACATAGTCTACAGGCACACACCTGATCATCTACATTTGCTCTCTTACAACACTAAACTATGTTTTCTCCCTTTATCTTGTATCTACCTACCACTTCAGCATTTTATTAAAAATAATAATAATAAAGAGAGAAATGTGGTATCCACATATAAATCAAGTATAAAAATCAAATGAGTATTCATATTTGAATTGTTTATAGTTCATAATGGATGAGGAAAACCGAAGGTTTCTGTGATGGCTGCCCTTGTACTGTTCACCATGTAAGAACTTATTCACTATGTAAGAATTTATTCTCCATGTAAGAACTTGTTTGTTATGCCTCAGAAGATTGGAGACTGACGAAAATTAGGCTTGGGGTGGATTAATGATTGTGCATTGAGCATTGACTCCCCTATACAGAATTTTATTGTTGTTAACAACCATTTGATCAATAAATATGAGAGATGCCCTCAGAAAAAACAAAAAACAAAAAACAAAACAAAACAAAAGTATACACTTCCAATGGTAAAATACACTCCAATGGTAAAATAATAAGTAACCGGGATGTAATGAATATAGTCAAGATATTGTAACAGCTTGGTATGGTGATAGCTGGTACCTAGAATTGTCATGTATATAAATGTTGAATCACTATGTTGTACACCTGAAACTAATGTAATGTAATACCGTGTGTCAACTACCCTTCAATAAAAAAATAATTATCTACCAAAAAAAAAAAAAATTAGAAAGGAAAAAAAATAAAAAATAAAAAAATATGTGTCATCGTGTGTATAAAATTATTAACATTTCCAGAATATCTCACTTGGCTTTGATGCATTTGCATGTCCTCAGGAGTGGAAAGAAGTTCATCTCCATGTCAATGGGTAATTACCTGGGCAACAAGGGGTGTCTGAACCTGAGAGGTTAAGGGGAGTGGATTGCTTGCTTGCATGCTTCTTCTGGAGCAGGGCAGGGGGAGAGAGATGGCGCTGTAATGCAGTTTGTCAGCAATAAACAGGTTTTAAACTTTATTTCTCCCTTTGACTGATTTCAGCTTTTAGAGGTATTTTGCTCCAGGATTTCCTCTCTCCAGACTTACATCTGGGAGAAGTCGGCAGGATTCCTCTGAACCCAAAATATGTCATAATGGGTGTGACCTTTGGGAGGGCTGCTCCTGTGGATGGTGGGGAGGCCCCAGTGGATGCAGCAGCAGAGGATGCCGCTTCACCTGTTAAGGAGTGATGTACGGGCCATGACTGAAAGAAGAAGTGCAAAAGGCCCTGTGAAGGTCTCGAGGACCCAGATAGGGGTTGATTTGATAAAGGCCAGGGTAGTGAAAAAAAAACTCAATAGGCAGCCCAACAGAATATTGTTAGAACTGCGGCACCAATTAAAGCCAGAGCAGTGGTTCCAGCCGCCGAGGTCCAGGACACAGAAACCAGAGTCAAGGCCTCATGCCCAGCCTGTGTCCCTGCAAAACTTCATGGGAGACAGTACTCAGGATTCGCCTGAGCCCTGACCCCCACGGGAGAACCGTTGGGCATCGCGGTTCGACTGAGGAGGGGATCAAAGTCCCCACCTTCGGGGACATGGTGGGGAGCAGAGGCCAAATGTAGAATTAGCAATTCCCTGGTCCCTGTGAATGTACAATGTGTCCTGGCACTGGTTTACACAGGAGCTGAGTGTTCTTTGATTCATGGCAACCCTGAGTGTTTTCCCAAGACCCCTGCAGTAATAGATGGCTATGGGGGTAGGGCAATTAGAGTGAAAAAAGCCCAAATCTCACTGTGGATAGGGTGTATACCCCCAAAGAAGTATACCATGTACATTTCTCCTATTCCAGAATATATCTGGAGTTACAGACCACTGCACGGGAGTTCAGACTGAGGGTTAAGTGTGGTAAAGGCAGTTCTGAGGGGACATGCTAAACACCCACCTGTAGCTCTGCCTATACTTGGGCAGGTAACAAATGTTAAGCAGTATAAATTCCCTGGGGGCACAAGGAAATTGGAGAAACACTACAGGAGCTGGAGAGGGTGGATATCATAAAGCCCACTCATAGTCCTTTGAATTCCCCAGTGAGAAAGTCAGACGGCTCCTGACGTATGACTGTAGACTACAGGGAATTGAATAAAGTCACACCCCCTTTGCAGTGCTGTCGCCTCCAAAGCAGACCTTATGGACACCCTCAGCCTTGAACTGGTAACGTATCATTATTTAGTAGACCTTGTTAATGCTTTCTTCTCTATTGACATAGCACAGGAAAGCCAGGAACAGTTTGCCTTCATGTGGGAAGACTGGCCGTGGACATTCACTGTCCTTCCACAGGGATAACTCCACAGTCCCACCATCTGTCATGGACTTGTAGCCCAGGACTTGGCCACATGGAAGAAACCACAACAGTGCAGTTGTATCAGTACATTGATGATATTATGCTCAAAGTCTGATTTTTCCTGAAGCAGTTATAGACAAGGTCTAGTCTTTCCCTACACCTACCACTGTGGCAGTATTACAAGAGTCTTTCGGTCACCTCTACCACTGTGGCAGTATTACAAGAGTTTTTGGGTCTTTTGGGCTACTGGAGAGTGTTTAACCCGCACTTGGCACAAATTCTGAAGCCCTTATACGGGTTGGTATGAAAGGGCATCAGGTGGGACTGGGATCAGACATGTGCAGCTGCTTTTTTTGCTTCCAAGCAGGTAGTCAAGGCCATACAAGCCTTGAATGTAATGGACTCATCACGGCCCTGTGAACTAGATGTTCATGTAACCAAAGATGATTATGGATGGGGTCTTTGGCAGCAGCTTGAACGGACAAGCCAACCTATTGGATTCTGGTCACAACTATGGAAAGGAGCAGAGGTCTGGTACACCTTGTTAGAGAAGCAACTGGCTGCTCTGTACCACACCTTGCTGGCTATGGAGCCCATTGCTGGGACATCTCCAACCAAGGTAATAAGCACCTATCCCATTGCGGGGTGGGTGCGAGAATGGACCCAAAGGCTATGGAGTGGCGTGGCATAGACACCTACACTGGCCAAATGGGGCACATATTTACAGCAGTGCAGCACCCTCTCTACTAGCCCCTTAAGTGGAGAACTCCAACACTTATTGGGGCCAGTGACCTATACCAGTGGAAAGCAGGAAGAACTTACTTTTAAGCCACTGGCAGATGAGACTCCTTATCAGGAGGGAAAAGCCCCTCTACCTGAAGACACTTGGTACACAGACAGCTCTAGTCGTTGGCAGCCCCCAAAGTGGAGGGCTGTGGCTTTCCATCCTAAGACTGAGACAATATGGATGGAGAATGGAGAGAGGAAAAGCAGTCAACGGGCTGAGTTGCAGGCAGTATATGGCTCATGATAACCGAGGAGCCCTCCCCAATAGTTGTCTGCACTGATAGATGGGCCGTTTATTGGGGCTTGACCCTGTGGCTACTGACATGGCATCATGCCAACTGGATGGTTGGTCACCGGCCCCTTTGAGGTCAAGAGTTGCGGCAAGACCTATGGGCCTCTGGTTAGACTAAGACTGTTACCGTATATCATGTGACTGGCCATTTGCCTTTGGCATCCCCAGGGAATGATGAAGCAGACATATTGGCCCAGGTGTGCTGGCTAGAAGAAAAGCGTGCCTCTGATGTGGCCCAATGGCTACACCAGCATTTGTTGCATGCGGTGCAAAAGACAATGTGGGCTGTAGCCTGTTGGTGGGGCTTGCCAATGACCTTTGAAGAAGTCAGCAGAACCCGGAAGGAGTGCTTTGTGTGCTCTAAGATGGACTCACATTGAGTCTCACAGCAACATGGGACAATAGTAAGGGGGCCAATAGCCCTTGTCAGGTGGCAAATAGACTACAGTGGGCCTCTGCCCATATCAGAAGGATATTGGTATGCCATGCCCTGTGTGGACAAGCCTACTGGACTATTGGTGGCTTTTCCTGCACATCGTGCACATCAGCAAACCACCAAGAGGGCCCTGGAGCATCTCTTTGCAGCCTATGGCCGGCCACAGATGACTAAGAGTGATCAAGGCACCCACTTTACTGTACATCTTTTACAAGAATGGGTGCAGCAATTAGGAATAAAGTGGAAATTGATCCTACTGGGACAGGCATGATAGAGATGTACAATGGTTTGTTGAAATCTGGCCTGAAGTTGGACACCAACAGTCTACGGGGTTGGTCAGTTCACCTATGGACAGTGCTGCAGCGTTTGAATGAGAAGCCACATAAAGGAGCTTTTGGCCCTGTGGACATGCTCACACACCTTGCTGCCTCTCCTATACAATTGTACGTCCAAACCAAAGAAGAGTCATTGAAGCCAGGATATGGTCAGCAGAGGAACTTCCTGCTGCCAGCCCCTATTGCATTAAGCCTTGGAGACACTGTTGCATGGACCTGGCCCTGGACATTTTGACACATGAACCAGCGATGGCTGGCCCTTCTGGCAACTTGGGGGAAAGGCCTGGAATCTGGCCTCCTGTGTATTCCTGGAGTATCAGCTTGAATGGCCCCCAAAGGTCACAGTAGTGTACCCAAAACGTCAGGAGGTAAGAGCATCTTGCGGGGAAGTTGTTTTATCTTTATCTATCTGTGTACCTCTCGTAGTCCTATATATCTACCCATCCGTAACTCCCTCAGGGAGGGAGAAAAAGTCTGGTATACTGGACCAGGATGAGATCCCATTCCTGCCACTGTTTTATCACAAGACCACTGTCTTGCATGTATCCTACCTGATGGACAAGATTTGCCTATGCTGGTGTCATTAAAACATGTATCTTATTGCCCTTAAGGTTATTTTCTCCTACAGTCCCTGTGGCCTCAATGAGCCCCCTGGCTGCAGCACCACATGATGATTGCTCTGAACCCTCAGCTACTGCCTGCCTATGGAATGGACAAGCTATGGACCTAATGTGCGTAAGTCTTTGAACCTAGCTGAATCCTCCAGGTTGAGGATTGTCATGATTTTATTGTTGTTGCTATTGTTATGTTATTAGTCTGGTCACAATGTTCCAGTTTTCTCGCCCTGGCCCTGGGACCACTGCAGGAGAGGGGGAACAAGTAATTGTAAGGCAAGATTTCTGGAGTGGTGGTCTGTGGGTAAAATTGTAACATTTTCAGAATCTCGCCTGGCTTTGGTGCATTTGCATATCCTCAGGGGTGGAGAGAAGTTCATCTCCATGTCAATGGGTAATTACTTGAGCAACTGAGGGCATGGCTGAACCTGAGAGCTCTAGGGGAGGGGCTTGCTTGCTTGCTTGCTTCTGCCAGAGCAGAGGGATAGAGATGGTACTGAACTGCAATTTGTAAGCAATAAATGGGTTTTAAACTTTATTTCTCCCTTTGACTGATTTCAGTTTTTAGAGGTATTTTGCACCAGGACTTCCTCTCCCTGGACTTACGCATAGGAAGACCTTGAATACAAATAGCTTTGTTTTGAGTCATATTTCTAATTTGTAAGGAAAATACATACTATTTCTAACACATTTTCATTTGCATTGCAAGTTAGCTCCAAAAACAATTTATAAATATATTTTCCATTTACTAAACTGTATAACTACCCAGTTGCTGACCTCTAAGACACTATCAATCTAAAATAAACGATGTAATTTAAAATGTACGTACAAAGGACATAGGGATAACAAAATGCAAAACCCAAACAGTAAAATATCAAAATGTGTATATTGGAACTAAGTGACCTTCAGGACTGAAATCAAATACTGTTCTGCTGAATTTGAACTGCTTGGTGTCTCGGTTTTCCTGCTTGTAACAGAAATGGTAATAATTATAATACTTCTTTTCAGATTGTTTTAATTTATATTTCTCTGCTTACTAGACATGTTGGGCATTTCCCCCACATTAGTATGTCAGAAGAGTCTTTGAATTCTGGCTTAACTGGTTAACCTACTGTTTTGATTTGGACTCTACTTAATTCACCTATCAAATACGAGTAACTTTAACTTTCTCTATCATTCTGGCAAACAGGAAGTACTCAATAAAAATGCCAACTCTTCCCAGCCCTCCCTTTTTATGTCATGTTCATTCATCAATCCAGATATTCTATTTTACCATCAATTTGCCTGTGCTATTTATATAAGTGGAAATAATCTGACATGGAAACTATTTTCACTTTAATTTTAGTTCTTTTCCATTGTATAAAAGTTTTAAACACCCAAATCTGTCTATATATATGTTCTTTATCATTTTAAAATATAGGAAAATTAACACCTCTCCAAATATTTGATGATCAGAGCAATTTTTAACTTCTTAAAAATAAATATTTAACTCTTTAGCCCATCTGGAGTTTGATTGTAAGATGCGACTCTCTATCAATTTTCCTCCAAAATGCTCACCTGTAACCCTTATTCTATTTTTTAAATTCCTAGCTCATAATATACTAAACTGTTCTATATTTGAGTAGGGCTACTTTTGGGCCTTTTATTCTACTCTGCTAATTATATTTCTAACATATGAAAAATACTCTTTTACTTATAATGTCATTTATTCATATGGTTTTCTTTCCTTTTCTTACTTTTATTTTCTTCATTTTCTGTTCCTTATATCATAATACAATCTACAATTTCCAAACCAGAATTAAATTGCATTGCATACTGCCATTTTCGTTTTATTCCTAAAACAGAATGTCTTAGCCAGTAATCCTATATATCCTGACAAAATCAAGATACACACAAAATAACACAAGAATGTTATTTATAGTGGTGCAGAACTGGAAATACCCTGTGTCAAATAACAGAATTAAGTAAATTATGGCATATTCATACAAAGGAATATAGCTAGTTTAAAAAAACAGTTCTGGAAAAATATTTCATGTCAGGAAAAACTTCATAATACATTAGGTAGAAAAGAAATCCAGTTATAAAACTGGAAACATGAAAAAAATTTAAAAGAATAGAAGAATATGTATCACAATATTAAAACAAATGATTATCCTTGTATATGGATTATCAATATATGACTTGTTTTCTTGGTATTTTTCAAAATTTCTGCCATGAACATCTATTACTTTTAAAATTATAAAGTTTTTTAAATATAAGGAAGGAAATCTGTTCAGTGCTTTCCGACTATGATGTAAGCATTGGGTTGCTATAAAATGTAAAAGATAATGAATTTATAAGTGATTGAAAACAAAAAACTATCAAGGGCAAGGTACTGCATTATCATATGGTTTACCAATTTAATACAGATTTATTCATGTACATCTTCTTCCTAATATTTAGTTAGACTCTCAAAAAGAAGGTAAATGAGATGATTCAGGAGCATAATGATTCTAGCTGCCACCCACCATCTTGTGAGTTTCTTTCCCAGAATGGTCACCTATTTTTTTCCTTGCCATATTCTAAACAAGGACAGATTCCTCAAAAGACACCTGAAGTTTTTTTTAATTTAACCCTTTGCTCTATAAAGGATAAAGCACACCGCTCTCTTTACTACTAACAAACTGGGTGTCAAGCTAGTACTTCCTCATGCCCACTATATAGAGAATAGCATTCATAAATGGTTCAGGGAAACAAGGCTAAGACGTAACAATTTCAAAGCCTGTAAAGTAAATGAAATAATAAATAAGCACTGTGCTTGAAAGTATCATTTTATACAATCAGAAATCTGAAAAGGAAAAGAAAGCAGGTAACTTGGGACAAAGTTCAAAGAACAATGAGGGATGGACAGTAGGAAAAGTAAACAGATGTACAATCAATAGCACCTTTAAAAATAATGCTCAAACAGATAACAGCAATCATATTCTCCAAGAGGATTTATCTTTGGATAAAGAAATTCTATTAACATGCTGGATGTAATATGAAAAAGTAGTTTTAGACATCAAAAAGACAAGGAACAACAAATGCTGGTGAGGATGTGGAGAAAGGGGAACCTTCCTACACTGTCATTGAGAATGTGAATTAGTTCAACCACTGTGGAAAGCAATATGGAGGTTCCTCAAAAAACTGAAAAGAAATAGCATTTGACCCAGGAATTCCACTCCTAGGAATTTACCCGAAGAAAACAAGATCACAGATTCAAAAAGACATATGCACCCCTATGCTTATCACAGCACTATTTACAATAGCCCAAATATGGAGGCAACCTAAGTGTCCATCAGTAGATGAATAAAGAAGATGTGGTACATATACACCATGGAATATTATTCAGCCATAAAAAGAAAATAAATCCTACCATTTGCAACAACATGGATAGAGCTAGAAGGTATTATGCTGAGTGAAATAAGCCAGGTGGAGAAAGACAAGTACCAAATGATTTCACTCATTTGTGGAGTAGAACAACAAAGCAAAACTGAAGGAACAAAACAGCAGCAGACTCACAGACTCCAAGAAGGGACTAGCGGTTACCAAAGGGGAGGGGTGGGGGAGGAAGGGATGGGGGAGGGAGGGTGGGGAGGGAGGGAGAAGAGGATTGAGGGGCATTATGATTGGCACACACTGTGTGGTGGGGGTCATGGGGAAGACAGTGCAGCACAGAGAAGACAAGTAGTGACTCTGTGGCATCTTACTATACTGACGGACAATAACTGCAATGGGGTGTTGTGTCAGGGGACTCGATAATATGGGTGACTGTAGTAACCACAATGTTGCTCATATGAAACCTTCATAAGAGTGTATCTCAACGATACCTTAAAAAAATTTTAAAAAAATAGCTCTTCATTTTTCACTCCAAAAAAAGAAAAAATAGTTCTAGAGAAAAAAAAAACATAAATGCTTTTGCCATGAAAAGCAGTTCTTCAGAGACAGCAAATTTACACAACCAGAGTAACTGGTGAAAATAAGGATCTCCTAATGACAGATGGGTACCAAGTGCTAGCAGGAAATAAAACACTAGCTTAATCGTATTAAACCTGAAATCACCTTATGTCACTTTGAAATAACTACAATAAAACATGCTAAGAACTATCAGCATGCAAACCAGACTGGTAAGGCTACTTGTGCCAGTTATTTCCACTGACAAAGTTAGCTTCTATGGTCCCTTTATGGGAGCTGTTCAAGAGCTAACTATTCTTCTAGAGCCTCAGAAAGATACTGAGCAAGTAAACAGACCAATCCTCCTATAGCACGTTTCTCACATTTTCTCTAGTCCTTAGAAATAGAGACAACCCTCCCAGTAAATAAGGTCTGAAATTCTGTAGGATGGTCTCGCACATCTTATGGAAGTTTATTATTACACCCCCTTTCTTTAGTCTGCACTTAGGAAATAATGTTTGTTGAAAAGATATACTGTATATATAAATGATTTAATCAAAGGTATTTTGTATCAAAACAAAAAATTCTAAAATTAAGAGAGGTTGATTGGATTGTTTTTCCATCACTATAATTTGCTTCAAGTCTTACATGACTCCTTTCCTTCAATTTGGGATTATTTAATGAAATCAGGAAGTGTGCCACACAGGTCTCAGCTAACGCTATGATTTAACACTCAACACCAAAAGCAGCAAGTGCACAAAAGTAAACTCTAAATGATGATATTACAAAGCAAATTCTAGAAACAATCAGCCAAATATCACCATTATTTTCTGTCTGTAATTAACTGCTTACCTAGTTTTATTAAGAATTCTCGTTCCAGGTCTTGTACCTGCCTGATGGACTCTTCCAGAGAACTGCAGAGCTTGATCTTTGGTCTTAGCAATTCTAGTGTGTCACTGATCATGTAATCTATGTCAATAGGAAATGGATGGTCTTTTGTCCAAACCTCCAAACTTTTCTTCCACCAAACATAACGCTGATAACAAATGAAAAATAAATTTAGCTATAAGAAATTAACAAAATTGTAACGAAAATATTTTGAAATAATCTTTACTGTGATGTTACCCATAAGCTAAAAAGTTCTACAAGACACCTACCATTTTTATTAATAGTAACAGCAATGATCTTATTCCAATTACTTCCCTCCATCTACACAGTTTCTAAGCCATTTGGTGACTTTGAATACTTTTTTATACCTGTTACAGATCTTTTTTTAAAGGCAAGGAAAAATTATAGGTAAATATCAAATAAATTTTCAGGTACTGAAACAAGGCAGAAACCTCACTCCCAAAACCCCAATTAGGACTTAAATAATTTTACAGATGAACCAGATTTGAAGCCAGAATTTTGATAAATTTTCATGTTTTTCTATGCTACTGCTTTGATTTTTAAAAAGGTCAAAAACCTAAAGATTCGGTTTTTGAGATATATAAAAATCATTAATTAACAAGTCTTTATTGACCATTTACTGTGTCTATAGCACTGGTCATATATTTTACCTGTTCTCTTGGCCTGGTTCCTTCATTTTAGTTTGTACTTGTAATTTGTAAGTTTATAGGAACTAAAGGGCATGGCCCAAGAATTTACTTGTATGTAAGCAGGTGTTCCTCTGGGTGCTTTAATCTTCCTCTCCAGGTTGTTTTACGTTCTTGCCATTCCAAGTATGGACCTCAACTGGGAGCTTGCTAGAAATGCAGAATCTTAGGCCTGCGCCATAGACCAACTGAATATCTGCATTTTCACATTACCCACAGGTGATGTGCATATGCACTGAAGTTTAGATGCACACTGCAGGTGATCCTTTCTTTCTGGCTTTCCAATCCTTAACTATATATTCTGTGTTCTATGTAGAAGACACCAACCTCACCCCCCAGGCCTCGCTACTCCTTATTCCCACATTCCCTAGTAATCCCTTCTATACATTTCTGCCTGTTAATCAATATAGAACATGCTTTTGTCTCTTTCTCCTCCTGGATATTTCTGAGTGGCTCTTTTCCTTTAGCCTGGAATGTCAGAGTAAATGCAAATAAGGATACTTTTCTAAGAGATTCTCCTTTGATGTTGATAGATTGAGCTGACATTTTGCACCAAAACTCTGGTCTTCAATATAGGCTGTCTCCAAATTACGACAGTTCTTATGAATAATAGGGAACCTGACTCCCAAATCTCCAAAACTTCCCTCCCCATTTATTGCTAATCAATTCAGAAAATACAGGAGTAACAAGCTGTCCTCTGCTGCAAAGGCACAATGGTAGGACAAAGTTAACCAACTGCTCTTCTGCAAGAGTATTTACCCTCACTTCACACCAGACACTATTTGGATGGATTCTTAATACTTCAAGTTGTAGTTTTAAATTTATTTTCTTCATCAATGAGTAAATTAAAATAAGACTAACAATTGATTATATGGAATTGACCATACAGCATTGCATGGTACTTTATTTCAGTAACATCTGGAGAATTCAGTAGTGAGCTGTCCATGATAATTAGTACTTAGCACAGTGTATTTTATGGGAAACAGTGATCCAAACAACCAATCTATAAATTAACTTTTGGGACACCAACTTCATAGAACTATTGTAAAACAATTTTACCTGACTTTAATTACCTGTACTTGCTCTAAATAGTAAGTTGACATAATTAACTAAAATTGAGATATGGAAAGCACAGCTCAAGGCTCACCAATGAATGAACAAATATTTTTTTCTGAGTTAAAAATAATACATTTTCCCCAAAATGATCATTAAAAAAAGAATCACTTAGAAACAAGACTTTTAGATGTAAAGCCAGAAATAGATGAAAAGAATGTTATCAGATGTATAAAAATCACAATTTAACTCATAAATTACTGTCCCAAATATGATAATCCACAAGTTACTGTACCAAATTTATAAACTGTACCAAAATAATTCCCCAAACTAATGATCAATCCATATAAATCATATGTTACAATGCAATTATAATGCTTATGTAAAAGAATTCATCGTATATTTTTAAATCTCTAGAACATCCTTTAAGGAAAAAAGTCTCACCTAATTATAAACATATATATGATATACGAAAGCTACAGCATTTCTTCTTTTTGTAACACAAGCAATACATTAAACAATGCTAAATGTGTATTTCAGTTTATATACCTGAAAATATACAAGGAAGCAATCAAGTTTCCGTTTACTGGATCCTCTGTCAAAGTACTGGCCACAGGTATCCAAAATAGTACACACCAGTCTAATTCTGAAAAGGTGTTCAGGAGGGTCCAGTGAACTTGGAGAGCCATCAGTGTTAACACCAAATGAAGTAAAAGAATAAAGAGTTCTAAAAATAACAGCTGATTCCACCATTCGGTAGTTATACAGTTCCCCCAAGAACTTGGCACTGCTGATACGTCTCTGATTAAATTTAGGTTGATTAACCTAAAGAACAAGGGAAAAAAAACAGATTTCCATTAAAAAATAGTAATGTGCAAAAGATGGCGGTGTGGGAGGTGAGACAGAAGCTTCCTCCTAAAACCACATATAATAAGAAAATATAATTAATACAACTAATCCTGAAAGAGCAATAGTAAAGAGGACTGTGCCAAACTGCATACACCTGGAGAAAAGAATAAATCTCATGGAACACAGTAACATACCAAATCCATGGCCTGGTGGGACCCAAGCCCTTCCCCCACCCCAGCTCACTGATGGGAGGAAGAGTAACAAGAGCAGGGAGGGGGTGAAGGCCTGGGACTACTACCTAAATCTGGAGATCTGATCTGGGAGCACGAACCTACATTTCATGGTGTTTTCATGCTACTCTCGTGATTAGGGGGTTGGAAAGCTAAGACAGGCAGAATACCTGGAGAAACTGAGATTCCAGCCACATGTGGAAAGCATGGATCCACATCCAGCTGCTCTGGGACAAAAGAAAGGTGGGCAGTCTGAGAGACTTCCTAACAGCAAGAGGGCTGCTAAAGGGGCAAGGATTGCACAGAGCTTACTGCTCAGGAGAAAGGACAGGTAGACAAAACTGTCCAGGTGCACTCTGCCAAGCAGGTTGGGAACTTTCACGATCTTCAGGAGCTCTAGCTCCCTGGCTGGCTACAGAGCTCCAAGGATGCCCTCTGTGATACGCACCCTACTGCACCTTTCTCCTGGCCAGCTACACCTGGCTCACAAAGCAACAAACCGTATCTTGGCGTTAGGCCAGCCAGAGGGAAGCCTCATGTACAGCAACTACAAATGCAAAGCACAGAGGCTTATACCTGTGTGCTTGGCCCACTGGTTCTGGCAGTGGAGGCAGGAATAGCAGCCGGGAAGCAGGAACAGCTCTTTCCTCCCAACAGGCATCAATACTGCTTCCCCTGCCACCCACGACATTGCTTCAGGGGCTGAGCAGCTCCAGAGAGTAGAGCTTCTGGGCACTAGAGGGCACCATATACAAATATGAAACACGAAAGGAACCCGGTTCAAAGTAAAATTACGAGTATAACCTCTGAGAAAGATTCAAATGAAATTGACCTCATGAATCTGCCTGAAAGGGATTTCAAAATAAAAATCATTGACATTCTCATGAACATACAGAAAAATATTCAAGAACTCAGGAAGGAATTCTGGTTGGAGATCCAATCATTAAGGAACACAGTATGAGAAATTAAACATACAATGGAAAGTTTTAAAAGAAGATTAGATACAGTGGAGGAGATGATACATGAAATAGAAATTAGAGAAGAGGAACACAAAGAAGCTGACGCACTGAGAGAAAAAAGGATCTCTAAGAATGAAAGAATATTGAGAGAACTATGTGACGAATCCAAACGGAACAATATTTGCATTATAGGGGTATCAGAAGAAGAAGAGAGAGGAAAAGGGATAGAAAGTGTCTTTGAGGAGGTAATTGCTGAAAACGTCCCCAATGTGGGGGAGGAGATAGTTTCTCAAGCTATGGAGGTGCACAGATCTCCCAACACAAGGGACCCAAGGAAGACAACATCAAGACATACAGTAATTAAAATGGCAAAGATCAAGGATAAGGACAGACTATTAAAAGCAGCCAGAGAGAGAAATAAGATCACATACAAAGGAAAGCCCATCAGGCTATCATCAGACTTCTCAGCAGAAACCTTACAGGCCAGAAGGGAGTGGCATGATGTATTTAATGCAATGAGGCAGAAGGGCCGGGAACCAAGATTACTTTATCCGGTGAGATTATCATTTAAATTTGAAGGCAGGATTAAATAATTTCCAGATAAGCAAAAGCTGAGAGAATCTACCTCCCACAAACCATCTCTACAGAGCATTTTGGAGGGACTCCTATACATGGAAGTGTTCATAAGGTTTAATAGCTGTCACCAGAGGTTAAAAAAAACCACAGTAAAGAAAGTACAACAGTTAATTACTAAGCAACTGCAAAATTCAATCAACTATCCCCAAAGTCAATTAGGGGATAGACAAAGACTACAGAATATGATACCTAATATATAAAGAATGGAGGAGGAAGAAAAAGGAGGAGAAAAAAAAGAACCTTTAGATTATGTTTGTAATAGCATATTAAGTGAGTTAAGTTAGACTCTTAGATAGTAAGGAAGTTAAGTTTGAACCTTTGGTAATCACAAATCTAAAGCCTGAAATGGCAATAAGTACATAACTATTGATAATAACTGTAAATGTAAATGGTCTGAAAGCACCAATCAAAAGACATAGAGTCACTCAGTGGATAAAAAAAAAACAAAACCCATCTATACGCTGCCAACAACAGACTCACTTTAAACCCAAAGACATACACAGACTAAAAGTGAAGGGATGGAAAAAGATATTTCAAGCAACTAATACGGAGAAAAAAGCAGGAGTTGCAGTACTTGTATCAGACAAAACAGACTTCAAAACAAAGAAAGTTACAAGAGACAAAGAAGGACACTACATATTGATAAAGAAATCAATCCAACATGAAGATATAACTATTACAAATATCTATGCACCCAACACAGGAGCACCTACATATGTGAAACAAATACTAACAGAATTAAAAGGGGAAATAGAATGCAATGCATTCATTCTAGACTTCAACACTCCACTCACTCTGAAGGACAGATCAACCAGACAGAAAGTAAGTAAGGACACAGAAGCACTGAACAACACATTAGAACAGATGGACCTAACAGACATCTACAGAACTCTACACCCAAAAGAAGAAGAAGACATTCTTGTCAAGTGCACATGGAACATTTTCAATAATAGATCACATCCTAGGCCACAAAGAGCCTCAGTAAATTCAAAAAGATTGAAATTGTACCAACCAGTTTCTCAGACAACAAAGGTATGAAACTAGAAAATAAACTACCCAAAGATAATGAAAAATCCCACAAACACATGGAGGCTTCACAACATGCTCCTAAATAACCAAGGGATCAATGACCAAATAAAAACAGAGATCAAGCAATATCTGGAGACAAATCAACAATAATTCAATACCGCAGAATCTGTGGGATGCAGAGAAGGCTGTGCTAAGAGGACAGTATATTGCAATACAGGCCTACCTCAAGAAAGAAGAACAATCCCATATGAACAGTCTAAACTCACAATTAACAAAACTAGAAAAAGAAGAACAAATGAGGCCCAAAGTGAGTACAAGGAGTGACATAATAAAGATTAGGGCAGAAATAAATAAAATCAAGAAGAATAAAACAATAGAAAGAATCACTGAATTCAGGAGATGGTTCTTCAAGAAAATAAACAAAATAGATAAACCCTTAGACAGACTTATCAAGAAAAAAGAGTTTACACAGATAAACAGAATCAGAAATGAGAAAGGAAAAATCACTACAGACACCATAGAAATACAAAGAATTATTAGAGAATATTATGAAAAATTATACGCTTACTGGATAATCTACAAGAAATGGAGAGCTTTCTAGAAAAATACAGCTTTCCAAGGCTAACCCAGAAAGAAACAGAAAATCTGAACAGACCAATTACCATCAACGAAATTGAAGTGGTAATCAAAAAACTACCCAAGAACAAAACCCCTGGACCAGATGGGTTTACTGCTGAATTTTATCAAACATTTAGTGAAGACCTAATACCCATCTTCTTTAAAGTTTTCCAAAGAGTAGAAGAAGAGGGAATACTTCCAAACTCATTCTATGAGGCTAGCATCACTCTAATACCAAAACCAGGTAAAGACACCACAAAAAAAGAAAACTATAGACAAATATCCCTGATGAACATAACATGCAAAAATACTCAACAAAATATTAGCAAACCGAATTAAAAAATACACTAAAAAGATGATCCATCATGGTCAAGTAGGATTTCTTCCAGGGATGCAAGGATAGTACAACATTCAAAAATCCATCAACATCATCCACCACATAAATAAAAAGAAGGACAAAAATCACATGATCATCTCCATAGATGCTGAAAAAGCATTTGACAAAATTCAACATCCATTCATGAAAAAACTCTCAACAAAATGGGTATAGAAGGCAAGTACCTCAACATAATAAAGGCCATATAAGACAAACCCACAGCCAATATCATACTGAACAGCGAGAAGCTGAAAGCTTTTCCTCAAAGATCAGGAACAAGATAGGGATGCCCACTCTCTCCACAGTTATTCAACATAGTACTGGAGGTCCTAGCCACGGCAAACAGACAAAACAAAGAAATACAAGGAATCCAGACTGGTAAAGAAGAAGTCAAACTGTCACTATTTGCAGATGACATGATATTGCACATAACAAACCCTAAAGACTCCACTCCAAAACTACTAGAACTAATATCTGAATTCAGCAAAGTTGCAGGATAAAAAATTAATACACAGAAACCTGTTGCATTCCTATATACTAACAACGAACAAGCAGGAGAAATCAGGAAAACAATTCCATTCACAATTGCATCAGAAAGAAAAAATATGTAGGAATAAACCTAACCAAGGAAGTGAAAGACCTGTACTCTGAAAACCAGAAGACACTCATGAGAGAAATTAAAGAAGATACCAATAAATGGAAACACATCCCGTGCTCATGGATAGGAAGAATTAATATTGTCAAAACGGCCATCCTGCGTAAAGCAATATACAGATTTAATGCAATTCTTATCAAACTACCAACAGGATTCTTCAATGAACTGGAACAAAGAGTTCTAAAATTCATATGGAACCACAAAAGAGCCCGAATAGCCAAAGCAATCCTGAGAAGGAAGAACAAAGCTGGGGGGATTATGCTCCCCACCTTCAAGCTCTACTACAAAGCCACAGTGATCAAGACAATTTGGTACTGGCACAAGAACAGACCCATAGACCAATGGAACAGACTAGAGAGCCCTGATATAAACCCAACCATATATGGTCAATTAATATACAATAAAAGGAGCCATGGACATACAATGGGGGGAATGACAGCATCTTCAACAACTGGTGTTGGGAAAACTGGATGGTTATATACAAGAGAATGAAACTGGATTATTGTTTGAGCCTGTACACCAAAGTAAACTTAAAATGGATCAAAGACCTGAATGTAAGTCATGAAACCATAAAACTCTTAGAATACAACATAGGCAAAAATCTCCTGAATATAAGCATGAGCAACTTCTTCCTGAATGCATTGCCTCGAGTGAGGGAAACAAAAGCAAAAATGAACACAAGGGACTACATCAGACTAAAAAGCTTTCTGTATGGCAAAGGACATCACCAATAGAACAAAAAGGCATCCTGCAGTATGGGAGAATATATTTTGTAAATGACATATCCGACAAGGGGTTAACATCTAAAATATATAAAGAACTCACATGCCTCAACACCCAAAAAGCAAATAACCCGATTAACCAATGGGCAGAGGATATGAAGAGACAGTTCTCCAAAGAAGAAATTCAGATGGCCAACAGACCCATGAAAAGATACTCCACATTACTAATCATCAGAGAAATGCAAATTAAAACCACAATGAGATATCACCTCACACCAGTAAGGGTGGCCAGCATCGTAAACACTAAGAACAACATATGCTGGCGGGGATGCAGAGAAAGGGGAACCCTCCTACAATGCTGGTGGGAATGTAAGCTAGTTGAACCATTGTGGAAAGCAATATGGAGGTTCCTCAGAAAACTAAAAATAGAAACACCATTTGACCCTGTAATTCCACCCCTTGAAATATACCCAAAGAATACAACTTCTCAGATTAAAAAAGACATATGCACCCCTATGTTTATCGTAGCACTATTTACAATAGCCAAGATATGGAAGCAACCTACGTGTCTATCAGTAGATGAACAGATAAAGAAGATGTGGTACATATACACAATCGAATATTATTCAGTCATTAGAAAGAAACAAATCCTACCATTTGCAACAAGATGGATGTAGCTGGAGGATATTGTGCTCAGTGAAATAAGCCAGGCAGAGAAAGACAAGTGCCAAATGATTTTCCTCATTTGTGGAGTATAACAATGCAGCAAAACTGAAGGAACAAAATAGCAGCAGACTTACAGACTCCAGGAAGGGACTACTGGTTACCAAAGGGGTCGGGTGTGGGAAGGCAGGTAGGGAGGTAGGGAGATGGGGATTGAAGAGTATTATGTTTAGTACACATGGTGAGGGGGGTCATGGGGAAAGCAGTGTAGCACAGAGAGGCAAACTGAATCTGTGGCATCTTACTACACTGATGGACAGTGACTGCATTGGGGTATGGGTGGGGACTTGATAATACAGGGAAAAGTAATACCCACATTGTTTTTTCATGTGAAACCTTAATAAGTAGTGTATATCCATAAGACTTTAATAAAAAATTTAAAGAAAAAATAGTAATGTGCCTGAAAAGAGGTAAAACCCCCATCTGCCACTTGCCAACATCAATTACTCAAAGAGTACTGAAAGAGCACTGAAAGGACAAAGAACAATGGGTTCTCTTCTTTCATGTGACCATCACTTCAGGGGTTTGGTTCTCTCTCTCTAGGAAATTGCTATCTTTAAAATATTATAATTAAAAAAGGTTAAATATTAAATTTAGTACTAAGCTACCACTGAGAATTGATAGTTTATAAAAGTTAAAATCTCCCTATCATCCCCCATAATTTATTTTCCCTGTAGTCTATGAATTAAGCCTACAGAAAGAAGTAACTGCTTACAGAAACTCTAAGCAAATCTCCTAATTAACAAATCTATAGGTTCCTATTTTTGAGTCACAACAGTGACCCAGAAATCATAAAATTAACTATCGTCTTCCAAAATAATCTTAACAGGGCTAGAGAAAAAGAAGCAAAAGTACTCCATCATTAGAGGGAGAGAAGACTAGGAAGTACAACACAGCAGGGTTTACTAAGAAGCCTCTAACTAAGAATTATCAGTGACACCATGTCAGGAAAGAAGGGTTTTCAAATCACTGTATTTCAATAATATGATTTAAAAGATTTTTCAATTCTCCACAAATTCCAATTTGGTGCCTTTAAAAAAGTCCTTATTATAGTGACTCTGTGGCATCTTACTACAGGGACTTCAGTGGGGACTGTGGGCTTGAATGAGGGCCTCTGGAAAAAACAAAGCAAGATAATCCATTATGAGATTTGCTTTGGCCTGCTGGGAGGCCCAGCTTGTTTTTCTGACTTTATCCAGGTGCTGTTTTTCTTCCTCCAGCCCTAAACAAATGATTCGCAACCTGGGCAATGTAGCAAGCAAGCCCAAAACAACGTAGTAAAAACAGGAAGGATTCCATCTTAAAAATAAGATTGCATTTTAAAACCCAATTAGTTAAAAAGTAAGTTTCTTAACATACTCTTTAACAAACAGATAATAACTCAGTCCACCTTGGGAGCAAAGCAGGCAGTCTTAAGTGATATGCTCCCAGACTAGGAAGCTGATATCCTGGGAAGAAATCAGAGCAGTAAATTTCTTACAAATAACCAAGAAGACTAGTAAGAAACTTAATGTCTCTTCAAAGATAAACATTTTCGGATCACTTAGCAGGTGCACATCCTCTAGCCCTTTGTCTCTCAACTGCCTATAAAACCCCTAGACAACTCACCACCCTGGGACTCTCTTGTCCCCTCCTGGCATAAGCCAGGAACTCCGTCCTCTCGTTTTATCTCTAAATAAAAAGCTCTGCCTTGCTCTACTACCTTGAGTGTTTGCAACGTTCAGTCTTCAACTCGGCGAACAAGAACCCTGGCATCAGGGAGGACTTGATAATATGGGTAAATGTAGTAACCACATTGTTTTTCATGTGAAACCTTCATAAGAGTGTGTATCAATGATACCTTAATAAAAAAAAAAAGTCCTCATTACCTCCATTCCTAATCGAATATCTTCCAAAACTCCATCCACAACATGGATCCCAACATCCTCTTGGTAGAGCACTAATCCTGCTAAGAGGTTGGCTACACAGTGAATACTATTGTATTTCACATTCCAGATGTTTATCATACAACAAACAACATAGTCTTTTACTTCTTGATCCTGCCAGGGCAACTTTCGCATCTGTCTCAAAACCTAAATGAAGAAAATTTTGTTTAAATTACAAAGATCAGCACACAGTAGTAGTCCCATATACCCACCAATATAGGGCATTTTATTATGAGTGTGCACTCACAGAACTTTTGACATGGAAAATATTTTAGAAATTCTCTATCAGCCTTCACTTTAGAAATATGAAAAGTCAGATTTTTCCAATTACTGGCAAATTTATTCACATTTTCACCACATCTTTCCATATACCCCCAAATTTCCTACAGGTCCTAGGTTTCAATCTAGCCAACAATACACACTCATATATTCAGATCACTAAGCGAAACACCCAAGGTTTACCAAAACAATGCTTTATTTTTCCTGTTTCATCATGTGTGGAAGTGGGGGACAATAAAAGCACTCTTTCCATCATTGGTCGTAAAGATTCAACATGTGCAGTACATAGGAATGCATCTGGTGCATTATAAGTACCCCATAAAAGTTAGCTGCTGCTACTTCAAACACTCTACTGGTAAGAAGATAATCAACAGAGCTCTAACTATAATCTTTCCATTTTCTTATTCTGAAAGAAAGTGGGTATTATTGGCAGGTTGCAAAGTATTCCTTTCTTTTCTGCTCTACACCTACAATCCATCTTTCAAGCACCAAAGATTTCTTCTATCAGCTTCACTGGAAATATTAATGCTGTCTCAACTGCATATGCACTCGGTATTTTTCAAACCTTCAGCCAATTCTAAAACAGCTGTCAAAATCCTGTTGTAAACAACGACCATCTCTGATTCCCTGAAAGTTGGTTCCTATTTTCAAAGTTGTACTACCATTCCTTACCATCTTCTACCCTGCCCATGTATATATAATACATGTATTATTTCATGTCTTTTATCCACCCCTTAAGTTTTCTGTCTAAAATTTAATTTGCATTTTCCCCCTAAAAAATACCCTACACTGTTTTGTTTCAACTTGGAGAGCTAGCCAGAAAATGTTAAGTTCAATACCTTACTTAAAAATGAAGTTTATAACAAGGTAACTACAATAACTAAATAGCACATCAGCAGTTCTTAACATTTTCTGGAAATTGACTCCTGCTGAATCTAAAAAAAGCAACAGACCCTCTCTCCAGAAATACAGATGGCCCCAGAGATTAAAAAGTATGAGATTTCAGAGAGTCCTGGGCCTCCTAAGACCCACTCAAGGTGAAGATCCCCTGTACTAAAGCAAAATATTTAAAGGCAAGTTAATTACAGAATAACAGAGACAAAGTAATAGTTTCAAATACATACAGAGATCAAAATTAAATTTGGGAGAATTGCTATGCTAATTAGAGTAAGATATTATCACAAAAGGAAAACAAAACACATGTCCCAGATATTATGCATCATCATATGAATTCTCTTTTAGGATGACATGTACAGAACCAATCATAATGGAACTTGGGCTCTAATACTACCTCTCCTCAACTTCACTGCCAGGACTGTTCTAGCTCTACTTCCATTTCTTCATTTACAAAATGCAAATAAGCTACTTTCATTTCTTATATATATTTTCTGGGACACTGAAGCACTTTATAAGCAAAGGGATCTAGGAAGACTGAAACACATGTCCCTGACCTAAAATATTTTGGTGCATAGGCTAGACATAATAAAGTGCACTGCTCTTACACTATTATCCTTATGATACAAAGTAACTAATTTGGTTGAATATTATGTAAGCTTAGCACTACAACAAATCTGAAGCTGACTATTATTCTATGATTTCATTAAGATTTACCTTTTCAGTGGTGACTTTGGAGAGATCCTTGTACAAAAGTTTCCGGACATATTCCTGCAAAGGAGGACGTTTCTTCTTTACTGTTTTTTCAGCTGGTGGAGGGTTGCAGTAATAATATGCATTCTCCACCATTGTAACGTATCTTGCATCGAGATGCATTGCTTGTTTCTTTCTCATCATTTGTTCCTAAAATAAAAAGTCTAAATTAGTCAAGATAACTTTCATTCTATAGTTTCTTTATTCTCAGTGATACGATTTCAGGGTAAGGGGTTAGAAAAGGGGAAAAAAATCACTAAGTACTCCTATGAGTGTGCATGCACACTAATTATTAAACAGCTTACCATTTTTCTAGAACAAATTAGTCTATAACTGCTTGGTCGCAGGCCCTGTCCAATAAAATACTCAAGGGACTTAGGTACAAAAGTAAGTTTACTTATAATTCTGCCAAATTACACGAACTCTAAGTAAAATAAGGCTCATATAATATGAATGACTGAAATTAAGGAATGAGAATATAAATAAAGCAGTAGCTCTGGCTCTGGCTGTTCCACATACAATAACAGAGAATTTATTCTCAGAGCTTGTTCCACCAACTGATGCACCAGATAAATCTGGCATATCTCTATACACAAGAAAATGGAAAGCCTCAAAGGTCTTATAAACTGTGTAGAGCCCTCAGAATCAACTCAAAGGAGGAGATTAAATACAGAGATCTAGTGAGTCATCTCTCCTTCAGGCCTGGGTGCTACTGACACTTGGACTGGATAATTCTTTGTCCTGGGGCAGGGTTGGGGGTGCTGTTCTGTACCTTGTAAGATGTCTGTGGCAACCTTTACCTCTACCCTTTAGACTCATTGAAAACCACAGACTAGTTGAAGATCTTTGAACAGTATCATAACATGCATTAAGATGACTGAATTTATTCAGTCACACAGCATTTTACTTGGCACTTAACCATGTGCTTAGATAGGCACTATGCTAGGTGCTAGGACTCAACAGTGAGCAAAACAGACATGGTTCCCCCCTTCATAAGCCTAACAGTCTGGTGTAGAACAAAATAAACAAGTCATCAACTAAGCTAACTATCTTTAAATGATAATTGTGATGAGTGCTAAGTAGGAAAATCACGAACACTAAGATGGAGAGTAATGGGGACCTAGGGTTGGTCTCTGAGAAAGTGACCTTTAAGTTATGATCTGAAGGACGACAAAAGGTTGAAGAGCCAAGGGAAGAGCATTCACAGCAGAAGAGCCAAGGGCAAGAAGAGAGGCAATGAGGAGAAAGAAAGAATGATGTTAGGAACTAAAACAAGGCTGGTGTGGTGCCAACATGGAATAGCATGAGGTAAGGTTTAAGAGGTAAGGAAAGGCTAGATAATGCCAGCCTGCAGATTGTGGCAAGAACTCTGAGTATTAAGTGTATAGAGGGAAACCACTGACAAGCTTCAAGCAGGTATCTGGACTGGGATGGCAGGTGATGGCAGAGTTTATGTTTTGAAAACATATCTGTATATATGAAATTAAGGAAGGCAGGGATGCATTGTTCTCACTACTGTATACCTAGCACATGGGTGGCATGCAATTTATGTTTAATAATACATGAATTAATAAATGAATTTTTAAATCACATTCAATCTTTCCCATGTTCTGCTTTTCTACACATGTAAAACCATCATCTATAGAGGGAAAAATATGCTCTTCAGAAATTCAATTATGGTACACAAGTTTCATAATTGTTTCTCTTGTCTTGAATACTGCTAAAGTACATAGGATGTAGCCTAATTCCTATACTGACATCTGTATTATAATTTGTGATTGCTTATTAAATGTTGGCAAGATCTGCTCTGTGTTGAAAGGGAGATAATGACTACATCCTCTAAGTTCTTTGGATAAAGCATAATGCAGCATTTAACTTATCATTTATGTGTACCTAACAGTTTTCAAGGTAAGTTTCAACTTGTTATTTTGACTGCTTCAGAACCACTTCCCCCAACACAAACATCAAACTGATGCTAACATCAGCTAAAAATAATTTTGAATGCAAACCAGCTTAAAGGTTCTGTGCATTTCCAAACAAAAACGGATATATTTTAGATCATCCCACAAGCATTCATGTGCTTCACACAGAAACTTCCCTGGTAATCCCTCCTCACATTCCCTTTATCTCTGCAGCTGGTACCATCATCTACTCAGATGACCAGGTCAGAATCTTCAGTCTTAATCTTAGGGCACTTTCCTCTTCCTCACCCCTTATAGCTTACCAAGTCTCATCAGTTCTACTTCCTGAAATTCTTCATATAGCCTATTATCATCTCCACCTCACTGATCCTTACCATTTCTTCACTGTTTTTCCCCTAGGTTCTGAAAACAGCCTTTTCACTGTTCTGCCTACCTCTGGTCTCAGCCATCTGTTACCTCCTCCACACTGATCTTCATAAAACAAATCTGAACACATCTACCCTACCTGCTTAAAATTCTTCAATAGCTATGCACCGCCACCATGGAAAAACCCTAGTCCCTTTGCACAGTGTTAGGGGTGCTTTATAATCCAGTTTGTGTCTACCTCTCAAGTCTTATCTGGAGCTATTTGATATAATTTGTCTCTTTCTTCTCTGCCTTTAAGACTCAGATTAGTCTCTACAATAAACACCGTTTTTCCAAGAAACCTTTCCTGATATAACAAGACTAGATTAAATGTCTCTTCTATCTCCCCCCATAATACCCTACACTTACTCCTATTATTATACTGCATTTACTACAATGTATTGCAACAGTCTATTTACTCATCTGTCTGACTGATTAGACTTTAAACTCCATGAGGACAGGAACTGTCTTTTTTTCCTTCATATCTCAATGGTCTGACAAGAATTTGCAAGTAATGAAAACTATGAAGCCATCAGGGAAGACCTTTCCTGACTCATTCACTTTGGCTTAAGCACCTTCCCCTTGAGCCTGTACTATCCTCTGCATGCCTCTAAGTGAGACACTGACAACACTGGATGGAATCAGCACTACATACAGACCACTTTGAGGATGGCAACTAGTTTCATTTTTTTGTCCTGCTTCCCTAACCAGCTCTAACAACCCTGCAGAACTGGATTTAGTACCTGACACACAGCAGGAGTCCCAAAACAGTTATAAGATAAATAAGACTTCCATCCAGAAAGCAAGAGAATGAGAAAGGCTAGTTGCTTTTGCTGTAAGAGAGGGAAAGATCTATTGAGCCAAGAAAATCAGTCAGGCAGGAAGGACTCTGGTTTCCAGCAATGTGATGCCCATCCATACCACAATGAATAATAAATATTTTCCTAGCAAAAAATATAGTGGATTCAATATTATAAATAAAATATAGATATTAAAAGCTAACCTTTCCTGGAATGTCTATTACATTTTTATATGAATTTAACCTTATCAACCTGAGCCAAAGAGGAGGAACTTTTTCCTTGTTACAATAAAAATTTGAACTTAAAATGACTATTACATGACTAATGTGAAATAAGCCTAGAGAGAATTTGAAAATCAATTCCATTTGATGGCTTTCACATTAGTATTTGTTTATTAGAAATAAGTTATCACATTTCCTCATTTTAAATATCATCGGCAAAGGGTATTCTGGCTCACAACTAGATTCTAAAAATTTAACCTATCTAGAGAAAATGACACAATCAAGACTTTTATAATAGCAACACTAATATAATGACCCTCTATGCCTAAGGATTCCTAAACCAGAGCTCTCTATAACACTAACACCAACATGCCTCCCCATCATACTCTCTCCCTCTGAAGGCTGCAAGTCAATGCATAGATATTATCAATAGACACAATTGCCTAATAAACTTGATGGCCATTTCTGCAACCCAATTAGCTTAAGAAATAACTTCTCCCCAGAGTTAATTTTTCAAGTTTATATTTCATGGTTTTTAATTGTAAAATTTAGTTTTCTATTTTTAAGCTTATAATTTATGTTATGGCACATTAATGATGGCTTCTTTGGTATGTAACAAGAACATCCATAAAGAGGACTCTTAACATAACAGTATTAAGAGTACCTGCTCATTTGCATCATTTGTCAAAAGTTATTTGGGATTGGACTTAATCCCCCTTCAGAATACTGTGAACTCACTGGCCACCAAGTAATAGAAATCCCTACAGTTCTCTAGGAAGGATAGCTCCTATGTACGTTTTAGTTTAAGTAGACTTGTTATATGGCACAGCAAGGTAACTAGCACTGATCACTATTTTTCACTTGTGATATAAATCAAAACTTCAAGCTCTTGCTAGGACCCTCAAATCATTACCAAAAGTACACTGGTCCTCAGGTGAGATTCTGGAGATCTGAAAAGAAATCTTCCACATGTTTCCAGTAGGGTACACGCCATTTCAATATGGTGATGGGAAAAGTCTGATAGAAGCATCTGTAATAATAATAGTGGTGAGAAAACATGAAGACAATTTCAATCCTACTAGGGAAAGAAAATATTATGCATCTAATTGTGGAACAGCTTTAAAAATGCCAGCATAAAAACAAAAGCTGGTTGGTCTACTGTGTTTAACCAGTTTGACTGCTGGGCATCTTTTGTGTTCAGCACCATTTTCTGCACAAAAAATTCTTCAATGTATTTAATGTCTTTCCTTTCAGACAGATATATAGAAAATAATACATATTTTGAAGCTACATTATTGAATGCATACTGATTCAGGAAGGTAATATTTTTCTGCTAACGTGATCTCTTCATCACTATGAACTATCTATCTTTCTTTGTTTCTAAATAATGATTCACGCCTTAAAGTCTACTTTAGATAAGATAACAATGAAACCAGGTGTCTTTTAATGAGAGCTTTCATGGTATATTTGCCCATCTTTTTGCTTTAGCCTTTCTGAACTTTGTATTTAAGGATATCTCTCTTGTAGATGGCCTACAGTGTTATTATTTTAATCAAGTCTGTCTATATTCTTAAGGCTTTTACTTGATGCATTTTGTCCTTTTACATTTCATGTAATTATTATTATGGCTGCATTTGTATCTATCATCTTATTATCTCTTTTCTATTTTGCTCATCTGTTCAATGTTCCATTTTACTCCATCTTCTTTTCAATTCATCAAATGTCTGTCATTTTTTCCAGCATTTAAAGCTAAAAGTTTTTCTATTAAAAAAATAATTCAAATAATTCACTAACCTTTAAACAATGTAGGGTATCATTTTTTGTGAACATCTTAAACTTGGTTAGTTCGCCAATAAATCGAACAGTTTTATTCTTTGTTTCAATATTAATCTGGTCCTTTTTCCGTACCTATAAATCAAGAGAAAAGAGACATTGCTTAACTTCTGAAATCTCTGTGATAAGAACTGTTATTTTTAGTAAGATTAAATTCACTCCAAATATTTTAAATAAATTTGGGTACAATTTTTTGCTATATTCAAATTATTTTAACTTTAGGCAAAATAAGTTTCATGGGACACCAGTGCCAGAACATGCTTTGCAAAAAACAGTTCCATGTTCAAATAATTTGGGGAAATAATACATTTTATCAGGCTTAAAGAGGCTCTCAAATAAAGAAAATGGTTTAACTTAATTCACTGTTTCTCAAATTTATTTGGCAACATAAACCGGTCCTTTTGAAATATTAACAACTACTAGCTAACTTCCCATTAAACTAATATAATAAGGAACACACTTTTGGAAATGCTGCTTTAAAAATGCCATTATTAATTTATCTGATATAAAAAAGTATTATTAAGGCTCGGTTAGTGTATTAAGTTATGAACTATATACATTTAAATTATAAATTCATTACAATGAATTTTCCAATATAATCAATACTTTTTTTATCACCAGTCACGGTCATGTGCCAAAGTTCAAAGCCTTTGTAAATATAAGCCCTCTATCTCAGGGACACGTTTCAAGAAATACTGAATATGACAAAAGTCTGTTACAACAGTACAATGTCAAGAGATATGCCAGCATAAATGTAATTGGATTTAACCTCAGAATTACATTTTCATCAGAAAAATCAAACCTACAATCTAGAAACCTTTTATCTGAACAATGACAATAATACAGTACTGCTCTTAGTAACTAGTTTAGTGTTCTTTAATTTCTCAGAACACTATATGTTCCAAATAACAACATTGTAAGAAAAGGAACAACAGTTATAATTCTGATTTAATAGTTCAAATAACAACAAAATAATACAAAGCTGTCAAATGACTTGACCAAGGGTAATACTAAAAATCCCAGTCTCCAGTTACTTGATATTTACCTTGTACTAGAATGTGCTGGGATTTGAAATAATGCCTAAACTCATCAACAGATGGACAACTGATGACATATATTTATATAAATACTAAACCTCTATATATTCAACTAACACTTAAAAGGAATTTATCAACTTCATTTTTAAGGACCTACTCTCACAGCAAGCAGAGGTAGTAGGGGTTTAGATATTTCAGATTTTCAGGGATAAATTAAAACTATGCTTATCAAACATACTTATTTGTGAAAGGGTCTTTCTGAAGGTTGTATCCTTTTCTAAATTGTAAGGCTAAAAGAATCAAGTTTATTCAGTATTATTTCACTTATATTATGAACTAGAATATAGTTAGTTCTATTTTTTCTATGTCTCTAATCGCACTAAAGCTATTTTGTATGTTTATATGATGTGATTAAAATAAAGTTCTGTAAACTGATTTTTGTGATTTTATTTTGATTGAAGTTTTACTGATGCTTTAAATACTTATGGGTGTTTTAGAATATAGTATCAATAGAATTCAGTAAACACTGGCTTCTAAATTATGTCAAAGGAGCAAAAGAAGAGGTATTTCTCTTAATGATTAGATAAAATATAGTGCAAGTTTACAGGGAGAATAAAGAAACTGGTATTAGGAAGTGAAAGATAAAGACATTTTTGAGAAGAAAAGAATGAGTTTGCTATATGGACATATTTAGGTAGAAGAACATGAGACCTTATAAGCACCAAAAGAGAGATTCTGGCAAGAGGTATGTATTTGAGGTTGCTGGGAAATATATTTTTACGGAACCTCAGGTCAAATGTGTTCCATCAAAAAGGAGGGAGAAAGAAGAACGTTTCAGCTGGAACAAAGAGCAAAGTACAGTAGTTGTAACAACCAGGAGAGAGTGGTAGTGAGAAGGGACAGTTATTATTACAATGGTATCTATGTCTGGGTATTGTGCGATAAACTTATACACATCATCTCATTTCATCTGTAAGAACAATCCCATTTTAAAAGATACAAGTATTATTTCCATTTAACAGGCAAGGAATTCAAAGTTTAGAAAACTTAACTTGGCCAAAGTTACAACACTAACATGTGGTATAGAGCCAGAATGACAGTTTCCTATAGAGCAGAAGAATCCAGCAATTCATAATCTTCAGGGACATGAACTAACATGAGGTGATTAGGAAGACATTGGTGGTCTCTGCCAGGGTAGAGCAGAGATGATGGTAAAACAAAGGGTAAACGTCAGAAGTAGAGGCAAGACTACTCTAAAAAAATACTCCAACAAGAAGGAAATGAAAGAGGATTAGGGATGGGGGGAGGTTGGTGTGGTTGAGGAAAGTGTTCTTGTTGCTATTATTTTATTTTCATTTAAGGATGGGACCTTATTTAAGGCCTAATACAAATGGTTGGGTGTGGGGAAGGATAGATCCTGGAGGCAGTAAAGGTGCTCAATGACCTCAAGTAACCTCTTTTCTCTTCCCTGAGAATAGTGCTTCCCAAAGGATACTCCTAGAATTCTGGCTTCTTCAGGAACAATAAAAATATGTCACCCTCAACCCCCACCCCAATTTTCAAAGGTGAAAGGGAAGTACATATGAATGGAATCTTCTTAAGTTTCTCACCAAAAGCACTAATTGTGCTTGGCCTAGCAACTGGCATGTTGTTTAACTTTGGATCTGGTGGAGGTATATATACACATAACTCATAAAACACAGTTATACTGTCTACTGGTAAAATTGTCTCGTTTGTATGATGGGATTAAATACATAAACAAGAATAACATGACTTCTGATGCATCTGTCCCTGAACTAGCAGCATTTATCAAAGTGTGTTCTTTGAGTGACTACATAGACGACCCCCTCCAGGAAGTTCATAGTGCACATTAACCTTTTAAAGCTTTAAGAATTCTTAAAATGAAAAAAACCATTTAATTTCCTTGATCTCAGGGTTTCCAAACTTCTTTAAATATAGAAACCTGTCCTTGCTTAACACCACCTATGAAATCTGAAACACACTTTAGCTAAAGCTGGCCCAGAAAAATCTTAACCACAATCTCACATTAACAAATTAACACCTGTGGCAAGAAGCCTTTAGAGATCATTCCACCTCTAAGACTTCCTCCTTCCTCTGAATCAAGGCACTCACTCTCAAAACAATTGGCAATGAAGCATGCAATTCCTTTCAACAGAAAATGTATTTAGCATTTAAATTTCTATTTTACTCTTGCTTTTCTAGTATTTATACCTTATCTCTCTCCCCAGTTATGTCGGGAGATTCGTGACCTCAGGAACTAAGTCTGTGCTGAGTGCTCAGCAATACTGATTTGTGTATAGCAAGTGCAATAATGTCCGTACTAAGCAGGGCAAATGTTTATTTGCATTCCAAGCAACTTGCTATATAAAGCTGTATTTCATAAACACAATTTTCCCATTGGCTCACATAAACACTTGAATTTCATGTCTTTTCAAAGTCTACCACTGTTCACTTTCAGTCACCTCTAAGGTATCTTTTACTTCTTTCAAGCCTGTATTTGAAACTTGAACACCTCCACAAGACAACTGGGTAACACAGGCTTGGGAGAGCCACTAACAGGCAGTCTGTTCAACTCCCAAGACTGAAGAAGAAGGGAAGCTATCTGGTAACAAGGCCCTGGTATTTTCCAGGATACTCCTAAAAGAACTCACTACTATCCAAGGTAAAGATTTTCAAGGTAAGAATCGATAAAAACATGGCCCTTGACAACATTCACTGATCAGAGCATGTATGGAACCTCATGTGGCCCAAACATTTGGACCACAAACACCTAACCAGGCATCAGAGAGGCACTGTGTCCTGGCTCAGCATGGCCAATCCCATGCTTCTTCTGGGAGCACCAATGAGGCCTGCTGAGGCTCTCCTGACCTTGGCGAAAGGCTTTACTTTACAAAAGCAGAAAGTGCAGTACCTATGAAGGAGATACAGGCTGCACTAGCAGCTTACCTCCAGACTGGAATATCACATCAATTTCAAGCTCTGTTAAGTAAATTTACATTTAAAAAATTTAGAAGTCCATACATTCTGAACTGTTATACTGCCATCAAATTTCAAAAATATGCTTACCAATAAACTAATAATATTCTTAAACTAAAGAATCCTCACTCAACTTTTAAGTATATATATATTACAAAATAAATGCTTAAATACATACATGAAATCTGAAATCCCCCCTCAGCATGGAACAAAGATCCTCTGCTACATCAGACATGCAGGGATGCAATGTAGCAACCAATCTTGCATAAAATGGTAGCAAATCCAACCTGCAAAAGTTATATGTGATAGGTATAAAAGACATACCAGAAATAATTCATTTTAAAATTTAAACTTTCTCAAGTACATTCACACATTAAATGATTATAAAAACTAATAACCATACAGACATGCCGGCTTATTGCAATCATAGTGAAATGAAGTATATGGAAATCCAATTTGCCCTGTGAAAGCTTATTAATAACATGATATTTTCCACTCAATGATATACTGCACATCTGTAATCTGAGTATGCAATTTTGATAAAATACGAAATACCAAGCGTAGAAAGCATCAAGTTTTGACATGGCTTAAATTTTCAATCACATAACTAGTAAACAAACCTAGAGGTAACTTAGGTAGTAGAAAATAGAATCCTTTTAAATCATTTCATTCCTTCACCAGGGTAAGTTATCTGGAAACCATGATGTCAAAGGAAAAGAGTAACCAATAACTGAAAAGGCATCTAAGAAGTCAAAATACTATCACAACCCCCACACACTAACTTATGCATTTTACTCACTGAAGAGTACACTCAGATTTCCCTGTGATGCCTATCCTCACCTTAGATAATACATGGCAAGTACATGGGTACTCATTCTGCCACCCCCTTCTTTAGCAGAGCACCTTCTCATCAAACTTGAATGCAGCTCCAGAATCCTACTGAACACAGCACTCCAAGCAGCCACTACTCATCAGAATCAACACACAACCTAAAAGTTTCCATTCTTGGCCACAGACATTACTTTATGAAACTTGATTACCCAATGGGGTCAATGTGCTGAAAATGCACATCCACACCACCCCACACTCTCAGTCCCCTTAGTCTGCATGCTTTTTTAAAATAGCATTTACTACCTTCTAACATATTACATAATTTTACTTGGTATGTTTATTGATACCTTGTCACCCTTCCCCACTAGAATGTAAGTTCCACAGGAGCCAGTTTAACAGCACTCACTACAGTGCCTAGAACATGGTAGGAGCTCAGTAGATATTTGTTAAATATTCTTTACCTTATTAAGGAAGTGTCATTCAATTTTTATATTATTATTACATTTGATCAAATTTTATATTTTAAAAATATCAAACAAAAGTTAATCAAGTATCTTTTACACAGTTAACTAGATAATCACAGTTTATTTTCCTCATTGATGTTACATATATATTAATAGATTTCCTACTTAAAATATCTTTTCATTCCTACACTTAGTCCTCTTTGATCATGCTGTTTTTTTATTTTTAATATACTATTAAATATCATTTGTTATGTTTGACTTGGAATTTTTATACTGACATTCAAAAGTGAGATTAGTCAATACCTATAACTTCCTTGCTCTTTTAAAGTTAAGATTTTGCCTATTTCTTCACACTATGAAATGGCAAGGTTTCTTTTCTATGCTCTGGAACAAATGATATAGCAGAGAAATTACTTGACCCATTAAAGACGGAAAGAACTCAGTATCACATCTTGGTCTTAAGATGAAATTATCTGAAAATTTTTTGTTTCCTTCCATGATCACTCTTCGGTTCTGTCTTCAATTTTGGAAATGTGTATTTTTTCAAAAAAATTACTTGTTTCACTGAGATTTTCAAGTGTTTTTTAGAAATTTCTAGCACAGCTAGCTCATTTTTTAAATTAAGGTATTGCTGATATACAATCTTATGAAGGTTTCACATGAGCAACATTATGTTTTCAACATTCACCCATATTATCAAGTCCCTCCCCACCCCATTGCAATCACTGTCTATCAGCATAGTCAGCATAGTAAGATGCTACAGTCATTGTCTTCTCCATGCTGTACTGCCTTCCCTGTGACCTACCTTTATTGTGAGTGCTAATTATAATGCCCCTTAATCCCCCTCTCCCTCTCTCCCCACCCTCTACAACCCCGTCTTTTGTTAACTGCTAGTCCCTTGGAGTCTGAGAGTCTGCTACTGTTTTGTTCCTTCAGTTTTGTTTTATTAAACTCCACAAAAGAGTGAAATCATTTCGCACTTGTCTTTCTCTGCCTGGCTTAATTCACTGCGCAAAATACCATCTAGCTCCATCCATATTGTTGCTAATGGTAGGATTTGCTTTCTTCTTATGGCTGAATAATATTCCATCATGTATATGTACATCTTCTCTATCCATTTATCTACTGATGGACACTTAGGTTGCTTTCATACCTTGGCTATTGTAAATAGTGCTGCAATAAACATAGGGGGGCATATGTCTTTCTGAATCAGGGGTCTTGTTTTCTTTGGGTAAATTCCTTCATCTAGCTCATTTCTTAAACTTATAATCTTCATTTTCTTTATAATACACTTTCTAAATGCTTGTCTATTTGGTTTATTTTGAATAATCAGCTCTTTGAGTTTTTAAAACATTTTAATCTTGGTTGTCTTTTTCAATATATTTTTTTGACAAATTTTGAGAGTATAATATAAAAATTAGGATAAAAGGGGGAGGGGCGGAAGATGGCGGCGTGAGTAGAGCAGCGGAAATCTCCTCCCAAAACAACATATATCTATGAAAATATAACAAAGACAACCCTTCCTAGAATAAAGACCAGAGGACACAGGACAATATCCAGACCACATCCGCACCTGAGAGAACCCAGCGCCTCGCGAAGGGGGTAAGATACAAGCCCCGGCCTGGCGGGAGCCGAGCGCCCCTCCCCCCAGCTCCCGGCGGGAGAAGAGCAGGCACAGCGGGAGGGAGACGGAGCCCAGAACTGCCGAACACTCAGCCCCAGCCATCCGGGCCAGAGTGCAGGGCGCTCGATACTAGGAAAACAGGGCAGCAAGAACAGTGAGCAGGCACTGGAGGCTGGGCGACAGAGGACATAAGAAAAGCGCGCGACCATTTTTTTTTTGCTTTTTTGCTGTTTTGTTTTGGCGAGCGCTTTTTGGAAGTCTTAAAGGGATAGGGACCCCAATACTAGGGAAACAGGGCAGAAAGACCGACCGGTGAGCAGAGGCCTGAGGCTGGCACCGGAGAATAAAGAAAAACGAACGACCACCTTTTTTTTAAATTAAAAACTTTTCTTTTTTTTTTAAATTAAAAAAAAATTTTTTCTTTTTTTTTTGGTGGGCGTTGTTTTGTTTTGGCGGGTGCTTTTTGGAAGTCTTAAAGGGGCAGGGCGGGTCACTTAATCCAGAGGTAGGGAATCCGGGATCTCTGGGCACCCTAACCCCTGGGCTGCAGGGAGCAGGGAGGCCCCTTACGGAGATAAATAGCCTCCCAGCCGCTCCTGCTCCAACGGGACTCCACCATTTTGGAGTAGCTGCCCGAGCCAGGCCACGCCCACAGCAACAGCGGAGATTAACTCCATAGCAGCCGGGCAGGAAGCAGAAACCCAGTCTGCGCGCAGCTGCGCAGTACAAGCCACTAGAGGTCACTGTTCTCCCAGGAGAAGAGGGCCACAAACCAACAAGAAAGGAAGTCCTTCCAGCCGTCACTCGTCCCAGTTCTGCAGACTATTCCTATCACCATGAAACGGCAAAGCTACAGGCAGACAAAGATCACAGAGACAACACCAGAGAAGGAGACAGACCTAACCAGTCTCCCTGAAAAAGAATTCAAAATAAGAATCATAAACATGCTGACAGAGATGCAGAGAAATACGCAAGAGAAATGGGATGAAGTCCGGAAGGAGATCACAGATGCCAGAAAGGAGATCGCAGAAATGAAACAAACTCTGGAAGGGTTTATAAGCAGAATGGATAGAATGCAAGAGGCCATTGATGGAATTGAAATCAGAGAACAGGAACGCATGGAAGCTGACATAGAGACAAAAGGATCTCCAGGAATGAAACAATATTAAGAGAACTGTGTGACCAATCCAAAAGGAACAATATCCGTATTATAGGGGTCCCAGAAGAAGAAGAGAGAGGAAAAGAGATGGAAAGTATCTTAGAAGAAATAATTGCTGAAAACTTCCCCACACTGGGGGAGGAAGTAATCGAACAGACCACGGAAATACACAGAACCCCCAACAGAAAGGATCCAAGAAGGGCAACACCAAGACACATAATAATTAAAATGGCAAAGATCAAGGACAAGGAAAGAGTGTTAAAGGCAGCTAGAGAGAAAAAGGTCACCTATAAAGGGAAACCCATCAGGCTAACATCAGATTTCTCAACAGAAACCCTACAGGCCAGAAGAGAATGGCATGATATATTTAATACAATGAAACAGAAGGGCCTTGAACCAAGGATACTGTATCCAGCACTACTATCATTCAAATATGACGGTGGGATTAAACAATTCCCAGACAAACAAAAGCTGAGGGAATTTGCTTTCCACAAACCACCTCTACAGAACATCTTACAGGGACTGCTCTAGATGGGAGCACTCCTAGAAAGAGCACAGCACAAAACACCCAACATATGAAGAATCGAGGAGGAGGAATAAGAAGGGAGAGAAGAAAAGAATCTCCAGACAGTGTATATAACAGCTCAATAAGCGAGCTAAGTTAGGCAGTAAGATACTAAAGAGGCTAACCTTGAACCTTTGGTAACCACGAATTTAAAGCCTGCAATGGCAATAAGTACATATCTTTCAATAGTCACCCTAAATGTTAATGGGTTGAATGCACCAATCAAAAGACACAGAGTAACAGAATGGATAAAAAAGCAAGACCCATCTATATGCTGCTTACAAGAAACGCACCTCAAACCCAAAGACATGTACAGACTAAAAGTCAAGGGATGGAAAAACATATTTCAAGCAAACAACAGTGAGAAGAAAGCAGGGGTTGCAGTACTAATATCAGACAAAATAGACTTCAAAACAAAGAAAGTAACAAGAGATAAAGAAGGACACTACATAATGATAAAGGGCTCAGTCAAACAAGAGGATATAACCATTCTAAATATATATGCACCCAACACAGGAGCACCAGCATATGTGAAACAAATACTAACAGAACTAAAGGGGGATATAGACTGCAATGCATTCATTCTAGGAGACTTCAACACACCACTCACCCCAAAGGATAGATCCACTGGGCAGAAAATAAGTAAGGACACGGAAGCACTGAACAACACAGTAGAGCAGATGGACCTAATAGACATCTATAGAACTCTACATCCAAAAGCAGCGGGATATACATTCTTCTCAAGTGCACATGGAACATTCTCCAGAATAGACCACATACTAGGCCACAAAAAGAGCCTCAGAAAATTCCAAAAGATTGAAATCCTACCAACCAACTTTTCAGACCACAAAGGCATAAAACTAGAAATAAACTGTACAAAGAAAGCAAAGAGGCTCACAAACACATGGAGGCTTAACAATACGCTCCTAAATAATCAATGGATCAATGACCAAATCAAAATGGAGATCCAGCAATATATGGAAACAAATGACAACAACAACACTAAGCCCCAACTTCTGTGGGACTCAGCAAAAGCAGTCTTAAGAGGAAAGTATATAGCAATCCAAGCATATTTAAAAAAGGAAGAGCAATCCCAAATGAATGGTCTAATGTCACAATTATCGAAATTGGAAAAAGAAGAACAAATGAGGCCTAAGGTCAGCAGAAGGAGGGACATAATAAAGATCAGAGAAGAAATAAATAAAATCGAGAAGAATAAAACAATAGCAAAAATCAATGAAACCAAGAGCTGGTTCTTCGAGAAAATAAACAAAATAGATAAGCCTCTAGCCAGACTTATTAAGAAGAAAAGAGAGTCAACACAAATCAACAGTATCAGAAACGAGAAAGGAAAAATCACGACGGACCCCACGGAAATGCAAAGAATTATTGGAGAATACTATGAAAACCTATATGCTAACAAGCTGGGAAACCCAGGAGAAATGGACAACTTCCTAGAAAAATATAACCTTCCAAGATTGACCCAGGAAGAAACAGAAAATCTAAACAGACCAATTACCAGCAACGAAATTGAAGCGGTAATCCAAAAACTACCAAAGAACAAAACCCCCGGGCCAGATGGATTTACCTCGGAATTTTATCAGACATACAGGGAAGACATAATACCCATTCTCCTTAAAGTTTTCCAAAAAATAGAGGAGGAGGGGATACTCCCAAACTCATTCTATGAAGCTAACATCACCCTAATACCAAAACCAGGCAAAGACCCCACCAAAAAAGAAAACTACAGACCAATATCCCTGATGAACGTAGATGCAAAAATACTCAACAAAATATTAGCAAACCGAATTCAAAAATACATCAAAAGGATAATACACCATGACCAAGTGGGATTCATCCCAGGGATGCAAGGATGGTACAACATTCGAAAGTCCATCAACATCATCCACCACATCAACAAAGAGAAAGACAAAAACCACATGATCATCTCCATAGATGCTGAAAAAGCATTTGACAAAGTTCAACATCTATTCATGTTAAAAACTCTCAGCAAAATGGGAATAGAGGGCAAGTACCTCAACATAATAAAGGCCATCTATGATAAACCCACAGCCAACATTATATTGAACAGCGAGAAGCTGAAAGCATTTCCGCTGAGATCGGGAACTAGACAGGGATGCCCACTCTCTCCACTGTTATTTAACATAGTACTGGAGGTCCAAGCCACGGCAATCAGACAAAATAAAGAAATACAAGGAATCCAGATTGGTAAAGAAGAAGTTAAACTGTCACTATTTGCAGATGACATGATACTGTACATAAAAAACCCTAAAGACTCCACCCCAAAACTAGTAGAACTGATATCAGAATACAGCAAAGTTGCAGGATACAAAATCAACACACAGAAATCTGTGGCTTTCCTATACACTAACAATGAACCAACAGAAAGAGAAATCAGGAAAACAACTTCATTCACAATTGCATCAAAAAAAATAAAATACCTAGGAATAAACCTAACCAAAGAAGTGAAAGACTTATACTCTGAAAACTACAAGTCACTCTTAAGAGAAATTAAAGGGGACACTAACAGATGGAAACTCATCCCATGCTCGTGGCTAGGAAGAATTAATATTGTTAAAATGGCCATCCTGCCCAAAGCAATATACAGATTTGATGCAATCCCTATGAAACTACCAGCAACATTCTTCAATGAACTGGAACAAATAATTCAAAAATTCATATGGAAGCACCAAAGACCCCAAATAGCCAAAGCAATCCTGAGCAAGAAGAATAAAGTAGGGGGGATCTCACTCCCCAACTTCAAGCTCTACTATAAAGCCATAGTAATCAAAACAATTTGGTACTGGCACAAGAGCAGAGCCACAGACCAATGGAACAGACTAGAGAATCCAGACATTAGCCCAGACATATATGGTCAATTAATATTTGATAAAGGAGCCATGGACATACAATGGCGAAATGACAGTCTCTTCAACAGGTGGTGCTGGCAAAACTGGACAGCTACATGTAGGAGAATGAAACTGGACCATTGTCTAACCCCATATACAAAAGTAAACTCAAAATGGATCAAAGACCTGAATGTAAGTCATGAAACCATTAAACTCTTGGAAGAAAACATAGGCAAAAACCTCTTAGACATAAACATGAGTGACCTCTTCTTGAACATATCTCCCCAGGCAAGGATAACAACAGCAAAAATGAGTAAGTGGGACTATATTAGGCTGAAAAGCTTCTGTACAGCAAAAGACACCATCAACAGAACAAGAAGGATCCCTACAGTATGGGAGAATATATTTGAAAATGACACATCCAATAAAGGCTTGACGTCCAGAATATATAAGGAGCTCACACGCATCAACAAACAAAAAACAAATAACCCAATTAAAAAATGAGCAGAGGAACTGAACAGACAGTTCTCCAAAACAGAAATACAGATGGCCAACAGACACATGAAAAGATGCTCCACATCGCTAATTATCAGAGAAATGCAAATTAAAACTACAATGAGGTATCACCTCACACCAGTAAGGATGGCTGCCATCCAAAAGACAAACAACAACAAATGTTGGCGAGGCTGTGGAGAAAGGGGAACCCTCCTACACTGCTGGTGGGAATGTAAGTTAGTTCAACCATTGTGGAAAGCAGTATGGAGGTATATCAAAATGCTCAAAACAGACTTACCATTTGACCCAGGAATTGCACTCCTAGGAATTTACCCTAAGAACACAGCAATCAAGTTTGAGAAAGACAGATGCACCCCTATGTTTATTGCAGCACTATTTACAATAGCCAAGAATTGGAAGCAACCTAAATGTCCATCGATAGATGAATGGATAAAGAAGATGTGGTACATATACACAATGGAATACTACTCAGCCATAAGAAAAGGGCAAATCCAATCATTTGCAGCAACATGGATGGAGCTGGAGGGTATTATGCTCAGTGAAAAAAGCCAAGCGGAGAAAGAGAAATACGAAATGATTTCACTTATCTGTGGAATATAAGAACAAAGGAAAAACTGAAGGAACAAAATAGCACCAGAATCACAGAACTCAAGAATGGACCAACAGGTACCAAAGGGAAAGGGACTGGGGAGGATGGGTGGGTAGGGAGGGATAAGGGGGGGAGAAGTAGGGGAGTATTAAGATTAACATGCATGGGGGGGTAGGAGAAAAGGGAGGGCTGTACAACACAGAGAAGGCAAGTAGTGATTCTACAACATTTTGCTATGCTGATGGACAGTGACTGTAAAGGGGTTTATAGGGGAGACCTGGTATAGGGGAGAGCCTAGTAAACATAATATTCGTCATGTAAGTGTAGATTAGTGATACCAAAAACAAAGCAAAAAAAAAAAAAAAAAAAGGGCAGTTCCTGTGTGGTAACCTCCAACAAGTTCTACACAAGGGTATAAAGGGCATATAAAAGTGTAGGCAAAGGGTCTGTTTGTGTTTATACAGAGGATCAAAGCCTAATTGGGCTACCCCGAAAATGAACTAAGATACGATATGAAAAAGAACTTCCAACATCAGCACTCTCTGGAAGACTCATGCCAGAAGATGATCATCAAAAAACCCCAACAAAGATCCACGCACTGCTACAGGTGTAGATGCACTCATCCCACCAGTTCCTGGACTTGCCATGGGAATGAGGAAGGAGATATCTAAGCTGGCCTGTGCATACAGTAAAACAACAAATTTGACTGGATCTATACTGTTGGAACTCAACCAAGAATTTGGAGAAGTGCAAATTGTAGCGCTCCAAACTCTTACAACTACAGACTATTTACTGTTAAAAGAACATATGGCATGTGAACAGTCCCCAGGAATGGGTTGTTTTAATTTTTCTGATTTCTCTCAGACTGTTCAAGTTCAGTTGGACAATATCCACCATATCATAGATAAGTTTTCACAAATGCCTAAGGTGCCTTAATGGTTTTCTTGGTTTCACTGGAGATGGCTGGTAATTACAGATATGCTTTGGTTATGTAACTATACTCCTATTATGTTAATGTATGTGCGCAATTTAAGTAGTAGCCTAAAACCTATATATGCTGAAGTTACTCTACAAGAAGATTTGTCAAAGAAATAATCAATCTTCCCATGTTTTCTTCCGCCTGCTACTTCTATAGCTTTTCTTCTTCCTTCCTAATTACAACCCTTAAATAGAATTCGTGCCTCATATCAAATTTACCGAGTATCATAACTCCTCCAAGTGGTAAAGATACCTCAAGACAAATGCTGGGCATAGAAGCCACAGGGCATAAATATGCAAAGAAGTAAAAAGCTAACCTTTTCAAACAATAAGGCTTCCCTCTCACTTACCAACTTCACATTTCCCTGTATGGCCCCGGAAGATGACTGGTTAGCCAGAGACGGGTAAGATTCCTCAAGGGAGGAACAACCTAAGACAGGCACAGTCGCAGGGGGGCCATCAGGTGAGAAATTGGGGATCAACAGAGGTGAGGCTTAGAACCTCACCCCCACTGTTCTGAGAGAAATCTTCTGCATACGTGGATGTTTTATTGCCCTGGTCTAGCTTGGATTAACACACAGTCTACAGGCACACACCTGATCATCTACATTTGCTCTCTTACAGCACTAAACTATGTTTTCTACCTTTATCTTGTATCTACCTACCACTTCAGCATTTTATTAAAAATAATAATAATAAAGAGAGAAATGTGGTATCCACATATAAATCAAGTATAAAAACCAAATGAGTATTCATATTTGAACTGACTGTTTAGAGTTCATAATGCATGAGCAAAACCGAAAGTTTCTGTGATGACTGCCCTTGTACTGTTCACTATGTAACTTATTCATTATGTAAGAATTTGTTCTCCATGTAAGAACTTGTTTGTTATGCCTCAGAAGATTGGAGACTGACGAAAATTAGGCTTGGGGTGGATTAATGATTGTGCATTGAGCACTGACTCCCCTATACAGAATTTTATTGTCGTTAACAACCATTTGATCAATAAATATGAGAGATGCCCTCACAAAAAAAAAAAAAAAAAAAAAAAAAGACAGACTTCCAATGGTAAAATAAATAAGTAACCTGGATGTAATGTATAGCATAAGGAATATAGTCAAGATATTGTAACAGCTTGGTAGGGTGATAGCTGGAACCTAGAATTATGTATATAAATGTTCTACCACTGTGTTGTACACTTGAAACTAATGTAATGTAATACTGTGCGTCAACTACCCTTCAATAAAAAATAATTATTTATTAAAAAAAAAAAATTAGGATAAAAAAATTTTAAGTAAACCATGACATTTACTTTTCTTCTTTACCAGGCAAGTCACTTAGACTTTGCTTCATTTTTTTTCTCCCAATTAGCCCAATCTATTTTAAAGCGTTTTCCCAAACCCAAAAAAGAAAGACAGATCTATCCATTTTAAAGTAAAGCAGTCTGTGTTATCCATTCAGGTTCCCATCAGTGAACCAACAACACAGGAAAATGCTTTCAGCTTCAATAGGGATTTTAACAATAGTTTAAGAATTCCCTAGAAGATCTTAACTCTTTTAAGCCTTTACAGGTAGTTAGTAATTCTGGTTTTTCTATCTTTTGGAATTAGCCACAGGAAAGTAACGTTAGATATATCTTTTTCTCAGAATCCTCTACCCCTAATAATGAACACACCAAATCCTTCTGAAACTAAGAAATTTCTAAAATTCTTCTTTTTCCATTATATTGTTCACAATTAAAAGAGATAGTTGATACTAAATGTCATCCTGCCCTATTTAAATCTCCAAGTTCTAAGACCATTCATTTTTTTCACAAAATTAAATCACTTTTGTAGTAAACAATGTAATAAATTATCTATTTCTTCAATGTTAGTCCTTTGTAAGAGTACTTTGTGTCTTTTCTACCTTCCTATGAATGCAAGACTGAAAGGGAATAGAATGCTAAATGCTGTATCGATCACATTAAAGTTATTAAAAGCCAAATAAAAGATTTTAACTAATATAAAGAGCAAATTTCTGTGTTAAAATTTAAGCTAGATACATGTTTAATTTTACTTTTCTGTAATTAACTAGAAAATAAATTTAGATCCTTTCTTTGAAAACTGAATTTTATAATCTTCTAAAAGAGTAGTCATTATTTTTACCTACAGTTAATGAGTGAGCCATTTAAAAAGAATGTTTTTTCTTAAACAATAATAAAACCTTGCTTATGTTTTCAAGGTCTCTTGAAACTACACACTTCAGCATTCTACTACCAGTTAATGATCATCAAGTTAGTAAACATCTAGTCACTAACTAAAAGTAGTAACAAGAATGTGGGAACACACACACTTTTGTTACTGAGGGGATAAGAAGGAATTCTTAAAGCTTTATACCGTGCAGTCAGCTTTCTAAAAGAAAACTTTTTTTTCCTTTTAAAATTTAAAGGATTAAACTCTGCTCAAAATGCCTAGGAAAAAAATGAACGTGAAAGAACACTGTTCCTGTTCAATTAAAGAATACAAAGGATGTTCTTCATAGGAAACCCTAAAGCAAATGATGATCTAAGAAAAACAAAGTATAATTAAATGAAAGATTGGAATCACTTATTCTAAAATTGACAACCAAATGCTCTGGTGACTTTTTTCACAATGACATTTCCAATGCAACAGTGCCATCAAGTGGTGTTACATAGCTCCAAATCTAGCAAGAGGGAGGAGGACCAATTAGAAAGTCTCTCTCCAAAACTGCACTCTCATAAAAGCTGGATCGGGAAGAGCTATTCAGGAATCAAGTGGAGCACTTCATCTGTGAAGGGAATTCTGTTTACATTATTAACCTTAAAGAGATTCTGAACACCAATCTGCTAAAATCTGGCCAAATTCACATGGTTTCAAAGTCACTAAAACCAACACCACATTCAACTACATTTAAAATAAGGAACTAAAAGATTCTTAAGTATTTTCCATATTCTGACTGACATTGTCCTCAAGTGTTCTTAGATGAGAGTGCCTGTACCTTGATGTAGGAGATGGATACACACATGAACTTATGATGTAAACACTTTATGTGAAATTTCAATTTATGTGTATACAGTTTTATTACAAAATTAACTACAAAATGATATGTAAATATCTAAGGGGATTTCTAGATTTCATTTCTGTAGAATCCTTCAAATTAATAGGCTAATATAATGTACATCTTTTGAGATTTTTTTAACCATTATTTATTTAATGAAAAACTACTAATGAAAGTGATTACTCTGCTTCAGATCACACTTTTAAGAATTATAAAGATGGGCTAAGTTAAATTTTAAAACTTTTGTGCTGCAAATGAGAAAGTGAAAAAAACTGACAGAATGGGAGAAAACATTTGCAAATTATACCTAATAAGGGACAACTACAAAGAATATATAAGAAACTCTTGTAACTCAATGATAAAAGTAACAATTAAAAAGGGGCAAAGAATTTGAACAGACATTTCTCCAAAGAGAACATAAATATGGCCAATAAGCAGATGAACAGATGTTCAAGATCATCAGCCCTTAGAGAAATGCAAATCAAAACCACAGTGATTAACACTTCCTACCAAATAGGATAGCTATGAAGCAAAAAACGGACAATAACAAGTGTTGAGGATAAGGAGAAATTGGAACCCTCATACATCACTGCTGGGAATGTAAAATGCCACAGCCACAGTGGAAAACAGTCTGGCAGCTACTAAAAATGTTAAACAGTTACCATATGACACAGCAATTCCACTCCTAGGTATATATTGAAGAGAACTGAAAACATATATCCACACAAAAACTTGTACACAGTCACAGCAGCATTATTCATAGAAGCTAAAATGTGGAAACCACTCAAATGTCCATCAACTGATAAATGGGTAAACACAGTCTGGTCTATCTGTACAATGGGGTTTTATTCAGCCTTAAACTGAAAGGAAACTCTAATAGATGCTACAACATGAATGAATCCTGGAAACATACTAAGTGGGAGAAACCAGGCACAAGGAGGCACACATTTTATTACTTCATTTATATGAAATATCCAGAGTAGGCAAATGCAGAGAGACTGAAAGTAGATTAGTGGTTTCTTAGAGGGCAGAGAGGGATATGAATTGACTGCTAATGGATATGAGGTTTCTTTTTGGGGGAAAAAATGTTTCAAATTTGAATGTAGTGATGGTTCCATACATTTAGAACATTAAACTGTATATTTCAAATGGGTGAACTGCACAGCATGTGAATTGTATCTCAATAAATTTTTTTTAAAAAAACTGTGAAGAACCTTAAAGAGTTATCTAGTGCTTCCTAAAGCAAACTATACAGACTAGATAAGACAGCTAAATTCTCTATAACCAGCTAGTTATATATACAGGCATCTCCAGCTTTTCTAAAGTTTGCATTGTCACTTGGCTTTCACAAAAGATCTACCCCAGATAATGTCGGCGGGGGGGCATGGGGAAGGCAGTGCAACACAGAGAAGACAAGTAGTGATTCTATAGCATCTTACTATGCTGATGGACAGTCACTGTAATGGGGTCTGTAGTGGGGACTTGATAATGGGGGGAGTCTATTCACCACAATGTTGTTCATGTAATTGTACATCAATGATACCAAAAAAAAAAAAAAAAAAAAAAGACCTACCCTCAGGAGTTTTTGCAAACCACAAGAAAGCCAAAGAAGATTTTCACTTTTATGAACAAAGGTGAAATGTAAGAATAAAGCTCAGCCTTGGTTTCGCAGCAAGCCATTAGAGGCTAAGTGTACACCCACCACCAAGCTCCTTCCCCAGGAACCACACTCAGTATCTCAGCATCAAGCCCCCAGAGCTCGAGGCTGTGTCTGTGAACATATGTGCTTTGTCGTGATTTACTTAATGTATCCATTATCATGCGGTTTCCTGAAGTATTAGAAGAGCCTAAGTGAGGGTTTTTTGGGGTCTGAGAAGGCTTAACATTTTTTCATATAAATGAATGGTAACTGACTGCTGCATCACTTTGTCATTTTGGTTTATGAAAAGTTTCATAGGAATCTCTATTTTCAGATAGTGGGGAAACCAGTACGTACATAAAATCTATGGGTTCTCAAAGTCGTAGGCATTCAAATAAATAACACATTCTGGTTTGTTTGTCTTTTATTTTATTCTGACTACTTCACGTTGGCAATCTTATCTTTTTTTATTTATTAAGGTATTATTGATATACACTCTCATAAAGGTTACACATGAAAAAGTATGTGGTTACTACAATCACCTATTTTATCGAGTGCCCTCCATACCCCATTACAGTCACTGTCCACAAGTGTAAGAGGCTACAGAATCACGAATTGTCTTCTTTGTGCTGCACTGTCTTCCCCATGATCCCCCCCCACCATGTACACTAATCATAATACACCTCAATACCCTTCTCCCTCCTTGCCTCCCCACCCGCCCTCCCCTATTTCTCCCCTTTGGTAACCACTAGACCTTCTTGGAGTCTGGGAGTCTGCTGCTATTTTGTTCCTTCAGTTTTCCTTCGTTGTTATACTCCACAAATGAGGGAAATCGTTTGGTACTTGTCTTTCTCTGCCTGGCTTATTTCACTGAGCATAATACCCTCTACCTTCATCCATGTTGTTGCAAATGGTAGGATTTGTTTCTTTCTTATGGCTGAATAGTGTTCCATTGTGTATATGTACCACCTCTTCTTTATCCATTCATCTACTGATGGACACTTAGCTTGCTTCCACATCTTGGCTATTGTAAATAGTGCTGCAATAAACATAGGGGTGCATGTGTCTTTTTCGATCTGAGAACTTGTATATTTTGGGTAAATTGCTAGAAGTGGAATTCCCGGGACAAATGGTATTTCTATATTTAGTTTTTTGAGGAACCTCCATATTGCTTTCTACAATGGCTGAACTAGTTTACATTCCCACCAGCAGTGTAGGAGGATTCCCCTTTGTCTGCATCCAGGCCAGCATTTGTTGTTCCTAAGTCTTTTCGATGTTGGCCATCCTAACTGGTGTGAGGTGATATCTCACTGTGGTTTTAATTTGAATTTCCCTGACAATTAGCGATATGGACATCTCTTAATGGGCCTCTTAGGGGAATTGTCTGTTCATATCCTCCGCCCATTGTTTAATAGGGTTACTTGCTTTTTGGTTGTTGAGGAGTGTGAGTTCTTTATATATTTTAGATGTTAAAACCTTGTCGGGTATGTCATTTACAAATATATTCTCTCATACTGAAGGATGCCTTTTCATTCTGTTGATGGTGTCCTTTGCTGTACAGAAGCTTTTCAGCTTGATGTAGTCCCATTTGTTCATTTTTGCTTTTTTTTCCCCTTACCCAAGGAGATGCATTCAGGAAAAAGTTGTTTATATGTTTATATTCAGGAGATTTTTGCCTAAGTTGTATTCTAAGAGTTTTATGGTTTCATGACTTACACTCAGGTCTTTGATCCATTTCGAGTTTACTTTTGTGTATGGGGTTAGACAATAATCCAATTTCATTCTCTTGCATGTAGCTGTCCAGTTTTGCTAATGCCAGTTGTTGAAGAGGTTGTCATTTCTCCATTGTATGTCCATGGCTCCCTTATTGTATATTAATTGACCATATATGGTTGGGTTTATATCTGGGCTCTCTAGTCTGTTCCATTATCTATGGGTCTGTTCTTGTGCCAATACCAAATTGTCTTGATTACTGTGGCTTTGTAGTAGAGCTTCAAGTCATGGAGCATAATCTCCCCTGCTTTATTCTTTCTTCTCTGGATTGCTTTGGCTATTCGGGGTCTTTTGTGATTCCATATGAATTTTAGAACTAATTCCCCTAGTTCGTTGAAGAATGCTGTTGGTATTTTGATGGGGATGGCATTGAATCTGTAGATTGCTTTACACAGGATGGCCATTTTGACAATATTAATTCTTTCTATCCATGAGCATGGGATGTATTTCCATTTATTGGTATCTTCTTTAATTTCTCTCATGAGTGTCTTCTGGTTTTCAGAGTATAGGTGTTTCACTTCCTTTGTAGGTTTATTCCTAGCTATTTTATTCTTTTGATGCAATTGTGAATGGAATTGTTTTCCTGATTTCTCTTTCTGTTAGTTCATCATTAGGAATGCAACAGATTTTTGCGTATTAATATGTATCCTGCAACTCTGCTGAATTCAGATATTAGTTCTAGTAGTTTTGGAGTGGATTCTTCAGGGTTTTTTATGTATAATATCATGTCATATGCAACTTTACCAATCTGGATGCCTTTTATTTCTTTTTGTTGTGTGATTGCCATGGCTAGGACCTCCAGAACTATGTTGAATAAAAGTGGGGAGAGTGGGCTTCCTTGTCCTGTTCCCAATCTTAAAGGAAAACCTTTCAGCTTCTTGCTGTTAAGTATGATATTGGCTGTGGATTTGTCATATATGGCCTTTATTATGTTGAGATACTTGCCCTCTATACCCATTTTGTTGAGAGTATGAATGGATGTTGAATTTTGTCAAATGATTTCTAAGCATCTATGGAGATGATCACGTGCTTTTTGTCCATTTTGTTGATAGATTTTTGAATATTATACCATCTTTGCATCCCTGGAATAAATCCTTCTTGATCGTGATGGATGATCCTTTTGATGTATTTTTGAATTCTGTTTGCTAATATTTTGTTGAGTATTTTTGCATCTATGTTCATCATGGATATTGGTCTGAAATTTTCTTTTTTTGTGGTGTCTTTGTCTGGTTTTGGTATTAGAATGATGCAGTTCTCCAAAATGAGATTGGAAGAATTCCCTCCTCTTCCACTTTCTGGAAAACTTTAAGGAGGATGGGTATTAGGTATTCACTAAATGTTTGATAAAATTCAGCGGTGAAGCCATGTGGTCCGGGATTTTTCTTAGGCAGTTTTTTGATTACCAATCTAATTTTGTTGCAGGTAATTAGTCTGTTCATATTTTCTGCTTCTTCCTGGGTCAGTCAGCCTTGGAAGGTTATATTTTTCTAGAAAGTTATCCATTTCTTCTAGGTCATCCAGTTTGTTAGAATATAATTTTTCATAGTATTCTCTCATAATTCTTTGTATTTCTGTGGTGTCCGTAGTGATTTTTCCTTTCTCATTTCTGATTCTGTTTGTGTGTGTGGACTCTCTTTTTTTCTTGATAAATCTGGCTAGAGGTTTATCTATTTTGTTTATTTTCTTAAAGAACCAGCTCCTGGTTCCATTTATTCTTTCTATTGTTTTATTCTTCTCGATTTTATTTATTTATGCTCTTATCTTAACTATGTCCCTCCTTTTACTGACTTTGGGCCTAACTTGTTCTTCTTTTATCTAGTTTCATTAATTATGAGTTTAGACTCTTCATATGGGATTGTTCTTTCCTGAGGTAGGCCTGTGCTACAGTATACTTCCCTCTTAACACTGCCTTTGCTGCATCCCACAGATTTTGCGGTGTTGAATTATTTCGTCACTTTTCTCCACATACTGCTTGATCTCTGTTTTTATTAGGTCATTGATCCATTCATTATTTAGGAGAATGTTATTAAGCCTCCATGTGTTTGTCAGCTTTTTTGTTCTCTTTGCATAATTTATTTCTAGTTTCATAGCTTTGTGGTCGGAGCAGCTGGTTGGTACAATTTCAATCTTTTTCGATTTACTGTGGCTCTTTTTTGTGGCCTAGTGTATGATCTATTCTTGAAAATGTTCCATGTGCACTTGAGAAGAATGTGTACCCTGGTGCTTTTGGGTGGAGTGTTCTGTAGATGTCTGCTAGATCCATGTGTTCTAGTGTGTTGTTCAGTGCCTCTGTCTCCTTATTTATCTTCTGTCTGGTTGATCTGTCCTTTGGAGGGAGTAGAGTGTTGAAGTCTTCTAAATGAATGCATTGCATTCTATTTCCCCCTTTAATCCTGTTAGTATTTGTTTCACATATGTAGGTGATCCTGTGTTGGGTGCATAGATATATATAATAGTTATACCCTCTGTTGGACTGATCCCTTTATCATTATGTAATGTCCTTTGTCTCTTGTGACTTTCTTTGTTTTGAAGTCTATTTTGTCTGATACACATACTGCAACTACTGTTTTCTTCCTATTAGTTGCATGTATTATTTTTCCATCCCTTCACCTTTAGGGTGTGCATATCTGTGGGTTTGAAGTGAGTCTCTTGTAGGCAGCATATGGGTCTTGCTTTTTTACCTATTCAGTGACTCTATGTTTTTTGAATGGTACATTCAGTTCATTTACATTTAGGTGATTATCGATAGGTATGTACTTATTGCTAATGCATGCTTTTGATTCGTGGTTACCAAAGGCTCAAGGGTAACTTCCTTACTATCTAAGAGTCTAACTTAACTCACTTAGTATACTGTTACAAACACAATCTAAAGGTCTTTTTTTTCTTCCTCCTCCATTCTTTATGTATTAGTTATCATATTCTGTACTCTTTGTCTATCCCTTGACTTACTTTGGGGTAGTTGATTTAATTCTGCATTTGCTTAGTAATTAATTGGTCTACATTCTTTACTGTGGTTTTATTTCCTCTGGTCAGCTATTAAGTCATAGGAACACCTCCATCTGTAGTAGTCCCTCCAAAATACACTGTAGAGACAGTTTGTGGGAGGTAAACTCTCTCAGTTTTTGCTTATCTGGAAAGTGTTTAATCCCTCCTTCAAATTTAAATGATAATCTTGCTGGGTAGAGTATTCTTGATCAAGGCCCTTCTGCTTCATTACATTAAATATATCATTCCACTCCCCTCTGGCCTGTAAGGTTTCTGTCTGCTTCACTGCATTAAATATATCATTCCACTCCCTTCTGGCCTGTAAGAAGTCTGATGAGAGCCTGATGGATTTTCCTTTGTATGTGATCTTTTTTTACCTTTCTTAGTGCTTTAAATAGTCTGTCCGTATCCTTGATGTTTGCCATTTTAATTACTATATGTCTTGGTGTTGTCTTTCTTGGGTCCCTTGTGTTGGGAGATCTGTGCACCTCCATGGCCTGAGAGACTATTTCCTTCCCCAGATTGGGAAGTTTTCCACAATTACCTCCCCAAAGACACTTTCAATCCCTTTTTCTCTCTCTTTTTCTGGTACCCCTATAATACGAATATTCTTCTGTTTGGATTGTTCACAGTTCTCTCAATAATTCTTTCATTTCTATAGATTCGTTTTTCTCTCTGTGCCTCAGCTTCTTTGTATTCCTCTTCTCTAATTTCTATTCCATTTACCATCCCCTCCACTGTATTTAATCTGCTTTTAAATCCCTCCATTGTATGTTTCATTTCTGATACTGTGTTTTGTAATGATTGAATCTCCATCCTAAATTCTTCCCTGAGTTTTTTAATATTTTTCTGTACCTCCATGAGCATGTTTATGATTTTTATTTTGAACTCTCTTTCAGGAAGATTGGTAAATTCAGTTTCATTTGGCCCTTTTTCTGGTGTTTGTGAGATTTTTGTTTGAACCAGTTTCCTTTGACATATCATATTTGTACATGGCGCCCTCCAGTGCCCAGAAGCTCTAGTCTCTGAAGCTGCTCAGCCCTGGAGTGATGTCAGGGGTCAGAAGGGAGTGGAGCTGGTCCTGGGGGGAGGAAAGAGCTGTTTCCTGCTTCCCAGCTGCAGTGCCTGATTTCACTGTCAGAACCCATGGGCTGAGCACACAGGTGTAAGCCTCTGTGCTTTGAATCTGCAGCTGCCGTAGGCAGGGCCTCCCTCTGGCTCTACTAGCGCCAGGGAAGGGACTGCCTGTTTGCCAGCTGGTGCCAGTAGGCCTGGAAGAAGGCACAGCAGGCTGCATATCACAGTAGAAAACCTTGGAGCTGAGTAGCCAGCCAAGGAATGGAGCACCTGAAGCTCCTGAGAGTTCCCAATCTGCTGGGCAGAGCACGCCCAGACAACCTTGTCCCCCTATCCATTCTCCCAAGCAGCAAGCTCTGTGCAATCCCCACCCCTTTAGCAGCTGTCTCGCTGCTAGGAAGCCTCTCAGGCCACCCACCTTTCTTTTGTCCCAGAGCAGGCTGATGTGGATCCCTGTTTTCCAACACTGGCTAGAGTCTCAGTCTCTCCAGGCATTCTGCCTGTCTTAGCTTTCCAACACCACTAATCTCCAGAGCACCATTTAATGTAGGTTCCTGCTCCCAGGGCAGATCTCCAGGGCTGGATGTTCAGCAGACTTAGGCTTCCACTCCCTCACCGCTCTGTTTCTCTTCCTCCTGCCCATAAGCTGGGGTACAGGAAGGACTTGGGTCCTGCTGGATCACGGCTTTGGTACGTTACCCTGTTCCATGAGGTCTGTTCTTTACTCCAGGTGTATGTAGTCTGGCGCAGCCTTCTTTCCTGTTGCTCTTTCAGTACTAGTTATATTAATTATATTTTCATATTATATGTGGTTTTGAGAGGAGACCTCTGTCTCACCTCTCACTCAGCCATCTTTAATCCTTGCTCTCTCATTCTGGTTTTGTTAGCATTTTTTTTTTTTTTGGTTACCTTAGGCTGGGTAGGATGGATGGATGAAGGAGGGACTCTTGGCCACAGTAAAGAATGAAGACATTCAATAGGATTCATGTCCTTTTGGGAGGGTGGGGAAAAGAAAATGCCACACAGACAGGGAGGTACCCATTACTAAGGGAGAATCTAGGTGGGCCTCCGTGGATGGTGAGCCCACCTGACAACAGGAGCCAAAGGAAGGTGGTATTTCCTGCCCTCTTTCAAAGAATAACTTGCTACCCTAATGCCTTAATAACTTGCTGCCCCAGAGAATATTCCAGGCTGCTCACTCTAGACCTAGCTCTCTCTGTTCCCCACTGAAGGCTGTCAGTTACCTCTTTTATTCAAGATGGAATGAATAAAAGATGGAGAAAGATTTGTGACTACACAGAGGCCGGGAGAAAGGGCATGTGAGGAGGCTTACTGGCTCCTGAATACTGATTGTCTTTCTACTCAGCCTACCTAGGGACCAAGCTATAATTCTCAGGGACAAGCTACATCTTTTAAGTAGGACAGAAAGGTACCTGGAGATTAAAAGAAGACCTCCAAAATTAAAGGTTTTTCTGATCAGTAAAGATGTACAGCCAACTAAGAAACATCAACCTAGTCCAAGACACTGATACACCATTTTACAGCTATATAAACAGAGGCCGTGGCTTTCCAACTCATTCAGGAAGGAACATAAAAAAGACTGAGAAAGTTTTACCTGAACACAGATATCTTTAGAAAAGACTAGAGTACTATTTACACTAGAAGAGTGTACATTTTACACATCTGCTCTTATATTAGAGATTCTTATATAATTCAATTTGAAATGTACATAAAATAAAGAGATCCCTGCAAAAAGTCAATGCTACTTATAAATTCCACCCTTTCCATCCAAACCATAATGAAGATTTCTGCTATTGTTTTCAGTAAAGTAACTTAAAGAGAAATAAAAAATTAATGACCTAAATCAAATCCCTACGAAAACTCCTGCAGCAAAGGCAATAATGCTCACCCAATGCTCCATGTGCTTCTCTACTGTCCCAGTGATCTTGTACCCTGGTCATTAATTAGGCAGAGTGTGGAAGTGATATGTCATTTCTCATGCAAGACACCTAGGAATGAGCTGAGTTTAACACACTGCCTCCCATGCCATGGCAACCCTGGAAGCCAGGACAACATATAAGATGAAGTTTGTAAACTTCATTTTCAGACAAATTAAGAGAAATAGTCTGTAAACTCAAATGTTGCATAAGGCTTGACTGAAGCTGTCTAATCAGTTCAGATTCAGTGCAAGGTAAATTACAGAAGCCACAAGTCAAACCTAAAGCAGCTAACCCAAACAGGGCAGATCTCCAAAATTTATTAAAGTTTTACTATTATTATTAACCACAATTTATTCTAAAAATATAAAGGAAAAAAGAAAAGGAAAAATTCCTTAAAACCTAGCAAGTTCACCAAAAAAATATTGCCATGAAATATTTGAAAACTCTGGTCATGATTAATTTAATTTTGCCATTATTTAAAAAATATTAAGTGAATTCTGAAAGAAGAAACGAGGAAGAGAGCACAAGGGAGAAGAGACTTTACAAAACATTGAGAAAGAGGCAGAGGATAAAAAAGATACTGAAAAGGGTGACATTTGTGGAGTGTAACAACGAAGCAAAACTGAAGCAAGAAAACAGCAGTAGACTCAGACTCCATGAGGGGACTAGTGGTTACCAAAGGGGAGGAGGGAGAAGGGGATTGAGAGGTATTATGATTGGTACACATGGTATGGGGGGGATCATGGGGAAGACAGTGTAGCACAGAGAAGACAAGTAGTGACTCTGTGGCATCTGATGGACAGTGACTTCAATGGGGCATGGGGGGACTTGATAATGTGGGTGAATGTAGTAATCACATTGTTTTTCATGTGAAACCTTCACAAGAGTGTGTATCAATGATACCTTAATGAAAAAAAAATTTTTTTTAAAGGTACTGAAAAGAGTGATTAGTAGGATATGATAGATAGAAAGTAAACAAAGGACATTCAACAGCGAGTACCCAAAATAGAAAAACAAAACAAGGAAAAAGAACACTATTTAAAGACATTTATAGAAAAATCTTTAAATCAGGAAAACTTCCCTGAAATACTCAATATGAAAATTGAAAGGACATGGGGAATAACCCAGAATGATCAACGCCAATGCATATCTATCCTAGGGAAGTCTCTGGATTTACTAGAGGAAGAACGATTTGGGCAGTCATATAAATGACCAAGTCAATTACAAAGGAGAAAAAGAAAACAGGCAGATGGCCTCAGATTTCTCCACAGTAGTACCGAATGCCAGTTGACTTGGGGGATACTGCCAGATAGTCAAGAGCAAATGGGTAACCAGCTAAGATGTCCTTCAAGTAAAAGCCCACAGGTACATCACTCTGAACATATAAGAACTCAAGGGGCATTTTCTCCCAAGATCTTTTGAGAAAATTATTACATCAACTTCAGCAAATCAACAGGTAACTAGGGAAACCAGAGAAAGGACCGGCAGGCAGGGAGCGTAGAATATTTCAAACTGTAGAACTAAGATAAAAACAAATGAGGGGGTTAGAATGGTAAATTAGAATATGTATGTTATGTTCCCTCTCACACTGTGTTACCAACATAGAAATAAAACACAGAGGAAGGATAGAAAGGATAATGGGAAGCCAGTAAGCCTGTTGCCTGCCTACTTGCATGCCGGCAGTTAAAAATCATTCAGAGCTGACAGGTACATTTAAGAGTAAAAAAGGAAAAGAAGGTAACATAACTGACTGCTATTAGATGGGTGAGGAGGAGTGAGAAAAAAGGAAGAGAACGCAGCTCACTTCATCATGGCAGGAACAATGGACACTGCCTAAATAAGCGAAAGCTAGCAAGCCTATAATCATAAAGGCAACCACTAAAATAAAATGCGAATCTTCCTCCAATCAGAAAACCAGACACCCACACACATACATTAAATAAAACAATACAAACAGACCACATAATGAAAGACTTTGAAAAAACTAAACCAAAAAGACAAATAATGGAGCTTAGGCCAATCATACCTGATTTATCAAAAATGTAAGCAGCCTAACTTACTTATTATAAGAAACAATTTTCAGAATGGATCTCAAAGTAAAATTCAATTCTATAATATACAAAAGAGACTCATCTAAAGTAAAGTGATTCTAAAAAAATGAATGTGGAAGGGAAAAAGCATACCAGAAAAAAAAAAAGTAGAAATTCTGATCTTAATACCAGATAAGGAAGTATTTAGGCATAAGGAATATTCTATAAAACAAACAACACTTTATAATTACAAAAAGAACAAGCCACAATGAGATATAAATTTTACCTTCACACTAAATAACACAACAGTATAACATTCAGAAAGCTAAAACCATGGTAGTTACTAGGAAAAATGACACATTACAGTAGTAGTCGTTAATTCACCTCTCAGCCCCTGACCCCTGGGCAAGTGGATGAAAAGGGTCAAGAAACAAAAGACCTTAATAAAATAGCTATTTAATAATACAAACCTGCCTGATCAATACATTTAAACCTGCACATAAAAACAAAGAATGTAACATTTAAAAAAAAATGCTCATGCAATGTTCATTAAAACTGACTACATAACAGATCATGAAGAAAATTTCAAAAAATTCCAAAAAGGAAAAGTAATAGCATTTTCTAATCACAATGCAATAAAAAAACAATTACTAAGTCAGAAAACAAAACAAAAAACTCCCACTACTGGGAGATCTCAACCTCTTGAACATCAACTTAGGTAACAAAGGAAATACAAACTGAAATTGGAGAATTTCTAGAAAACATCAAAAGAGAAATTACCATGTCGCAACTAAGAGACAGTTAAAACCATGCTCAGAGGACAACATATTAGATGCCGAAAAAGGAATAAAATTAAAGAAACCAAAAAAGAAGAAATTAAGAAAGATAAAAGGTAAAATAATGAGTAAGAAAATAGTAAACTAGAAGAATAAATACATAAATAATAAATCCAGAAGTTTTTGGTGGGGGTGAGAAAACCTAAAGTAGATAAACCACTAGCTAACATGATTAAGACAAGAAAAAAGAAAGGGGAAGCACAAATACAGCATTGTTTGTAATGCCAAAGACTGGAATGTATGAAATGGTTAAATGTAGTACATTCAAAAAAGAAACACTGAAGCTTTAAAGGAAGAGAACAAAGGAAATGCTATATATCCATAGAAAAGATTTCCAAGATATACTGGTAAGTGAAAACAGTAAAGTTCAAAACAATGCATACAATAAGCTGCCCTTGGTGAAAAATCAGGAAATATAAGAATCTGTAACTGCAATTCTTGTACATGCAAGAGAAACTGTGGAAGGATATGAAGAATTAAGACAGCAGCAGCCTCTTCAACAGCTGGTGTTGGCAAAACTGGACAGCTACATGCAAGAGAATGAAACTGTATGATTGTTTAACCCCATACACAAAAGTAAACTCGAAATGGATTAAAGACTTGAATGTAAGTCATGAAACCATAAAACTCCTAGAAGACAACATAGGCAAACATCTCCTGAATATAAGCATGAGCAACTTCTTCCTGAACCCATCTCCTTGAGAAAGGGAAACAAAAACAAAAATGAACTCATGGGACTACATCAAACTAAAAAGTTTTTGTACAGCAAAGAACATTATCAACAAAACAAAAAGGCATCCTACAGTATGGGAGAATATATTTGTAAATGATATATCCAACAAGGGGTTAACATCCAAAATATATAAAGAACTTACATACCTCAACACCCAAAAAGCAAATAACCTGATTAACCAATGGGCAGAGGATATGAAGAGACAGTTCTCCAAAGAAGAAATTCAGATGGCCAACAAACATATGAAAAGATGCTCCACACCACTTATCATCAGGGAAATGCAAATTAAAACCACAATGAGATATCACCTCATACCAGTAAGGATGGCCAGTATCGAAAAGACTAAGAACAACAAATACTGGCGAGGATGTGGAGAAAGGGGAACCCTCCTACACTGCTGGTGGGAATGTAAGCTAGTTCAACCATTGTGGAAAGCAATATGGAGGTTCCTCAAAAAACTAAAAATAGAAATACCATTTGACCCTGGAATCCCACTCCTTGGAATATACCCAAAAGAATACAACTTCTCAGATTTAAAAAGACATATGCACCCCTATGTTTATCGCAGCACTATTTACAATAGCCAAGATATGGAAGCAACCTAAGTGTCCATCAGTAGATGAATGGATAAAGAAGATGGGGCACATATACACAATGGAATACTATTCAGCCCTAAGAAAGAAACAAATCCTACCATTTGCAACAACATAGATGGAGCTGGAGGACATTATGCTCAGTGAAATAAGCCAGGCGGAGAAAGACAAATGCCAAATGATTTCCCTCATTTGTGGAGTATAACAATGAAGCAAAACTGAAGGAACAAAATGGTGGCAGACTCAGAGACTCCAAGAATGAACTAGTGGTTACCAAAGGGGAGCGATGTGGGAGGGCGGGTGGGGAAGGAGGGAGAAGGGGACTGAGGGGTATTATGTTTAGTACACATGCTGTGGGGGATCACAGGGAGAACAGTGTATCACAGAGAAGGCACATAGTGGATCTCTGGCAACTTGCTGCACTGATGGACAGTGACTGCATTGGGGTATGGGTGGGGACTTGATAATATGGGTAAATGTAGTAACCACATTGTTTTTTCATGCGAAACCTTCATAAAAGTGTGTATCAATAATACCTTAATAAAAAATGTTTAAAAAATAAAATAAAATAAAAGAATTAAGACAGTGGCTTCCTATGAGGAGGAGTAGGAACTGGGTAGATGGGGAGACAAGAAGAGGAAGGATACTTTTCAGCATTGGATGTTACATATGCTGCTGGGTTTTGATTCTGTGAATATATTACTTACATTTTAAAATAAAAATTTAAATTTGCATGACCAACATTAATTTGTGAAATATTTTCAAGCACTTACTATACACCAAATACTACACCTGACATTGGAGACATACAAAATGAGAAGATCTAGCCCTCTATTTTACAGAGCTTACAGTTTTTACAGTGTGGCAGGGATAAAGGCAGGAAACCAGCACTGGGATATGATGTGCCTAATTCTTTGTATGAAGGCGGTGTTCAAAGTGCTAGAAAAGAGCACCTCTATCTATGTAAGGGGATTAAGGACAAGTGTTCAAATAAGACAGTTCTTATGCTAACAAAGGGTAAGCCAGAGATATTCAGTGGAAAAATAAAGGGTACCGTAAATACAGTAGAGAACAGAAGCTTGGAAGTAGAGAGAGCAAAGAGTATTCAAGAGATCATTACAGATCAGGATTTTGCAAAAGAGTGGGTAGAATTAGATTGAAGATGGTCAAAGGGGACTAGATAAGAAAGGGCATTAAATATCATGTTAGGCAATTTTATCACCTTCTACTTGTCAGACACTGTGCAGAGTGCTGGGGATAAAGATGTAACATGGCCTCTTTCCTGCAGCTTAGCCTAGAGAACAACATCCAGGAAAACCAAGAAAGCAGATTTTGCAATAGTTTTATGCCATGACCTTTCCTGTCTCTGCCTCTCTCTGCACAGACTGTTGCCTTTATCAGAAAAGCTCTACATTCCCTGTGCTCCCCTAGCCCTAGCCTAGCTAATTCCTTTCTCAGGACTCATCAGATTAAATGACCCTTGTTTCCAGGGAGCCTTCTCTGACTACCAAATATCAATCAATTTAACTTGCCATATACTTCAAAGCATGCTGATTCTTCTTGGTAACTTAGACCTCCAAGTTCTTTGTCTCTTTTCTTCTCCAATGCAAGAGCCAAATATGTCTAGTTCACCACTGTTACCTCCAGCACTGATCATAGTATACAGCAGACCCTTAATGAACTAGGTATGAATGAATAAATTTTAAGATAATTTGATATTTTCTGATCACTCAAGCTGACTATAAGAAATCCAAATTATTATATTTATACATTTCAGGTATATAAGACTATGTGGTCTCTTCCTCATGGCTCTAACTACTATGCATTTTAAGTACTTGTATATTTTTTTCTCTTTTCTCAAACCATAAATTGTCACTCTGTACTTTTCACATCTGTGTTTCTAGCAGATTCCAGCTACTTCTAATTTGCAGATATCTGCTGAGTCAAGCAGATAAATCCAGTTACAAAGAATATGATTGGCATAAGACCAAACAGTATATAGTTCTTGAAGATTTTAAAGACGTTTTGGGGAGTGGGTGGATGGAGTGGGATAGAATGGGGATATAGGGAGACACAATGCTCTTTTATTAGTAAACTACTTAAATCTCAGTGAATGGTATCTTTTGTTAACAATACCTTTTATTTTTGCTAACTTCAGTTTATTCTGTGTTATGTAAAGTCCAGATAATTGTTACACGTTTCTTCAAACAAATAAACAGTTGAAAAGAAAAATATGGAACTAAATACCCTACTGTATAAGGTAAAAAAAATAATCACCTGAAAAAAATTGGTCCAAGATTCTAAGGAGAAAAATATTTGAGTTTTCATCAATCCAAGGCAGATACTTTCTTCCATTTACAAATAAAGAGCAGAATCTGTCTCACAATCAAGTCTTAAAAGTAACTGGCAATATTTTTCTTTCTTAGTTGTACATAAAAAACAATGGTGCACCTCAACTGATGGCATCTCAGGTTTGGTGAAATGCAGTACATAATTTTATAAAATAAAAATATTCATCTATTGACTCAATTAGAAAATTCTTAAATCAATGCAGAGAGAAAACACAAATTACTCTTTAATACCTACCTCTGTCTGGGAACTATAAAGAGTGCCCGTACCAGCTTCTTCCTATTTGCTTTTGTGTTCATGTTCATGCAAAAATCCATTGCTGCCTATGGGAGAAAGAGCAAAAGTTTTCTACTGAAAAAAGAAACCCTGCATGTTACAATGGATTTCTACTTGTTTCTAAACATTTCAAAATGATTTTAAGCATACCCCAAACAAAAAGATCACTAAGCTTAAACCTTCTTCTCCTTCTGTATCTTAAAAATATGTTTCACAAACTTTTTAGTTGCAACCTAGTGTTAGAAACACAAATTCAAATGTGTAGACTGAAGACCTATCACACACTGTTAAGCAAATAATTATATGAAATGTGCGATCAATGCCTTTGACCTCAAGAAATAAAGTTAATATCAGGAATATTCTGATAGAACTAGAAAATAGCAAGAATACTTACCAGAAGCCCAGAAATTACTAACACTATTAAGGATGATCAATAAGGAATAAAGTTAAACTAGGCATGACATATAGGCACAGATGGCCAATTATTCCTAAGAACACATTAAGAATAACTCAACACTGACTAAGAAGCTTGTGTCAACAATCAGATTTGGTTAACTTAAACGAAAGATATCAAATCACAGGACTCTATAATAAATATCCAAAATTGTTATTTAGCATAGCAATCCACTTTATTTTATATGTTATATATATATTCTGTATTTTAATAACAAAACTGTGTTTGGTATTTCATCAACATGTCTAAAGTAAGTGTAAAAGAAAAACTAGGAGAGATGCATATTCTGGAAAGCCACTGGAAAACAAAAATATGAATTCTGGGTATCTGTAAAATACAGGCATCTATGTTTTTAAATGTTAAAACATTTTTTATATACGTGGCTTAAGAAAATGACAAGTTATGTTTTAAAAAGAATAAACTGTTATCAAATATCGTCTTTTAAGTATCTCAAATATTTTCCTCTCATAGGTTTACATAATCATTTTATCATTAATTGCAATCTTCAGGTAGATGTGAAGATCAAATTCAAATAAAGGATCCTCATATTTCCCTTAACTATATAAAGGATTTCTTCACTATAGACAGTGATGCATTCAAATACCTCCCATTTGGTTAAAACATTTGAAGAAATAAATGGCACAACTAATGTTGATTCGATTCAAACCCTGGAAACAAACTCCAACTGGTAAGTATTCACCAAGATCAAAACTTTACGTCAATTAATCAAGAGAGCAAAATCAATTAAAACTTTTTCTTCTGCTTACATAGGCAGGACAAAGAATATTTTCAAAGTTTGCATTCTGTAACAGTAAAGCTTATTACAGCTAATTAGAATAACAAAAAAAGAAGCTAAAACTATATGAACCATTGAAAAAATGTGGGCCTCTTAAATAAAAATCCCAAAGGCATGTCCTCAGAAAAGAAATCTGGTTAACACTGGAAAATTTCATACACAAAGGGGAAAAAAACTCACAAATCAATATTTTTGAAAATATTAAGAAAAACTTTAAATGGCTAATAGCGGCCTATGTTTCAACATAAATTAGGAGGCAAATAATGAAATGTACTTCAGTAACTATTAGACCATTATCCTCCGAAATACATATAGCTTTGTATAATCTATCTAAATGTTTTGTAAGATAGAGAAGGAAATAATAGCTTTTTCTACCACAATAATCAAAGGCCATTAGATGAAAAAAAAACTACAGTGTTCAAAAACCTTCAGATTAAGAGTTCATAAAGCTTGTCAATGAACTGGTATATACAGTAGGGGTTCAATAACTATTTTGAGTAAATGAATAAAAGACTACATGAGTGCAAAAACTTCCAAAATTTATAAATTTGAGGAAATTAAAAAGGAAAAAAAAGCTTAACATGCACACTAATTTTAGATTGAATCAATCCTGCCTAAGAAAAGAGAAGGAAGCAAAGGAGTCACCTTAGTGTTTGTTGTCTGTCTGCGTGGGTTACAACTGCTGCTTGACAAGTCACTGAACAGTTTTTTGAAAACTTTTTTCAAAATATTTCAGGTACATGGTTCAACAACCATTTTTTTATTTTATTAAGTAAAAATAAGTCCTTCTGATCATCAAATACATGCAATACCATGCTATTACCCACAGAAGTCAACTAAAACAAGCCTTCACTTTGGGTTATATTTTTTACATAATCATTGAATTTAAAAAGTTCTCAGTTTTCTGCTTATTTCCCAAATACTTTCCCCTCTTAAGCAATTTGGACCTTTGCCAAAATATATGGAAGAAATTCCTTTCATGAGGGAGCTCTCAGAGGAACCTCTAACTCTCAGAGGAGTCCAAAAGGGAAGAGTGGCCCCTATTTTTCATCTGACCCCGAGAGTGAACTCAGAATTTAATATACAGTCATTACTGGCAATAGTTCTTAATGCTGATGAGCACTAAAGGCTACTTTCCAAAAAAAATTAGTAACAATAATGTTACTAGTACACAAAACTGATGAGATCCTTCCTACCTTCAGCTTTCATTACAGTACTCAAAATGGGGTGTGGGTGTGTGCAGGAGTGCCAAGGTCTTTCACCCTCTATTCATATCCAATGAATATATGAACATTTAGCAAAGGAAAGATTCAACCATACCTCAAACTCATAAGTGATTGTCTAAGAGGTGGTTTCTGCTATATTCTATAGAAGACATTTTAAAAGCATCTCTTTAAAATCCAGAAAATAAACACAGTAATTACTACGTTTTTGAAAACTATACACTGACCTAATTACCCCAGAAGCCAATTTAGAATTAGAGTTTCAAGCCTATTTGATTATATGAATAGTTAATGAAATATATTTAAATTATTTGAAGAGCTAAACAAGCTAAAATATAAAATAACCTAACTTTTATAGTTCTTTCCAAGGAACCATTAAAGCATTATGGGAAAAAAAGATAAGAGTACATACACTTTGACCGAAAAATGACCTAACACAGAGATTTTCAAACTGTGGTTCTCAAGAGTCCTTTATAATCTTAAAATTTATTAACAACCTGAAGAAACTTTATGTGGATTACATTTGTCAGCATTTATTAAAAATTAAAACTGAGAAACTTTAAAGATACTAGTTCATTTAAAAATACCAAGAAATCTATTTGTTTGTAACATTTTTTGGAAATAACTAAACATTTTTCCAAATGAAAAAATTTAGTGACAGTTGCACTCTTTTAGAAGACAACTGCATTCTCATTTTATTTATGCATTTGATCTATTGTGATGTGTTGTTCTGGATGAAGTACAGGAAGACAACTTGGCTTCACATAGATATGTAGATGCAAAAGGGAGGTGTATTTTAATATCCTTTGCAGTAACTGTAGATATTCTTTGATACTATACCACCACTTAAAAAGTGGTTTCTTAAGGATTGGTTGTAATACGGAATCTGAAACTGAATCAGTGAAGCTCTTATGCTATCAGATCAAAATCCCTTGGTCTTGCACTCTGAGTGGATCTCTAGCACCATGTAAGATTTTGTAAACACTGTGTATTGGTCACTTAACAACAATGGTTCACTGAGCTACGTAGATCTTTCATACACATACATAATATTTAAAAATTACTTTATTTAATATCACCACCAATCTTATCAGAAAACTCAATAAAGTCATTTCAGAAAAGAACTGTAAGGCTGCCAAACCCTATAGGGATGGACATAAGCTTTCCAAATTTTTAATTTTTGTTGAAACCTCAAATGTGTTTCTTGGTAATAAATATGTTCGATTGCTTTCCTTGAAGTGAGAAGCTCATCTTGTTCATGTTAGAAAAATACTAGTATGCTCATCCGTCCAAGTAAAATCAGTATTCTATGAAAAAAGCAACTAGTTCAGCTTGCAACTCAATCACACAAGTGGCTCTTCTCAAGACAACCTTGAGACAACAGAAGTGCTTTATACGTCCTTCCCATTTTGTTAGATTTAAGGACGTGTACTCAAAGGTTAAAATAAAATAAAATGACTTATTTTTATGGATTCACCTGGGGATTCTTAAGTGAAAGTGGCACTATTCTTTAAATTGCAAATGCAAAGCTGTGAAGATACAGTGGTTACTAGAACAGTTTGCTACCATTGCATCTAGATTTGTGCTAAGATACCAGCAGCTTTACCTATCATTTCTGCAAATCTCAGAACAGTGAAAAGGGGGGAAAAAACCTTAGTATGGAAAATCATTTTGACCTTACAGATCCCCTGAAAGTGCCTCAAAAGACACCAGGAATCTACAGAGGAGACTTTAAGAACTTCTAGTCTAAAACAGTATTTTCTAAATGGTAGGGTCTGTATGTGAAGGTGTGTTATGTCAACCCAACAAGAGTCTAGAAACAATTCCACCCCTACACAGAATTATCTATGAATTGTCTCCAATTTTATGTGTTTATTTTGGATTCTCATGTAAGATTCCAACTGAAGAAATGGGTTATTCTATGGCTAAAAGAGTCTCCAAAGCACAACACTTTTGCTAATAGAGCTATCCTACAAGGTCTATGTGCTTGCTTAAAGTTACATAGACAATCATACCTTGTCTATCAGGTCTCGGTTGACACAGTTAGGCAACTGTTGGAGGAAGGCATCTACTATGAGCTTGAGATGAGATCCAGTGCTGGCTTCTTCATCCTCTTGTTCTAACATAAAAGCAGTTTTTAAATAGGTTAAAAGAACACAGAGATAATATAAGAACAAAAACATCCAACTATAAATTACTTGGGAAATAGACAATATAGAGCTTTTCTTAGTCATGAAAAAAAAAAATGAAGTATTTTTTGAGATATTACCCTAAGAAGTTTGGGTATCTGTAGAATCATAACCCCAAGTCACTAGTTCTTCAGATATTGACAATAAAAAGTCAAAGTTTTACATTGGACACAAAATCTTAAATGTAAGTTTTATGTGACTTTTATCTGCTAAGCATCCCTTCCCCAATGTCTTCAATTAACAGCACTCTAATGGCTGGCCTCTGAAGGCAATCCGCAGGATTCTGACAGAGAAGGGACTGCCAAAACACAGCACACCACCAGTCCTCCTGGCCACCGGTAAGCGTGACACAGCTCTAGCCAAGTCCTTCCGCAACTCTTATATACAAAATGGTGGGAGAGAAGCTCTCTTTTCCTTTGATGTCACTAGCCTGGTGCAGACCCCAGCCATACCTGCTCTCCCTTCATGACATGGAAAATAAAGTGGATCTGCCATAGGAAACAATGAAGCCAATAGAGAGAAAAGCAATACTGACTAAAAGGTAGCCTCCTAATAAAGTATCCTAACTAATACAGAAACTTAAATGGAAGTATTTAGGAAATAGTTAATGTAGTATTTTTACTACTAACTACAAAATATTACTCAGTTATAAAGACAGATAAAATTATCACAGATGAACTGACATGCTAATTGTCCTTATCTCTCAGCCATTTTAGAGTAACTTTCAAATACACTTATGTTAAGATTACATATCGGAATTAAAATAAATTCAGGACAAGCAGGGAAGTAGAGCAAAGTGTAAGAATACCTATTAAGATATGTAGAATTTAGAAATAGAAAACCACTAAAACTTGTAGTCACATAATATGGGATGTGTGTTTCTATTCTAAATCAAACTCTAAAAAAAGTGATGGCCTGGAAACTACAGGGAAACAGGGAATTAAAGAGTAAAGATCCATATTCTTAGGCATGAAGTTTCAGTATAAAAATGAATCAAAAATTATAATTTGGGGGAAAATAGAGCTTACCTTGCTCATCAAGAAGTTTCTTTGTAAGATCTTCAGCTTCATCTCCACCCTCTAACTCCAAGGTGTCATCATTAATTTCTAGGTTCTCCAACTCAAGTTCCAAATCATCAGGATTTGATACCTCTTTATTATCTTTAGGTTCTTTTGCCTCTGAGAACAAAGAATGAGTATCTTTGAATTAGAAGTCATATTGAAATCCTGCTGCAAAAAATAGACAACGATTTACAAAATCTTATCATTTGTCTTACAATCTAGATATATATGCCTGCCAACAAAACCAAGTATAAATTTAATATATTCAGATTTTATAACATATATTATGCTTACTGAGAACAAAGACCGTTAACTTTTTGGCTTCTGGATGCTGTCTGTTTACTGAAGGGATAGATGGATGGACAGATGGATAGATAGAGAGATACATGACATGAGGATCTGTAGTAAAGATGAGGGGGAAATCAAGTTGATTATCTAGATAAAGTGTACTCAGATTAAGGAGGGTCTCAGACTCCAAGATGAGTTAAGATTTTATCTTTAACTTTACCTTTGCTGAGTTACAAGCAGGAGATAAACATCCTTATTATGTTGGATGTCAGGTGTTAGAGAAAACCAAAAATATATGATAAAACAAAGGACAGTGGCCAGGAAATGGTAAAAGGCTATTTATAAGAAGTATAAAAAAGAAACAGGAAGTGCACCTGCTTTCAACAACTGAAACTGAAAATTTTCAGAAGTAGAAAAAAATTTTTTAATTTTCAGAAAAAAACAAAAACAAAAAAAACCCGAGTTCAAGAACTTATGCTTGGACTGGTAGTTACAGTATCAGTGGCTGAATTTACTGTATTTCTTAGCCTCATCTTCTTTTACATTCTCTAACCTCATAATTTCTGCACTGAAAGCAGAAGTGTTTTATTGATACATGATGCCATTATCATATTTGGGAGAATCAAAGCTCTAATTAGAATGGATTGGTTTTACTGCCTCTAAATGGAGAACCTCTAAATGGAGAAAGACTATTATTTTCTCACTCACTCATCCTTTCATTCAACTAACACTTAAATTCCTACTCCCTGCTAAGTATTGTTCTAAGCACCAAGGATACAACTTTCCATCAGGCAAAAAATACTTACCCATGGGAAGCACCCACTACTCTCCAGTGCTCCCTGTTGTCTGGATGTTAAAAAACCAACACTTCCTGATTAGCTATTACATACTCAGAACAAGCTTAAAATGTGAACTTTGCTCTCAAAAAATGTACAATTTGAGGAAATTAAACTAATATATTAGCATGAGGGAGTCAAGTGGGATGGTGAGGAAGGGGTTCCAAGGGAAAAACAGAGCAATGTATGAAGGCTATGAGGCAAGAAGACTGGCCTGCTCCAGAGACTAAAAAGAAAAAATTAAGGGTAATATGCTAACAGAAATAGGAGACGAAGAACTGACCAAACTATGCAGGTCCCAAGAGGTAAGTTAGCAAGTTTATATTACATCCCAAATAAATTAAAGCCATTAAAAGATACTAGGCAGGAGAGTAAATTTAATTTCTTAGAATGCATAAAGAGAGCAAAGGCAAAATCAGGTCAGCCACGTAGAAGGTATTATATAGAGGCCCAGGTTAAGAGGTGATATAGCTTAGATAAGTACCAGTAAAAAGAAAAGAACTGACACATTTCAAAGATTGGATTAGCTAGGCTTAATTACTAAACTGATTACTCCCTCTTCTTCCATCTGACCCTAAGAAACACTGACATTTAAAAAAGCAAGTGAAAGTGGAAGCCCAAGGTTAAGTAGAAAAAAAAATCAGGAGGGTTTAGTACCACAGAAGCCATGGGAAATAAATGTTGCAGGAAGGAAGTAATAAACTGAATGGTTTGAGAGCTCAAATGAGACAAAGACTGGAAACTGTCCATGAAATAAAGCAACACGAAAGTGACTGGTAACTTTGGCAAAAAGAGATGGGAGTTAGAGCTAGAATGGAATGGACCAGAAAATGAGGTAAGAAAGTGAAGAATTTACATATAGCCACTTCTTTCACAAGGACTGCTTAAAAAAGAGACAGGACAGCAGCTGCAAAGGGATGGGAGACCCAGGGAATTTTGGGAGTATTCACTTTGCTTGTTTTATTTATTCTGTTTTGTTTTTCAAAGATGACAACATGTTGAGTACTGAGGTAAGGATCCAGCAGTGCGAGAGAGAAAGAGACAGAGATTGATTGATATTAAAGATACCGGAAGGGAATAACGGATTGCACGGGGCCCAGGAGAAACAGGGAGACAAGACTCAGATGGGCAGGCCTTTGACAAAGGGTGGCCTTTCACCTCATCACTAGGGAAGAGACACTCTTCTACAAAGGCGAAGGCAGACAGATATATAAATAAAGAGAGGCACAATGTTGAGAGAGTTCTGTCAGATGGCTTCTGTCTTCTTTGTGAAGTGCTGTATGAGGCATGACCTGCTAAAGACAGAAGTAGAATGATAACTGGAGAAAGAATACAAGTGCCTTACGGCATGAGAGTAGACAGTGGGAGAGCAGTTGAAGACGAAAATGCTGATAAGTTTCCAAGCAGTGCCGAGGACTAGGGTGAGGTAGGTGATCATAGATTTATAGTTATCAACCTGTCTAACTCATCATCTGTAGGAAAGCTCAACAGTTTGCATATAGAAGGCAATGCAGTGGAAGACTGAGTTCATTACGGACAAACTTTGACAGAATAACCTTTGTAGAGCAAAAAGCTGCTTATTGATCATATCTACATCATATTAACTTGTTCTAAATGCTATGCACAGTCTACAACAAGACAGTCCATATCAATTTTTCAGCACTTTCCTAAATTTTTTTTCTTTTGGTATTACTAATATACAATTACATGAGCAACATTATAGTTACTGTACTCCCCCTATTATAAAGTCCCCACCACATACCCCATTACAGTCATTGTCCATCAACATAGTAAGATGCTATAGAGTCACTACTTGCCTTCTCTGTGTTGTACAGCCTTCCCCATGCCCCACCCACCCACATTATGTCTGCTAATCATAATACCCCCTTTTCCCCTTATCCCTCCCTTCCCAACCATCTTCCACAGTCCCTTTCCTTTCATAACTGTTAGTCCATTCTTGGGTTCTGTGAGTTGGCTGCTGTTTTGCTCCTTCAGTTTTTACTTTGTTCTTATACTCCAGAGATGAGTGAAATCATTTGATACTTCTCTTTCTCTGCCTGGCTTATTTCACAGAGCATAAAACCCTCCAGCTCCATTCATGTTGTTGCAAATGGTAGGATTTGTTTTCTTCTTATGGCTGAATAGTATTCCACTGTATGTATGAACCACCTCTTCCTTACCCATTCATCTACTGATGGACACTTAGGTTGCTTCCATATCTTGGCTATTGTAAATAGTGCTGCAATAAACATAGGGGTGCATATGTCTTTTTCAAAAAGGGCTGCTGAATTCTTAGGGTAAATTCCTAGGAGTGGTATTCATGGGTCAAATGGTATTTCTATTTTGAGTTTTTTGAGGAACCTCCATACTGCTTCCCACAATGGCTGAACTAATCTACATTCCCCAGAGCAGTATAGGAGGGTTCCCCTTTCTCCACATCCTCACCAACATTTGTGTTGTTTATCTTCTGGATGACGGCCATCCTAACTGGTGTGAGGTGATATCTCATGGTGGTTTTAGTTTGCATTTCTCTGATGATTAGCGATGTGGAGCATCTTTTCATGTGCCTGTTGGCCATCTAAATTTCTTCTTTGGAGAACTGTCTGTTCAGATCCTCTGCCCATTTTTTAATTGGATTATTTTCTTTTTGTATATTGAGGTGTGTGAGCTCTTTATATAATTTGGATGCCAACCCCTTATCGGATATGTCATTTATGAATACATTCTCCCATACTGTAGGAAGTCTTTTTGTTCAATTGATGGTGTCCTTTGCTGTACAGAAGCTTTTTTGACTGATGTAGTCCCACTTGTTCATTTATGTTTTTGCTTCCCTTGCCCACAGAGATATGTTCATGAAAAACTTGCTCATCATGTTTATGTCCAAGAGATTTTTAGCTGTTTTTTCCTAAGAGTTGTATGGCTTCATGACTTACATTCAGGTCTTTGATCCATTTTGAGTTTACCTTTGTCTATGGGGTTTGACAATAACCCAGTTTCATTCTCTTAAATGTAGCTGTCCAGTTTTGCCAACACCAGCTGTTGAAGAGGCTGTCAATTCCCCATTGTATATCCATGGCTCCTTTATTGTATTTTAATTGATGATATATGCTTGGGTTTATATCTGGGCTCTCTAGTCTGTTCCACTGGTCTATGGGTCTGTTTCTGTGCCAGTACCAAACTGTCTTGATGACTGTGGTTTGGAGTAGAGCTTGAGGTCAGGGAGCGTCATTCCCCTGCTGTACTCTTCCTTCTCAGGATTGCTTTGCCTATTCGGGGTCTTTTTTTGTTTCATATAAATTTTAGAACTATTTGCTCTAGTTCATTGAAGAATGCTGTTGGTATTTTGATAGGGACTGCACTGAATCTGTAGATTGCTTTAGGCAGAATGGCCACTTTGACAATATTAATTCTTTCTTTGCATGAGCACTGGATGTATTTCCATTTATTGGAACCCTCTTTAATTTCTCTCATGAGTGTCTTGTAGTTTCCAGAGAATAGGTCTTTCACTTCCTTGGTTAGGTTTATTCCTAGGTATTTTATTCTTCTGATGCAATTGTGAATGGAATTGTTTTCCTGATTTCTCTTTCTACTAGTTCATTGTTAGTGTATAGGAATGCAACAGATTTCTGTGTATTAATTTTATATCCTGCAACTTTGCTGAATTCAGGTATTAGATCTAGTAGTTTTGGAGTGGATTCTTTAGGGTTTTTTGTGTACAATATCACATTATCTGCAAACAGGGACAGTTTGACTTCTTCCTTGCCAATCTGGATGCCTTTTATTTCTTTGTGTTGTCTGATTGCTGTTAGGACCTCCAGACTATGTTGAATAAAAGTGGGGAGAGTGGGCATCCTTGTCTTGTTTCCAATCTTAAAGGAAAAGCTTTCAGCTTCTCACTGTTAAGTATAATGTTGGCTGTGGTTTTGTCATATATGGCCTTTATTATGTTAAGATACTTGGCTTTTATACCCATTTTGTTGAGAGTTTTTATCATGAATGGATGATGAATTTTGTTGAATGTTTTTTCAGCATCTATGGAGAAGATCGTGCGGTTTTTGGCCTTTTTTTTGATGTGGTGGATGAAGATGATGAATTTTCAAATGTTGTATCATCCTTGCATCCCTGGGATGAATCCCACTTGATCATGATGGATGATCTTTTTGATATGCTTTTTAATTCAGTTTGCTAATATTTTGTAGAGTATTTTTGCATCTATGTTCATCAGGGATACTGGTCTGTAATTTTCTTTTTTTGTGGGGTCTTAGCCTGATTTTGGTATTAGAGTGATGTTGGCCTCGTAGAATGAGTTTGGGAATATTCCTTCCTCTTCTACTTTTTGGAAAACTTTAAGGAGTTTGGGTATTAGGTCTTCACTAAATGTTTGATAAAATTCTGCAATGAAACCATCTAGTCCAGGAGATTTGTTCTTATTTTATTTTATTCATTTTGTTGTCATTAATCTACAATTACATGAAGTACATTATGTTTACTAGACTCCCCCCTTCACCAAGTCCTCTTAGGTAGTTTTTTGATTACGAATTCAATTTCCTTGCTGGTAATTGGTCTATTAAAATTTTCTGTTTCTTCCCAGGTCAGCCTTGGAAGGTTGTATTTTTCTAGCGAGTTGTCCATTTCTTCTAGGTTATTCAATTTGTTAGCATATAATTTTTCATAGTATTGTCTCATAATTCTTTGTATTTCTGTGGTGTCCATAGTGATTTTTCCTTCTCATTTCTATTTCTGTTGTGTGTAGACTCTCTTTTTTTCTTGATAAGTCTGGCTAGGGGTTTATCTATTTTGTTTATTTTCTCAAAGAACCAGCTCTTCCTTTCATTGATTCTTTCTATTGTTTTATTGTTGTCGATTTTATTTATTTATGCTCTAATCTTTATTATGTCCCTCCTTCTACTGACTTTGGGCCCCATTTATTCTTCCTTTTCTAGTTTCATTAATTGTGAATTTAGACAGTTCATTTGGGATTGTTCTTCTTTCCTGAGGTAGGGTTGTATTGCAATATACTTTCCTCTTAGCACGGCCTTCACTGCGTCCAACAGATTTTGTGGTGTTTAATTGTCGTTGTCATTTGTCTCCATATATTGCTTGATCTCTGTTTTTATTAGGTCATTGATCCATTAATTATTTAGGAGCATGTTATTGAGTCTCCATGTGTTTGTGGGCTTTCTCATTTTCTTTGTGTAATTTATTTCTAGTTTCATACCTTTGTGATCTGAGAAGCTAGTTGGTACAATTTCAATCTTTTTTAATTTACTGAGGCTCTTTTTGCGGCCTAGTATATGATCTATTCTTGAAAATGTTCCATGTGCACTTGAGAAGAACGTGTATCCTGTTGCTTTTGGATGAAGTGTTCTGTAGATGTCCATTAGGTCCATCTGTTCTAATACGTTGTTCAGTTCCTCTGTTTCTGTACTTATTTTCTGTCTGGTTAATTAGCCCTTTGGAGTGAGTGGTATGTTGAAGTCTCCTAAAATGCAAGTATTGCATTCTATTTCCCTGTTTAATTCTGTTACTATTTGTTTCACATTTGTAGGTGATCCTGTGTTGGGTGCAAAGATATTTATAATAGTTATATCCTCTTGTTGGACTGAGCCCTTTATCATTATGTAATGTCCTTCTTTGTCTCTTATTACTTTCTTTGTTTGGAAGTCTATTTTGTCTGATACAAGTACTGCAACTCCTGCTTTTTTCTCCCTATTACTTGCATGAAGTATCTTTTTCCATCCCTTCACTTCAGTCTGTGTATGTCTTTGGGTTTGAAGTGAGTCTCCCTCCTGTAGGCAGCATATAGATGGGTCTTGTTTTTTTAACCATTCAGTGACTCCATGTCTTTTGATTGGTGCATTCAGACTATTTACATTTAGGGTGATAATCAATAGGTATGTACTTATTGTCATTGCAGGCTTTACATTCATAGCTACCAAAGAGAAGGTTCAAGATAATTCCCTTACTATCTAACAGTCTAATTTAACTCACTTTGTATGCTATTACAAACACAACTTATAGATTCTATTTTTTTCCTCCTTTTTCTTCCTCCTCCATTCTTTGTATGTTATGAATTATATTCTGTATTCTTTGTCTATCCCTTGGGTGACATCTATTTAGCCTTAGGAATACTTCCATCTATAGGAGTCCCTCCAAAATGCACTGTAGAGGTGGTTTGTGAGAGGTAAATTCTCTCCGCTTTTGCTTATCTGAAAATTGTTTAATCCTTCCTTCAAATTTAAATAACCTTGCTGGGTAGAGTATTCATGGTTTGAGGCTCTTCTGCTTCATTGCATTAAATATAACATTTCACTCCCTTCTGGCCTGTAAGGTTCATGTTGAGAAATCTGATAGCCTGATGGGTTTTCCTTTGTAGGTGACCTTTTTCTCTCTCTAGCTGTTTTTAAAAATCTGTCTTTATCCTTGAACTTTGCCATTTTAATTATTATATATCTTGATGTTGTCTTCCTTGGGTCCCTTGTATTGGGCGATCTGTTCACCTCCATGGCTTGAGAGACTATCTCCTTTCCCAGATTGGGGAAATTTTCAGCCAATTACCTCCTCAATAACACTTTCTATCCCTTTCTCTCTTTCTTCTTCTTCTGGTACCCCTATAATGTGAATACTGTTCCATTTGGATTGGTCTCACAGTTCTCTCAATATTCTTTCATTCTTAGAGATTTTTTTTTCTTTCTGTGCCTCAGCTTCTTTGTATTCCTCTTCTCTAATTTCTGTCCCATTTACCGTCTCTTCTACTACATCTAATCTGCTTTTAAATCCCTCCATTGTATGTTTCATTTCAGATATGGAATTTCTTAATGACTGAACCTCCATCTTAAATTTATCACTGAGTTCCTGAATATTTTTCTGTACCTCCGTGAGCATGTTTATGATTTTTATTTTGAACTCTCTTTCAGGAAGATTGGTGAGTTCAGTTTCATTTGGTCCTTTTTCTGGGGTTTGTGATATTTTGGTCTGAACCAGGTTCCTTTGATGTTTCATAGCTCTATGTGGTGTGCTCTAGTGCCCAGAAGCTCCAGTCTCTGGAGCTGCTCAGGCCCTGGATTGAGGTTGTGGGACGTAGGGGAGCGGCACTGGTGCCTTCGTGCAGGAAAGAGCTGTTTCCTGATTCCTGGCTGCAGTGTCTGTCTCCAGTATGAGAGCTAGTGGGCCGAGTGCACAGGTGTAAGCCTCTATGCTTGGCATCTCTACCTGTTGCAGGCACGGCCTCTGGCTGGCCTGATGCCAGTGTGGTGACTGCCGGTTTGCAAGCAGGTGCCGGCAGGCCAGGAGGAAGGCGCAGCAGGCTGCATGTCACAGTGGAGGGCCTCGGAGCTGAGTAGGCAGCCAGGGGGATGCAATGCCTGAAGCTCCTCAAAGTTCCCAACTCGCTGGGCAGAGTGTGCCCAACAACCTTGTTCACCTACCCCTTCTCCTTCATAGGAAGCTCCATGCAAACCCTCCCTAGCCCTCTCACTGCTAGGAAGCCTGTCAGACTGCCTTTCCTCTGTCCCAGAGCGGCCCCATGTGAATCCCTGTCCTCCACAAACGGCCAGAATCTCAGTCTTTCAAGCTCTCCGCCTGACCCATCCTCCAGAACACCACACAATGTAGGTTTCTGCTTGCAAAGCAGATCTCCAGGGCTAGGTGTTCAGCAGTCCCAGCTCCGTTTCTCTTCCTCCTGCCGGTGAGCTGAGGTGGGGGAAGGGCTTGTGTCCCACCAGATCAAGGCTTTCATATGTTACCCTGTTTCATGAGGTCTGCTCTGTTCATGAGGTCTGTATGCATTTTGGTGCAGCCTTCTTTCCTGTTGCTGTTTTAGGGTTAGTTGTATTAACTATATTTTCACACTATCTGTGGTTTTGGGAGGAGTTCTCTGTCTCACCTCTCGCCGCCATCTTGAATCTGACCACTTTCCTAATTTATTACATCTTCTATAAAGACAAAAGGAATTACCTGATCTTCACTTCCTCTCCAAACATACCTGATCATTTCCAGCTTCTGTGGCTTTTTTTTCCATGCCATTCTCACTATCTAGAAGGTCCACCCTAACGTCTCTTGTCAAAATCTAAGCCATGATTCAAACTCTGTCCAAAAGGTCTATCCATTTCTAGATAGATTTCATCTGGTCTCCAACCACATGAGTTGGCTTTGCTCTCCTAACTACCACAGCACTCTGTACTTTTCCTGCAGTCCCTTTATGTCACTCAACTTCCAACTGCAACTCTTGAGTCCCTGGCTACTCTCCACCAGTGTGACTAGAAGCCCACAGATGCCATGCTGCCATCTATCTCACCCACGGCACTCCTACACTGTCTCATAAGAGAGGTGGAGACTCCATACCCACTTCCTAAAAGAGAAATAAATATCAGTATTCCTCAAGTTAAGTTAAACTTTCAGGATATGAAAAACCTTGACCATGACTGAACTCACACAAATTTTTCAAATCCTTAAAATTTTCAAATCATTAATGTTAAGGTGACCCATGTTTTAGAAGCTAGTCCTAACTGGAGCTTCAAGTGTCTCTATGATACCTTTTTAAAACTTGGAACTCATTTCCAAATACAAATATTTTATATATATTATTCTCTATACTTTTAAAAATATTTGAATTATTTAAATACCATTCTTTATAGAAAGTAAAATTTTTTAAGGTAAGAGTATCTTTGAGATATCAACCAAGAGGTTTCAATATTTTCAAAGTACCCCAGGGCCTTTTGTAAGGTGCTGTCATCCCACTACCTTTTTACAAAAACAGCATAATTTTAAAGTTCAGTGAGATTTACCTTAGATTCTGAATACTATTACAAAAACAAACTACTATTCTTCTTCTAATTGGTATCCTAACCAGCACTGCTTCATCCCCATCCAATATATATATCTATATATGTAAGGGAAAAAAAAACAAAATTAAACCTTTCTAAAAAATTTTTAAGTTAACAACTTTTGTGTTTCAGTGATAATGATGTATTGAGGTTCAATGATTATAACAAATGTACCACCGTGGAGGGGGATATTGATAGTGGGGAGCTGTGCCTGTGTGGGGATAGGGAATGTAAGGGAAATATGTACTTTGCACTTAGTTGTGCTGTGAACCTAAAACTACTCTAAAAAATGAAGTCGACATTTAAACACACACACTTACACTTCTGTGCATCAAAAGACATTATCAAGTAAGTAAAAAGACATCTTTAGACTGGGAAAAAAATATTTGTAAATCATATATCTGATAAGGATCTAGAACCCAGAATACATAAAAATTCTTATTACAATAAGAAGAAAACCCAAATAAAATACGGACAAGGGACTTAAACAGACATTTCTCCAAAGAAGCTATGCAAATTGCCAACACACATGAAAAGATGTTCAACATCACTAGTCATTACAAAAATGTAATCAAAACCACAATGAGGTACCACTTCACATTCACTAGGATGGCTATATAATCAAGAAGAAAATCCAGCACTTAAGTGGGGACGAGGATCTGGAGAAAATGTAACTCTTCTATGTTGCTAGCAGAAATGTAAAACTTTCAGCTGCTGTGGAAAACATTAGCAGGTAGGTCCTCGAAAAGTTAAACACAGAAATATTATATAACCCCACAATTCCACTCCTAAGTGTAAACCCAACAGATTGAAAACAGGGACTCAAACAAGTACCTACTTATAGCAGCATTATTTACAATAACCAAAATGTGGCAACAAACCAAAAGTCCATCAACAGGTGAATGCATAAACAAATGCGGTACACACACACACAATGGAATACAATTCAGCCATAAAAAGAAATGAAGTACTGGTAAGTGCACAATGTGGACTGACCTCCAAAACATGATGCTGAGGGAAAGAAGTCAGACACAAAAGATCACACATATGATTCCAGTTATGTGAAATACTCAAAAGAGATAAACCCAGACACAAAATGCAGACTGTTAGCTGCCTGGGACTGGGTCAAGGGCAGAACAGGGAGAGAGTGTTTAAGGGATACAGGAATCATGGGATGTTTTCAAAGTATGTATTATTAATACTTGAACATCAAAAGAAAAGTATACCATTTCCTAATTTTAGTACAAGGCATAAGAATTACTAATATTAACATAACTTGAAAAGCAGAGTAACACAGTAATTACGAACACAAATCATAAATCAATAGAGCTTAAATTTTGGACCTACCACCTATTAACTATATAAATTACTTAGTTCTGAGTGACTTTCTTTATGCCATGGTTTCCTCATCTGAAAAACAGGAATAACATCAGTAGCTGCCTCACAGGGTTATGATGAGGATTAAATGGATTATTTATAATATAAAGTGCCAAAATGATGTTTGGCACAAAGTCACTGTTAAAAAAAAATTGTCAGCTATTATTCTTTTTAATTTTCAAATTATTCCTAATCAATGTAGCAGAATATGAAAGGTCATTTTTCAAAAAATTATCTGCAATTTCTCCAAATCTCTGTTCACCACATTGTCATGCCCTTCCATCTCCTTTTCCATAGTTCGGCAGAATTCCCTTTAGAAAACATGGTGTGACTAGTATTCAGGATCTCCTACTCTACTAATGGTCTCAAAGCTTCTGATTTCTCTGAAGTAATGCTTCCTCACAAAGAGTTTGGGATACCTAACCTAGAAAAAGCATTACAGGCAAAGAGCTAACACTTTTCCTAATGCTCCAACTGGGGAAAATTTAGACCTTACCAAGACCTCACATAAACTCATTATATTACAAAAAATTTTTTTCAAAATTATTTCACATTAACTTAAGTGTTTTGGCACTGCTGAGTGAATGTCACCCTTTCATGCTCTATTCCATATTATTCTGTCATTTACTCAACCAAATGATTCAATGTTCATATTACAAAACTAGTAACTAAAACAAAATGTTTTTACAAATACTATTTTTAAAGTAATTTTGATTGCACTAATGTAAAAGTTTTTCCCTAGAATTTACCTTTGGAATCATCTTTGTTGGACTCTTTAGTTTGACAACTTTTTTCATTATCTTTAAACAAGATGGCTGGAACAAAAGCTTTCAAATCAATGAGATTCTCATAAAAATTTCGAGCATCTTCATCTTCCCATATACCACCTTCCAAGTCATATTCTCCAGGTTTACCAGGTGTAAATATATCAATTCCAGGCCCATGCTCTACAACAAAATAAATCACAGAGAATTAAAATCGTTCCAAGTTTAGCATGGTTCCAAGTTAAACATGACAAGATATTCTATATTTTCAATTCTACAACTAATAAATCTTGAATGTTTCAATTTAAAAAATCTTCTTCAATTGATAGGTATTCTGGACTGTTCATATAACCATCTTTAACATCAACTTAAAAACAGTTTTTTAAGTAAAGCTCAAATCAGGACAGTATAGAGGACAACACAGGATAAAGATGCTTCTCTCTTAAATGTTTTAAGCAGTTAATAAGAGATTAAGTAGCCATTTAATATATAAGGCCCTCATTCACGAAACTAAAAACCAAAATAATATATAAGCCTGACCATTTCTAACACATGCAGCTTAAAGTCCCACGAAACCTTTTTTTGAACAACTCCCAACCCTCTATACCACTTATATCACAGTTATCCTTGCAAGTAGACCATAAAAGCTTAATTAAGAAGCATCCCTCTTTTTGGTATAACACTTGGTATAAGGCAGACTGCCAAAAGTGGTCCATTGGTAAATAACTGGAAAAGGGAGAAAAGATGAAGGAATATATAGATATTTCAGTACAGCATGGAAAACCATGTATATATTTGTGTGTTCAAACACACACACACACACACACACACAGTCTACCTTTACACGCAACTACAGATTCTAAAACTCAGAACATTAGAAGTAAGTAATTTCCTATTTCACGATCATGAGGCCATTCATAAATGTATCTATCCTCACAGTGCTTCTCTCCAAACTAGAAGTGCAGATAGGAAAATGATCATGCAAATTAAAAATAACCCTAAAAAATTAATTATTAATTGAAAGTAATTTAGGGAAAACAAGAACAGCACACAAAACAAAATGCTGGCTCTCTCTTATTTATTACTTGTATGTGCCTTATAACAAATGTATTTAAAATCATGACACTAAACCCATACCTTCATAAATTAGAAGACTCATAAGTTTACAGCTTCTGTTTAAAGAAAAACATAAAAGCAAAGGACAAACCAGAACATAATACTGGCAATATTTATACAAAGGAACTAATATCCATAATGTACTATAATGCTCACAAATAAAAAAACAATTCCAGTAGAAAACGGATAAAGCCTCTAAACAGGTAAGCAAAACAGTTTATGAAAAGATCCTTAACCTCAGTACTAATCAGGGTAATGTTAAATAACACAAACATTTATCACTTGGACCCATTAGACTATATTTAAAAGATTGATTGATACCAAATGTTGACAAGACAGTAAGGAAGTAAGCATTCTCATATCTTAACTAGAGTACAAATTATATGATATAGCATTAGAGAATATAATCTGTCAGTATCTACCCATATTTAAAATAAGCATAATCTGTGATCACACAAGATTACTTCTAGGAATCTATAGTTCAGAAACAACAGAAAATGTGACCTAAGATTTACAAGGCTGTTCATGACAACCAGACAACACAAAGAAATAAAAGGCATACAGATTGGTAAGGAAGAAGTTAAATTGTCACTGTTTGCAGGTGACATACTGTACATAAAAAACCCTAAAGAATCCACTCCAAAATTACTAGACCTAATATCTGAATTCAGCAAAGTTGCAGGATACAAAATTCATACACAGAAATCTGTTGCATTCCTATACACTAACTATGAACTAGCAGAAAGAGAAATCAGGGAAACAATTTCATTCACCATCCCATCAAAAAGAATAAAATACCTAGGAATAAACCCAACCAAGGAAGTGAAAGACCTATACCCTGAAAATTACAAGACACTCAAGAGATAATAAAGAGGACACTAATAAATAGAAATACATCCTATACTCTTGAGTAGGAAGAATTAATATTGTCAAAATGGCCATCCTGCCTAAAGCAATCTACAGATTCAATGCAATTCCTATGAAAATACCAACAGCATTCTTCAATGAACTAGAGTCCTTCTAAAATTCATATGGAACCACAAAAGACCTTGAATAGCCAAAGCAATCCAGAGAAGGGAGAATAAAGTGAAGGGGATTACTCTCTCCAACTTCAAGCTCTACTACAAAGCCACAGTAATCAAGACAATTTGGTTCTGGCACAAGAACAGACCCACAGATCAGTGGAACAGAATGGAAAACCCAGATAAAAACCCAAGCATATGTGGCCAATTAATATATGATAAAGGAGCCATGGATATACAATGGGGAAATGAGCCTCTTCAACAACTGGTGTTGGCAAAACTGGACAGCTACATGTAAGAGAATCAAACTGGACTACTGTCTAACTCCATACACAAAAGTAAACTTGAAATAGATCAAAAACCTGAATGTAAGACATGAAACCATAAAACTCTTAGAAGAAAACATAAGCAAAAATTTCTTGAATTATAAACATGAGCAACTTTTTCCTGAACGCATCTCCTCGGGTAAGGGAAACAAAAGCAAAAATGAACAAGTGCGACTATATCAAGCTGAAAAGCTTCTGTACAGCAAAGGACATCATCAATTGAACAAAAGGCATCCTACCGTACGGGAGAATATATTGATAAATGACATACCCCATAAGGGGTTGACATCCAAAATATATAAAGAGCTCATGCACCTCAACAAACAAAAAGTAAATAATCCAATTAAAAAATGGGCAGAGGATCTGAACAGACATTTCTCCAAAGAAATTCAGATGGCCAACAGGCACATTAAAAGATGCTCTACATTGCTAATCATCAGAGAAATGCAAAGTAAAACCACAATGAGATATCACCTCACACCAGTTAGGATGGCCAACATCCAAAAGACAAGCAACATTAAATGCTGGCAAGGATGCGGAGAAAGATGAACCCTCCTACACTGTTGGTGGGAATGTAAATTAGTTCAACCCTTGTGGAAAGCAATATGGAGGTTCCTCAAAAATCTAAAAATAGAAATACCATTTGACCCAGAAATTCCACTCCTCAGAATTTATCCAAAGAAAACAAGATCACAGATTCAAAAAGACATATGCACTCCTATGTTTATTGCAGCACTATTTACAATAGCCAAGAAATGGAAGCAACCTAAGTGTCCATCAGTAGATGAATGGTTAAAGAAGATGTGGTACATATACACGATGGAATATTATTCAGCCATAAGAAGAAAACAAATCCTACCATTTGCAACAACATGGATAGAGCTAGAGGGTATTACGCTCAGTGAAATAAGCCAGGCAGAGAAAGACAAGTGCCAAATGATTTCACTCATCTGTGGAGTATAAGAACAAAGAAAAAACTGAAGGAACAAAACAGTAGCAGACTCACAGAACCCAAGAATGGACTACCGGTTACCAAAGGGAAGGGTGAGTGGAAACGGAGGGATAGGGGATTAAGGGGCATTATGATTAGCATACATAATATGGGGGGGGCCACGGGGAAGGAAGTATAGCACAGAGAAGACAACTAGTGACTCTATAGCATCTTACTGTGCTGATGGACAGTGACTGTAATGGGTGTAATGGAGACTTGATAATAGGGGGGAATGCAGTAACCACAATGTTGCTCACATGAAACTGAGCATAAGATTGTATGTCAATGATACTTTAATTAAAAAAAAGGTTTACAAGGCTGTTCACTGTAGCACTGTTTGTAAGAGCAAAACTGGAAAAAAATCTAAAATATTTATTGATAGGGGCTGACAAACTGCACACATACAATGTAATATGAATCAAATGTTATGAGGAATGAAGCACATGTACCTGAACTGACTTAGAAAGCTCTTAAAAATACATTATTGAAAGAAAAAAGGAAGTCACACATTATAACATCCTATATGTTAGTAAAGCTATATATAGATACTTATCTTAAAAAAGTCTAGACAGATACATATCAAACTGTTAACGATGGTAACAGTGGAGAATGGAATGGAAACACCACATACTTGTATTAAAAAAAGCTTAGACACATATAAAAACTGTTAAAGATGGTTATCATGGAGAATGGGATGGAAATACCATTCCATTTCACTTCCTACTCTATAATGTGCATGAGTAATTTTGCATACCTGAAAAATAACATATTTGCATAGTAACTAAATTTTTTTTTTCAATCATCCTCCAAGAGGCAAAAAAAAAGGCTATGAAGTCAAAAAGCAATAGAAAATTGGGGGGGGGGGGGTGAATATTTGCAATACACACGAAAAAGAATAATTTCCTTAACATGCAAGTGTTTTTAAAACTCAATTTAAAAATAGGTATCTATTTGATTTTTTTTTAAGGAGTAAAGAATTCAAACCAATATGACACAAGGCATAGAATATATAAATAAAATAGCCAATCAACTTAAAAAATACTGTTCAACATTATTCAGAACACAAAAATAAAAAACTGCAATACAGTAAGTGTAAGGAAACACTCTCATATACTTAGTGGCATGTAAGCTTCTTTGGAAGAAAATTTGTCATTACATATTGAAATTTTAAATGCATATGCCGTTTTAATCTAGGAATTCTACTTCTATGAATTCATCCCTGAAATACTAAAATGCTTCCAAAAAGCCATAGGTAACCAAAATTTTATTATAGCAGTGACTGTAACAGCTAAGAACTACAAATAACTTAAACATCTACCTACAGACAACAAGGTAAATGAACTATAGCACAATTATACTGGGATACTACTATGCAACAGTTTAACAGAATTAGAGGGATTGATATAGACTAAGATAAAAAGACACTTTAAGATGGATTGTTAAATGGAGTAGATGCGGAATAGTATATGTGATCTTATTTCTGTGAGGTGAAGAGATACTCTGATCATGGAAAACTGTAGTTCTCCCCAGGTCAAGGTAAAGTACCAATAATGAAAAAAAAAAAACAGGCAAACAATATAATACAACAACTTTCAAACACTGGACATGAGGAAGCACAGGAAAGTGATTCCTGAGAGGAAACAAAAATCTAACCCCTACTAGTGCCCTAGCTTACTGCCTGGTAAGATTTTACAGGTCATAACCCAAGTAAGGACAGCCGGGCTAAACCCAGCAATCTCCATGAAGTTAGGATCACAGAACTAAGGGCCTGGCAAGACTCAAGCCCAGGTAGCTAGCTTTGGCAGAACAGAGTACCAGAGAGGAGAGAGCAGCACAGAGACAGGACTCAAATATCTTCAGTGGTTAACCTTGAATATTCAGCCTAATACTGATCAGCCCCAACAGGTGAGGGAACAGGTGACACTAGGAAGATAACTACTCAGAAATCTTCTAACTCATGGGCAATCACGTAGAGTACAGGATACTGCTGCAGTAATAGGAAAATTTGTACTAGGATAATGGTTGCTCTAATCTCACTGACAAAAGAAGCCTGGAAAGGATGAAACTGTTCCCAACTAACTTCAACTGTGCCCCCAAAGAAAGTTCAATGATATTTCTAAGAACACTAACTATCCAGCACACATCCAGTGAAACATGATCGGGTATGCAAAGAAGAAAAATTACCAGAGATGTAGAGGAGATCATATATTAAAACCAATGCAGAAATGACAAAAATGATAAAATCTATTATATTTTTATAATATATAGTATATTATTATAACTATACTATAATATATCTAGTATATTATTATTATTATAACTATACTACATATACCCAAGACAGAAGATATACTGATCATGTTTGAAACCATGAAAATATGTAACAAACTTTCTGAGATAAATACATCTCTACATGAGATTAACAGTACATTAGATATAAATAAAAGGAAAGACTAATTAGAAGACACAGCAATAGAAATTATCCAATACAAAACACAGATAAAAAACATTGAAGAATAAAAAGGACAACTTTAAACCATGTTATATAGTTTTAATTGAATCTCCATAGAAGAGGGGAGAGGGAAAACTATATATCTTTGAAGATATAAGGGTCAATTAGGATGGCCAGTATCGAAAAGACTAAGAACAACAAATGCTGGCAAGGATGTGGAGAAAGGATCCTACACTGCTGGTGGGAATGTAACCTAGTTCAACCATTGTGGAAAGCAACATGGAGGTTCCTCAAAAAATTAAAAATAGAAATACCATTTGACCCTGGAATCCCACTCCTTGGCATTTACCCAAAGAATACATGTTCTCAGATTCAAAAAAGACAGATGCACCCCTATGTTTATCACAGCACTATTTACAATAGCCAAGATATGGAAGCAACCTAAGTGTCCATCAGTAGATGAATGGATAGGGATAAAGAAGAAGTGGTACATATACACAATGGAATACTATTCAGCCATAAGAAAGAAACAAATCCTACTATTTGCAACAACATGGATGGAGCTGGAGGATATTATGCTCAGTGAAGAAAGCCAGGAAGAGAAAGACAAGTGCCAAATGATTTCCCTCATTTGTGGAGTATAACAACAAAGCAAAACTGAAGAACAAAACAGCAGCAGATTCACAAACTCCAAGACAGGACTAGAGATGACCAAAGGGGGAGGGGTTGGGGAGGGCGGGTGGGGAGGGAGGGAGAAGGGGATTGAGGGGTATTATGATTATTGCACATGGTGTGTGTGGGGTCACGGGGAAGACAGTGTAGCACAGAGAAAACAACTAGGGACTTTGTGGCATCTTACTACACTGATGGACAGTGACTGCAATGTGGCATGGGTAAATGTAGTAACCACACTGTGTTTTCATGTGAAACCGTCATAAGAGGGTATATCAATAATACCTTAATAAAAAAATAAATAAAAAGAAAAAGAAATAAGGGTCAAGATTTTCCATATTTGATGAAAATTATAAACCAACACATTCAACAAATCCAATAAACTCCAAGCATAATAAAGAAAACTACATCAACCCACATCACACTTCAGCTGCTTAAAATCAGTGATAATGAAGAAATTTTAAAGCAAAAAGAGAAAAAATACACACTATGTAAAGAATACAATAATGATAGCAGCTTTCTCACTATAAGCTCAGCAAGCTAGAACACAATGCAGCAACATCTTTCAAGTACTGAAAGAAAAAATTTCTCACCTTAAAATTCTATACCTGGTAAAAATACCTTATAAAAATTATGACAGAATTTTGTTATTATCTACTATCTATGGAAAATGCCTGAAAATATTTTTAAAGTCATTTAACATTAAAAGAAAAACTAGCTTAAATTTCAGTAGATATACCAAATAAATCAATATCAAAGGATATAAAACACTACAAAAAGATTTAAATTCTTAAACACAATATATTAAGGAAGTTCTGAGAAACCAACCAAATTCAACCAAAATGCAAATTCCATGGTTCATCTTCCTTTAAAAATTTAGTAAGTTTGAGGTTCACTGCTTAAGAGATACAAAACTTAGAAATATGCATATTATATATAGACATAGTAAAATAAAAGCATTCACACTATGCAATAGGTATTTCTTATTGAGAAATACAAAATGCCTTCTTGTATTATAAAAGGGTACTTCACAAATATTTCACTCAAGATTTTTAAGTAAACAGGATTGCCAGACAGCTTTAAATTTAATAACTTATTAACACTTAGTTACCTAACATATACACAATTATTTTATCAAGTAGTTGGTGTGACAGGTTACAGTAATATATCAGGAGCCCTACAAAGTTACAATCAAAAAGGAAGCTAAATGATTAGCACACACAATGTAGAGAGGGGCACGGGGAAGGCAGTTTAGCACAGAGAAGACAAGTAGTGACTCTATAGCACCTTAGTATGCTGATGGACAGTGACTGAAATGGGGTATCTGGTGGGAACTTGATAATGGGGGGAATCTAGGAACCACAATATTGCTCATGTGACTGTATATTAATGATATCATAATAAAATAAAGTATATATGAAGAATTTTCCATGATAGATGCCTAATAGAATATAAAGCAAGTCATGAAAATTTTTAATTGCTAGATATCACAAAAAACATCATTTCTGATCAAAAAAGGGTGAAGATAGAAATTAATACAAGAAAGAAAATTGAAATAATCAGAAATACATGGCAATTAACAACACTCAGTAAATGAGTCAAAGAAGAAACATTGCTATGAGTATTTTTATAATGCAAGTTGCTCTTTATGTTTTCATGATTACTAATGATGTTGAACATTATTTTTCTTTGAGAGGATGGGAAGGAAGAAATTTAGCAGAATGTATTCTTCTCACCAAAGGACTGGGTCATATGCAAGTTTCAATGTAATACTTGGCATGCCCAGATCATCCTCAGAATATCACTCAAAATATGAGATATTATTTTTCAAGTTTCAACTGATACGGAAAATATAGCAACATTTCCTAGAAACGGAGAATCTATCATTTAGCCACTTTATAGATGATACAATTGAACGCTTGAAAAACACAAATTTGAACTGAATAGGTCAACTTATTTATCAATTTTTTTCAATAGATATATTGGAAAATTTTGTGGAAAATGAAAAATTTGGAAATTTGGAAGTTAAAAAAATATTCCTGTTCTGTACCTTCATTGTAAGAATATAGTCGATAATACTAACATTCAAAATATGTCTTAATGTTTATGTTATCAGTAAGGCTTACAGGCAACAGTGCATATTAGTAGTTAAGTCCTGTCAATTAAAAATTTATAAGTGCTAATATGAAAACCAGGCAAACACCCCACAAAAAAAGAAAATTACAGACCAATATCCCTGATGAACATAGATGCAAAAATACTCAATAAAATATTAGCAAACCGAATTCAAAAACACATCAAAAAGGTCATCCATCATGATCAAGTGGGATTCATCCCAGGGATGCAAGGATGGTACAACATTTGAAAATACATCAACATCATCAACTACATCAACAAAAAGAAGGACAAAAACCACATGATCATCTCCATAGATGCTGAAAAAGCATTCGACAAAATGCAACATCCATTCATGATAAAAACTCTCAACAAAATGGGTATAGAGGGAAAGTACCTCAGCATAATAAAGGCCATATATAACAAACCCACAACGAACATTATACTTAACAGCGAGAAGCTGAAAGCTTTTTGTATAAGATGAGGAACAAGACAAGGATGCCCACTCTCCCCACTTTTATTCAACATAGGTCTGGAGGTCCTAGCCACAGCAATCAGGTAACACAAAGAAATAAAAGGCATCCAGATTGGCAAGGAAGAAGGCAAACTGTCCCTGTTTGCAGATGATATGACATTGTACATAAAAAAACAGTAAAGAATCCACTCCAAAACTACTAGACCTAATATCTGAATTCAGCAAAGTTGCGGGATACAAAATTAATACACAGAAATCTGTTGCATTCCTATACACTAATAATGAACTAGCAGAAAGAGAAATCAGGAAAACAATTCCATTCACAATTGCATCAAAAAGAATAAAATACCTAGGGATAAAATCAACCAAGGAAGTGAAAGGCCTATACCCTGAAAACTATGGGACACTCTTAAGAGAAATTAAAGAGGACACTAATAAATGGAAATTCATCCCATGCTCTTGGCTAGGAAAAATTAATATTATCAAAATGGCCATCCTGCCTAAAGCAATCTACAGATTCAATGCAATCCCTATGAAAATACCTACAGCATTCTTCAATGAACTAGAGCAAATAGTTCTACAATTCATATGGAAAAACAAAAGCCCTGAATAGCCAAAGCAATCCTGAAAAGGAAGAATAAAGCAGGGGGAATTATGCTCCCTGACTTCAAGCTCTACTGTAAAGCCACAGTAATCAAGACAATTTGGTACTGGCACAAGAACAGACCCATAGACAGTGGAACAGAATAGAGAGTCCAGATATAAACCCAAGCATATATGGTCAATTAATATATGATAAAGGAGCCATGGATACACAATGGGGAAACGACAGCCTATTCAAGAACTGGTGTTGGCAAAACTGGATGGTTACATGTAAGAGAATGAAACTGGATTATTATCTAACCCCATTCACAAAAGTAAACTCAAAACGGATCAAAGACCTGAATGTAAGTCATGAAACCATAAAACTCTTAGAAAAAAATATAGGCAAAAATCTCTTGGACATAAACATGAGCAACTTTTTCATGAACATATCACCCCGGGTAAGGGAAGCAAAAGCAAAAATGAACAAGTGGGACTATATCAAACTAAAAAGCTTCTGTATGACAAAGGATACCATCAGTAGAACAAAAAGACATCCTACAGTATGGGAGAATATATTTGTAAATGACATATCTGATAAGGGGTTGACATCCAAATTATCTAAAGAGCTCACACACCTCAACAAACAAAAAGCAAATAACCCAATTAAAAAATGGGCAGAGGATCTGAACAGACACTTCTCCAAAGAAGAAATTCAGATAGCCAAGAGGCACATGAAAAGATGCTCCACATTGCTAATCAACAGAAATGCAACTAAAACCACAACGAGATACCATCTCATACCAGTTAGGATGGCCACCATCCAAAAGACAAACAATGACAAATGTTGGAGAGGATGTGGAGAAAGGGGAACCCTCCTACACTGCTGGTGGGAATGTAAATTAGTTCAACCATTGTGGAAAGCAATATGGAGGTTCCTCAAAAAACTCAAAATAGAAATACCATTTGACCCAGGAATCCCACTCCTAGGAATTTACCCTAAGAATGCAGCATCCCAGTTTGAAAAAGACATATTCACCCTTATGTTTATTGCAGCACTACTTACAATAGCCAAGAAATGGAAGCAACCTAAGTGTCCATCAGTAGATGAATGGATAAAGAAGATGTGGTACATATACACAATGGAATATTATTCGGCCATAAGAAGAAAACAAATCCTACCATTTGCAATGGAGCTAGAGGGTATTATGCTCAGTGGAATAAGCCAGGCAGAGAAAGACAAGTACCAAATGATTTCATTCATCTGTGGAGTATAAGAACAAAGCAAAAACAGAAGGAACAAAACAGCAGCAGACTCACAGAACCCAAGAATGGACTAATAGTTACCAAAGGGAAAGGGACTGGGGAGGATGAGTGGGAAGGGAGGCATATGGGGGAAACGGGGCATTATGATTAGCACATATAATGTAGCGGGGGGCGGGACACAGGCAAGGCAGTATATACAGAGAAGACAAGTAATGACTCTATAGCATCTCACTATGCTGATGGACAGTGACTGTAATGGGGTATGTAGGGGGGACTCGATAATAAGGGAAGTCTAGTAACCATAATGTTGTTCAAGTAATTGTACATTAAGGATAACAAAAAAAAAATTTGTATGTGGAATTTGAACTGGGCTATCCCCTGTGTTTTTCAAGGGTCAAATGGACAACCATGCTTTATTTCAATAAAGTCATTCTTCCCTCTAAGAATAAAAAACAAAAAGGAAATTCAAAACATCTTTGAAGTAATATGGAAATCAATTCATCTCAAAAAATGACAAACTTTACCTTGCAAAATTGCAAGTTATAGTTATAAATAACAATCGAAGACAGTATGTCATCCATCACAAGACAGATTAAAATTAAGGGTAAATGTAGAAATAAGAGAACCCCAAAGGTCCATCTACCTTATTCCCTATCTTCGAGTGAATCTTCCTATAACCAAGTTTGGGTTAAAGACAGACCCCTGATGAATATAACCCAAGGGTACCTATTACAAAAGAACTTGAATAAACTCACCATAACATCATATGAGTTCATTATTATTCTCTAAGTGCAAAGCCATTTCCATTCAGAAGAGCATTTCAAGTAGTAGCTTTTCAAGGTCATTTGGTCTTAATACTACTTCTTCAAAAAAAATTTTAAAGCATTTTTAAAACTTAAATTTTCAGTAATACACAGCTGACAAGACTAAAGATAAGTGATAGTGCTTACTAAAAAATCAGAACCTTTGTATTTAAGGATATCTTACCTTCTGGTGTTGGTTTGTCTTGAGGAAGATCTGGCATATTTTCATCCAAAAGGTCTGCTAAGGATTGAGAATTTGCCAGCAGCTTCTGATAAGACATAGCAAACTCCTCATACTGTTTATGTCTATCTTCACTTAGCTCCCCTTTAGAATGCAGAATACGCCTACAAACAAATGATGAAATAACCTGATAATCTTATCAAAACAAATGTGATCATGTATTATTAAATTATGAAATGCTCCATAAAATTTGACTTTATCACAGAGGCTTATTACTAGCATGATCTTCTTCAACAACCTATTTTTATTAATATACTCAGGATGTATCTGAAAATTTAAATTTGATCAAATTCAAAGCAATTAAGCTTTAACATTGGTTCTTTAAAGATTATGAAGTGATTAATAATCATGTCTGCAGAATTATAAAATTTTACAATATACCACTAAATAAACTAAAAATTTAGTATTCTCCTACAGCCATACTCCCCTCAAGACATTCAGTTAACCAAAAGTACTTAACATATATAAACAAGTTAAGTTTTCACAAACAGGTTATAGAAAGAAACAGTACCTTTAAACTTCACAATGATTTGGATCAAGATTACCTTTGAAAAAGCCCACGTCTTCCACAAAGCCAATTCTCAATTTACTACACAAGTACTGGCTATTTATCCATTCACCATATATTAATGAGCAATCAACTTAATCAAGGCCAGGTCATCTCTAGGAGCAGGAGACACAACAACTCTTCTACTCTGCAAACAGTTCACTAATAAGCCACCCATAAACAGAAATGTAAAATTGAAATTTAAAAATACATAAAATAAAAATTTTACTATACTGATATAGATGGTTGAGATGTTCATACTTATATCTAATTTTTATAGCTAATTATGTAGCAATGTAACATTTGAAATGTATGAACCTTAATGCAAATATAACATAGGTTTCAAAATAAGTCAATTATAAACTGTAAGTTGTCATTTGAAAAGTAATACTTAAAAGTCTTTGTAGTACAACATTCGAAAATCCATCAACATCATCCACCACATACACAAAAAGGACAAAAATCACATGATTATCTCCAGAGACACTGAAAAAGCATTCGACAAAATTCAACATCCATTCATGATAAAAACTCAACAAAATGGGTATAGAGGGCAAGTAACTCAACATAATAAAGGCCATATAAGAAAAACCCACAGCTAACATCATACTCAGCAGTGAGAAGCTGAAAGCTTTTCCTCTAAGATCGGGACCAAGACGGGGATGCCCACTCTCCCCACTGTAATTCAACATAGTACTGGAGGTCCTAGCCACAGCAATTAGACAAAACAAAGAAATACAAGGAATCCAGATTGGTAAAGAAGTCAAACTGTCACTGTCTGCAGATGACATGATATTGTACATAAAAAACCCTAAAGACTCCACTTCAAAACTACCAGAACCAATATCTGAATTCAGCAAAGTTGCAGGATACAAAATTAATACACAGAAATCTGAGGCTTTCCTATACACTAACAATTAACTAATAGCAAGAGAAATCAGGAAAATAATTCTATTCACAACTGCATCAAAAAGAATAAAATACCTAGGAATACATCTAACCAAGGAAGTGAAAGACCTATACCCCGAAAACTACAAGACACTCTTTAGAGAAATTAAAGAGGACACTAACAAATGGAAACTCATCCCATGCTCTTGGCTAGGAAGAATTAATATTGTCAAAATGGCCATCCTGCCCAAAGCAATCTACAGATTCAATGCAATCCCTATCAAATTACCAACAGCATTCTTCAACGAACTGGAACAAATAGTTCTAAAATTCATATGGAACCACCAAAGACCCTGAATAGATAAAGCAACCCTGAGAAGGAAGAATAAAGGACTAAAGTGGGGGGATCTCACTACCCAACTTCAAGCTCTACTACGAGGCCATAGTAATCAAGACAATTTGGTACTGGCACAAGAACAGAGCCACAGACCAGTGGAACAGAAAAGAGTCTCCAGACATTAACCCAAACATATATGGTCAATTAATATTTGATAAAGGAGCCATGGACTTACAATGGGGAAATGACAGCCTCTTCAACAACTGGTGTTGGAAAAAACTGGACAGCTACATGTAAGAGAATGAAACTGGATCATTGTCTAATCCCATACACGAAAGTAAATTCAAAATGGATAAAAGACCTGAATCTAAGCCATGAAACCATAAAACTCTTAGGAAAAAACACAGGCAAAAATCTCTTGGACATAAACATGAGCGACTTCATCATGAACATATCTCCCCAGGCAAGGGAAACAAAAGCAAAAACGAACAAGTAGGACTTCATCAAGCTGAAAAGCTTCTGTACAGTAAAGGACACCATCAATAGAACAAAAAGACATCCTACAGTATGGAAGAATATATTCATAAATGACAGATCCGATAAAGGGTTGACATCCAAAATATATAAAGCTCACGCACCTCAACAAACAAAAAGCAAATAATCCAATTAAAAAATGGGCAGAGAAGCTGAACAGACAGTTCTCCAAAGAAGAAATTCAGATGGCCAACAGACACATGAAAAGATGCTCCACATCGCTTGTCATCAGAGAAATGCAAATTCAAACCACAATGAGATATCACCTCACACCAGTAAGGATCGCCACCATCCAAAAGACAAACAATAACAAATGTTGGCGAGGTTGTGGAGAATGGGGAACTCTCCTACACTGCTGGTGGGAATGTAAACTAGTTCAACCATTGTGGAAAGCAGTATGGAGGTTCCTCAAAAAGCTCAAAATAGAAATACCATTTGACCAGGGAATCCCACTTCTAGGAATTTACCCTAAGAATGCAGCAGCCCAGTTTGAAAAAGACAGATGCACCCCTATGTTTATCACAGCACTATTTACAATAGCCAAGAAATGGAAGCAACCTGTGTCCATCAGTAGATGAATGGATAAAGAAGACGTGGTAGTACATATACACAATGGAATACTATTCAGCCATAAGAAGAACACAAATTCTACCATTTGCAACAATATGGATGGAGCTAGAGGGTATTATGCTTAGTGAAATAAGCCAGGTGGAGAAAGACAACTACCAAGTGATTTCACTCATATGTGGAATATAAGAACAAACGAAAAACTGAAGGAACAAAACAACAGCAGACTCACAGAACCCAAGAATGGACTAACAGTTACCAAAAGGAAAGGGACTGGGGAGGATGGGTGGGAAGGGAGGGATAGGGGAGGGATGAAGAAAAGCGGCCTTACGATTAGCATGTATAATGTGGGGGGCGGGCACAGGAAGGGCTGTGCAACACAGAGAAGACAAGCAGTGATTTTACAGCATCTTACTATGCTGATGGACAGTGACTAATGGGGTATGTGGGGGGGACTGTGAAGGGGGGAATCTACTAAACATAATGTTCCTCATGCAATTGTAGATTAATGACACCAAAATTTTTAAAAAGTCTTTGTATTCCTTGTTGAGTTCTCTTATGAATAGAGTAGAAGATGAGTTATTTTTTGTGTGTAATGTGACCTTCCTCAAAGTTACAGAAAATAAAGTAGAAAACCCATGTCTACACTTAACCGTCTCTGCTTATTTGGAACAATTTCCAAACTTTTCCATCTTACCCCATTACTACCCACATAAACCTTTGTTTAAGCACTGTAATTTTCTGAATAACACTTTCAATGTTAGGAATATCAGTTCCCATTACAAGCACAAGACAGACTATGCATAAATTGGTTACTTTATTAAATCAAACCTTTTTTACAAATCTGGCCTATTAGGATCGAAAATGAAAAATTTTCACTCATTTTGATTTCACTCATTTTCTGATGATAATATACATTAGATAATACCACAGACAGATTAGTAAAATGAGTTCAAACAAAATGAGTTCAAACATAATTAAAGCTAAAAAGTACTTATCTAAAAATTCTAAAACCACTGTCATGACAGAGCAGTTTCTCACTACATTTATTTCAACCTAATTTTACAGGCAAAAAAAAAGTTTCTTTCAATGAGATTTCAGAATGAATTTTAAAAATTAAAACCCAAAACAGTTAAAAATCTTCAACATGAAAGTAACTGATACTACTTTGAATAAGCTTTTTAGAACTTTTAACTGAAGTCATTTTTGAAGTTAAAGTCATTAAAATTAAACAAATGATTTAATAAATGATACTAAAAAATAGGCTACTCTAAATGTTCTGCAATGTATTATTAAGAAAAATGTCAACTAATGAAGACTTTTAAGAGTTTATTCTGAAGCAAATTATGTAAAAAGGATAATTTCTTAGGGATTCCAAAACCTCTAATGACAGTTGAGGATACAAAATTATTTCAGTACTTGAAATTGGAAAAAAATCTCAAAACAACATAACCTGCAACTGTATTTCTCCAACAAGTTCTACCACTCTGGTCATCTGAAGAATACATATCCAGTTTCAGGTTACACAATATTCACTAAGTATTTATGATATACAAGCAATAGCAACGTGATAACCATTTTATGAGAACAGAAAATGAACACTCCTTTTCCAGTATCAACCTCACTTTCAAACATTTGCCTGGGACTTGGCATTGAGTCAATTACAAGTAATTTAATTCTATTTTTGTTCCCTTTGTATGCATTTCAGTTCTTTTCCAGTCCTTTTAGAACTAATTTAAAATTTGAAGCTTCAAGATACTCTTTACCATCCCCCTCTCCTAAATCTCAGTTCTATGATCAAAATTTGTAACAACTAATTTAAATTAGTAACAGTACTAACAGACAACTAACAGTACTACTTTAATTTCTATTTGCTTAAGTTACTATCGCATAATAACAGTCCTAAAGAAAAAAGCTTAGGATTTTGGTTGGTTTGTTTTCTAATCGTACCTTACACTAAGCACATATTTCACTACTTAAGATATCAATGAAATGACACTGGAAGAGATCATTTTAAACTTACACAGTCACATGTATTTTCCTTGACCATGTAATATACTTTTACTGAACATCTGACTAAACCTATAGCATGTAGTAAGACTACAGACTTGAGAGAAATAACCCAGGCACAGGTGCCTAAATGTTGTAAATACCTAGACTCATTTAGAAGTTTGAATCTTAGAAGTTTTAATCAATTTAAAATGAAACATATTTTAATGAATATACTATGTGTCCATTCTTTGTAAGTTTATGAAGCCCAGAGGAAAATATTTGCAGTTTCATTAAATTCTTTACATGACCTTTATGAGGAACATTACAAAACACATTTAGCCAAAGTACCTCCTCTGTACATCAGTATAAATCTCACCAAAATTTCTTATGTAAAATCCACAATATACCACTAAACAAAATCAAGCTGATGATATAATTCATTATATATCATTTTAATTACAATTTCTTCAGAAGCATGTCTAATGGAAAGTTGACCTGATGCCATTCTTAGGAGATTGCCATCTATCAAAGACAGCAAACTTTTTCCACAAAGGGCCAGATAAATATTTTGGCTTTGCAGACCATAGGATCTTTGTTGCAACTACTCAACTAGGCTGATAAAAGCAGCCATGGAAAATATGAAACAAATGAGTGAAACTATATTCCAATAAAACTTTATTTATGGGCACTGCAATTTGAACTTCATATAATTTCATTATTTCACAAAATATTCTTTTGATTTTTTCAACTATGTAAAACAGTAAAGACCATTCTTAGCTCTCCAGCTATACAAAAACTAGTGGTGGACTTAATCTGGTCTGCTGGCTTCAGTTTGCCAATCCCTGTTATCACTGGAGTTAACTGAATCAGTATCACTGTTAAATATATTATAAACGAGTTTATTCCCACTCAAGGTATCATTGCACAATGGAGAGGGACTGGCACCATTTTTAAGATAGGAAAAGTAAACAATGAAAACAAAATTAATCTCAAGTTTTACTCTTTATAATAAAAATGAAGAAAGGAGACCTCCTTTGCCCAATATGAGAGACATCCTTATCTGGAAGCACCCCTCAGGTACATCAATCCTTGAATGTTTGTTACATTACTAACTTAATATTGTAAAACTGGCCAAAAATACTAAGTAGTCCATTCCTGAAAAAAGCATTAGCACTAATAAATTTAAAAAATCATAAATGCCTCAATAGCTGCTTATACTGAGCAGTTTTCTTTTTCCATTTTTATTGTTATTGCTTGACTTTTTTTCTTTTACTTTGTATATTGTTTACTGTTGTATTGTTATAGAAAATTAATTTTAAAATAAGTTATAGAAGTTTAGTAAGTTTAACATAAAATTTCAAAACCATAAAAAGGCACAAAAAACTGGCACAAGAACAGACCCATAGACCAATGGAACAGACTAGAGAGCCCTGATATAAACCCAACCATATACAGTCAATTAATATACAATAAAGGAGGCACGGACATACAATGGGGAAATGACAGCCTCTTCAACAGCTAGTGTTGGCAAAACTGGACAGCTACATTTAAGAGAATGAAACTGGATTATTGTCAAACCCCATACACAAAAGTAAACTCAAAATGGATCAAAGACCTGAATGTAAGTCATGAAACCATAAAACTCTCAGAAGACAACTTAGGCAAAAATCTCCTGAATATAAACATGAGCAACATTTTCCTGAATGCATCTCCATGGGCAAGGGAAACAGAAGCAAAAATGAACAAATGGACTGCATCAAGCTAAAAAGCTTCTGTACAGCAAAGGACACCATCAGCAGAACAAAAAGGCATCCTACAGTATGGGAGAATATATTTGTAAACGACATACCCGACAAGGGTTTAATATCCAAAAATATAAAGAACTCATACACCTCAACAACCAAAAAGCAAATAACCCAATTAAAAAATGGGCAGAGGATCTGAACAGACACTTACTTGTCCAAAGAAGAAATTCAGATGGCCAACAGACACGTGAAAAGATGCTCCACACTGCTAATCATCAGAGAAATGCAAAGTAAAACCACAATGAGATATCACCTCACACCAGTTAGGATGGCCAACATCCAAATAACAAGCAACATTAAATGCTGGCAAGGATGTGGAGAAAGGGGAACCCTCCTACACTGCTAGTGGGAATGTAAACTAGTTCAGCCATTGTGGAAAGCAATATGGAGGTTCCTCAAAAAACTAAAAATAGAAATACCATTTGAGCCGAAATTCCACTCCTAGTAATTTACCCAAAGAAAGCAAAATCTCAGATTGAAAAAGACATATACCCCCCTATGTTTATTGCAGCACTATTTACAATAGCCAAGATATGGAAGTAAGCTAAGTGTCCATCAGTAGATGAATGGATAAAAAAGAGGTGGTACATATACACAATGGAATACTATTCAGCCATAAGAAACAAATCCTACCATTTGCAACAACATGGATGGAGCTGGAGGATATTATGCTCAGTGACATAAGTTAGGCAGAGAAAGACAAGAACCAAATAATTTCCCTCATTTGTGGATTATCACAATGAAGCATAACTACGGAACAAAACAGTAGCAGACTCACAAATTCCAAGAAGGGACTAGCGGTTACCAAAGGGGAGGGGTCGGGGTGGGAGGGAGAAGGGAATTAAGGTGTATTATGATTAGTACACATGGTGTCGGGGGGATCATGGGGAAGACAGTGTAGCACAGAGAAGACAAGTAGTGACTCTGTAGCATCTTGCTACACTGATGGACACTGACTGCAACGGGGTATGGGGGTGACTCAATAATATGGGTGAATGTACTAACCACATTGTTTTTCATGTGAAACTTTCATAAGAGTGTATATCAATAATACCTTAATAAAATAAATTGTATAAAAAAATAACCACCTCTATTCACTGGATATGGCTGGTAATTGTAGGTCTGCTTTGGTTATGTAGCTGTATTCCTATTATGTTAATGTGTGCACACAATTTAATTAGTAGTTTAAAACCTATACATGCTTATGTTACACTACAAGAAGATATGTCAAAGAAATAATCAATCTTCCCTTGTTTTCTGCCATCTGCTACTTCTATAGCTTTTCTTCTTCCTTCCTAATTACAACCCTTAAGTAGAATTCGTGCCTCATATCGAAATTACCGAGTACCATAATTCTTCCAAGTGGTAAAGATACCTCAAGACAAATGCTGGGCATAGAAGCCACAGGGCATAAATCTGCAAAGAAATAAAAAGCTAACCTTTTCAAACAATATTGCTTCTCTCTCACTTACCAACTTTACATTTCCCTGTATGGCCCCGGAAGATGACTGGTTAGCCAGAGACGGGTAAGATTCCTCAAGGGAGGAACAACCTAAGACAGGCACAGTCGCAGGGGGGCCATCAGGTGAGAAATTGGGGATCAACAGAGGTGAGGCTTAGAACCTCACCCCCTGTGTTTTGAGAGAAATCTTCTGCATCCGTGGATGTTTTGTTGCCCTTGTCTAGCTTGGATTAATACTTAGTCTAGAGGCACACACCTGATCATCTACATTTCCCCTTACAGCACTAAACTATGTTTTCTACCTTTATCTTGCATCTACCTACCACTTCAGCATTTTATTAAAATTATTTATAATTTTATAAATAAAATATTTATTTATATTTTAATATATTTATATTATAAATAAAATTATTTATAATTTTATAAATAAAAAATATTTATTATTTTAAAATAATAAAAAATTTATTAATAATAATAATAAGGGAGAAATGTGGGATTCACATATAAATCAAGTATAAAAATCAAACGAATATTCACATTTGACCTGATTGTTTATAGTACAGAATGTGTGATCAAAACCAAAAGTTTCTGTGATGACTGCCCTTGCACTGTTCACCATGTAAGAACTTATTCACTATGTAAGAATTTGTTCACCATGTAAGTACTTGTTCGTTATGCTTCAGAAGATTGGAGACTGTTGAGAATTAGGCTTGGGGTTGATTAATGATTGTGCATTGAGTCCCCTATACAGAATTTAATTGTTGTTAACAACCATTTGATCAATAAATATGAGAGATGCCCTCTCAAAAAAAAATAAATAAATAACAACCTCTAATAACCATAGATTAATAGTTCTGTATTTAAATGAATAAAAGTTTCTAGGGAAAGTCCACTAAGCGATGCTCTTTGCACTGTATCTTGTTCAAAACTCTCATCAGTGACTTAAATAATGAAAAGAACGAGTCTGCTTATCTGAGCTGAATGTGACAGATAAGTACAACTAATATACATGTAATCAACGTTCAAAATTATCATTAAGCTAAGATAATATGCCAAAAGTATCTAAATACAGTTTAAAAGAAGTCTATATTTAGGTCTAAAAAATTATTTTCACAAATTCAAGGGAAGAACTGGCTCAGCAGCAGGTCATTTGAGAAACTAGGCTTTAGGTGTACACAAGCCTAACAAAATGACAAAAAAATGACATGGCAGCTAGAAAAACAAATGGAACTACAGGTTGTATTCAGAAAAGAATGCATCCAAAACTAATGTCCGAAGGGTAGTGAAGTGCCTGGAAATCATGGAGCAAACTGAAGGAACTGGAGGCATTTAGCCTAGAGAAGATGAAAGAGAAACATCCTGGCAGTCTGAAAATATTTAAGATATTATCATAGGTGTAAAAGAAGAGACAAGTCCCACAACAGTCCTGGGCAAACTATCTGTGGCAAGGAAATACATTTTTTCCTCAAACATTGTGGACATTTTTATAAAATACAGTATCATTGCAATGGAAAACTGCTACAAAAATGTCTAAATGCTTATTCTCAGTTTCTATACTTAATGAATTGTGAACCAGTAAAAAGTTCATGGACCACTACTTGGGTAGCTTTATTCCAATCTCTACCAGAAGAAAGAAGTAAACCAAAGAGAACCATTCTACAGGGAGTAAAATTTCAGCCTGAATTCCTAGCAAATAGGTATGTCCAATATTTGGAATGACTCAGAGCACTAAGCTCCTTTGAGAGGTTTTCAGAGGAAGAGTAATTTATCTGTCAAGTAATCTGCAAAATGGATTCCTTCATTGGAAGGGTAATTGGGTAAATCACTGTAGAATCTTTCTACCCTTTAAGCTTCTGTGAGGCCAATCAAAAGCAAACACACATACAAAACCTAACAGAACCAAAAAAAGTAATCAAAGCATACTTACAAAATCAGTTGTGATGTATTAGGTAGACAAATGTAGAAAGGAAAAGGACCAGAAAAATGACAAAACGCCATAAATCATAATTAAGAAACCTTAACTATGTAAGAATTATTAATAGAGGACTGCTATTTTCCTTTTTTGCCCACTACTGATCATACAAATAGACTCTGAAGTTGCCTCCTCAAAGTTTAAAAAAACCCTCCATATTCAAAAGCACAAAACAAGTATTTTTTTAAGAAACACTGAGGAATCCTATTACCATCTTAAATTCCCAATTCTGAGTGACCCTCAGCCACCAGGGTTTAGCCATATAGTCTCTGCACCTTGCTTGTCCCTGACCTACCTACACAATTGGCATACACTATTACAGTCTCCGCTTCTGGTTAAGGCAATCACCTTCTGGTGATAACTCCTTAAACCAGTCAGTCCTCCCCAACTACAGTCTTACAGGAATAGACAAGTGCACTCCTCTGCATTAACTACCGAACAGCAATTTCACACTCTCAACATGGACTTTAAAACAGTGGCAAAGCACTCAGCCAAACACTAATGCTGTTGCCTCCTTTCCATATCTCCTCAGGCTCCTCCAAATCCACCCTCCTTGAAAGGTGGCCTAATGCCCACCTGCTCCATCAGCTTCTAGCTTGCTGATGCTTCCTAGGTACAGATGCTACACAGCAGTCAGCACTATCTTGTAACAATCAAAGATGGCCCCTAAATCAGAAGTCCTCTCTAATTACCACACGCACAGACATTATTATTCCTCTTGAATCTTACATGGGTGTCCCCAAAAGAAAGACTCCTGTAAGTGCACTTTACACAGCTGCATTTAAATTTTTTCAGCTAATTTGTTGCTCCATTTCCTCAATTTGGGACCTAAAATACCACTAGTTTTCTTAAAGAGAGTATGAATACTGCCATTAATAAACTGAAATATAAAGCCATGAAAGCAAACCTACTATAGAGAAAGAATTGCAAAACACACAGAAAAATAATAGCAGATAAGTTAAAGTGACAAAGAAAATTTATCCCTCAACATTTAAGACATTTTTTTAAATCACAAGGAAAAAACACATCCACAAAGAAAAAATCACCAGATACTTGGTCAGGTTTCTTTCAGAATCAGAAACAAAGTATCACAGACTCACATTCAAACATAAGTACTTAGACTGTTAACACTCTGGAAGTTTATTGGAAGGTTAAGAAACCACTTGCAATGAGCCCTTTTCCACAGTTCTTTAAGTGGCATTAAGACTATAAAAATTTTAAAGCTTGAGCTCCAAAATAAATTCACAATTCTGAGAAACACTGGAAAATCACCTGTTTTGTCTCTCAGTGTTCTGTAGCTCCCTGTGGTCCCTTTTCAGATGTTTGGTCAAAGATGTAAAGTATTCTTTTAAAAGATTCTGGAAGGGTTGTTGTTTCTCTGGACTAATTATCTCACTAGGAGGAAAACTCAAATTAAACTTCTCTGCAGCACTCTTCACTCTCCTTGGTACAAGTCCAGCAATATCATCTCCACAATGTCGACAAAAACTAATCACCACAGAAACATGAGTATGGGACTCCCGATCAGCATTAATAATATTTTTTAGTTGTTCATAGATTAAGGAAAGACCTTCCTTGTCAGTGAAAATCCCAACTATTGTCAATTCTGCAATGAAACGCAAATCGGTTCTTAACTTAGTGATGTTAGGTGTTTTCTCTTCTTTCCTTGCTTCAAAATGTTTTTTCCAAACTTGAAGAAGTGATGGGGCAAAGTCAGCATAGCGTTGGTGAAAGAGAGAACATAAGTGCACAGCACAATTCACGTCAGATATTTTTAGCTTTGCTTCCACAATAGAAGCTACAGCTTCTGCAATGTATTTGCTTAAATTTAGGCCATTAAAATCATGAGACAAGGAGTCTCTCTGTTGTTCTGTAATCGTTTTTAGTTTCTTGACAAAGGCAGTATTTTTCTTCAAACTTGAGTCTAGTCGGCTAAAAAAATTTTCCTCTGGTCGGTTGTCTGGAGCATTCTGGTTTTTGCTCCGAAGTTCCTTCCTTAACTGATGTCGTTCCCAAGCTTCCTGATGAAGCTGAAGGGATTCCTCTTTCTCTCTACATAAAAAAAAAAAAAAAAACAAATAAATAAAATATCCTGTATACTTTGAAACATCATTCATAAATCCTATAAGAGTGAAGGTCAATGAAAAAGTAATCATACAGAATCCATACAAAAGGCCCTTTCACAAATTAAAGACATTTTATTATGACTTAATGAGAATCCAAAACACTAATACAAACATGGTAGACCATAAGAGTTTTGATAACTAGATTAAAAAATCATTCTACCAACTGACAAGCTAAATGTATACAACATATTTGTCAATTTTACCTCAATAAAGCTAAAAAACAAATGGATAAAACATATGATGCTTAATATGAAAAATAATAAAGTTGGGAAGAATATAAATCCTAAAATGGGTTAAAGTATTGGAAAAACAAAAAAGAAATTGCTCTCAAGAGCACTTTTATCACAGAATGACATTATATAGGAATGCATTAAATATGTTTCTGAGATGCTAAAGATCATTTTTACATACTTCAGCATTAACCAAACTTTTCATAAAGTACCTTGCTAGGTTTGGGTCTTAAAATTCAAGTGTAATTAAGAAACTCTGGAAAAGAACCAGAAGAAACTATAAGGTAAAAGCCCTTTAAATAAAAGGTTGATAAACTCAGTTTAACCTGAAAAAAATAGTTAACAACAAATCTACCTATGTTTCTTCTAAAAAGATGGAATATGTTTAAATTGCTCAAGTTAGAAAAATAACTTTGGCAGGAGGGTCATGGTGGGGAGAATCTTAACTTTGAGGCTTCTGAGATACCAAAATATGTAACTTTAAAATACGAATTACTAAAAAGGTAGGTTTTTATCTTTCTTAGATAACCATCCCTGAACTACCTTATAATTCTACAATTTTTCCACTAAAAGACACAATACATTAATGGTGAGTAGTATCCATCACTGGGAACATGGACACATGATACCTCTTGGAATCTACCACACAGACACAGAATCACCTGTGAGTGTACAGTTAAGAAAGTGTAACTCAGAAAGGATTCAAGATGGCAACGTGAGAGGTAAGACAGAGAATTCCTCCCAAAACCACATATAGTGTGAAAATTTGTTAATACAACTAGCACTAAAACCGGAACATGAAAGAAGGCTGCACCAGACTGCATACAGACCACACCAATACAAGAGACCTCATGAAACAGGGTAATGTATGAAAGCCTTAATCCGGCGGGACCCAACACTTTCCCCCACCCCAGCTCACTGGCAAGAGGAAGAGAAACAGACTGGGGAGGGGGTGGGAGCCTAGAGCTGGTGAACACCCAGCCCTGGAGGTCTGCTTTGGACCACACACCTACATTATGCGCTGTTCAGGAAGTTGCTGGGGTTGGGGAGCTGGGACAAGCAGAGCTTTAAAGACTGAGATTCCGGCCGTTTGTGGAGGACAGGGATCCACATGGGGCTGCTCTGGGACAGATGAAAGGCAGGTGGTCTGACAGGCTTCCTAGCAGTGAGAGGGCCGCTGAAGGGTGGGGTTTGCATGGAGCTTCCTATGGAGGAGAAGGGGTAGGTAGACAACGTTGTCCGGCACACTCTGCCCAGCAAGTTGGGAACTTTGAAGAGCTTCATGCGTCACATCCCGCTGGCTGCCTACTCAGCTCTGAGGCCTCCCACTGTGACACGCAGCCTGCTGCGCCTTCCTCCTGGCCTGCCGGCACCTGCTTGCAAATCGGCAGTCACTGCGCTGGGGTCTGGCCAGCCAGAGGCTGTGCCTGTAACAGCTAGAGATGCCAAGCATGGAGGCTTACACCTGTGTGCTCGGCCCACTGACTCTGATACTGGAAACAGGCACTGCAGCCGGGAATCAGAAAACAGCTCTTTCCTGCACCAAGGCACAACTGATGCTCCCCTACGACCCGCAACCTCACTCTAGGAACTGAGCAGCTCCAGAGACTGGAGCTTCTGGGCACTAGAGGACACCACACAGAATTATGAAACATCAAAGGAACCTGGTTCAAACCAAAATATCACAAACCCCAGAAAAAGGACCAAACGAAACAAAACTCACCAATCTTCCTGAAAGGAAGTTCAAAATAAAAATCATAAACATGCTCACAGGGGTACAGAAAAATATTCAAGAACTCAGTGATGAATTTAAGATGGAGGTTCAATCATTAAGAAATCCCATATGTGAAATGAAACATACAATGGAGGGATTTAAAAGCAGATTAGATGTATTAGAAGAGATGGTAAATGGGATAGAAATTAGAGAAGAAGAATACAAAGAAGATGAGGCACAGAGAGAAAAAAGAATCTCTAAGAATGAAAGAATATTGAGAGAACAGTGTGACCAATCCAAGTGGAACAATATTTGCATTATACAGGTACCAGAAGAAGAAGAAAGAGAAAAAGTGATAGAAAGTGTTATTGAGGAAGTAATTGGCTGAAAATTTCCCCAATCTGGGGAAGGAGATAGTCTTTCAAGACATGGAGGTGCACAGATCTCTCAACACAAGGGACCAAAGGAAGACAATATCAAGACATATAATAATTAAAATGGCAAAGATCAAGGATAAAAACAGACTTTTAAAAACAGCTAGAGAGAGAAAAAAGATCATATACAAGGGAAAACCCATCAGGCTAGCATGAAACTTCTCAACAGAAACCTTACAGGCCAGAAGGGAGTGAAATGTTATATTTAATGCAATGAAGCAGAAGAGCCTCAAACCAAGAATACTCTACCTGGCAAAGTTATCACTTAAATGTGAATGAGGGATTAAACAATTTTCAGATAAGCAAAAGCTGAGCAATTTACATCCCACAAACCATCTCTACAGGGCATTTTAGAGGGATTCCTATAGATGGAAGTATTGCTGACGCTAAATAGCTGTCACCAGGTAAAATAAAACCATAGCAAAGTAGAACAATTATATACTAAGCAGATGTAAAATCAAATCAACTAACCCCAAAGTCAATCAAGGGATAGACAAAGAGTACAGATTATGATACCTAACATATAAACAATGGAGGAGGAAGAAAAGAACGAAAAACAAAAAAAGAAACCTTTAGGTTATGTTTATAATACCATAGGAAGTGAGTTTAATTAGACTGTTAGCTAGTAAGGAAATTACCCTTGAACCTCTGGTCACCACGAACCTAAAGTATGCAATGGCAATAAGTACATACCTATTGATAATCACCCTAAATGTAAACGGTCTGAATGCACCAATCAAAAGACATAGAGTCACTGAACGGTTAAAAAAACAAGACCCATCTATATGCTGCCTACAGGAGACTCATTTCAAACTCAAAAGACATACACAGACTGAAAGTGAAGGGATGGAAAAAGATATTTCATGCAAGTAATAGGGAGAAAAAAGCAGGAGTTGCAGTACTTGTATCAGACAAAACAGACTTCAAAACAAAGAAAAGTAACAAGAGACAAAGAAGGACATTACATAATGATAAAGGGCTCAGTCCACCAAGAGAATATAACTATTATAAATATCTTTGCACCCAACACAGGATCACCTACATATGTGAAACAAATACCAACAGAATTAAACGGGGAAATAGAATGCAATGCATGCATTTTAGGAGACTTCAACACACTACTCACTCCAAAGGACTAATCAACCAGACAGAAAATAAGTACAGAGACAGAGGAACTGAACAACATATTAGAACAGATGGACCTAATGGACATCTACAGAACACTTCATCCAAAAGCAACAGGATACACGTTCTTCTCAAACGCACATGGAACATTTTCAAGGACTAAACCACAAAAAAAGCCTCAATAAATTCAAAAAGATTGAAATTGTACCAACCAGCTTCTCAGATCATAGAGGTATGAAACTAGAAATAAATTACACAAAGAAAACGAAAAAGCCCACAAACACATGGAGGCTCAAAAACATGCTCCTAAATAACCAATGGATCAATGACCAAATAAAAACAGAGACCAAGCAATATACGGAGACAAATGACAACAATTGAACACCGCAAAATCTGTGGGATGCAGCGAAGGCCGTGCTAAGAGGGAAGTATATTGCAATACAAGCCTACCTCAGGAAAGAAGAACAATCCCATATGAACAGTCTAAATTCAAAATTAATGAAACTAGAAAAGGAAGAACAAATGAGGCCCAAAGTCAGTAGAAGGAGGGACATAATAAACATTAGAGCAGAAACAAATAAAATTGAGAAGACTAAAAAAATACAAAGAATCAATGAAAGAAGAGCTGGTTCTTTGAGAAAATAAACAAAATAGATAAACCCCTAGCCAGACTTATCAAAAAAAAAAGAGTCCACACACATAAACAATCAGAAATGACAAAGGAAAAATGACTATGGACACCACAGGAAGACAAATAATTATGAGACAATACTATAAAAAATTACATGCTAACAAACTGGATAACCTAGAAGAAATGGACAACTTTCTAGAAAAATACAACCTTCCAAGGCTGACCCAGGAAGAAACAGAAAATCTGAATAGACCAATTACCAGCAAGAAAATTGAATTGATAATCAAAAAACTACCTAAAAACAAAACTCCTCGACCAGATGGTTTCACCACTGAATTTTATCAAACATTTAGTGAAGACCTAAAACCCATCCTCCTTAAACTTTTCCAAAAAATCGAAGAGGAGGGAATACTCCCAATCTCATTATACAAGACCAACATCACTCTAATACCAAAAACAGGCAAAGACGCCACAAAAAAAGAAAATTACAGACCAATATCCCTGATGAACATAGATGCAAAAATACTCAACAAAATATGAGCAAACCGAATACAAAAATACATCAAAAAGATCATCCATCATAATCAAGTGGGATTCATCCCAGGGATGCAAGGATGGTACAACATTTGAAAATTCATCATCATTCACCACATCAAAAAAAAGGACAAAAACCACATGATCATCTCCATAGATGCTGAAAAAGCATTTGACAAAATACAACATCCATTCATGATTAAAAACTCTCAACAAAATGGGTATAGAAGCCAAGTATCTCAACAATAAAGGCCATATATGATAACCCACAGCCAACATTATATTTAACAGTGAGAAGCTGAAAGCTTTTCCTTTAAGATCGGGAACAAGACAAGGATGCCCACTCTCCCCACTTTTATTCAACATAGTTCTGTAGGTCCTAGCCATGGCAATTAGACCACACAAAGAAATAAAAGGCATGAGAGAAATTAAAGAGGGTACCAATAAATGGAAACACATCCCATACTCATGGATAGAAGAATTAATATTGTCAAAATGGCCATCCTGCTTAAAGCAATCTACAGATTCAATGCAATCGCTATCAAAATACCTACAGCATTCTTCAATGAACTAGAGCAAATAGTTCTAAAATTCATATGGAACAACAAAAGACCCCAAATAGCCAAAGCAATCCTGAGAAGGAAGAATAAAGCAGGGGGAATTATGCTCCCTGACTTCAAGCTCTAGTACAATGCCACAGTAATCAAGATAATTTGGTATTGGCACAAGTACAGACCCATAGGCCAATGGAACAGACTAGAGAGCCCAGATATAAACCCAAACATATATGGTCAATTAATATACAATAAAGGAGCCACAGATATACAATGGGGAAATGACAGCCTCTTCAACAGCTGGTGTTGGCAAAACTGGACAGCTATATGTAAGGAATGAAACTGGATTATTGTCAAACCCCATACACAAAAGTAAACTCAAAATGGATCAAAGACCTGAATATAAGTCATGAAACCATAAAACTCTTAGGAAAAAACATAGGCAAAAATCTCTTGGACATAAACATGAGCAACTTCTTCATGAACATATCTCTCTGGGCAAGGGAAACAAAAGCAAAAATGAACAAGTGGGACTATATCAAACTAAAAAGCTTCTGTACAGCAAAGGACACCATCAGCAGAACAAAAAGACATCCTACAGTATGGGAGAATATATTCATAAATGACCTATCTGATAAGGGTTTGACATCCAAATTATGTAAAGAGCTCATGCACCTCAATAAACAAAAAGCAAATAACCCAATTAAAAAATGGGAAGAGGATCTGAACAAACACTTCTCCAAAGAAGAAATTCAGATGGCCAATAGGCACATGAAAATATGCTCCACATCCCTATTCATCAGAGAAATGCAAATTAAAACCACAATGAGATATCACCTCACACCAGTTAGGAGGGCCAACATTCAAAAGACAAAGAACATCAAATGTTGGCGAGGGTGTGGAGAAAGGGGAACCCTCCTACACTGCTGGTGGGAATGTAAACTAGTTCAACCATTGTGGAAAGCAGTATGGAGGTTCCTCAAAAAGCTCAAAATAGAAATACCATTTGACCCAGGAATTCCACTTCTAGGAATTTACCCTAAGAATACAGCAGCCCAGCTTGAAAAAGAGAGATGCACCCCTATGTTTATCGCAGCACTATTTACAATAGCCAAGTAATGGAAGCAACCTAAGTGTCCATCAGTAGATGAATGGATAAAGAAGATGTGGTACATATACACAATGGAATATTATTCAGCCATAAGAAGAAAACAAATCCTACCATTTGCAACAACAGGAATGGAACTAGAGGGTATTATGCTCAGTGAAATAAGCCAGGCAGAGAAAGACAAGTATCAAATGATTTCACTCATATGTGGAGTATAAGAACAAAGTAAAAACTGAAGGAACAAAACAGCAGCAGACTCACAGAACCCAAGAATGGACTAACAGTTACCAAAGGGAAAGGAAAGGGACTGGGGAAGATGGTTGGGAAGGGAGGGATAAGCAGGGAAAAAGGAGCACCACGACTAGCACTATAATGTAGTGGGGTGCACAGGGAATGCAGTATAACAGAGAAGACAAGTAGTGATTCTATAGCATCTTATTACGCTGATGGACAGTGACTGTAATGGGGTATGTGATGGGGACTTGATAATAGGGGGAATCTAGTAACCATAATGTTGTTCATGTAATTGTACATTAATGACAGCAAAATAAAAAAATTAAAGAAAGCAAGTGTAACTCATTAGATAAACAGATTAAACAATTCAATTTTCATCTATTAAAAAATACTTTAAGATATATAATGAGACATTACAAGTGAAATAATGTGCTGCTTTGAAATACTCTGGGTGGGAAAAGTGAATAAATGCTGATGGTGGGTAGACAGGGAAGGGAGGGTGAGGATCATTTTTTTTTTTCCTTTTTTCATGTTTGAATTTTTCTCAATGAAAAGTTGGGGTTTTGGTTATTTTTGTTTTTCTAAAGCGCTTTGTATCAGAGGGGCGATGGAGGAAATGTTACAGTGGAAATGAATATCCTTGCAAAATTTTTTTAAGAAGTGAAATATAAAATAAGCAAGAAAGACTCAAGAAGCATGTTTCTGAATATTCCAAACCAATCACCGCTATTGCTTTCTACACCTATGGCTGTAGTTCCTCTTTAAAAACAGAGATACCACAGAACTCTGCTAAGAAAGCATTTTTGCAAGCTTTTAAAATTATATGTATAAAGAGTAAAGCTCAGGTCATTCAAATTTACATCCTGGTAATTTTCCGGTAAGAACTACCTTGGTTTTGACCACTGTTTTATACTACTTGCACAGATTTACCAGGTTAAAAATAGATTTAGATAAAGATAAGAAAGGGAGGCATTATAGAATTGTGCTTAAGGACAAATGTTTTGAAGTCAACCCAACCAACGTAAACAGCAGCAGCTCCACTGGTTACTGTGATCTTAAGCAAGTTACTTACCCTCTTTAAGCATCCTCTTATTCTGTAAATTGAGGATCATAAAATTTACTTCATTAGGAACTTAAAAAAATGGAGTATGAGACCATGAAAAAAGCTTTTTTTCTTAAACAAAAAAAACCAACTCAGATTACCCTACAACCTCAAAAATATTTATGAAAAATTCTTATTCTTATTATTACTATTACTTAATTCAAAGCATGCTTCTAGTCAGTGAAACTATCCAAACAGGTTAAGATACTCTCAAGGAACTGCACTTCGGGAGTTTCATTTCAAATAATCCCTGTTTTTCCAAAATATTTCAACCTTCAAGTTTCTTCATGTCAGTAATGAAAATAAATGGTCTTACTTCAACTGGGCAGCTTCTTCTTCCTGCTGACGTTTTGCCTGCTCTTCTTGTTTCTTTCTCTCTTCCTCCTGATGTTTCTTTTTTTCTTCTTCCTCTTTTTTCTTTAATTCTTCATCTGCCTTCACCTTTTCTTCTTCTTTTTTCTTGCGTTCCTTGTCTTCTTTTTTTCTCCTGTCTTCTTCCAGTTTCTTCTTTTTATCTTCAGGGACCTTAATAACCTCCTTCTTGGCAGTAAGTTTGACCTCGTCTTTTGGTTTCTCCCTGCTCACTGGCCGCCTTTCACAGCAGTCTTTCTCCTTGTTGTTTAGTAAAGATTCTTTTTCTTCCATATTTGCTGGCTTTTTACGCTCAGCTGGCATTATGTTACCCAGGACAATCTGTAAGAGTAAACGAATGTCAATACTGTAGATGCAGTGCCTTTTTTTTAGTGAAGTGACATTATTTATTTTTTAAAGAAAACATAGTAACACAACTTGGTAACTGTGAGAAATGAAATGCATGTAAAATGAATACTATTTCTGTGACGATATAATCTATTACTCACATTCCACATTCTAGCATTATTACTTATGCCTATGTCTAAGTACTTTTCTTTTTACTTTTTTTAAGGAAAAACTCAAATACAAACAAAAGTAAAGAGTACAAGGAACCCCATACACTCATGACTTAAATTCACCCCATTATCAACTCCAAAACATATCATTTAATCATAAATACTTCAGTATGTAGCTGAAAACATTTTGATTCTGTTTTTACCACAACATTTCACATCTGGTAAGAGGTGCTGGTGACATTATTTCATACAATATTCAATGGAGATATTTAAGTTGGACCATAAACAAGCTCTTGCCTCTTATAAATCAACTGATGAAAAAATAGACAGTAGAAGATTCACAAACGTCAACCTCACTGTACTAATCTTACCAAAGTTTTAGGTACAAAAACTATCAACTATCTCTGTCAAAATTAGACTAGACCTTCAATTTATTCACTAGATTTAGCCAAAACTAACACATAAACAAACATAATGATGATCACAAATCTGTATATTCTGTTCTGTACTTGCCAGTATAGTAGCCACCAGCCTAAGGATTCTGAGCACTCATGACATTTTGGGCAAGATAATTTATTGGTGTTTTTGGCAGGGGGTGGGTCGGGGGACAAGGACAATACATTATCCTGTGCACTGTATGAAATTTAGCAACATGCCGGTCTTGTATCCCATAAATGACAGTAATCTCTCTCCAATATTAACAACCAAAAATTACTCCAGACATTGTCAAATATCACCACTTGTGGAAACAAGGCACTAGCCATATGTCACTACTTACATGTAAATTAATTAAAATTAAATAGAATTTGAAATTAAGTTCTTCAGTTACTATCACTATTTCAGGTGCTCGATTCCACGTGTGACTATTGGCTATCACACCAGATGGCACAGATACAGAGCATTTTCATCATCACACAAACCTCTATTGGAAAGCACTGGTCTGTAGTACAGGCTCTATACAGTCAACTGGAAATAAATTCTTAAACAAAAAAAGTATTAGTTCCCAGCAAAATTCAGGATTTTTCTTTTCTAAAAATAAATCTCTCTACTTAAAAAAACAGTGCTCTAGTATAATTTCTTTTATGGACAGTGCTTCATGTTTAACTCCTAAATCATCTTAAAGTTGTATTAAGAAAATCAAATACTTCCTTTTTTAATATTGGATTAGTCAAACTTCCTAGTTTTTTATTAAAAGCTAAAAATATACACAGTATTCCTAAATATTTTCAAATATAGGTTTTAAATTACGGGAAGAGAAACTAGGTTAGCAACAAGACATTTGTAATAATAAACACTTTATAAACATGCAGAGAATTTATTTCAGCACTCTAATAAAATATTATCCCAAGACAACCTTGGCCAGTAGAAGCATTTTAAGTAATTTTGGAGACACATGCCAGTCAGCATCTTCTCTCAGCCACCTCTTCCTTCCCGTTTTCTCTTTTACTCTTACTCCCCTCCACTTCCATATTCTAGGAGTTTATTTTGATAAGACATCCAAAGGCTTTAGTTAACCCCATTGGAAGTATTGAAGCAATCATTAAAATATGAAAGAGCATAGCTACTTATTAATGTAGCAAAAGTGTTAACATTTTGTATTACTGGGAAGTGTAGTTACCAATTATTACATAGTTTTGACTAGATAACCACCTTTAATGTGAAAATGCCATGCCATAAAGCAAGCAAACGTTCAAAAGAGACAGTAATATACCAGCTACCACTCACTGGTATCATGTAAAGATTTTACATACATTATCTCACTTAATACTAACATCTTTATGAGGATGGGTATTATTTTCCCTATTTTATAAATGAGTAAGTTGAGACTTCACCAAGTAACTTGACCAAGGCCTCCACAGCTGGTGACAGAGCTGGAATTTGAACCTGTATTCTTAACCAAAGTTACTAAGAAACCTGAGAGTACAAAACTCTGAGTTGGAAGGCTTGATCACAAATCATGGAATTATGTATTTCAGAGTAAAAAGAGTTGAGTAGTTTTTACATTTTGTTTTTAACTTTTGACAGATTCCAACATAATTCCTAAGGTAACAAAAACAATCTTATTTAGGGATATTTGTTGTTATGTGCAAAAAATATAGAATTTGTATTTTCTGATATGAAGCATCAACAAGCAACATTTCAGCAACACAAAGAACTACAGTTCTCAAACAATAAAAAGAATGGTATCAAAACGTACAATTAATGTCTCATTTTGGCAGATAAAAATAAATATTAAGTTCTGTTAAAATATTAAGAAATTCACTTGGAATCTGCAAATTCATAAAGGATCATCACTGATTAGTTCAACAGTCTCTTTTGTGACTCTCTACTGATTTCATTTATTCAAAACATTTTTAAGTGCCTGCTATATCAAACTGTAGTAGGCACTCATGAATTAGATACTACTCTACAGCATGATAAAACAGATTCTTAATAAAGCCCTTACGTCTTGTACTGGTATCTTCCTTGAATCATTTCATCCTTATAGTACAAACATACACCCAAAGTATACTTGGAGCAAAATTTCAGTGAACAAAAACTATCACGAAAATCTAAAGGTTCACGTAGTCAGCAAAACAACATGTGAAAATAATAGGGGCCTTGAAGCAAAGACAGACTTTAAGTTTGCATCCCAATTCTGCAACCTGCTAGCTATGGAAATTGGGCAATTTAACGTCTCTGAGTCTTATTCATTGATAATATATCTGGAGATACTGCTACCTCTCCTATAGTTCTTGACCTTCAGCATGGGGGAGAAGGCATTCAATAGATGTTTATTCTCTTTCACACAGAAAAGTTCGTAAAATGGGAGATTTTCAGAGTTAGGACTACTAGATTTTACCTACTCCAATTCTTGATGTTTATACATTGAGGTGGCAGCAGGGCCACCTGTCCAAGATTACATTACTAGTTTAGTGGCTGGGTCAAGACTCACTGTCCAGGACTCTTACATATATAACCTAACTCTAAGATTTTAAAAGCCAAATATAATATACAAACGACATGATTCAGATCAGCATGCATTTGTATTATGAGAATTTTTTAAAAGTTAAACTAGACATTAAACCATATTTAATGAAATGCTAAAATTCTTTAAATTATTGAATAAATCCATGCTTTAATAAACAGCCAAATCTTTTATTTCAAGTGTTTCAAAAACTTTTTCAAGTAAAAACTAGATCCTTAAGTAGATCTCTCTCAATATAACCAAAATAAAAATCAGTCGGATTTTAATTGGAATACGATTAGCTCTTACGAACTATTTTACTGAGCACAATTACATAGACAAGCCATAAACGGAAGTTAAGCTTTAAAACCACCTACCTAACTCCCAAAATAGTGTCCTGGCCTTAGGGTTCTGTATTTTATTTGGTTTCTAAATATCCTCTGAACTTCCAAAAGAAAGTAAAACTACTAACAAAACAGGTACCAATCGAGTGTACTGGGAGACACAGTGCAGAGAAAAGGGTACTTACTTCCCTTTTAAAGGTATTCCTTTGCAAAGTACCATATGGATTGTGTATGAAATCACAATCAGATTGTCTGAAAACACTCCAGAGAATGCTGTTTTACCTTTTAATTCTGTTATTCAAAATGTTCTAAGGGCAGAACCACACAGGCGCATTACCTTCCAGTCTTTTGACTTTAAAAGAACGTCCTTAGTATAAAGACTCGTTAAGGGTTTTTATACATTTCACCAGAGTTAAAAAAAACTTTTCTTGACGAGTTGCTGAATTTTTATTAACACCTAAAAACTATGATAAATGAGAAGGATGAGTGATAGTTTTACTTTGAATGCATCACTACCGGTAGTACAAGTAGTAAAAGAGCAAAAGAGTTGACGGTCCAGTCCAAGGTGTATCCCAAACTGTGAGCTGGCTCTGTCTGGCCAACCTGGATCAAAACATCCTGTGATTATCTTCTTGGTTAAAAAGTACTAACAAGAGGGTACTAAGAGCCTTGGGATGAAGAATAATCAGCCTTTGCAACTAAGAAGTAAACCAAACCATCCATGCCACCAATTCCCAAATACACCAAACCCCTGCCCCTATACACACACACACACACACATCTCCCACAAACCCCTGCTCTTGCTCCACATTCCGACACCCAACACGCTGCCCCGCCACAGGAGCCCCTTCCTACGGGCATCCACGGTCACCTTCGCGGACCATCCGCGCCGCAGCCCGAACTTCTCAGCCCACACTCCCTCACCACCGCAGACCGAAGGGCTCCCCGTCTGGCTGGTCTCCCTACTCCACATCCTCCCACACTCGCACCCTCCCCACTTCCTCGCCCTCGCTTCCCTCCCGGCTCCCGAGGAGATTGCCCCAACCTCCTATCGCTCTACTCCACACTCCCGAACACCTTCACCCCGCCACAGCGGGCTCCCCGCCTCCAGCCCCGAGGCCCAGCCCAGGCATGTGGGGACAGGCACCCCCCCACACACGCCCCTCAAGCCTGCCCGGGCCGGGGGCACCCGCGTTGACCGGAGCCTCCGGTAGAGGAGTCTGAGGAAGACGCCGCCGGACCCGCGTCCGTCCACAGCTCGCCGCCCCCGGAGCGCTGCGGTGCGGAGTTGCCTCTTGGGTCCCCCAAGGAGGAGGAGTCCAGGCCAGTGCCCCCAAGCCCGCTTCCTCCGACCGTTGGAGCGGCGGGGAAGGAGGTTCCCCGGAACTCACCTCGAGCCTGTTGTCAACATTAGCCCCGGGTTTCCCAGCACCAACTCCAGCACTCGGGTTCTCCCCTCCCCTCCCCCCACCTATCTCGCAGCCGAGGACCCGCCTTCCTCAGCAACCCCTCCTCCCTCCGCCCGCGGGCCCTCCCGCCCACCACTCACAAGCGCGGCCGAACTGCGGGTGGGGGCGGGGCGGAGGGCGGTGTAAAGGAAGCACTGTCCACAAGATTGCCGGATCGAAAACAATCCGGGTCTTCCTTCCCCTACATACTGATGCCCTTAGCTTAGCTCTGGGGTAACGGATCGCGAGCGAGGGCTCAGGAAGGTGCCACACACATAGCGGCAGGTTCAAATGGCCCTCTTGATGAGAGGAGCGAATTTTTCAAACGGGCAATCAATAGGGCAGCCACAACCAGCGCCTGAAGCTAGGGCCCAGAGAAGGGGCGGAGTGCTCCGAGGACCAGAGGCAGGAAGTGGATTGGTCGCCAGGAAAGGAAAAGCGCCTGAATTGGAGATGCGCAAGCGCAAGTCATTCGAAGGAGGAGGGGGAGGGGGAGGGGAGGGAAACGAGAATGGGGCGGAGCGGATCTAACAGGAGTTAAGGAAGAGTGGTGGAACAGTAAGAGAATTACGGAGCGCCATTAAGGACAAATTTGGCCACGTGATTCTCCTGGGAGTTTCCTGTAGCTAACATAGGAAGAGGTCTAAGAGGGGAAAGTTTGGACTAGCTCGAGGGGCGAGGTTGATTATTTAGGAAATTGGGAACTGTAGAAATAAAGAATATGGCTGGTAGAAGTAGGTTAGGAATGGGTCTAGATGTAAGAGTACCCTAGAAAGACTACAGGAGTCCTGTGGGGGAATTTCCAGAAGCGGATTTATGTGTTCAACATAAAAACACCGCAGAGTGAAAACGAATCAAGGATTTTCCCATACCGATCTTAGAATGTATCCTTTCGAGCAAGCACATTTTTAAGTTTACAGTGGAATGATCTCCCGGAGTTATTGGATAAAATCACTTGTTCAAAAAAATTAGGTATTCTTGTCATTTCTTCCAAATACGAAAAACCAAGTCAACTTTTTAAAATGGGTATCAGCTTATTCACTAGACTTATTCCCTTTTAAATTGCTGAATTTTTGCATCAAGCCTCTGAGTTTTATGGAAACAATATTAGGGTCCGCCAAAATGATGTGGTTCATGTTGTTGGTTCAGGTTGGTTTTCGCTGGTCAGAGACCAGAGAGAGGAAGGTGCAAAACCGGTCGCAATCCTTGGCTTGGCGTGCGTTGCTCCACCCCGTGTCCAAGCCCACAAAATGAGTAGTTAACCAACCTCAAATACTTGGAGCAGGTCTGGGTTCACTTGGGTCAGCTTTTGCCTAAATGCCTCTGTTTACCGTTTGCTTCGCATTTACTCTTACATAGAAAATTGCCCTCCCAAACGGACTGTTGATGCTTCCTGTATTAAACTTTTTTTTCAAAACATACCAATAGCCCAGTCATTTAAAGGATAATGGAAGAGAAAGAATGTCAGACGAATACTGTTATTCTGTACCATTCATGAACGTTTATGAGAGTACTGTCCCACAACACCATACTGGTCGTAGCCACTACCTTCTCTTTAAAGTATTTTCTTTCTCATTTTCTCTAACTACCTTGAGAAAATGTATCTATGCTTTTGATAAGTAAATCCATTTTAAGTCAAGTCAATCTTTGCCTTTCATCAGGTGGTGAAAGGGAATCGTGAATACAGAAATCAAAAAAGAGGAGGGCTTTTTTTTCTCCACAATTATTTTTTTTATTAAAGTATCATTGATATACAATGTTATAGAAGTTTCACATGAACAACACTGTGGTTTGACATTCACCCATATTACCAAGTCCCCCATAACACACCACCTTGCAGTCACTGCCCATCAGCATAGTAAGATGCTAGAGTCAATACTTGTCTTCTCTGTGCTACACTACCGTCCCTGTGCCCCCGCCCCCACATTATGTGCGTTAATCATAATGCCCCTTAATCCCCTTATCCCTCACCACCCCCCTTCCCCACCTCCCCAGTCCCTTTCCTTTTGGTAACCATAAACCCATTCTTGGGTTCTGTGAGCCTGCTGCTGTTTTGTTCCTTCAGTTTTTGCTTTGTTCTTATACTCCACAGATGAGTGAAATCATTTGGTACTTGTCTTTCTTTGCCTGGCTTATGTGATTGAGCATAATACCTTCTAGTCACATCCATGTTGTTGCAAATGGTAGGATTCGTTTTCTTCTTATGACTGAGTAATATTCCATTATGAATATGTATCACATTTTCTTTATCCATTCATATACACATGGAAACATAGGTTGCTTTCATATGTTGGCTATTGTAAATAGTGCTGCAATAAACAGGGGTGCATATTTCTTTTTTGGAGGGGAATCGTGAATATACAATTACATAAGCAACATTGTGCTTCCCCATGCCACCCCCAACCCATGACATTATGTGTGCTAATCGCAATTCCCCCTTTTCCCCTTATCAATCCCTTCCCACCCATCACCCCAGTCCCTTTCCCTTTGGTAACTCTTAGTCCATTCTTGGGTTCTGGGAGTCTGCTGCTGTTTTGTCCCTTCAGTTTTTGCTTTGTTCTTACACTCCACAGATGAATGAAATCATTTGATACTTGTCTTTCTCCACCTGGCTTAATTCACTGAGCATAATGCCCTCTAGCTTCATCCATGTTGTTCCAAATGGTAGGAAATTAGTGTTCTCCTTATGGCTGAGTAATATTCGATTGTGTATATGTACCACATCTTCTTTATCCATTCATCTACAGATGAACACTTAGAATGCTTTCATTTCTTGGCTATTGTAAATAGTGCTGTAATAAACATAAGGGTGCATATGTCTTTTTTAATCTGTGATCCTGTTTTCTTAGGGTAAGTTCGTAAGAGTAAAATTTCTGGGTCAAATAGTATTTCTATTCTGAGTCTTTTGAGGAACCTCCATACTGCTTTCCACAATGGTTGAACTAATTTACATTCCCCCAGCAGTGTAGGAGGGTTCCCCTTTCTCCACATCCTCGCCAGCATGTGTTGTTGTCTGTCTTTTGGATGTTGGCCATCCTAACTGGTGTGAGGTGATATCTCATTGTGGTTTTAATTTGCATTTATCTGATGATTACAGATGTGGAGCATCTTTTCATGTGCCTGTTGGCTATCTGAATTTCTTCTTTGGACAAGTGTCTGTTCATATCCTCTGCCCATTTTGTAATCGGGTTATTTGCTTTTTGTTTGTTGAGGTGCATGAGCTCTTTATATTTTGGATGTCAAACCCTTATGGGATATGTCATTTACGAATATATTCTCCCATACTGTAGGATGTCTTTTTCTTCTGCTGATGGTGTCCTTTGTGGTACAGAAGCTTTTTAGTTTGATACAGTCGCACTTGTTCTTCTTTGCTTTTGTTTCCCTTGCCTGAAGAGGCATGTTCACAAAAAAAGATGCTCATGTTTATATTTAAGAGAGTTTTGCCTATGATTTACTTCTAAGAGTTTTATGGTTTCATGACTTACATTCAGGTCTTTGATCCATTTCGAGGTTACTTTTGTGTATGGAGGTAGAGATTAATCCCATTCATTCTCTCTCTCACATGTAGCTGTCCAGTTTTACCAACACCAGCTGTTGAAGAGGCTGTCATTTCCACATTGTATGTCCATGGCTCCTTTATCATATATTAATTGGCCATGTATTTGTGGGTTTATATCTGCACCCTCTATTCTGTTCCATTGAGCTACAGGTCTGTTCTTGGGCCAGTACCAAATTGTCTTGATTAGTGTGGCTTTGTAGTAGAGCCTGACATTGGGGAACGTAATCCCCCCCTGCTTTCTTCCCCCTTCTCAGGATTGCTTTGGCTGTCAGTATTTTGATAGGGCTGGTTCAGGGACCTGGTTTGTCTGTCAAGTTCTTGGGGGTTGTCTGGTCAGGTAAAACTAAAGTTATCCCAGACATAGTCATAGACAAGGTCCAGGCTTTCCCTACCCCTACCACTGTGGCAGTCAGTCGTACAAGAGTTTTTGGGTGTTTTGGGCTACTGGAGGGTGTTTACCCCACACTTGGCACAAATTCTGAAGGTCTTATACCAGTTGGTACAAAAGGGCATCAGGTGGGACTGTGATGAGACCTGTGCAGCTTTGTTTGGTGCTACTAAGCAAGCACTCAAGGCTGTTACAGTCCTTGAGTGTAATGGATTCATCAAGGCCCATCCAACGAAGGTAATAACCACCTATCCCATCGTGGGGTGGGTCCAAGACTGGACTCAAAGGCCAGGGAGTGGCATGGCACAGACACCTACACTGGCCAAATGGGGGCACATAGTTGCAGCAGCATACCACCCTCTCCCATAGCCCCTTGACTCGAGATCTCTAATGCTTATTTGGGCAAGTGATGTATACGAGTGGAAAGCAAGAAGAACTTGCACTTGAGCCATTGGTAGCCGAGAGTCCTTATCAGCAGGGAAAAGTCCCTATATGTAAGGATGCTTGGGATACAGACGGCTCCAGTTGTGGGCAGCCCTCGAAGTGGAGGGCTGTGACTTCCCATCCTGAGACTGAGACAATATGGATTTTAGAGGACTGAGAGGGGAAGAGCAGTCAATGGACTGAGTCACGGGCAGTATGGCTCACGATCATTCACCATAATCATGCCCTCCCCTGTAGTTGTGGGCACTGACAGCTGGGCTGTCTACCGGGCATGACCCTGTGGCTACCGACATGGTGCCATGCCAACTGGATGGTTGGGCCCCTTTGGGGGCAAGAGCTGTGGCAAGACCTATGGGCCTTTGGTCAGACTAAGACAGTTACTGTATATCATGTGTCTGGCCATTTGCCTTTGGCATCCCCAGTGAATGATGAAGCAGACACATTATTCGCCCATATGTGTTGGCTGGAAGGAAAGCCTGGCATCTGCCGTAGCCCAATGGTTATGTCAGCGCTTGTTGCACACATTGCAAAATACAATGTGAGCTGTAGCCTGTCGGTGGGGCTTGCCATTGACCTTTGAAGAAGTCAGCAGAGCCCAGGAGTGCCTTGTGTACTCAAAAAAGGGGACTTATATCAAGTCCTGCAGCAACACGGGAAATACTAAAGGGGATGATACCCCTTGTCTCAGGTGGCAGATAGACTATATTAGGTCTCTGCCCATATCAGAAGGATATCAGTATGCCATGACTTGTGTGGACACAGCTACTGGCCTGTTGGTTGCTTTTCCTGCACGTCATGCAGATCAGCAAAACACCAAGAGGGGCCTAGAGCATCTTTGCAGCCTATGGCTGGCCACAGGTGACTGAGAACAATCAAGGCACCCACTTGATTAGACATTCGTTACAAGGATGGGTTCAGCAATTAGGAACAGAGTGGAAATTTCATATACCATATAACTTACAAGGGCAGGCATGATAGAGATGTACAATGGTTTGTTGAAATCTGGCCTGAAGCCAGACACCAATGGTATACAGGGCTGGTCAGTTTGCTCATGGACAGTGCAACAGCATTTGAAAGAGAAGCCCCAAAAAGGAGCCTTGAGCCCTGTCAACAGGCTAACGCACATATTCCTGCCTCTCCTGTACAACTGTGTGTGCAAACCCAAGACGAGTTATTGAAGCCAGAATATGGCCAGCAGACCAACCTCCTGCTGCCAACCCCAACTGTGTTATACCCTGAGACACTGTTGAGTGGATGTGGTCCTGAACATTTCAACACATGGACCAGCTGTGACTGGCCTGTCTGGCACCTTGGGGAAAAGGCTTGTAAGCTGGCCTCCTGTGTGTTCCTGGAGTAATAGCAGAGTTGGCCTCCAAAGATCACGGTAGTGTACCTGAAACATCTGGGAGGTAAGAGCATCTTACAGGGAAGTTTAGTTTTATCTTTACGGCCAGTGCATGTACCTCCTGTAGCCCTATCTACTGACCCATCTGTAACTCGCACAGGGAGGGAGCTGAAACTCTGGTATACGAGACGAGGACGAGATCCCATTCCTGTCACTGTCCTGTCACAGGAAAACTCTCTTGCATGCATTCTGCCTGAGGGACAAGATTTGCCTATGCTGCTGTCATTAAAGCTGGTATCTTACCACCCTTAAACTTATTTTCTTCTACAGTCCTTGTGGCCTGGTATGTGCCCCACTGGCTGCAGCTTCCCTGTCACAACTTCTCTGTACTCCCTGCCCGTTCAGCTGCTGACTTCATGTGGAACAGCCCAGCTATAGACTTAATCTGCATGGGGGTTTGAACCTAGCTGAATACTCAGCTTGAGGATTATCATGATTTTTTGTCAATAGTCTGGGTATGGTGCTCCAGTTTTCTCGCACAGGGGCTGTTGTGGATGATGGGGCATGAGTACTTTGTGAGTCAAAATTTCTGGAGGATTGGGCTGTTGGTAAAATGGCAATATTTCCAGAATCTCTCACCTGGCCATAGTGCATCTCCATATCCCATAGGTGTTCCCAAGGGGAGGAGAGTAAAATTAGTCCATCTCCATATGAAAAGGCAATTATTTATTTATTTAATCACTTACTTACTTATTTATTGTGGTATCACTAATTTACAATTCCATGAGCAACATTATGGTTACTAGACTCCCCTGATCATCAAGTCCCCACCATCTACCCATTAGCAGTCACTGTGCATCAGTGTAGTAACATGCTATAGAATCACTACTTGTCTTCTCTGTGTTGTAAAGCTATCTCCGTGATCCCCCCTACATTATGTCTGCTAATTGAAATGCCCTTTTCCCCCATTGTCCCTCCCTTCCCACCCATCCTCCCCAGGCCCCTTCCCTTTGGTAACTGTTAGTCCATTCTTGGGTTCTGTGAGTCTACTGCTGTTTTGTTCCTTCTGTTTTTGCTTTGTTCTTATACTCCGCATATGAGTGAAATCATCTGATACTTGTCTTTTTCTGCCTGTCTTATTTCACTGAGCATAATACCCTCCAGCTCCATCCATGTTGTTGCAAATGGTAGGATTTGTTTTCTTCTTATGGCTGAATAATATTCCATTGTGTATATGTACTATCACCTCTGCTTTATCCATTCATCTACTGATGGACACGTAGGTTGCTTCCATTTCTTGGCTACTGTAAATAGTGCTGTGATAAACATAGGGGTGCATATATCTTTTTCAAACTGGGCTGTTGCATTATTAGGGTAAATTCCTAGGAATGGAATTCCTGGGTCAAAGGCATTTCTATTTTGAGTTTTCTGAGGAACCTCCATACTGCTTTCCATAATGTTTGAGCTAATTTACATTCCCCCCAGCAGTGTAGGAGGGTTCCCCTTTCTCTGCATCCTCACCAGCATGTATTGTTGTTTGTCTTTTGGATTGGCCATCCTAACTGGTATGAGGTGATATCTCATTGTGATTTTAATTTGCATTTCTCTGATGATTTCGATGTGGAGCATCTTTTCATGTGTGTGTTGGTCATCTGAATTTCTTCTTTGGAGAAGTGTCTGTTCAGATCCTCTGCCCATTTTTTAATTGGATTGTTTGCCTTTTATTTGTTGAGGTGTGTGAACTCTTTATATATTTTGGATGTCAACCACTTATGGGGTATGTCATTTATGAATATATTCTCCCATACTGTAGGATGCCTTTTTGTTCTATTGATGGTGCCCTTTGCTGTACAGAAGCTTTTCAGCTTGATATAATCACACTTGTTCATTTTTGCTTTTGTTTCCCCTGCCTAG